>NC_091742.1:42090552-42828886 GCF_043380555.1 Nothobranchius furzeri | reverse complement strand
GTAGTTCAGACCATTAGTACAGCCACAGACAGAACAGTGGCTGCAGAGATCACAAGCTCTTTATTTGGAATTATGCAGCAGACCCCCACACAGGACTATGCCGAGGATTTTGGGAGCTTTACTACAATCACTACAACTACAACCACAACACACACACCACACACTGCTCAAGCAACTACTGCTTTGCTGGAAGAGAACGCCGTGACCGATGACTCTTCAGCAGTGGACAACACTGTCATGACTCATAGGGTTATTATTGGAACAATGGCCCTTCTGTTTTCTTTCTTTTTCATCATTTTCATTGTATATATCTCACGGAAGTGCTGCCCCCCCACCATGCGGCGGATACGCCACTGTTCAGCTATTCAGAACCGCAGACAGATGAGGACACAGCAGCGACAGCCAATGGCAGACCTAGCCACACAGGTACCCTATAATGAGTATGAGCCCAGCCATGAAGAAGGAGCGCTTGTGATCATTAATGGCTATGGGCAGTGCAAGTGTCAGCAACTGCCTTACAAAGAGTGTGAAGTCTGAACTCTTATTTATTCCAGGACATGAGGTTTGTCATGTGACCATTTCAGCAGAAACAGGGTTTGATTTTTTTATTTGTTCTCAGTTTTATGTAAAAAAAAAAAAAAGAAAAAAAAAGAAAAAAGAAGCAGAAAAAGCGTTTTTACAAGTGAGATATAAAGATATTTGACATATATTAAATGCTTTAAAGACGGAGGTTGGACAGTAAAGGAATCATGCCAAGATAGCCACTAAATTATTTTTCTATGAAAGCAATGATGTTCATTTCAGCCGGGGGCAATCATCATCAGGAGAGGTGTGAACGGGGAGATTTATCTATATTCAGCAACACAGTGAAACCACTGGGCCTGACGACCCTCTGCTAATATAAAACAACAAGAGGGGGGTGGGCGTGATGCGTCAATTCTTCCTAAAGGTAATGATTTGAAATTAGATTTTATATTTAATTCCTCCAGAGGCACCGGATGTCCATCCGTCAGAGGTCTGATCAGTTATCCGCGTGGTGTTTTATGACATTGGTACTGATGTTAAAGTATAAATAAAGGTCACCACTTTGGAATCATTTCATAGAAATAATAATAATGAACCCATGAAATTTAACCCTTTTACAAAATCCAACTAAAATCAACAATCCTGAATAAGAAAAACTTTTGTTTTTCAAATATTTGTGATTCTTTATAAACTCTGGCTGTGAGCAAATGTGAGTAAAAGGTGGGAAATGGAAATGATGGTGAAATAAAGGCTGTTATTTAATTGAACACCATGGTGAACCACATGTTGGCTCATAAACACATTGTAGCTTACCTAAGGAGCCTCTGCCTTTGAGGGGCAACAAACAAAAACAACCTGCAGGACAGAAGAAGATGCATTTGGTGTTGATAAATCTCCAGCTCGCGCTGATCAAACTCATGGATGTCACCCTCACTTTTGAGGGTTTTGTATACAAAACAAGTGAATAAGACCTTTAATGTACAGTTATTTGTACATGGATTACCTATTTCCCTAAAGGCCATACAAACTGTGACCATGATATATTTGAGCTAAACCCAATTAAGTTCAATTTGCTGAGTTGCCATACCAGATTAAATTGATGGAAAATGTATGTTTTTGCAAGTAGCAAGTGAAAGGCTAATGAACAGAGCAAGTGCCAGAACAATTTATGCTGAAAATAAAACCTTTCCCAGAAGCCCAAAGTCTTTACTGCTTACACACTAATCAGGACTGACAGCTTCAAGATTGAACCAATTACGGAAAGGCAAAAAGAATTTTATATTCTGTCATCGACACCAGTCATCCAGCAACATTTAGCTCATCAATCAGGCAAAAGTAGCTGTTGTAGAATCATCCTTCATAGCCACAGAACGGTCCAGTAAACTTTTCAGAGACAGTTTTCTTTATTTTTCTATTAGAAACCGTCATTCAGTCAGAAACAACGATTTAAAGTGAATGAATACATCAATGTACGTGTTTGGACTAACAAGTCACGGCACACTGCGGTCAATGCAACCGAATCAAATGGAGATCTAGTGATAAGCCAACTGTGCGCTTTGCTCAGGACCCATCTGTATGCAGGAGAGGGTGGACGTGCACTAGCATCAGTCTGAAACTGCTGCTGCAGATTCCCACTCACAGCTTGGTTTGGTGGTGGGGGCAGGGGAGGACAGGCTGAGAGGAATAGACAGGACAAAGACAAGTACTGCTTAATACCTCACGTTTATGAAAACAAGCTTCCCTGTGGCCAAATAACAACAACAAACAACAGAAAGTATGAATGTCATCCTGAGCTTTAAGTGAAGACAGGAAACAGTAGCAACGATTACTCATTAACAAGAAACTTACTGTTCATAAACAAAAATGAATCATATCAAATCCTGATGGGGAAAGGCGGAGAAATCAGTTGTTCTGGTTGCTGGTTGCAATTGAAAGTCAGCTATTATTTTCTGATAGAGTGATGCTTAAAGGTGCTGCATTAACTTTCCCTGTGGCTGACATCCTGAGTGAAAGCAGAAGGTACCATCTGCGGCTCTGTCTTCATGATGCGTGTCAAACGTTGGCTTCAGACTTGTATGTCGGCATATGTCCGCATGATGCCTACAAACACAAAATGCGTACACAAACCAAAACATTTTACAACTGATGCTCAAATTTAAATAGCACTACACACAGTACAATATTAAACTGTGATTTAAAGGTGTGGTTTACTGAAAATACTTTTTTTATCTCTCGATGATTGTCACTGAGTGTTTCATGCAGGCTAAACATGAAAATAGTCTTCTACACCAATCTCCTGCATTAGCTTCTGATACGAGATAGTGGACCCCCCCCCCCCCCCCCCCGGTCTCCTGTCCAGCTGTAAAGCAATCATAATTGATGTCTGAGCGACGAAAATGATTCTTACCCCTACTTCACAGGGGAAGTGTCTGTGTCAGTGGAATCCATTATAGTCTATTGGGGTGATTCAAACCAGCTGCCACTAAAGATAGGATTGGGTTCTATTTTTGCCGCAAGCGGCTTCTGGAGCATGTCACTTACCGTACTTAACATAGGGCTAGAAAGGAAATCTACTACTGTATCAGTGTAAAACCTACGGTAATTTCCTAAATAAAAGACTATTGCAGCAATGCAATTTTATGTAGATTATGTCCATATATGTGACCAAACAGCAAATTAACTCCCAGCACTGTTCAACTGTGTATTTTTTATGGTTTTAACCCTGGCAGTCGAGAGGAACAACATCATATATAACAATTCAAGTTTTATTTCAATTCAAAATATTTACATAGCACTAAATCACGACAAGAGTCGTCTCAAGGCACTTCACATAATAAACATTCCAATTCAGGTCAGTTCATTAAGCCAATCAGAAATAATGTTTCCTATATAAGGAACCCAGCAAATTGCATCAAGTCACTGACTAGTGTCAATGACTTTACAGCAGTCCTCATACCAACCAAGCAAAAAGCGGCAGTGGAGAGGAAAACTCCCTTTTAACAGGAAGAAACCTCCAGAGAATCCTGGCTCAGTATAAGCAGCCATCCTCCACGACTCACTGGGGATCGAGAAGACAGAGCACACACACACACACACACACACACACACACACACACACACACACACACATTCAGCACCATGGAGAGCGCATCTACCAAAGAACCAACTTTCAAAATTGAAATGTTCAAAATATTACCGCAGAAAAATAAATAAATAACACACACACACACACACATCACATCACATCAAACAGTAATATTAAATATGATTTCCTTCTGTTTGGTTTAAGGGCGGACGGCATAAACAAACTGTGACTTTTGAAATCTTGAGGGATGTTGTGATCTAGCGAGTCCCGGGAGGAGCACGGTGGAAAAGCCATCCCGCGGCCGACTCTCGCTCTGTGTATTGGCGCAGTGAAATTTGCAAGTAAACCATTCCGTGCTACTGATGAAGTAGGGGTTACAGCTGTACGCTCACAGGTGGAGCGTTACAGTGATTCGGCTACAGTGTCCTGCTTGATATCAACACTTTATTTGAAATCCTTAAACAGGCTGGTGTGGATTTTTCTCCCGCCTGCAGAGTTTAGATATTCTTAGTTTCACAACCATCATGTTTTTTCAGAACCCCACTTGATCGTCAGCTTGCTACCAGCTAGCATTAGCTAATCTGCCCGTAGATGCATTTTGATCCCAAACTTTGGACTGTTTCTGCCTTTGTGTGGTTTCTCTCTTTTCCTCCACAGCACCTATTAGCACACTTTTTATTTATTTATTTATTTATTTATTTATTTATTTATTTAACCACGTATAATGTTTGTGAACAAGTTCTTATTTACAAATATGACCTGGCCGAGAGCCTTGGAAATTAATACAAGAGAACAACAACAAAAACATATAAACATATAAACATTTAAGCATATAAAAACAAATAGAAACATATATGAACATAAAATTACAATAAACAGAATAGTGGTCAGGCTTTAAAACTTCTGAGTCTGGAACTGAGATGTGTGGGTACATATACGCATGCATGCAAAAGAGCCATTACATTTTAAAGTCTACTGCAGTGGTCCTCAATAGGCGGCCCCCTCTTTGTGGTCCCCAAACCCCATGCGCCCCTCCCCCCAGATGACAGGCGAACGGGAGGTGTGCTGTCACATAGAGGGCTGGTGTAATGAACCGCCAGCAGCGCAAAGCAAACCCTCCCTCCCGTCAGACAGCCGAGCTGGAGGGGAAGGTACAGGTATCGTGCCAAAGCGCCAAACCATAGTTAGTGAGAGTGAGATCAAGCAGCGAGGCAGAAGTGGGAGACTTAGCAGGGTTTCCCCTACAAATGATCAAGCACGGAGCTGTGCCACTGTTAAAATTACAGCGCCACGCCTTCCAGATCCCTCCCCACACACACAGATGCACAGAAAGGAAGTGCTCCCAGCGCAACTACCCCCTTCCCCTTTGGGTAGCAAAGGACTTGACTGAAGCTGGTGAAAGGCTGGGCTGTAGCTAGCAGAGGTCCTGACTGAAATTGGTGGAAGGCGAGGTTGTAGCTGTCAACGCTGATGGAGCAGTGGCTCTGCTCTGTTGCTGACGGTGTGTGTCTGGCTTGGCCTGTCGGCTAGCTCTGCTGGTTGTTGTGATTGTCCAGCGTGGTCTAGCAGCTAGCATTGCTAATTGGCGGTGGATATTTGGAGCACCGGTGCGGCCTATGGGATAGTTACGCTGGATGACGTGGTTCTCCGACTCGGTCTAGCATGCTAGGTCCGCTGGCTGGTGGTGGGTGTCCAGAACATTGGTTCGGCCTGTCGGTTAGCTCCGCTGCCTCAATCTCTAACTGTTTCCGTGTTTCACTCTTGCAGCCTTTCCAACAAGCAGAACCTTTGAAGGTGACGATGAGCCAATGAACAACCTGGTGGCTGGTGTTGAATCCTGTGCATTGTGCACCAGTAAAAGGCCTGTTCCTTACACAACAACAAGCAACTTACCTTTGTTCAACAAAGTTCTGGGTAAAAAAAAGTTACCTGAGAAGGTGTTGTACGAGTGCTACATCTACAACTGTTTATCGCACACTAAGTTTTTTTTTCATTGCATGTGCAACATATATGTCTCTCTCGTTCTGATCTGCTTTAGTCTGCTCTGCGGCTGCATACAGATGAGCTGAGCGCATTGGCTGTTGCATAAAAGTTGCACAACACAACAAATCGATGACGAAATGCTTTTCCCCCGGATTTCTTCATCAATTTTTTTGTTGTTGCAGCTCTAATAGAGACCCTCAGGAGAGACTGCTGGCAGAGAAGGCCCTACCACCCTCCCCCCACAGAGGATAATTCGGGGGGGGGGCGCATCCAGCAGCGATGCCAGAGGCCCAGAAGATCATAACAGCGCGCCCCAGACCTGCCCGCAGCTGTCCACGTCAGGGCCGGCTAAGTTCAGAACTCAAAATCCCGGAACCCAAAGGCGCCTGACCCCGGCAGAGAGCCAACTGAGCCCAGAGGACTGGGCACCGCCAGGCAGCCACCGGGAGTGAGGTGGCGGCTGCCCAAACTCCCAGTCCCAGACACGAGAGCTGCAAATACACAAGTAGACCAAGGCAGTGTAGCTTTTATTTTGAAACACATTAGTCACGTCACTGACACAGGCCCTCCCCTCAGTGGATCAGACAGAAAAGCGGGACTGCTGCTGCAGCAGGAGTTTAAACACAAACAGGAGATGGAGTTCAACCCCTAATTCCAACAAATTCTCACTCCCAGCGCGTCAAAAACAAACGCTTGGTCAGCCACCTGACTCCTAAAGTGCCCTTTTTCCTCACTTATGTGCGAAAAGGGGTTTTTCCCTTTTCTGATTGCAGATCCCAATGCAGCGTAAAACTGATGGGATGGGATGTCCGCAGCCAGGGCAGCAAACAAGCTCAATGTGCCTCACCCTAACCTTATCCTCTTGTTATGTAACCTTCCCCTCACCCCTATCCTAACCTTAACCATCTTGCCAGTGAACACGTTAGTGATTTGTCGGTCGCTCTAAAAGCCGGCTCTATGAAGTGAACGGCGGGAGCCGCCTCGTCAGTGGTCGAGCTTGGACCCAGGCAATGCGAGGGGGAGGTTTCAACTACCAAGGTGGAGGTTAAAATTAGAGGGTATTTGTAACCTCCCCCTCGCCAGATGGTATGTTCTAACATGCCCTTGGGCGGCAAATACGAAAATTCACAGTCAGAATGCATGAGAAACAGACGCTTGATCACAGTGAGAGTAACGTTTTAGGTAGCAAGAGGGTTAAGGTTAGGAAGAGGGTGAGGAGAACGTTATATATAGCAAAACGTTAAGGTTTAGGTGCGGTTAAATGAGCTGGCTTGGTGCCGCATCAGCGGATATCCCATCGAGTCAGTTTTACGCTGCATTGGGATCTGCAGTCAGAAAAGAGAAAAAACCCTTTTTGCACATAAGTAACGAAAAAGGGCACTTTAGGTGTCAGGGGCCTGATGCGGAGGGTGGCTGACCAAGCGTTTGTTTTTGACGCACTGGGAGTGAGAATGTGTTGCTAATTCACAACGGAAGAAACAGTGGCGCGAAATCGTTTTCTCGCTAGCTTCAATGCGGTCCAGTACACATCAGAAAAGTTTTGACCATGGGACGGCTTCCTCGCTGTTCTCCTCACTGAACTCAAAAGATCACAAAGTCCCTCGAAACTTCAACTTATCAAATTATGCAACTTCTCGAATTATGCAGGAAGTAAATAAGTCGTTAGGTCATGTATTGACATAATTTACATAGATATGAAATTGCATTTCTGTAATAGTCTTATCTTGAAAATTACTTGGGGTTTTACACTGAAATCGTGTGTGATTTTCTATCTAGCCCTACTGCAGAAATTGACGTGTGCCAGAAGTGGCAAAAAGCAAAAATAGAAGCCGATCTTATCATTAGCGGTGCGGCGCGATGCAGTTAACTCACGAGCTTCAATGCAATCCAGTACACACTGGAAGAGTCTTGGCCACAGAACAGCTTGCTCGCTGTGCTCCTCACTGAACTCGCAAGATTACGAAATCCCTTAAAACTTTAAAGTTCACGGTTTGGCTATGCCATCCGCCATCAAACCCAAAAGAAGGGATCACGTTTGATGTCATATATGATGTTGGTCTTCTCCACTGCCAGAATTAAAAGTATTTTTGAATTGAATTGAATTGAAACACACAGTTGCACCTCTTAAATGATGCAAGGAGTAAATAAGGCATTACGTCACGTATTGACGTACTCTACATAGATATTAAATTGCATCGCTGTAATAGTTTCATTTTGAAAATTACTGGGGGAGTTACACTGAAACCGTGTGTTACTTCCTGTCTAGCCCTATGTTAGGTGTGAAAATTGATGTGTCCCAGAAGTGGCACGGCCAACATAAAGCCCGTTCCTATCATTAGCGGCGCGACGCTTCTGGTACACGCCTGAAAATTGAAGCTTGTTTTAAACACCCCCATAGACCAGGGGTGTCAAACTCAAATTGATACTGGGCTGAAATGAAAAACTGGGATGAAGTTTTGGGCCAAACTCAATATTTTTGGAAAAAGTGACGACAAATGTGCACATTTTCCTTTAACTACAGATACATAAAGTTAAACCTTTTCATTTGGAAACAAACTTATTTTTGCACTAACACTGAATGTGGAATAACCAAATTACATTCAAGCAAGTCGATTTAAAATAAAGCACACATTACTTATGTTTCATTTTATTTTTATTATTATTTTGTGTATACACAGCATTTTTTACTTGTTTTATTTTGAATCATTTATTTCTATTTTATGTTTTCTTCTTGTTTACTCTTTATTCTTATTTTTTACTCTCCTTTTTGCTCGTGTAATGAATGTTGTTGCTGCTGTGACACCAAGCTTTCCCTACTGAGGGACAATAAAGGGATTTTCTATTCAGTTTCTATTCTATTAATCTATTTGTAGTCTTTCCAGTTCCTGTTTTAAAGTGGGTTAAATTTGTTTTAACAACAACAAAAACCCAAAAAATAGTAATTATCTTAAATGAAAATGCAATGTCTCACCTATCAACTTTCATGCTCTGGAGCCAAAAATGTGCATAAAAAATATTTCAAGCTCAGTTTGCTCCACTCTGAATCACTGTGATGCTCACCTGTTCCAGCCAGACACCTGCATCTCTGGGTTGGGCTCTGAGCTGAGGAAGGAGCTGTGTTGCTCTGGTCATCTTCACCAAAGAGGACAGTTGCTCACACAGGTTTGTGCTGCTGAACATGGAGAGAATCTGAGCAGCTGGACCACACAGGTTGGTCAGTGTCAGGGAGGAGAGATAAACACTGCAGCAGCCACAGTCATACTGACGGGAGTGTGTCGCTAAACTGGATTTGAATCATCTCGGTCTGGAAGTTGGTTGGTGCGCTTCCCTGTAAGCCAAGAACAGATTACTGAGCTTTCAAAATCCATTTCTGGGCTTCAAAGTTGGCTAATTGCTGAGGAAACTCGGTGCTGAGTAAGAGGAGTGTTCTCAGTTTGTTCGAGACACCGATAGTAGCATGGACGCAAATTAATGTTAACAGAAAGAAGGGGGCGCTTTGAAAGACTTGCACAATGTGATTTGTAGTCTTTGAGGTAAAATCGGCCTGTTTTGCTGGCCGTGTTCGAGATGAGCTAGTTCTGCGCAGGTTAGATCACCGGTGATCGGCGAGCAGCGCATGCCGGTTAGATTCGTGTCCGGCTTGTATGCCGACTTGCTCTGACGTCATGCCTACGTAGGCAACGATAACCTTGTGAGATCAAGGCGGCCGCAGTTTTTGCAGCAAGGCGCTGCAGTTGCTCTCCCTCGGCTGCAAAACCTAGGGCACGGCGGGAAACGCCTGGCTCTCACCTGATCTAAGATCTGATTGGTTCATATGTTGATCTAAACATCCGGTGGTAGAACATGAAATGTTAGTTGGTCACATGTATTCTGTAAATCACATTGATGACATCTATATAGGCCATAAAGAGAAATGTGTTTTGTTTTCTTTTGTCACGTTTCCTATGAGCACACTGAACCTACAGCTGATAACCTTTACTTATTATTACAGTCATGTCTTCATATACAATATGTGATATCCACAAGCACGTGAGGATGTGTGTCAGCTTCTAGCAGGCACCAGAATTAAAATAAATAATTAAACAAGTATGAACTCTAACCGACTCTAACGCGATATCTTCAGCCATCGTCACCCGCGAGCTACACATGTAGGGAAATCTGTCCAACTTAAACGCCGGCTTTCAGCCACTCCCCCTGCTGTGTCGTTTGCTCTCGTCTCTTTTCCAGGCGAGGCGCAGCTCAACTCGAACATGGCCATTATGTATTTGATCTTGCAGGCCAAATTTGGCCCGAGGGCCTGAGTTTGATGCCTGTGCCATAGACTATAATGGATTCTATTTGAAGCAGTGACATTCCTCTGCCGTTTCGTGGCGCTGATGCTGCTGGGGTTAGACGAAAAGAGCCACAGCTCAGTTAGAATTACTCGTTTCTCATGGGAGAGAAAAGAAAGAAAGTACATGGTAGTTGGCAGTCATTTTCTTCTGGAGGATAATTGTATTTTCTCTCAAACGTTATGTTGCTGATGTTCAAACATCTTGCTATGTGTCTTAAACATTATTAAAGTTACTAGCCAACACAAACATGATGCACAGACAAAAGCCATTTGACGCAAAACACAGTAAATAAGGTTGTTGTTGAATCATTTTCTATTAACTTCAGCCGCTTGACTAAAAAATTAGTAATGTTACACGTCTCCCACTTTACAAAATGAGTTTGTTTGATTATCTGTAGTTTGTGACATTCCCATCAATACTTATTCATTAAATACAGCTGGCAAATGGAGAACGTGAGACAGATAGAGCCAGGCCTGGTGCGGTGTAGCTAGGTGCTACCATGAAGGGTGTGGGGATTTTAGACGATAGGAGGAAGATTCCAATTTTACAGTGCGTCTAACACTATGGTTCTAATTATTGACATCATTTCTTTTGCTGTTTCGGTTTTTGGTTTCAGCCAATAATTTTCATTTTGGTGCATCCCTACAGCTGGTGATGTAGTTTATTATATTCTTATAGTTTTAATATTCTGATAGATTAGTTTAGACTGAAGATCCACCGCTATGAAGAGGTCATGGTACGCTGATGTTTGTAGGCAGATGTTCATGGCTGATATCTAGATGTTTTCTACCTTATTTTCATGCTAAATGGTCACCACTAACAACAGTAGATGCACAATATATCTGAATCTGATCAGGGACAGCAGTAGCTGAGGAGGTAGAGCGAGTTGTCCAGTAATTGGAAGGTTGCAGGTTCAGTCCTGGCTCCCACCAGAGAATGCTGCAGTTGTGTCCTTGGGCAAGACACTTCACCCTCCAGAGGAACCGGTAGTGCCAGTGTGTGGCAGGCCTCGCCACTGTGCACCCCAGGGTAGCTGTGGCTACATAGCTTATCATCACCATCGTGTGACTGTGTGTGGATGTGTGATGTGTAGTGAAGCGCCTTGGGGGTTGCAGAACCCTAAGAAGGAGCTATACAAAAAACAGGCCATTTACCATTGAATTTAACCAAATAATGAATCTCAATTTTGTACATGGAAAAGTATTAGAATAAAACATTTAAACAAAGTTAAACAAATCAATAAACTGACCAATTATTTAACACAAAACTTGTGTAGAAAACACATTTTAGTTACTATATTATTTTAAAGCATTTAATACTAGAAAGGCCATGTTGACTTCAATATTTAAATGTAAAAAAAATCACTTTTAAGGTTATAATTTCAGATATTAAATTTAATTAGCTAAATAATGAGTTTTTTCAGTCAAAAATGACACCCAAATAGACAGCTTCAGAATTGTAACTTTCCATGATATCAGTCTTTCTAACGCCATTTCTACAGACATTTTCTTTTAAGCCACTGTGCCATTTTCCCTATAAGAGAAAGACTGATTAAATGGTGGAGATGCCCGTTGACTGTAAAATTTCCAAACCTTCACTTTTATTTTTATCTTGACGGGGGAAACCAGCGAGAAATTTTCTGGCCGTCAAAACGACTGCCTTGTACCAAATAGGTAGAAATCATCATGTTATGTCTGTATTTTGGACAATAAGCATGAAGTCCATTTTAATAAAATATTACGCAGATTTAGGAGAAGTCAAGCTGCATGCTATTATTTGACAAAGTAATTAAACATCCAAACAACAGAACAGTCAGAGTGGCTGCCATGGACTTTCAAGTGTTAAGCAAATGCCTTTCAGAAAGGCAATTATACATTTTGATCAAATTCAGCATTAGCACAGGGCAGCTCACAGATGAGCTAATAAATAAGTGTATCAGATGATGCCATTACATAATAAACGGTAAATATCATTCTGTCCCTTAATCAGACTGACTATTCACTGCTTTAGTCGTGTAATACATCTGCTTAAACACCTGTGTTTACATACAAAAGATGCTAAATCACCATTTATATCATTAAGCAAATATAAAACAGTACTGCCACGAAAACCACTTTTTTCACATTAAAACCCTCAGCGCTGACCAGGAATCAAACTTGGATCAGGCTACTGCTTGGAATATGTTAACTGCCATACCACAAACTCTTAAACTCTTGTTTTGTTTTTTTCTACTAGTTCCAGAGAAGTTTTGCATGATATGTATAGTTTGAATATCTGTCATCTGGCCGTTATTTCCGTTTACTAATATTTTCGTTAACTAAAATGATGGTAATGCTTAACTCATTCACTGCTGTTACATTTTAAATCCAACCGTGGGCATCGGAACGAGCCCCTGCACCGCGTGAACAAAAATCTCAGCTCTAAAGCCGTTCTTCATCCGCATACGTCACACGTCACGTGATCAGGAAGCAGAAAATCCATGTGTTAGGAGATCGTTTTGGGCCGCTGCTGTAAAAAAAAGTGAGTCGCGAACCGGAAAAGATTCTGCTGATCACAATTCAACAACGGATGATGACAGAACAGATAGAGCTCGAAAAGCACAGATTCTTCCTGATGTAAGACGTGAGTCTCCCCTTTGTTTTGGTTGTTTTGGCATCGACATCATCCTAGCGCGCAACATTCTCTGACTCAAAAAAACAGTAAAAACGGTGAGAAATGCTGGCAGCGAAGGGCTTTACTGATCAGGAAACGGCTGGCATTGAACGAGTTCATCAATGACAGATGCCGTTTCACATACTAGACAAGAAGTCCATTTACACAATTTGTGGCTGCAAATGACAGAAGGAAACATTATTTTGCTCTTTTACCTACGCTAATTTTTAACCATGTTTGGCAAGGCGCTTTTTTGACAGGGAACAAAAATTATATCACATGGCACTCAAACTACGGAATTAATTCAAAACTTTTCTTTCCTTTACAATTGCATCTTTTTTGTAGAATAAAACATTTTGGTTATTGTTCTGCAGTGTTGTTAATTTAAGACATTGTTTTGTTCAAAGCGTTAACAGATCTGTCAGCCTTCCATAATGTGCCGCCATACCACCCCCCACCCCCACCCTCCCCCCACCCCCCGAGTTGGCACTCAGCCCATGCGCATCCTAGCGTGTGCGTAGGGCACCAAGTGGCCAGGAGGGAACCAAACTATCGGGTGCTACACCCACAGAAATAAGATTCCAAATCCTGCTGTCTGAAGCTCGGTTCTGATGTGGTAATTTTCTAGTTGCTGAAGCTGGAGCTCATTTACCAAGCATTCATTCCTACCAGAGACCACCACAGATACACTGATTAAATGAGTGAACCACATCTTTAAAAATTTCCCCATCTTCAAACTGCTTTTACCACTGCACTTCTGCATGTTTCAAAATCAAACAATAATTTCAGTATTTCTTAACTTTATTTAGGAAGTGTTAGTGGGAGACATACTTTTTAAAAAAGGAATGAGTACGTAAATGGAATTCAAATAAGTCCAGTAAAGCATTCGATATTTCAGTTTCAAATTACCGTTGTACCAAGTGACTGAAAATCCAGTAAATTTGTAGATTTATGCATCCCTTTGCACTTTGGCTATTTTTAAACAGTTTCCTCTTGTCGTGTCCTAGCCCTTAAGCCCACCCAGCTGAAAAAACAACAACTAAAAAAACACAAGAGAACCTGTCTCTACTTGCATTTTCAAACTCTTTGTGCAAAAATGAATGCATTTTCCTTTTGTATTGTAATATGTAAAATTTCATATCTGTATAGTGGATAAGATGTGCTAAACATTGTCCCTTCAAAACATATATTTTTTTATTAAATAAAATGGTTATAATTGTTTGCAAAGTGTTTGCAAACAGATGTACACTGACATCTTGGTTTGGTTGTTCATTTCATTCAGTCAGTTTTTTCAGCCCAAATATTTAAAAATGGACAAAATTTTAATTCCAACTTTTGGTTAAATGTTCGTGCTGGTCATAAAATTGGAAAAGCATGACAAAGATCATTTATTTCAGTTAATTACACTCAAAAAGTGAAACTTGTACAATATATTCATTTGTTACACACAGATTGACGTATTTCTAATGTTTTTTGTATTTTTATTTTGATGATTATAACTGACAACTAATGAAAATCCCAAATGCAGTATCTCAAAAATTAGAATATCAAATAAGGCAAAAGCAACAAAGGGAATTTTACAAATGTTGGCCAACTGAAAAGTATGAGCATGTACAGCACTCAATATTTAGTTGGGGCTCCTTTGGCCTTTATTACTGCAGCAATGTGGCGTGGCATGGAGTTTGTGGCACTTCTCAGGTGTTATGAGAGCCCTTGTTGCTCTGATAGTGGCCTTCAGCTCTTCTGAATTATTGGGTCTGGCGTTTGTCATGTTCCTCTTTACAATACCCCAGAGATTTTCAATGGGGTTAAGGTCAGGAAAGTTTGCTGGCCAATCAAGAACAAGGGTACCATGGTCCTTATACCAGGTATGGATAACTTTGGCACTGTGTGCAGGTGCAAAGTCCTGTTGGAACATTAAATCTGCATCTCTATAAAGTTGGTCAGCAACAGGAAGCATGAAGTGCTCTAAAACTTCCTGTTAGATGACTGCTTTGATCGTGGACCTCAGAAAACACAATGGACCAACACCAGCAGATGACGTGGCACCCTGAACCATCACTGACTGTGGAAATTTTACACTGAACTTCAGCAGGCTTTCCCATGGTTGTGTAGCCTACAGAACTAGACTGAGAGACCATTCAAAGGCTTTTGCAGGTGTTTTCAGTGAATCAGCTAGCTTGTGGCACCAGCGGTCTTAAATATCTAACCTTTTCACAATATTCTAATATTCTGAGATGCTGAATTTGGTATTTTAATTAGTTGCCAGATATAATCATCAAAAATAAAGAAATAAAAATTTGAAATATATCAGTCTGTGTGTAATGAATGAATCTAATATACAAGTTTCACTTTTGGAATGGAACTACTGAAATAAATTAACTTTGTCATGAAATCCTAATTTTATGACGAGCACCTGTTAATGGGGCAGCAGTAGCTTACGATGGTGCTTCCCAACCAGTTTGGACTTGTGTACCCCCCTGTACCCGCCCTCATACCACAAGTAGTAAAATATCAAATGTGTCGATTCTCCAAAAGTAACTAAATCACAGGAGATGCCCAAAGTATTGGGAGCCTGCATGTTATTGGTGCATGAAGAGATGGCGCATTTGAGGGGATTTGTGTGTGCGTAGCATCTAAACCCGGTGATCCCACAAGTGACAAAAGCTGGTAGGTATCCGAACTTCTTTTATTTTTTCAGTCCCTGTGTAAAGTGTAATATTGTTCATCACATCATGTTATAAATCCAGCAGGGTGAATTCTGGCAACTCTTTTACGTTGGTGAACAGCACAAGGGAGGTGTAGCATATGAACCATCCTTTCAAGGTCAGACTTTCTTTGCAAGACTGAAAAACTCCATCGGAGAAACAACTCTTCACACGTGAAACGTCTCGCCAGCAGACCCTGTGGTTATCTCTGACAAGCTGATGGAGATTCAGAGAAATACGGCCTTTGAAGTGATACTACTCGCATGCTGAGGAGACTTTGTGCCCAGCAGGATTGCTGATGAGCCTTATCACACAGGTACTGTACAACACACCTGGCATTGGATGGTTTTTTGTTAAACCTAAGTAAACATTCAGCCAGACTTATTTTACAACCCAGACATCACAATTTTCTAAAACCCTTAATTAGGTTTTTTAGCATAACATCTAAGCTCATATTTCATCATTGCTCATTCAGTGTCTCAGTTGATATCACCTCAGCTCATTTGTAGTCCTTTGCTCTGCATCATAATAGTAGTTGACTTATAGTAATGAATTGATTTTTATAAATTATATTTTTGCCTCTGTGTCAAATTGTCATAAAGTAGTGTTTCCCTGGCAATACTCAAATTACCTAGTTTCATCATCAATTGAATATTAAAGGCAGGGGCGGACTGGCCATCTGTGGATTCTGGAGAATCACAGAAAGGCCGGTGCTCAAAAACGGCTGACGGGCCAGCCAACTACTCTCCATGCACGCTGTCATCCCCCCCCCCCCCCCCCCCCCCCCCCAATATGTTTCACACTCCAGCACTGTAGGTGGCAGCAATGCACCCCTAGGTTGGATGCCAGCTGCACTGGCTGTGGCCGCCAGGTAAAGAGAATAAGTGACAAAGACTGGAAAGAAAGAAACGATGCAAAACGCGGCTGCAAGTAAAAAAGGAAAGACAAGGGTGGGGCTGAGAAAGCAAGAGAAAAAAATGGTGGGCATTAGATGTTGAAGCCTCTGAATGTCACAAACTAACAGACATATTTAGCAGCACAGCCAGCACTTCACAGGTTAGTACTTGCAGCAGTGAAGTCAGGCAGACAGCTACACAGCAAGATGTCAGCAATTTTAAGGGAGTCGGACAGAAAGATGAGCTGGTTTCACAGGCTGATACAGGGCAGGTAAGTGATAGGGGAAAAAGTGGTTTTTCGTTGACATTACTGCTTAAAATCATAACTGCCTTTTAAGTAAAACACCTGTTGCTTCATTAAATGCAAACTGTTATCCTGTGCCAGCTTTCCTGTCTCAACAGGGAGGACAACGACCTTCCTCAGACCACCACTGTTCTGTGTTGTCAGGTTACACTCCCATGAGAAATAGAATATTGACTGAACCTGGTTTTGTATGAGGGAGATATGGCTTGTTTTTACTCCCTACGTTAAGCAGCTTTCCACCTGAATGTCTACGGAGCAGTTTAGGAATGTGATGTGTGCGATGTTTGTGTGTGCTTGGTATCCTAGGAGATGAGCCTGTAACTCTGTAACTCGAGAAGGCCCCGCCTTCTTCGTCCTGTCTTTCAATATAACTTACTGTGGGACAGAGAGGGGCAGAGAAGGTATGGCGGAGACCTGCGGGGGTTTATGCCATGTCTTCCCTCCACTGCTCTGGCCACACAGAGTAAAACAACCTCCCTCCTCTTTGTGTGTGTTCATTTCAGGTTTAAGGGTTAAGGAATTTAAAAATAACCCAACAGTAAGTATGGAAAATAAGAGGAGAAACAGTTATTTGCTAGGGATGATGTTAGGAAGTGATGTTTAGGTTGCACAATTTGTTTATGATTACAGTAGTTACAAAAGCTAAACTTCAAATTTTTAAATGTAAAAGGCCACGAGAAGTTGCTAAAAATAAGCAGTATGTTGTGCATTTACTTAACACTGTCACAGTCTGCCCTGCTCACTATTGAGTTCACTTAATACACTGCAGTTGTCCCAGTTCTGTGTTAACAGGTGGTCATGTTGGAGAGCCAGCTGTTCCTGACCTCCCTGATCAGAGGGCCAGGGGTACATAAGGAGCGGTGTGGCACAACTCCGGTGCCGGTTGATACTCGCATCTTGGGTAAACACTAGCCAGTCGCATTTCTAGTTTGTTGTTCACTTTTAATTTTGTCTGGCTGTTCCAGTCTGCCCTGATCTAACGAGTCCTGAAGGTTCCTGCTCGTCTGTTCTCAGGAATTACCCACCGCCATCTGGATTTGTTAGTCCAACATCACGTCGCTCACTGTCCCCCTGGTCTCCTCACTCTCTGCCGCCCGTCTGTCGTCCTGCCCGTTTCCCAGCCTGCCTAACCACCAGCCTCCGGACCTACATCATAGTCTGCCTCGCAGCCTGTTTCCTCCGCCCGTCCTGGATCCTCACTCCCTGCTGCTTGTCTGTCCCCTCCTGGTCCCAAAGACCCAGCCCTGCCTCACAAAGACCGATCATCTCCAGTAAGAATAGCTCTTCAAACAGTTCTAGTTCAGGTTCTCTGGTTCCAGGGTTTCGTGATTCTAATTCCTGTTTGCTTTCCCCTTTTAGATCTCGGTCCCGTCTGTTCCCGTTTGGAGCAGCGCTTTCAGTTACACATTGTTCTTAATAAATATTATTTGTTCTTTACTTACCATCATTTCTGTATGTGATTATGTTTATGTTTATCTATTTAGCAGATGCTTTTGTCCAAAGCGACTTACAAGTGATAATCGGCATATTGCCCTTGAGGCTAACAACAACAACATTGACATGAATCATGGAGAGGAGGGAACAAAGGAGTGGACAGTAGAGAGTGTTAGCAATTTGAATTTGATGCGTGCTGCTAGCGGTAGCCAGTGGAGCTCAATGAACAGAGGGGTGACATGTGCTCTTTTTGGCTGATTGAAGACCAGACGCGCCGCTGTGTTCTGGACCATGTGAAGAGGTCTCACAGTACAGGCTGGAAGACCAGTTAGAAGAGCATTGCAGTAATCGAGGCGGGAGATAACAGTAGATAGCCCCCGGGAGCTGGGTGGCATGTTGTGTTAGGTATGGTCTGATCTTTTGTGTGTTATACAGCGCAAAGCGGCATGAACACACAACAGAGGCAACATGATCGTTCAAGGTCAGGTGTTCATAAATCACAACACCCAGATTTCGAACTGCCTTTGAAGAGATAGGAAGTCATTTTGGATTGAGATGTGCTGTATGGGTGGTTTTGCTGGGATGACAAGTAGTTCAGTTTTAGAGAGGTTGAGTTGGAGATGGTGGGATTTCATCCATTTTGATATGTCAGAGAGACAGTTTGATATTCGTGCAGAGACAGTGTGGTTGTCCGGTGGAAATGGCAGATGTCCGAGGATCAGGGTCCTCAGGTAGACCTTGGCTCCTCTGCTGTCCCATCACAGGGGAGGGGGAAGTCCAGGAGGGGGAGGACCCAACCTTACCTGGATGTCCTATGTATTTTATAATCCAGAAGTTGTGTAAATGCAGGGATAGGCGTAGATATTCTGCTGGGGTTGTGCCCTTGGACTCCGTGAGGATCTGTGATGCCGCTGCTTTGGGCCCTGGCAGGATGGGCTGGGGTCTTCATGCTCTGGGTGGCATTTTGACAACAGAGGTGCCTATTGGGGCCAGTGGGGGAGCTGACTCCCTGGAGGGCTAAGCCCAACCAGCCATTCCTCCCCATCCCCACACATTTCTCTCCTACTGCTCCCTCACATCATCACAAAAATATGCACTTAGGACCTTGGGGGTGGACAAGTCAGGGAGTGCGGGTATGGACCACATTTCCGCATTCCTGTGGCAACCTGCCCCCCAATTTTATTTGACCCTTAAACACTTCCACCAACGACATTCCACGCAAACACACACATAGGGCCGTGGGAGTGAGCACATTCAACGGCATTTGGCCCACTTCCAATTTTAAACTGCACTTAGACACTGAGGGCTGTGGGTGCAAGTGGGGTAGTGTGGTGGCATCAGCTGGCATAGGCCAGAAGATGCCCGCACTGCCCGCTCACCACAGCCATGGCATACACCTCATCAACACTCACTAACACCATACTGGAGCAGGCGGAGGGAGACTAGGGGTCTTAGCACTCCTCTGTTGTCGCTTGACTTCCTGGGGCTGGAGGCTAGGAGGGAGATCCGGCCGTCCAGTTGGGGTCTGGGGTGGAGGGTTGCTGTGCTCAGCGTTGGGCGGGGGAGCCTGCTCATCAGCATCCCAGCAGAAAGGGTAGAACTCTGGGAACCGGTAATGGTTGTACCCCATGTGCAGCAGTACCGGGACCAGAGTGAATAGGGTGTGTATGGGGAGCATGAGTGGGTGTCCGGAGTGCATTTTTGTAAGTCTTTGGTTGTATGTGTGTGTGTGAGCATGAGGGAGGGATTGTGTGACTGTGTTTCTGTATGACTGTATATGTCAGGTGGGCCTTTGACTCCTCCCTTCTCTTGGGACTTCTTTTGATGATATAGATCTTCGTCTCCCCTCTCCCTGCCAAACCTGGTGTGGAGTGCGGTGCCTTGGTCTGCCTGGGTCGTGGCTCCCGGGTCAGGGAGTTTAAGTTTTTTGGCATCTGCCTGACAAATCCTGGTGGCTGCCTGGTGGGGTCTGGGTCCCTGGGCTCTGCTGGGTCCCTGGCGGGGGTGGTCACCCCTTGGTCCCGGGTCATTGGGTCCCAGACTCAGCCGGCTAGGGGCTGGGAGGCTGCGGACGGGCCTGTGGTCTTGCCGCCGATATCTCCCGGGACTCTGCTGACTGCTGGTTGTGGCCCTCCGGCGCGATCCTCTTCACCTCTCGAGGGGAGAGGGGGCTTTTCTGGTCGCAGTCTCCCTGAAATTCTGTGTAATCTGTGATCTGCTTGAAAGCTACACTTTCAATGATTTTGGACAGAAAGAGGAGCGAGATAGGTCGGTAGTTCTCCACATGATTTGGAGGAAGAGATGGGGTTTTTTAGCAGCAGTTTAACCTGAGCATGCTTGAGAGAGGAGGGAAATGTACCAGATGTCAGTGAAGCGTTGATCACATGTGTGACTGCTGTAGGAGCGCTTGGAGCAGATTAGTTGGAATGGGGTCAAGTGGGCATGTAGTACGGTGGCTGCACGTGAGAAGCTTAGACACACAGTTCTCAGTGAGAGGGGAAGGAGAGGGAAATGAAGCAGTAGGGCTTGAGATGGATGGGCTAGAAGGAGTTTGTGGTAACGAATGTTCAGGAGTGGCCAGTTGAGTAAACTGCTTATAGCTGCCACTTTGTCAGTGAAGAATGAGGCAAAGGTGTCAGCTGATATATTGTAGGTAGGAGGTGGAGACGGAGGGTTGAGCAGAATTTTGAATGTCGAAAATAGTTTCACAGGATCTTTCATGGATGTAAATTCAAACAGTCGGAATACCCGGCCCGCAGGGTTACCGGGGTCCCACCCTGGAGACAGGCCTGGGGTTGGGGCCCGTGAGTGTGCGCCTGGTGGCAGGGCTTTCGCCCATGGGGCCCAGCTGGGCCCAGCCCGAACCGGATACATGGGCTCATCTAACTGTGGACCCACCACCCGTAGGAGGAACATGAAGGGTCCGGTGCAATGTGGATCGGCCAAGACCAAGGCGAAAGCCTTGGCGGTCCGATCCCCGGACAAGAAAACTGGTTTTTTTTGGACATGGAACGTCACCTCGCTGGCGGGGAAGGAGCAGGAGCTTGTGGCAGAGGTTGAGCGGTACCGGCTAGATATAGTCGGACTCACCTCAACACATAGCATTGGCTCTGGAACCCAAGTCCTTGAGAGGGGTTGGACACTCTCCTTTGCTGGAGTTGCTCCGGGTGAGAGGCGGAGGGCTGGGGTTGGCTTTTTGTTAGCCCTGAGACTCTCTGCCTGTGTGTTGGGGTTTACCCCGGAGGACGAGAGGGTAGCTTCCCTGCGCCTTCGGGTCGGGGAACGGGTCCTGACTATTGTTTGTGCTTATGGGCCAAATATCAGTTCAGAGTACCCACCCTTTTTGGAGTCCCTGGGACGAGTGGTAGATAGTGCTCCATCAGGGGACTCCATTGTCCTGCTGGGGGACTTTAATGCTCACGTGGGCAATGACAGCTTGACCTGGAGGGGTGTGATTGGGAGGAACGGCCCGCCTGATCTGAACTCGAGTGGTGTTTCGTTATTGGACTTCAATGCATGCCAGTTTGGCCATAACGAACACCATGTTCGAACATAAGGATGCCCGTCGGTACACTTGGTACCAGGGCAGCCTAGGTCGCAAGTCGATGATAGACTTTGTAGTCGTATCATCTGACCTGCGGCCGTATGTTTTGGACACCCGAGTGAAGAGAGGAGCGGAGCTGTCAACTGATCACCACCTGGTGGTGAGTTGGATCAGATGGCAGGGGAAGATGCCGCGTAGACCTGGCAGACCCAAACGCATAGTGAGGGTCTGCTGGGAACGCCTGGCAAAAGAACCTGTCACAAGATGGCGCCCATGAGTTGTTGTCAGTTTGCTAGGCTCCTGGTCTTTTTTGGTTATTTGGTGTTTTTTGTTGTTTCTTCTTTATCTGGTGCGGAGTCCCTGCTAACATATGATCGAGACTTACTGTTGTCGATCAGGTCCGCGATGATCAACCTCCAGAACTCCGATACCGGACCCGCTTTCCCACCGCCTCTGGAACCTGGCATTAACCCAGGTCTCGGCCCTCTGTTACCTGTCAGCCTGCCGCTGCCCAGGAGGCCGTGGAAGAGGAAACGGGGGAAGTGAGCCGGCTTCTTCGTTCAGCTTTGAAAGATCCTGAGAGGCGAAGCTCTGCCTGATCGCTGCTCCGCGGCTGTTTTGTGGCGGATCCAACAGAAACTTAACAGAGTTGGGCTGATCTCGCTGCTAAATGGAGCCCCTGATGCGGAACGCTACCTGAAGGCTTGGGAGACAAAGAACCTCAGCGGGCGTAGCCTGGAGTCACTACGTAGCTTAGCCCGCCAGCCGCCCGCCATTATCGAGCCCGCAGCACACACATCGCCAGATTCCTCCGCGAAAATGATGTTGATTATCGCGCTCCATCGCCAACAAGTCTCACATCCTCAACGATCTGTTCCGGACCAAAAAATTTAACTTTTTGTGGATTTCTGAGTCGTGGCAGTGCGAAAATGACGTCACTCATCTCCGTGAGCTCTGTCCTCAAGACTGCTCTTTCTTCTCTGCTCCACGAACCACAGGCCGTGGTGGAGGAACAGCTGTTATCTTTAAGAAACACTTTTCGTGCCAAATTATATCCTCAAACTCCTACAGCTCATTCGAGATGATCATGATTAAAATTGGTCGAGTTCAACCAGTTTATGGAATTCTGGTATATCGCCCACCTGGATCTACTTCATCCTTCCTGTCTGACTTTCAGGACCTCCTATCTTCAACTATTAAACAAGACAGGATAATCATTGTTGGAGATTTCAACATCCACACTGAGGATCTATCGAACTGCTCCACTAGGGAGTTCCTAAACATGATGAACTCTTTTAACTTCTCTCAACACGTGTCTGGTCCCACTCACAGAGCAGGCCACACCCTGGATCTGGTCTTTTCCTACGGACTTCTTGTTGATAAGCTGCAGATACACGATGTTGTGTTCAGTGACCATAAGTCAGTTTCTTTTCATACCAACCTAAATTCTGAATCTCTTTTACCAGTCTCTGCTAAGCAACGACGTATTATCAACAGTTCTACCATTTTAACTTTCTCCTCCCTCTTTGACTTTGTACCTCCTCCCTCTGATGACGTAGAGCTCCTTACTAACTCATTTAATGATCACTGCCTCAAAATTCTAGATCAGGTCGCCCCTTACAGAACCAGCCGCAGTTCAAGTGCCTCCAGTTCACCCTGGCTGAACAACCAGATTCTTGAACTTAGACGCTCCTATAGAAAAGCGGAACGACGGTAGAAGAGGACAGGTCTGGTTGTTCATCGCGAATATTTTAAAGAACTTCTCGAGTCTTACAACGAAGCTGTAGAAAATGCCTGGTCTTCTTTATTCAGCAACCTCATATGTCAAAATAGGAATAATCCTAAGGTTTGCAAAAGGAGATCTGAGGCACTCAGGAGGTACAAAAATAAAAAGCCTTTATTAGTACATGGCTTAAATCCTAAGGTTTTGTTTGATACCATCTCCAGCATCGTGTCTTCTCCTCCGCAGCAGGCTCAGCTATCTTCAGCTGATGACTGTAACAGATTTCTCCACTTTTTTGCAAACAAGGTGTTGAATCTGAGATCCATCATTCCACCAGCCCTCCCCCCTCAGGAGGGGAGGCCCCTCAGTGCTACGAGTCTTTCACCTCCTTCTCCCCAATTACACTAAATGACTTAACCTCAATAATCAGTCAGATGAAACTCTCATCATGCTCATCAGATATCTTAACTCCCTCTGTTTTAGTCGGGTCCCTTGCCTCTGTCAGTCCATCTCTGTTGACTATAATCAACAGCTCACTGAGCCAAGGCTGTGTTCCATCTTACTTTAAAAATGCAGTAGTGACACCTCTCTTAAAGAAACCCAACCTTGATGCCAGCTCCACCAGTAACTTTAGGCCCATTTCTAAGCTACCTTTCATCAGCAAAGTACTTGAGAAGGTTGTTGAAACCCAACTCAGATCCTGGTTTTCTAAGTCAAAGATCTCTGTCCCCTTCCAGTCTGGCTTTCTGAAGCAGCACTCAACTGAGACTGCTCTAGTAAGGGTGCATAATGACCTCCTGATGGCTGCTGATGCAGGGAAATGCTCTGTCATGGTCCTGCTTGACCTCAGTGCAGCTTTTGACACTGTAGACCACAACATTCTACTAAACAGGTTAAGGCCCTGGCTGGGATTTCAGGTTCTGCTCTAGACTGGCTCTCTTCTTATCTCACCAACAGAACATTCACAGTGAAGTCCGAAACCTTCTCTTCAGATACTGCCTCTCTAACATGCGGGGTCCCACAAGGTTCAGTTCTAGGGCCTCTACTATTCGCATTCTATATTCTTCCCCTAGCTGGCATCATTCAGTCTTTCCCAGACATCTCCTACCACATCTACGCTGATGATATTCAGCTCTATATGTCCTTTATGCCACACCAGTTGGACAGGCTGGCCACACTTGTACTCTGCCTGACCCAGATCAGTAACTGGCTGTCCAGCAACTTTCTTGTTCTCAATGCTAACAAGACAGAGACCCTGATCGCTGCAACCCCGGAACTTCAGCCAAAAATTGAGCAAGAAATTGCCTCCTTTTGCCCATCAGCCAAGGCCAACATTAGAAACCTGGGAGTTATTTTGATCCAACTTTAAGTTTAGACTCACATGTCAAAACCATCTCCCGCTCTTGTTTCTTTCAACTGAAAAAGATTTCAAAAGTCCGTAAACTGGTTTCTACTGCAGATCTGGAAAAAATCATCCATGCCTTTGTGTCATCACGCTTAGACTACTGTAACGCTCTTTTTACTGGTCTCAGCAAAACCTCCCTCTCACGCCTTCAAGCCATCCAAAATGCAGCAGCCAGACTCCTAACCAAATCCAGCAGACGAGCTCACATCACTCCAGTTTTACAGTCCCTCCACTGGCTCCCGGTAGAATACAGAATTCAGTTTAAAGTTTTAGTCCTGACCTATAGAGCGCTTAACAACCAGGCTCCAAGCTACCTATCTGAGCTTTTATCCCCACACACCACCTCTCGGAACTTTAGATCCACATCTGAAAACCTCCTGGCTGTTCCTCGAACCAGACTGAAAACCAAAGGGGACAGGGCCTTTCAGACTATTGCACCCAGATTTTGGAACAGTCTGCCTTCAAATCTCCATCTCTCTAACACTGTAGAGGTCTTTAAAAATCATCTAAAAACTCACCTTTTCATCCAGGCGTTCCCTCCCTAAATGTTCAAAAAGATGGCTTTGTTCGGGTTCACACCTTCACTTTGTTTATGCTCATGATTTTATTTTCTATTTTATCACTGCTATTGTTTTTCTGATATTTTTATTGGTTAGAGGTATTTGCCCTGATCTTTATCATGTTGTACAGCGCTTTGTGATTTATATCTGTGAAAGGCAATATATAAATAAACTTTTACTTACTTACTTACTTACTTAAGACGGTCTTCAACTCCCATCTCCGGCAGAGCTTTGACCGTGTCGCGAGAGCAGTGGGGGACATTGAATCCGAGTGGGCCTTGTTCCACTCTGAGATTGTTAAGGTGGCTGTTGCTAGCTGTGGTCGCAAGGTGGCCGGTGCCAGTCGTGGTGGCAACCCCCGTACCCGCTGGTGTACACACCTTCATCTTCTCACGCTTAGACTACTGTAACTCTCTTTTCACATGTCTGAGCAGAACCTCCCTTAACCGTCTACAGGTGGTTCGGAATGCCTGTGCTTGGCTTCTGACCAAGTCCTCCAAACACACCCACATCACCCCGCTTCTCCTCCAGCTTCACTGGCTGCCAGTCAACTTCACGGTCTGCCCCTGCCTCCCTTACTTTGTCTCTCTCCTGACCTTGATTGGTCCCTATTGGTTTCACCTGCCCCTTGTTAACCTGCCTATGTGTTCCTTATTTTCCCCAGTGTATTTATACATCCCGTCTCGTTATGCCCTTTGTCAGATCATTGTAGGTGTATGTGTCAATGTTGCTCCAGTCCTGTCGTTCCTGCTCAGTATTAAAAACCATTTTTACTTTATCCGAGCCTGCATTTTTGCCTCCTGTCAGCTCCTCCACACATGGTCCGCCGTCATCCACACCCGCAACTTGACAGAATGATCTGACCAACCTGGACCTGTGGTGAGCTATAACATCTGCCTGGAGGATTTTTTTTTTTTTTTTTTTTTTTTTTGCTTTGTCTCCGTCCAGCGGAGGGAGATTCTGACTTGAGTGGTTTTTTCGGCGCATCCTACCTGTTTCCGGGGTGGTCGGACCCATTGAGGGGGTTTTGGCGCATCCTATTTGTTCCCGGGGTGGTCAAACCCATTCTCCTCTCCTGCTTTTGCCCCGTCCTGTTTTTCTTCATGGAAGCTGCTGTTCCTGGAGTTTTTGATGGAGGTAAAAACCCCTACGCATGCCAACATTCTCCGGGGTGGTAGGGCCGGTCTTCCCGCTCCATGTCTGCTTCCCTTCACCCGAGCCTCTGCCTGTGACCCAGCGAATCGGGATGTGCACCTGCTCAGACCATATGTCAAGTACCTGCCGCCGAGCTGGGTTTCCTTGCGTCGCTCCTGCTGTTCATCCACTTCCTGGTCCACGCCTGCGGCGCCTATGCCTGCAGGTCTCATGCTGCTGCAGTCCCTACACGGTCCCACGCCTGCTGCTGCAGTCCCTACAGGGTCCCACGCCAGCTGCTGCAGTTTCCAGTTCCTGTTCCCAGTCACAAGTGTTACCATCTCAAGTCTCCCAGTCACGTGTTCCCGTCTTAAGTCTCCCAGTCACAAGTGTTCCCGTCTCAAGTCTCCCAGTCACAAGTGTTCCCGTCTCAAGTCTCCCAGTCACAAGTGTTCCCGTCTCAAGCCTCCCGGTCTCAAGTGTTCCCATCTCAAGCCTCCTGGTCTCAAGTGTTCCTGTCTCAGGCCTCCCAGTCTCAAGTGTTCCCGTCTCGGGCCTCCCAGTCTCAAGTGTTCCAGTTCCCCAGTGTCCTGTCAAGTTCCAGTGTCCCGCGCCTGCTGCTGTCGAGTTCCAGTGTCCCGTGCCTGCTGCTGTTGAGTTCCAGAGACCAAGTTCCTGTTTCCAAGTCCTGTTTCCCGAGTCCTGTTTCCCGAGTCCAAGTGTTCCAGTCTCCCGAGTCCGAGTGTTCCCGAGTCTCCCGTGTTATGTGGCTTAAGGGCGTCTGGTATCCGCCCCTTAAAGGGGGGGGCGGGGGGTACTGTCACGGTCTGCCCCTGCCTCCCTTACTTTGTCTCTCTCCTGACCTTGATTAGTCCCTATTGGTTTCACCTGCACCTTGTTAACCTGCCTATGTGTTCCTTATTTTCCCCAGTGTATTTATACCTCCCGTCTCGTTATGTCCTTTGACAGATCATTGTATGCGTATGTGTCAACGTTGCTCCTGTTCTGTCGTTCTCGCTCGGTATTAAAAACCATTTTTACTTTATCCGAGCCTGCATTTTTGCCTCCTGTCAGCTCCTCCACACATGGTCCGCCGTCATCCACATCCGCAACGTGACAAGGGTTCATTTCAAGATCCTGGTTCTGGTCTATAGGGCCTTACATGGACAAGCACCATCTTACATTGGTGATCTTCTTAGTCCCTACACCCCCAGCAGGTCCCTGAGGTCCAGTGATCAAAGCCTACTGGTTGTGCAGCACCAGGATAAAGAACAAAGGTGACAGATCATTTGCTGCTGTGGCCCCCAGACTCTGGAACTCTCTCCCCCTGAGTCTGAGATCAGTGGACTCAGTGGTCTCCTTTAAAAAGCAGCTGAAGACTCACTTGTTCAAGCTGGCTTTTGTATGACCTTCTCCACCACTCTCTCTTTATTCTGCTCTCCCCACCTATTCCACCTTCCTCAGGATCCACTGACTTCCCTCTTTCCTATTCACTCTCTCTTTCTTAACATTTTTTCTTTTCAATCCCAATTGCCTATTTTTGCTCATTTTGAATATATTTTTAAACATTTTCTAAATGCTTTTTTATATTTTTACTTTTTTTTGTGAAGCGCCTTGTGATTTTTATCTTGAGAGGTGCTATAGAAATTATATTTTCTTCTTCTTCTTCACCAGAGGTTCGGGGAGCCGTCAGGCTGAAGAAGGAGGCCTACAGGGCGTGGCTGGTCTGTGGGTCTCCGGAGTCAGCAGACAGGTACGGGATAGCCAAGCGGGGTGCAGCAGTGGCAGTTGCCGAGGCAAAATCTTGGGCGTGGGAGGAGTTTGGTGAGGCCATGGAGAAAGACTATCGATCGGCTCCAAAGAGGTTCTGGCAAACTGTCCAGCGCCTCAGGAGAGGAAGGCAGCAACTCGCTCACACTGTTTACAGTGGGGATGGGGAGCTGCTGACGTCAACTGGGGCTATAGTCGGACGGTGGAAGGAATACTTTGAGGAGCTCCTCAATCCCACCTATGCACATTCCGAGGAGGAACCAGAGCCGGATGGACTGTCCAATTTCGGGGGCAGAAGTTGCTGAGGTAGTCAAACAACTATACAGCGGCGGAGCCTGGGGGGGGGGGGAAGAGATGAGGTTCGTCCTGGGTATCTCAAGGCTATGAATTTCGTAGGGCTGTCATGGTTGACATGTCTCTGTAACATTGCGTGGTCATCGGGGGCAGATCCTGTGGAGTGGCAGACCGGGGTGGTGGTACCCATCTTTAAGAAGGGTGACCTGAGAGTGTGTTCCAACTATAGGTGGATTACACTCCTCAGCCTCCCTGGAAAGGTCTACTCCAAGGTACTGGAGAGGAGGGTCCGATCAATAGTTGAATCTCAGATTGAGAAGGAGCAATGTGGTTTTCGTCCTGGCCGTGGAACTGTGGACCAGCTCTATACCCTTGTAAGGGTGATGGAAAGGGCATGGGAGATTGTCCAACCAATCCACATGTGTTTTGTGGATTTGGAGAAGGCTTATGACCGTGTCCCCAGGGGCACCCTGTGGGGAACGCTCCAGGGGTATGGGGTGGGTGGCTTTTTGTTAAGGGCCATTCAGTCCCTTTACCAGAGGAGCATGAGTTTGGTCCGCATAGCCGGTAGTAAGTCGGACCTGTTCCCAGTGAGTGTTGGACTCTGCCAGGGCTGCCCTTTGTCACGATTCTGTTCATTACCTTTATGGACAGAATTTCTAGGCGCAGCCGTGGTGTGGAGTGTGTGGAGTTTGGTGGCAAGAGAATCTCGTCTCTGCTTTTTGCGGATGATGTGGTCCTCCTAGCTTCATCCAGCTCTGACCTTCAGCTCTTGCTGTGTAGGTTCGCGGCCGAGTGTGAAGCGGCTGGGATGAGGATCAGCACCTCCAAATCTGAGACCATGGTTCTCAACCGGAAAAGGGTGGCTTGCCAACTCCGGGTCGGGGGAGAGGTCCTACCTCAAGTGGAGGAGTTTAAGTATCTCGTAGTGAGGGTAGGAGGGGTTGGAAGATCGACAGGCGGATTGGTTCGGCATCTGCAGTGATACGGACGCTGAGCCGATCTGTTGTGGTGAAGAGGGAGCTGAGCCAGAAAGCCAGGCTCTCAATTTATCGGACAGTCTACGTCCCAATCCTCACCTATGGCCATGAGCTTTGGGTAATGACCGAAAGAACGAGATCCCGGATACAAGCGGCCGAAATGAGTTTCCTCCGTAGGGTGGCCGGGTTCAGCCTTAGAGATAGGGTGAAGAGCTCGGACATTCGGGAGGGACTCGGAGTAGAACCGCTGCTCCTCCGGATTGAAAGGAGCCAGTTGAGGTGGTTTGGGCATCTGGTCAGGATGCCTCCTGGACGCCTTCCCGGGGAGGAGTTTCGGACATGTCCTGCCGGCAGGAGGCCCCCGGGTCGACCCAGGACACGTTGGAGAGGTTACACCTCCAATCTGGTCCGGGAACGCTTTGCGGTCCTGCCGGAGGAGCTGGTGGAGAAGGCCGGGGAGAGAACAGTCTGGAGCTCCCTAGTTGGGATGCTGCCCCTGCGACCTGGACCCGGATAAGCAGAGGAAGATGACGACGATGAAAATAGTTTCTGAGAGTCAGTAGAGCTGAGAATTTTGTCAGTGTAGAAAGCTTTCTTTGCATCAGTGATGCTGGCAGAGAATGAGGACAGTAATTCATGAAATTTCAATGGATCTTTTGCTTTGCGCCAGTTCCATTCCGCAGCTCTAAGATTGGTGCGTAGAGTCCGGAGGGTATCATTTAGTCAAGGGTGCGACTGAGAGGATCTAGCAGGTCTAGTGGCTAAAGTGCACAAGTTGTTAAGACAAGAGCAGAGTGTGTAGCAGAGTGACTCGGTGTCATCATTCTCTTCATAAGCAGAGAATGTGCTGGGAGATGGAAGAGTGGAGGCAACAAGAGAGAAGTGGTTGGGTGCCAGATTGCGGAGGTTGCGGCAGAATGAGACCATTGGGGAGGAAGCAGTGGACCTCCCTTGTAGAGTCATGCTGAAATGAATGAAGTAATGATCCGAAAGATGCAGCGATGTGACAGAGATTGTGTCTATGACACAGTTTCTGGTGAAAATGAGGTCAAGTGCTTTTCCAGCTTTGTGAGTAGGAGGACTTTGGACAGGAAGCCTGATGAGCTAGGAATGTCCAGGTGAATATTTATTTTTCAAGGACCATTTTGGGACAGTCGTGCTCAGGAATTGAGGAAAGCAGGGTGTCGAGTTCATTCTTTCATGCCCTGGGTAAAACATATTCCCAACATGACAAACACTAGAAGTCCCAGCATTTTCTAATTCCCCCAGCTCTAGCAGAGCTTTGTCAAATGACTGCTTGGTTTGATAACAACTGATCGTTAGCTGCCTTTCATTTTTGTTGCCCGCCACAGATGATGGCCAATGGAATGTGCTTGGGTGTTGTCAGTCTTTCAGGCTGGCCCAGTGGCTCTACTTGTCTCTCCTGTCTTGAATCTGGTCAACTGAACTTGTCCATTAAAAGACATCACAGAAGCACACAAAGGACAAGAAAGGATTTTTTATATTGCGCTTAATAAAAACAAAGCACGAGTTGCTTCAAAAGAACAATTAAAATATAAAAGAGGTCAAATTTAATAAAAAATTGAAGATAAAATGAAGAATTAAGATTTTTAAAAATGAGAATAAAAATGAAAAAAAAAAAGGTTAGCATGGGATCCTGAAAAATGTGGAATTGTTCATGTCCTCAGTCCTATGTCTCCCATGTTTTTTCCATGTCTCTCCCCTTTTCCTGTGCATCATTGTGTTTTCTGTCCCTCTATTTATTATCTTTCAGCTTTCATACTCACCCTTGTTACAGTGTCAGCCCAGCCATTACCAGCCCTAGCCTCTGATAATTTCAGTTTTTACTTCTCATCAGTTTTCACTTTCCTACTTTTTGTGTAATTTTTCTATTTTCATGCTTTATTTAGCTTCCATTTTTGTGCCTTTGAGCTCTGCGTTTTTCTAAGTTTTTTCTTTTTTTGTTTAGAGTCCTGTTCTAGTTTTTTCCTCAGTTTTTTTCCAGTGTTCATCCCCTCAGCTCTTTGATTTACTTTGTAAGATCCTGTTCTTGGTGTTAAGTTTTATCATTTTGTTAGTTTATCCTTATTGCAGAGGTCACCACTGGCCACTAGGGTGTGCTGTAATCAAACCTTGAGGGGAAAAGGTGTATTCACGGATGTGCCTGAAGTCACGTACATGTGACTATCCCTGACTGTATATACTGCTGCTTCTCATTTGGATTGCTGCGGCTTTCTGTCATCTGGCGATGGCTACAGTCACCGCTTTGAAGCGATCCTCTCCAACTCTGAATGGAAGGAAAGGTGCGTGGATGACACCATCCACTATGACACCGACCTTAACACTCATTGGTGGAGAACAATCGACTTCCTGACACACACTGGCTGATCCGGCATCGCGTTGAACCCATCTAAGTTTCAGTTTGCCAAGAGGGACATTGATTTTGCCGGTTTCAGGGTTTCCGATGCTACAATCGAGCCCCTCCCAAAGTACCTGACGGCCATCATGGACTTCCCCACGCCTACCTCGACCACGGACATCAGGAGCTGGTTTGGTCTGGTTAATCAGGTGGCCAACTACGCGCAGCTGCGTGATATAATGGTGCCATTTAAGCCCTTTCTGAGCCATCAATGCAAATTTGTGTGGTCACCCGAGTTAGAGGCAGCATTTCAGGCATCCAAGTTGGCCATCGTGGACTCTATCCAGGCAGGTGTAGAGATCTACGACATGGAGAGGCACACTTGTCTCCGCCCAGACTGGTCCAGGCGTGGCATTGGATACTTCCTCCTCCAGCAGCACTGCACCTGCAGCTCCGGTGTCCCCGGCTGCTGTCCGGATGGATGGAAAATTACTCTGGCCGGCTCATGCTTTCTCTCCTCAACTGAGCAGCGATATGCCGCTATACGCCTTGGCTGTAGCATGGGGTCTGGAGCAGACCAGATACTTCACGCAGGGGTGCGACAACCTGGTCGTGGTCACCGACCATAAGCCCCTGGTGAAGATCCATGGGGACCGGACATTGGATGAGATAACTAACTCTTGCCTGTTCAGGCTCAAACAGCGCACACTCCCATGGCGCTTTGATATTGTACACTTGCCTGGCAGGAGCAACTGCGCTGCCGATGCATCCTGCAGGTATGCCTCACCCTCTGGCTCTGATAAGGGCCGCCGCATGGGCAAATGGAACGTGACCGATAGCGAGGAGTCGGTGCATATGGCGTCCATTTGCAGTGACGCACTGGAGTCTGCTGCCATTGCATGGCCACTCCTTGCACAGGAGACGACCGCTGACGCATGCCTCTCCCACCTCCTGCACCTCATTGAAGATGGGGGCAGCATTGACCCAAAGGACCCGGCGCTGGCCGACCTGTCTAAGGTCTGTGAGTCAGTGTATGTGCAAGATGGGGTCCTGCTGTACTGTGACCGCGTCGTTGTCCCCACGTCCCTTTGTCATGCGGTACTTCAGCACCTCCACGCCGCCCATCAGGGCAAGTCGGCAATGGAACGATGGGCCTGCTCCATCGTTTACAGGCCTGGTATGTCTAACGACATCCGGTTGACCAGGGAGCGATGCGCAGACTGTAACCGCAATGCCTCCTCGCAGGCGGCCACACCTCCCATGCCGGCATCACCACCATCCACGCCATTTGAGGAGGTGTTCGCAGACTTCTTCGACTACAGGGTCACCACTACCTTGTCGTTGGCGATCGCCTCTCTGGCTGGGTGGAAGTCATGAGCTCTCCTGTGGGCACCAATCTCGGGGGTTCCATTGGACTTATCCATCACTTAAGGGCTTTCTTCGCCACATTTGGTGTGCCTGAGGAGTTGTCAAGTGACTGAGGCCCGGAGTTCTTGGCAGGGTGCACAGCGGACTTCCTCTGCTTATGGCAGGTCAAGCACCGCGTGGGTTCCCTCAGTCTAATGGAAGGGGGGAGGTGGCTGTCAAGATGGCGATGCGCCTACTAGTCTCAAACACTGGCCCGACCGGGAGCCTCGACCATGACCGCTTTCTGCGTGCGATGTTGCAACTGCGTAATATGCCTGACTTCGACTGTGACCTGTCGCCCACGCAAATCTTTGGTCGCCCCCTCAGGGACTCGCTGTCATTTGTTAATAGGCTGGAGAAGTTCTCCAACCCTCACATCCGTCCGCTCTGGCATCAGGCATGGGCCACTGAGTCTCTGAGAGAACATGTACGACCGCTCTGCCCTCTCCTAGTCGGAGAGGCGGTGTTCCTCCAGAACCTAGTTGGCTGTAGCCTGCGGGCATGGGACAGATCTGGGGTGGTAGTAGAGTCACTATGACATGACCAATACCGCGTCAGAGTCAATGGGTCTGGCCACCTCACCCTGCGCAACCGGCGCTTTCTCGGCGCCTACACCCCTCGCACTCACCCAGAGAGCGCTGCGCCCCTGCCTGCATCCAACGACGAGACACACGACTTAGGTCCTGCCAACCCGGGGTCAGCGGGACCCCTGCCAGATCAGTCACACACAACACCCGAGCCCCAAGGCACAAACCCTGGCACCCCCCAGCTGGTACCTTGTCGCGACTTCATGTCGGCCGAGAATCTTCCAGACGTAGCCAACGGGGAGGCTGACCCAGCGGCGTGGACCCCGGAACAGTGCCCATCACCTCCCTCCTCCCAGCCAACGGCCTCCGGTTGGGTAAGGCAGCCACCCAAGCGTTATGTACCTGAAACTGGCCAGTGGGTTAGGTCATAAGTCCACTGCGCCGGTGTGTCACATGGCTTCCTGGACTGGGGGGATGCAGAGGTCACCACTGGCCACTAGGGTGTGCTGTAATCAAACTTCGAGGGAAAAAGGTGTATTCAGTGATGTGCCTGAAGTCACGTACATGTGACTATCCCCTGCAGGGACGTGTCTGAAGTCACGTACATGTGACTATCCCTGACTGTATATACTGCTGCTTCTCATTTGGATTGCTGCTGCTCAACCATCACACTGTTGTCTATCCATGCTACTGTTCGACTTGTATCTGTAAGTCTTCACCTGCTTGTTAAGCTAATGCAGGGATTCCCAAATTGTGGTGCGCGCACCCCTGGGGGTGCGCGAGCTGCCGCTAGGGGGTGCGCGAGGTGAAAAGTGTAATGGCTGCGGAGCTCAGAGAAGTCTGTCAGATGTCACCATTAGCGTAGCCAGAAACTCATTTGTGGGTGGGCCTAAGGAAAAGTAAGTGGGCACAATAAATGTAATTGAAAACAAGTATATTTTTGCGCGCGCGTGTCCTCCACATGTGCCCTAGCTTCATAATAACAATAATGCGCTGAGCTTCAGCACTCTGGCCTGCGCATGCCGATATCTTCCGTCACGCGCGTGCGTGTCCTCCACATGCGCCCTAACTTCATAATAATAATAATGCGCCGAGCTTCAGCACTCTGGCCTGCGCACGCCGATATGTTCCGTCGCGCGTGTGCGTGTCCTCCACATGTGCCCTAACTTCATAATAATAATTATGCGCCGAGCTTCAGCACTCTGGCCTGCGCACGCCGATATGTTCCGTCGCGCGTGTGCGTATCCTCCACATGTGCCCTAACTTCATAATAATAATAATGCGCCGAGCTTCAGCATTCTGGCCTGCGCACGCCGATATGTTCCGTCGCGCGTGTGCGTGTCCTCCACATGTGCCCTAACTTCATAATAATAATTATGCGCCGAGCTTCAGCACTCTGGCCTGCGCACGCCGATATGTTCCGTCGCGCGTGTGCGTGTCCTCCACATGTGCCCTAACTTCATAATAATAATAATGCGCCGAGCTTCAGCATTCTGGCCTGCGCACGCCGATATGTTCCGTCGCACGCGTGCGTGTCCTCCACATGTGCCCTAACTTCATAATAATAATAATGCGCCAAGCTTCAGCATTCTGGCCTGCGCACGCCGATATGTTCCGTCGCGCGCGTGCGTGTCCTCCACATGTGCCCTAGCTTCATAATAATAATAATGCGCCGAGCTTCAGCACTCTGGCCTGCGCACGCCAATATGTTCCGTATTTGATCATTTTTAACGGTGTTGGAGGAATCTGAAGGTGGTGAGTCATTCTGGCAGATTGTAATTAACACCTGTCTCATGCAGGTGTTCTGACATTGTAAACCTCACACTCAGAACATTGTGGATTGTAACTAAATAAGAAATGATTCCCATTCAGGCTATTGACAGCGCGCTGAAGATCTGAAGTTCAGAGTGCGTCTGTTAGAAGTCAGACGTGTTCCGGCTGAACCACGGCTCACGGGTGCATATGTGAGCACATCTGGGATGGGGAGAAGTCATTTTACAACATTGGTTTAAATAGCGCGAGACGCGGTGACTTGAGCGGCTGTGCCGCGCGCGCGCACGCGCACACTCAGCTCAGGTTTACGCAGAGCAGAAGGAAGGAGAGCGCTCTGGCCGCACAGGGTAAACGTTCCTACTTTAAGAAAACCGTTAAATTGCATTGTTGATGTGCTACCTGGGCACTCTAAATATTTATTTAAAATGAAATCAAAGGAAATTGTAATGGTATCGAATGTTTATTAATTACTATTTAAAAAATGAAAATGATGGGGAATTTTTTAACCCTGTCTGTTTAGCTTGACATCTTATATATATATATATATATATATATATATATATATATATATATATATATATATATATATATATATATAGAGAGAGAGAGAGAGAGAGAGAGAGAGAGAGAGAGCCATGCCCCGATGTGGGGGCTGGGGGGGGGGGGGTGCGGGGGGGTGCGTCGACATGGTCGGGACATAGAAGGGGGTGCGCGGCTAAATAAGTTTGGGAACCACTGAGCTAATGTAATGGTCACATTGTCAGTATGCATGCTAAGCCGCGCTGTATTTATTTACCTATTTTATCGCATTGCTTAGCTTTGGCTTTAGCCCATGCTGCTGCTTCACGCTGCCGTTAGCTTCTGCTCACTCAGCTTTGTATGTCGCCGCAGGGCTCCTTCATCCTTGTCAATAAAGCCATTAGACATCGAGGAGTGCATTTCTTCACTTATGTTCTCCTAGCTTTTCACTTTCAGTAATCTTCATGTTTGCACTGCATTATGGTTCTTTTTTAACACAGAAAAAGTGTTATTTTACCTTGTTTTACTGATGTATGACTATCACTGCAGCCTTCTTTAGAGTTTTGCCACTGTTAGTGGCACCACTTCCTTTCCTGTTTGTGTGTCGAGTTGCCATCTGGCTTCACCAATGTAAGTTGTATTGCATAGCTTGCCTGGGATTTTATATATGACTCCACATTTGTGTTCTGCTGATATCTTGTCTTTGGGGTGTACAAGTCTTTTTCTAACTGTAATGTATGGTTTTGTTGGTGTACTTATGTTGTGTTTTTCATTGGTGCCATTATTTTCTGTTGTCTTTTATGTGTGGTTACATAAACAGAGTAGGAAGTGTATTCTGGTCAGAAATCACAACCAACCAACAACAATGGAGGCCTGCCATTAGAGCCTCACAGGCAGGATAACTGCAAGGCCAACTTGAACTGTTCAGCTAATTGTGAATAGGTGACTTTTAGCAGACAAACTTGCTATAGTTGCATTTGAAAAGATGGCTCCTAACACCTATGATAAAGCTGCTTTTCAGGCGTATGAAACAAGTCATACTCATACACAGACTTGGGTGTGGTGTGTTGGACGGTGGGCAGGATTGTGGACTGTGATGACAATATAACCTTGGGAATAAGGACAGTTTACTACAAGAACCTTTGGCTTGATAAACACGACACAAAGATGCCTAAAGGCTACACTGCTGCCGAGGCTTTGGCTCTGCTGCAAAATATGGGTTTTTGTTATTCAGATGGGGGGGGGGGAAGATCCATTTTCTTGCAAGAGAGTTTTGCTTTGTCTTCAGATGGTGAGTTGTGTTCCACGTCAGAGAGCAGAACTCCTCTAAAGAAGAATGGTTGACTGGAGACACAGACAGGCAACATTTTGGAACCTGAAATGTTGGAATCTTTGAAGGAATTGTCACTACACCACCGATTCACATGCAACTGCCACATTTACAGAACAAAGGCAACCATCCACAAGTGATTATGAATCCTAGATAACAACAGCCCAGTCAAATGACAACTGGTAGAGATGGGGGATCCCGTCAAATGACAAGTCTCTGGGACTTCTAGTGTTAAAAAGGTTGGTGGCGTTACAGTTAATCCTTCCAAGCTTTGAAGATTTTAAATACAGAAGTTATGTTTGTACTGGTGCATTTTATTTAGATATAGTGTTATTTGTGAAGTAAGATTAAGTACTGCATAAACTATGAAGCTTATTAAGTAACAAATTCATATCCCATTGTTTGTTTGTTGTTGTTTTTTTCAGGTTGAGCTTAGACCAAGAGCAGGGACAGACACATACTGCAGCTCAACTTCAAATTATTTTCAGCGCCCCAAGTCAGACAGTCAGAGCCTAGAAGTTTTTTTTGCATTCCACCCTCAGAAAAAGCAGCATCCATGATGGTACAGAGAGTGTTTAAACACAAAGATGGCACAGACAGAAAATGGCTGACATACTGTGAAGAGAACCATAACCTGTTTTGTGCAGTATGTTTAGCATTTGTCAAACCAACTGAAACCATATAAGTCAAAAGTTGAGGAACATGAAAGGTCCAACATGCATAGAGGTTGAGCTGAGGCATATTTTTTGAGAGAATCTAAATCAGATATAGCCAGCCAAATTGCCAAGTTGTGGCTGGTTTGAAACACCCCCATTGACTATAATGGTTTCTATTTCAAGTTGTGGCGTTACACTGCCATGCCGCCCCGCTGATGCTTCTCAATATGAAATAGGTGTAAGTTAGCTGGTTAGCTCTTCTTTCTAGTAACATGACCAATATTATTAGTCATCCATGACAGCCCAGGGTCCAGACCAGGAAGCAGAGTCTGCAGCTTCTGTACCCACCCACTACCTCATTTAAACAGTGTCCTGCCCACAGCCAAAATCACACAGAGCTCAAAACTAGAAAAATTAAATATGGGTTATTGAACATTAAGTCTATTTTTTCAAAGACGTTGTTAGTTAATGACTTGATTTGTTATAATCAGATTTCTTTGCTCTCTCTCGCAGAATCCTGGCTGCAGCAAGAGGAATGTTAGTAAAATGAGTCGACTCCTTCTAATTATTTAAATCATCATATTGCTCAAACTACATGGTGAGGAGGAGAAGTAGCAGCCATTTTTCATTCAGACCTATTAATCAATCCCTCACCAATCAATAGTTACAGTTCTTTTGAACATCTTATTTTTAGTTTTCCTAATCCAGATTGCAAAACTAAAACCACTCTTGTTTGTAGTTTTATATCGTCCACCAGGCCCTTACTCTGAGTTTTTGGATCAGATCTCTGATTTTTTATCTGATTTGGTGCTAAATACTGATAAGGTCAATGTAGTGGGGGATTTCAACATTCATGTGGACATTGAAAGTGATAGCTTCAATGTAGCCTTTAGTAATATCTTAGACTCCTACTTCTTACCCAAAGAATACATAGCTCCACCCACTCCTACATTAGACCTTGTGCTGACTGATGGTATAGAGTGTGAGGAAATAACGATCTTTCCACATAATCCCATCCTGTCCGACAACTTTTTGATAATCTTTGAATTTATTGTGTGTCGAGTTGTCGGTCTCTATCTGACAACGCTGTTGCAACTTTTAAATCATCTATTCCATCTTTACTGTCTTCAGTATCTCAGAGGAACGTAGCAGAGGGCAATTTTTTCATTTCTAGCCCTTCACAAATTGATGATTTATTTCATAATGTTACTTCTTCTTTACGTGTGGCATTAGATGCTGTTGCCCCTTTAAAAAAGAAGGTAATTAAGCACAGGAAGTTGGCTCCCTGGTTTAATTCTGAACTGCGTCTCACTTGGTGAGAACCTACACTGGTTGCCTGTTAAATTTAGAATAGATTTTAAGATCCTTCTTCTCATATGTAAAGCTCTTACTAATCAAGCTCCATCATACATCAGTGACCTGATTATTCCATATGTTCCTAACAGAGCACTTCGTTCTCAGACCGCAGGTTTACTGGTGGTTCCCAGAATATCTAAAAATAAGATGGGAGGCAGATCTTTTAGCTATCAGGCTCTTCTCTTGTGGAAACAGCTCCCAGCTTTAATCTGTAAGGCAGACACCTTGTCTACTTTCCAGACTAGGGCTTAAATAATTTTTATTTGATAGTGCCTATGGTTAAAATCCGCTGTTAGCCTAGATCTGGACAAGTGGGGGAGTAGAGGGAGGTGGAGTGTACAGTCGTTAAAGATGGATCTCCCTTGCCCTGCCTCCAACATGCCTCTCTCTAAAAGGCTAGGTTATCCAGAGTTATCTCTGTAGTTATGCTGCTATAGGCTAAGACTGCTGGAGGACACACTGACCACCTTCCACACTATATTACTTTCTTCTACAATGTCTCTCTTAACTGCATTATTTCCTGCTATTTGTGCTGTTAACTTTATTTTTTCTCTAAAACCTTGGCTCCTCTGCTGTCCCATCACAGGGGAGGGGGATGTCCAGGAGGGGGAGGACCCAATCTTACCTGGATGTCCTATGTTTTATATATTCTGGAAGTTGTGCAAATGCAGGGATGGGAGTAGATATTCTGCTGCGGTGGGGCTGGGTTGGTGCCCTCGGACTGCGTGAGGCTCTGCGATGCTGCTGCTTTGGGCCCTGGCAAGATAGACTGGGGTCTTCATGCCCTGGGTGGCATTTTGGCAACAGAAGTGCCTATTGGGGCCAGTGGGGGAGCTGGCTCCCTGGAGGGCTTAGAGCAACCAGCCATTCCTCCCCATCCCCACACATTTTTCTCCTCCGGCTCCCTCACATCATCACACAAACATGCACTTAGGACCTTGGGGGTGGGGGGTGGGGGGTGGGGGGACACACCGAGGGCTGTGGGTGCAAGTGGGGTGGGGTGGTGGCATCAGCTGGCATAGGTCAGAAGATGCCCGCACTGCCCGCTCACCACAGCCATGGAATACACCTCATCAACACGCACTAACACTTTATTGGAGCAGGCGGAGGGAGACTAGGGGTCTTAGCACACCTATGTTGTCGCTTGGCTTCCTGGGGCTGGAGGCTAGGAGGGAGATCTGGCCGTCTGGCTGGGGTCTGGGGTGGTGGGTTGCTTTGCTCAGCGCTGGGCAGGGGAGCCTGCTCATCAGCACCCCAGTGGAAAGGGTCAAACTCTGGGAACCGGTGATGGCTGTACCCTTTGGGCAGCAGTACCGGGACCAGAGTGAATAGGGTGTGTATGGGGAGCATGAGTGGATGTCCGGCGTGCATTTTTGTAAGTCTGGTTGTTTGTGTATGTGTTAGCATGAGGAAGGGAGTGTGTGTCTGTGTCTGACTGTATATGTCAGGTGGGGGCTTTGACTCCTCCCCTCTCCTGGGACTTTTTTTTATGCTAATCATCGTCGTCTCCCCTCCCCCTGCCACACTTGGTGTGGAGTGCGGTGCCTTAAGCCGGGCGTACACTGTGCGACTTTTTCACTTTTTTGAGCCGATTTTCCACTCGTGCGAGAATCCACGACATCGGGGCGAGATTTGCGCCGAGCGGTCATGTAGTGCACAGGGGGTTACGAGAGGCAATTAGCACCACGTCACCAGCTGCCGATCAGCAGTCGTGAGGTTGCACGGACTTCTGGAGTGTTTAATATTTCGCTCGTCCCTCGTGAGGGTATCGCACTGTTGAAGCGGCGCTGCGACCCAAAAAGTATCAGAACCGCTCACGGCGCATGCGCAATCCTGCATCAACGCCGCTCGCTCGCTTTTTCCCTAATAACACACGCTGTTCGTTTTTGTTTCTACACGTTTTTTTTACTCCCAAAGATTGTCAAGAAAGCGTGTTTGTCGTGTTCATGTCAAATTAAACTGATCACAAAACACAGATTTACTTTCTTTATTTCGTTTTCCTCATCCAACCCCCATAAATCCCTGTGTGTCCTCCTGCAGCACTCCTGAAGGACAACAGGCAAGACAAGACAAAAAAGTCTGACGTGTTGTGTAAAAACTGCTATTTTAGCATATTTTTAGGGCCGACGTGTTGCTACCAGACGTACAGTGTGAGCAGTCAGATCGCATGCGAGAACAGGGTCGTGCAGTGTAAGTGCATGACTCGGGAGATCTGCCCTGCGAGGAAGTCGTACAGTTTGAGCTGAAGCTGAGTGCTACGAGTGAAAAAGTCACACAGTGTACGCCCGGCTTTAGTCTGCCTGAGTGTTCGTGGCTCCCGGGTCAGGGGGTTTAAGGTTTTTGGCATCTGCCTGATCAATCCCGGTGGCTGCCTGGTGGGATCTGGGTCCCTGGGCTCTGTTGGGTCCCCGGCTGGGTTGGTCGCCCCTGGGTCCCGGGTCGCTGGGTTTGGTGCTCAGCCGGCTAGGGGGTGGGAGGCTGCTGGAGGGCCTGTGGGCTTGCCGCTGATATCTCCCCGGACTCTGCCGGCTGCTGGTTGTGGCCCCCTGGGGAAATTCTATGCGCCTCTCGAGGGGGGCAGGGGCTTTTCTGGTTGCAGTCTGCCTGGGGTCCCTGTGCTCTGGGGCAACTCCTGGATCTCTGGGACTTGGAGCTCCTTCCATCTCCTACACATCTTTGGGGGGCAGATCTGTGGCCCCTCACACTCTCTATTGGACACTCCTGTAGAGAAACCTTACATAAACAAGCATGTGTACACACACAGGTGCTCACATGGTGCTCTAATAAGTATAGACATGGACACGTTCAACACATGTCATAGGGCTGTGGTTGGCACTTAATGCACTGTGATTTATTATCGTGATTGTTCAGTAAAACATTGTTGATTTTATATTTCCTCATCAGGTTGACGCAGTGATAGTTTGCTCCTGTTGTACTGTTGTGTGTCCCATTTCTTTTTTTCTCCTTCTGCAGGTCTAGAAGCAGACTCTTGTTCATCACTGATTGTTTATTGTTGTGGAACACAACTTACATTCCCCATTTACTGGGACAGCCAGGAGGTCCTACGGAGCCGAGCGCACTGAATTGCATTCAGCAACAATACGCTCCCTGCGGTCATCACGTGTGAATGAAGAGTCAGCCAGGAGTGCAGCTCCACTGATGATGCTCTTGAGGCGCTCCTCAAGGGAAAGACGACAGCACTCCTCGCTGAATGCCAAGGGGTCCACAATGATTTGTTTCTGTTTTATAAAAGGGATGAAATTTAACAAGGTGCAAGAGAAGCTTTTTGTGTTTCTAGACCTTAATGGTAAATTAAATGCCAGCATATTTGCTTGTGCAGCACCTTTTAAAACCAGTGTTAAAGGTTGACCGGTCAAAAGGTCAGTGCAGATAGAATGAGTGCAGGAAAGGCTCATTTTAAAAATAAGCCATTATAGTTACTGAGAGTGGCAACACGAGGAGCGCAACGTCACGTCCCAGAAGCACCCGTCTGCGCCGAGACGCTGAAGATTGTTGCGGCTGTTTACAACAACGGCTTTACAGCACAAACCCAACCACCTAGACATGGACGAGGAGCTTATAAATGGTACTTGATTACATAATTAATAAGTTTAAAGTACTAGTGATTTTTAAATCTTCTAATAAATAGTGTACTTAACCGTTTTTTATTATTTAGAATCTCACTTTGTGAAATAAATGTAACGGAATGAAATGACTGTTTCCCCCTCTCCTATGAAACAGGACTAGTCTGCATGAGATATGGTCTCAAGGTCTCATGCATTTGCTTATAAACTGCTTCTTTCCAGCTCAACAGAAGATTGAAGAATGGACTCTCTCCTTTTAATTATTCAAAGAACTCTATTTTAATAAAGCTAATCAAGCAAAGCGTTAGTCAATAAATAAAATGTGACCAATCTGTGAAATCAAAATATTAATTACTTTATTATAATCCTATAGAATATGATGAGTAATATGACTTTAAATGGTCCAATAGGACTGATCTCACGTAGCGTTAAAAGACATGACACATTACTTTCACTGATCCAATCAGAATCTGCCAGATCTGACGGAGGCGTGTTTTTGGTGGTGCTTGGTAAACCTGTCATCTTTTCATTCGACCATAAACCAAAACATCCGAAGTATAAAACTATGCCCACGTCATCTTTAACGCCAGTTCAAAGCGTTCTAGAGAAGTGTCGGAGTGGCCAATCCGTAACTTTCCTCTTCAGCCAAAAGAACCAACGACAAGCTGGATAAAATCTGTTGTTGTTCCAACTGCTGCAACGGTTCGTTTCAGAATAAAAGCGGAACCATCAAGACCCAGGTTTGGGTCTCGCTAGACGCCAACAAAACTGTCGTGACCCGGAAGTATCTCACAGACTGCTCTGGTTGGCAACCGCTGCTTTTCCTTCCGGCTTCGGTTCCAGAAAAGGTCAAGCTGGACCTCGACATTCCTGATCTAACGGGGACTTCCGCTAAGGGTATGCAGGCCGGTGAAATGGCGTAGAATGTGTTTATGAATCTCCTAACCAAAGCTTAACGTGAAGACATCACCTTCTGTTCCCATCAGAACTAATCGCTTCTTCGGATTTGCTGGTTCTGAGCAACATTCCATATTACACCATTCTCCATCTCATCCACCTTAGTTACACCATACATTTAGTGTTAAAGTTAGTCTAGTTTAATTTGTTAAGTGATACATTTTTAAACTTTTAAACTTGACTCTCTCTCTTCTGTTGTCTCTGAGTGAATATGAAGTGGTTATCTAATCCCTGCATTAAAAAGTTCCAATCTTCTGGTTTAAATAACCTCACAGATCCGTAAGGTGGATTTCATATTTCCTATGGAATCTTATGCCTTATGGCTTATTAAATAATATGTAATTTAAATCATTACATAAAGTTTCAAGTCATGCTCTTATAGATGAGAAAAGAGAAGGATTTATCACACCATTTCATCTTATGAAGATGATATTTAGCTAGGATTATGATTGAATTGATTACATATGTTTATTTAGAACAAAAAGCTGGGTTGTCAAAAATAAGAAGTATTTTAGGTTTTGATAATGTTACATTTTTATCAATTTTGTCTGAAATAAAACTTTGAAACTCAGACCAGAATGTTAGCACGAGAACATTCTACAAACAGATACCGGTATACAATACTTTCACCATTACATTAACATAAAGAGCATTTGTTTCATATATCAGGAATAAATCGACAGATTGTTAACTGGGTAATACCTATGTATAATTGTAAATAAAATGAATTTAATCTTATTAGTAGGGTTCCGGTTCCAACTGTTCATTTTTCCCGGAATCGTTCAAAGTTTTTTATTTCGATTTCTAGTGTTGATTCCAGTGGCGGCTGGTGAAAAATATTTTTGGTGGGGCTGTGCTATTTTTTATTTTTAAATAAACTTGTGCTTTCTGAGCTTTGTGCACAACTTCACTATTTCCTGAATTAAGCACAGCTCTTTTATTTCCTGTCTTACATCATTGGACAAACTGATTAATCCAGGTGTGTCTGACTATTGGCACGCTGCCTTGCAGACCAAGGTTGAAAAATACTGCATTAAATTGCACATAAAATAACACGACCATAAATGGTAAATAGGCAATACAAGAGGCAAGTAACAAAAACATTTTGTTTAGTTTCAACATTTGAGTGAACACGAAAAATTATGAGCAGGTCACTGTTACAGTAATGGTAGTAAACACCACTTAGACAAAATGCCAGAAATTTACACTGTTAAATATTTCTGGAGTGTTGTGCCAAGGTCAACTTTATACAAAGATCAAGTGGATGCATTTGTGTGTGTGTGATACCTCATTTGTACAGAAATTTTGCCCTTCTGTCCTTCTGAGTGGCAAAGCTCTCGATTAGCTTTTTATTGAAGTCAGGAATGTTTGTGACAAGCTTTTTTTCCATGGAGAGCATGGCAAGAGCATTCAGCCCATCCTGTGTCATGGTGTTCCTCAAGGAAAGTCTTAATCCTCTTTAAAGTAGAAAAGCACCTTTCTGATTCGGCTGTGGTCATGGGTGTGGTGACAAGAATCTTCTTTTGCATGACTCAGGATGGTGTGAAAAACCTGTCATATGATAAATAAAAAACAACAGATAAGTACATAGGAAACACTTTTATAGGAAATAATGTCATAAGTATCCTCTTACAAATGTCATATTTCCCAGTTTTTGGGACAATAAAACATTTCTGATTCTCAATCAGATGTTTTTACATTTGAGGTAAAAACATCTAATTGAGAATCAGAAATGTTTAATTGTCCCAAAAGCTGGGAAATTTGTTTGCTGCAGCAGAAGTGTAACAAGTAAAATGGAATCAGATTGATGTATGTACAAATTTACATGAAATACACATTTACGTGATTAAATATGTATAATAAGTATGTGTGTTGAAATTAGTTTTTACAGTTATTGCACATTAAACATGTTATTAAACAAATGTCCCGGTTTGTGGGACAACCAAGGATTTCTGATTCTGATTGTCTTGTTCACAGAAATGTAATGTACAGCTTACCTCTGCACCCAGCTGCTGTTGTTCCCTGCATGGCAACGTTAGCTCTGCTGCCTAGCATGGCTAGCTTCACCGTGTTGTTGTCCATGTGTGCCCGGGATGACTCGTGTTTCTTCACCTTCTCAGAAAAATGTTTCATGTCTGTAACTCCTGACTCATCCATGCCTATCTGTCCCAGCCGTTTTGAATAACAAACACGGAAAGCAAAATAACGCATTAGCGTGATTGCATCCAGCTAGCCAAGCCTTCCTGGTGTACCAATTTCGGGAGAAGCCTCGTGTGTACAGTTTACCTCTCTCCTTCTCCTGCTGGCTTATCTTTACGTCGGGCTGATCTGGTCCAAGCTCTTTGACATTAAGTTTTTCCACCATAGTTCTCCTCTCGAACGGATACTGGAGAAGAGACCGAACTGAATTCAGTGGCTGCTGAGATCTGGTATCCATGCTGGTTGTAGGCTCACTGGCGGCGTCCATGTTACATCTGCGTCACGACCAAAAACGACTCTGCCGAGTTCTACCGAACACCAACGAAACCTTAGGCGGTAGCTCCATCGCCCATCATGCTTCTGAAACGTTCTGAAACAACGTCGACGCTGATTGGATACATTCCCATTCCTACCCTTTGATATTCTTGTCAGCAATTGGTCAGCTGGTCTCGTCCTGTTTGGGCGATTGAAAAACAGCACACAGCCTCCACCGCTCGGCAGAGACCGGCAGAGATCGGCAGAGACCGGCAGAGACCGGCAGAGATCAATATAGATATATATATATATGATTTATTTTTGTTACAAGACACACAATTAACTTAGAATATGTGATTATTGTTAATTTTATTTATTTATTTTTTTTAAATAAAAATTAAAAACACGGAAAAACTGGGAGGGCGGCGCCCTATCGCCCTCTACTGGCCATCCGCCACTGGTTGATTCCTAGAATGCCGACGGAAGAGGAATCCACGGCCGATCTCCGTGAAAAATAAACGTGATCTGCAAATTGTGATCAACGCTTTTCAGAGCTGATCACACCAGCTGTCTGTGTGCAGCACGAGTCCCCCTCCCCCCACCCGGCGCACAGCGGCCAAATCTAAACAAACGCGTCTGCCGAACTTTTACTCCGTGATGTAAACTTTAACTCCTGCAGCGTAGACGAAACGTGTTAAATACGTCAACACGGTGGATTTAATAGAAGCTTTAAAGAACAAACTCTGGACGGTGTGAGGTGAGTTTGTCTCACTGCAGAAATAAAACCACACACGGAGCGTCAGCAGTCAGACGCGATTCACTTCCTGTTGTGACTGAATGCTGCTGCAGCATGGAGGTGTAGTTCTCAGCCATCCTGGACATGATCATCCTGAGAGTTTTAGCTGTAAACAGCTGGACGTTTCTGGATATGTTGGAGACATTTAGCCTCTCATCTCAGAGGCTGCTTCCAGACTTTGGTTGTGGTCAGAAACAAACACACTGGTTGTGCTGCAAGTCTTTTTCTTTTTGTCTCCAAAACATGTTTTTGTCTAAATGAAGGTGATGTTGTTGTTCATAGAGTTAAAATTCATGTTGAAGTTAAGATTATTTCATCCAGTAGGACCTGTGGTTAGCTGGCTCATGTAACACATGTCATGTCTTGAAAGAATTTGAATCGGGAATAGATAGGAACCGGAATCGAAACGAGGAATTGGAATCGGAATCGTTCAAAATCAAACGATGCCCAACCCTACTTATTAGTAATGAAATACTTATTAGGCAATAAGAAGATTGCATTCCACTTTTAATTACTTAGAAAATCCCATCTATGTTTACATAAGGGAGTAGACACAGTATCAAGGTGAGCTCTGATGAATTTGTTCAAACATTTCTTGTCCAAGAAATTAATTTCTTGAAATGACATTTGATTATCATACAGATGTGTACTGTTATGGTGGACATTTTGTGCTAAACAGACTAAATTACATGGAAGTGACTGAATGACTTTTTCAAACTCATTTTTACTTATATCTATATTATTATTGAAAGTAAAAGTCTCATGGTTAAACCAGACACCTTCACCATCAAGTAGCTGATTCATAAAGATAATCTCCCTGTGACTTGTTTTTATGCAATATATACTCATTGTTCTATAGAATGCAAATATGTGGAGAATAATTATGTCAAAATTAAAGAATCCAATAAAATAAAACCTGTCAGTGAAATTTGGCAAGTTTGACAGGAAGTTTTCCAACTGAAAAAGGACATTGTAACAATAAATTTAGACTCCTCAACTTACTAAAAATATGTTTTGGGGAAATATGCTACATAGAATTTGGATTTTTTTTTTTAATGATTTAATCCTGGTAATTTTTATTATCTGAATGAAAAATGAGTAAGTCAGAGCATTTAGACCTTCTTCAGCAAGGGTACTTGAGAGAATGATTTCTTGATTTTATGGCTTTTGGATTTCCACAGCAGTTAAACACAGACTTAGGGAGACAGGAGCACGGTGTTTGGCTGACCTCTAGTGATGAAAAAATATATCATGCTTTAGATAATCCTTCAGCTTTGCTGAGATGAACTCTACCAAATATTGTTAAATCTCCAGCTAACCACCCATTAACTTTTTTTAATTGCTTCATTAACAGAGGAAAAATTATTTACCATGTTGGTATGGTCTTTTGTTATTTGAATACCCAGGCAAATTACACTGTTTTTCACTGGAATATCACATATTACAGTATCAGTTATATTGGTTAAGGGAAGAGTTTGGCATTTCTTCAAATTTAACTTCAAACCTGAAGCACTAGAAAATTTTGGTATGATCAATAAAAATTTCAGAATCTCGCTAAGATTTTTAACAAAAATTGTTATGTTGTCAGCTAATTGTGAAGTTTTGAATTCTTTATCACATTCTTTCATTACTTTAAAAGAGTATTGTCTAATCAAATAATTTAAGATTTGGCCTACAAGTAAAAATATGTAAGGGGGGCTGGGCAGCCTTGTCGTACACTTTTTTAATGTCAAAGCAATAAGATGTGCCATATGGGAATTTAATAGAGCTATTATTATCTTTATATATCGTCTTAAAAGCTTTAATAAAAAACCTACCAAAATTAAAGTACGATAAAGTTATCAAAAATAAATGAGTGAGTAACTGTATCAAACGCTTTCTTACAGTCTAAAAAGAGAATGGCAGGGTCACCAATGATGATATCCTTATAATCTATTAAATCCAGTACTAGTCAGATATTATCAGAAATATTTTGTCCGGGCATGAAGCCATTTTGAGATTCATGAATGATGTCTTGTAAAGTACTTTTTAGCCTATGATAGATGTTAGTATTTTGTAGTCATTATTTAATAATGTGACCCCCCCCCCCTCCAATTACCAATAAATAAATTATCCTTATGCGCTTTAGGAATCAGTGTGATAAGACCCTGTCTCATTAAATGTGGTAACTCTTCATTATCAAAAGATCCCAAGTAAATTGTGAGAAGAAACTGCGATATCTGGTGAAAATCTATGATAAAACTATGTGGTCGGGCCATCATTTCAAGGAAATTTGTTCATTTTGAGATGTTTAATGCCCCATTTTATTTCTTCAATAGACAGTGTTTCATCGCAGTCTTGTTTCATCAAGTCGTCTACTTTCCTGACATTTTTAAGCAAGTGTAAGATTTCACAACTATCTGCACATTCGTCTTTTTTGTATATTTCTTTATAAAAATTTGACACATATTTTGAAATTACTGAGGAATCTTTAGATATGAAATCAATAATCTTAAGTTTAGATAAAGTCTTTCATTCTGCATTTCTTTTTTTACATACAAAAAATTTGCTATTTTTTATCCTTCTCCAATCTACTTCAGTCTACATACAAATGCACCGTGTGCTTTATCTTTAGAAATTTCCCCCAGCTCTATTTAGTAATTTTGTAACTGTGTTATAGAATCTTCATCATTAGAGAAATTATTAGTGATGTCTGAAGTATTTTTGATTAAGTTGTCTAAAATTTCCTTTTTCTTTTGATTCAATCTTTTACTAAATTGGATTGTAAATTTCCTAATGTCATACTTTAGTAGCACCCAGTGTTTTCCAAAATGATTACTATTGTGAGCAAGGGTCATTATCTTCTAATCAGATTATGAATGTCAGTTGTGTATTCTATTTTGTTTGACTATTCAGTTTCCAGTTATTATAGATTTTTCTGTTCTGTGTATAGGGTTTGGTAAATTTAGTGCTTTAAGAGCTTAATATATATACTGTAAATCCTCTAATACAGGCCCGGGCCTGTATTTGACGCAAGCTCATCAAGCTCCAGGCCTTTATTGGAAGGAGGGCCAGTATTAGAGGCAGGCCTCTATTTCTATTTGAGCAAAATGAACTAATGGTTCGCTGGAGTTTTTGACAATTAAAAGTGCGCCCACATTTTCAAAGTTAAACACATTTCTTTTAACAACGGTAGTTCCTGCTTCAGCCCTCTCCCCCCTCCCCCTGCGCAGCGGCCGCAAACTCACTGATGCGCCTGCAGCCTCTCGGAGTTCCTGCTGCTCTAAACATATTTCATTTTCTGTTCCTCACTTCTGATGACCTTCAATGGTGTCTGTTTGTTGCAACCACCAGGTACAAAAACTAACTTGTTTTTATTTGACTATTTTTCTGTCCTGTCTGTTTATTATCTTCCTGCATCTCGTCTCAATCCTAAAGAAAAACTGCTACCTGGGTTCATATATATTCACCTCATGAGTTACCTTTGAACTGCAGTTCTAAAAGATCTACCGACCGCTAAAACAGCGGAGCGCTCGCTGTTTGGCGGCCGTATCAGTGATCAGTGCGTCGGAGGACAAGGTGATGCGCGCAGCGCCCCGCTCCACAGCATGCAGCGAAACGCATCAGGCGCAAATAAAAGACAGAAAACATTAAAGGAAATGAACTGACATGAACGATCGCGTGTCAGTACCTACGGTCTGGCACAGCGCGTTGCACCCCCCCCCCCCCCCCATGCGAAATATCAAGAGATTCTTGTTTTTTTTCATCAATTTCATCATAAAATGCACTTTTTGTAATAAAACTAAAAAAACCAAGTAAAAAAACAATTTCTTGAGTTTTACCCCCCAAAAGAGAATGTGATCATACGATAATTCAATAGGGAGCGTGGTTTCACAGACGCGGAAGTGATAGCGTCGGTGAAACGCCGGCTGATCTAGGAAACCCCCAAGCGTTCGAGCGTCAACGAAGTGACACGGAAATGCCGGGCTCTCCAGAAGTAAGTAATATAGCTTACTATGAGCTGATAGTTCGTTGGATTGATTGGTAGGTTGGAAACTCTGATCATGAATCTGAAGAAACGATGACTGAGTGGTGAGCTGGAAAGGCGACTTCCGTTTATAGCCGCGGTTTGTGATGTAGTTGCGACGTGGAGGGAATCCCCGCGAGGGGCATGCTGGAAGTCCCTACTTCGCAGATTTTCACCTATCGCAGCCAGGTCTGGAACGCATCTACCGCGATAAACGAGGGATTACTGTAGTTCATACACCCCCTACTGCTGCTCCCCAGAGTGTTCTGCAGCATAATCAGCACGTTCTCTTTGAACTTGATAGTGTAATGACCTGGCTGGGGTTGTAAGCCAGGTGCATTCTGGGTATTGTGTTATATGCGTTTCCTATCGTTCTGCTAGTTCCTATGTGCTGATTTGCGTGTTGTGTGAGTGTTATGTAAGCCACAGGGAAGGTGATGTGTGTTCTGTGGAGCGGGTTGAATTAGCATGGTTAACTGACACCGTGACTCTGTGTGGTAGGAGCGTGATAGAGGATCGTGTCTGTAGCGTTACAAAGCGTTGAAGAAAAAGCCTAATAAAGGTCTGCGTGAACCTCTACTGCCTCCTGCTGGTTGATTTGGGGACTATAACCCTGCCGCTGGGACGCTCGTACTTGCTTGTTACCACATTCCATCCGGCCACAATAAGAGACCGGCCATCATTTACCTCCGCTGACTCCGACACCGGCCAAAATTGGAGACCCGGTCTTTAATTGAATACCGGCCTGTATTAGAGGATTTACGGTATATATATATATAGACGTTCCCTGTACTTATGACCAATAAGCTGTGATACTCTATATAAATATAGAATATCAACCTGCTTGGTCTTTACTGTGTTTAATCAGAAGATTCTAGGATTCTTTGTTTATTCAGGGATTGTAAACACTTTGTTTTGATTCAAGAAGAGTCAAGTTTGTAAAAGTAAGAATTTAATTCACAAACAATTAAAGCATAATATTAAACACTAATATTTACTGTGAGTGGATGGATCTAGATGGAGTAGGTGTAGTGTGTGGTGCCTATTTGTGAGTGTGATGTTATCAGAACTTCCGTATCTAGGAGAGCTGAGTTCTGGGTGTAAAAGAATTTGGTTTGCGTTAAGCTATGAAGCTGATTATTATCAAAAGGCATCAGACACTATCTGTGTGTCTACTTCACCCGTTCTCGGAGACCCTCTTCGTGGATCCGAAGGTCAGAGAGGTCGGGTGATCTCTGGCACCGAGGGCTGTAGAATACTGTTGCACAGACGCTTCAGTCCAGAGATGTCTTGGGTCACAACAGATGGATGGAACCGCGCGTCTGGGAATCTTTAAGGAGTCGCAACAAAATCAGCTTTGTTCTGCAGGAACTGTTTGCTGTGTCAGCTTCGCAGGTGCAAAAAGATTTTGTCAACGTGTCAAAAGCTTTGATGGGTTAGAGAGGTTTTGCTTCAGATGGCCGGTCTGAAGCTTTCTCAAGAACTGATAAATCACCAGAGTGGTCCAGTTTTAATGTTCTCATGTTATGATTTGTGTAGCCAACCAGAGGTTGACAAGTTGAGGAATATTACTGAGGCAACCTCAGAAACACGCCTTCTTTGATACCGGATGCTCTGATCTGGGGTAAAGGACTATCTATGTGTCACACGTTTGTTTGTCTTAACTTTACTTTGTTTTTTTTGTGAGTGTAGATGGTGATGACCTCGTCATATCAACATGCTGAAACATATATAAATCTTCCAATGTGATCATAACATAGCATTCATTTCAAACTTCAATCACATATTAATGAAAGCATTTCATTATATTATAATTATTGTGACAATAAACAAACATTTATTTAATGATTATTTAACTTATAAGTTTTAAAACTTCATATTTAATTTAAGAATTAATTCTTTGATTTAGCAACTAATCCGAGCTGTGAGTGTTCCTTATTCAGAGGCATGAAGAATCCTGTAGGACGATAAGGGAAGCCTTAAGGAGAGAACATCATTGTTGACAATACGTTATCTGTGTTCAGAGCTGCAGAGAGGCTCTGAGCTCCAGCTGGTGTGATGAAGGCAGGCAGATTAAAGGGAACACATGCAGTCTCTTGTCTCCATCATTTTGACCAGATGTTGAATGGTCAAACTGTACTTAAAATTGACCATTGCTGGATGTTACATGTATAACGGAAAGATTAAATTTGATACTAATAGTTTTGTGATCAGTGAGTATGGCAGGACAAATTTTTACTTCTGTAACTTGATTCTAGTTCCTCTGAGATTAGCCTAAAGTTAATTCTGGAAGTTTTATTACTTCAAGTCAGGGCCGGATTAACCATATGGGCAACTGGGCAATTGCCCAGGGCCCACGAACTCTAAAGGGCCCAGGGCAGCAAGGGCACGAGCAAAATACTGTAGGCCTATCTGTAATCTCCCGCTTTATATTAAACTAGGGTGACTGTACGTCCTGTTTTCCCTGGACATGTCCACTTTTCACTCTCTGTCCGGGGCGTCCGGACTGGGGGTTCTTGTATTGATGAAAATGTCCGGCTTTTCATCCAGGAGCAGGGATCGAATTATGGGGGAGCTGTATATCCTACACATCCAGGGGAGCCGGAAAAAAGTCTTCTACCTATATTACATCATTTATGAACTCTTTTGAGCAGAGAGCACAGAGAGCAGCACAGCGCTGAGTTGTTGCGCAGCGATCCAGGCTGCTGCTTCCAGCGCACGGCCCATTCTCAAAGTGGCTCAACCAAAAAACTATAATTAGCACACGATCGTTCATGTCCGCACATGTTCTCTACTTTCTGTCTTATTTGTGCCTGAAGCGCTCTGCTACTGCGTGTCATGATGTGAGGGTGGAGATGGCGGACCAAGTGTGGTGGAGGGGTTCAAGAGGCAGGAAAAACTAAAAATGGTTTAATGGTGGAACGGGAGAGACGGGACAAAACACGCATGAACAAACAATGATCTGACGAAGACAGCAACAAGGAGGGACGTATAAATACACAAGGAAATCAGGAACACATGGGCAGAGTAACGAGGGACAGGTGAGAACTATAAGGTTAATCAAGGCAGGAGAGACACAGTCAGGGAGGCCGGGCTAGATCATGACAGTCAGGGAGGCCGGGCTAGATCATGACGGCTGCTGGTTGTGGCCCCCCGGGGCGATCCTCTGTGCCTCTCGAGGGGGGCGGGGGCCTTTCTGGTTGCAGTCTCCTTGGGGTTCCTGTGTTCTGGGACAGCACCTGGATCTCTGGGACTTGGAGCTCCCCCCATCTCCTATGCATCTTTGGGGGGCAGATCTGTGGTCCCTCACACTCTCTATTGGACGCTCCTGAAAAGAAACCTTACATAAACAAGTGTGTGTACACACACAGGTGCTCACTTGGTGCTCTCAAAAGTATGGACTTGGGCAAGTTCAACACTTGTCTTTAGGCTGTCGTTGCCACTAAATGCACTATGATTTATTATGGTGTGATTGTTCAGTTAAACAATATTGATTTTATATTTCATCATCAGGTTGACACAGTGATAGCTTGCTCCTGTTGTATTGTTGTGTGTCCCAATTTTTTTCTGCTCTGCTCTTTCTGCAGGTCTAGAAGCAGACTCTTGTTCATTGTTTATTTTTGTGGACCCCCCCCCCCCCCTCTCTCTTCCCACCATTTGTCTTTTCCTTTCTCTTTCACCTCTGTCTCCGTGTCTGGTCGGAATTACAAAGCATTCAAAAACAATAACAATAAAATTTGAAGTATCAGGCGTGACATTTTAAGCAGACGCTTTGATGCTCCACCTGAGAGTAAATCTGTAAGGCTTGTTACCAGCATTCAGACATCAATTCTGTTTGCTTCACAGCCAGACAGGACACGGTAAAATTAATTAAAAAAAGATAAATAAATAAAAAGAAGTGCAGGTAATGCATTCTGGTGCCTTTAAATGAAAAAAATGAATGAAAATTGAATTGGGAGTTTTTACTTCATATTTTGGAAATAAAAATGACGGGGAAAAAAAATTATGACGTCGTTGTAAACGAAATGTTCTAGCGCGACCTGCCTGCTCAACTAACTATATCGCGATATATTGCGATATTGATATTTTCTTACATCCCTTGTCTGCAGTGTACTTTATGTACACTATGGTGTGTCTTAGCTCACCAGCTTCAGTTGATGCATGTAGCCGTGTAGCACTTCCATTGTAATGCGATGCAGTAGTTTTCAATCTAAAAGGAAAGAAACAAAAGAAATAGCTTTTAGACAAAAATATAGATTTTATGTAAAAATTAAATAATTAAAAGCATCTATTTCACTCATTATTGATTATCTGTCCTTGATAACATTCTTTTGATGGAGAATACAGAACACGTGACAGAAAGCACATTGAATCTGATTTGTCCTGTTCTAACAAACAAATGTCAGATCTGTATACTGGTAAAAAATTTATTATCAAACATACTCAATTAGATAATTATTCAGTCAGAGTTACGTCATATAATCCATTCGTTTCACTGCACAAGGAGCAGGCAGAACTACGAACTTGTTTAGCCCGTCCAAGTAACATGGAATAAAAATGAATATGTTAAGATGAGTTTTTAATACGTCTCTCTGGAACAATAGACCATTGTCCTGAGGCTAGCACAATGACTTGCTTAGCAGCTAGCTAGTGAGCTAACGCCTGGTTAAAACCAACTTAAAAAGTGAATTAACTTACAGATTAACTAAGAAAAGATAAAATATTTTATCAATACTCACTTTAGATCCTCAGTAGACACCAAAGACAGCAGAAATGTGTTTGGGGCTCAAAATTCATGTTGTTGACCGAGGTGGAAAAAAAAAAGTCTTGGAGGCTGCATCACTTCCAGGTCACTGAACTGTCACTCAAGAGAAACCACTGCCCTATGGGAGAGGACTTCTCAGGAGTCCCACCCACCCGAAAGGGTTGTGACAGAATTGAAACCAAAAACTCAGGGAGTGCAAAGGAGAAAGTCAGAAAGTGTAAGTGCAAATCTGGTAGTGCGAGCAAAGCTGTGAGAAGGGAGAATGAAACTAAGGAAATTGATAACAAAAACACATAAAGGCAAACAGAAAAAGGAAACATACTTTGTTACTCATTTTAAGAAGTTGATTCAGATAGCAAGTTTTACTTTTGAAACATGTTTTTTCCTTTAGTCAATATTTTTGTTCTGTCAATTTCTTAATTTTTGTTTGACCGTCAAAGTGTTTTTCTTGATCATTTTAAGAATCTGATTCAGATTGTAAGTTTGTCTTTTGAAACAAATGATTTTTTTCTCTCAATGTCTTAAAATTTGTTTGCTCTCCAAAGTGTTTTTCTTGATCATATTGGTACAAATCTCATCCCACAGTGCAGTGTCTCCTGTGAGCTAATACTGCAGTGCCCACAATTGTCATTTTTGACGATGGCTACATGTGTGACGTTTGCAGTGGAAAAAACCGCATCAAAATCATTTGAAAATTCAAGGAGTTATGGTTGATTTTACATGCTGACACTTCAATGCCTCTGTCAAGGACTACTCAGGAGGGAAGGGGTGCTCGACCGATCCAAGATGGCGGCGCCAGCGCTCGTCAGCGCCAGCCCAACCTTTCAGCCACTCCCCCTGCTACGTCCGACTCCGTCTGCTCTCGTCTGTTTCCCAGGCGAGGCGCTGCTAAACTCCAACACGGCCTATGTATGTCGATGGGCGCTGCTCATGTCGAACTAATGGGCCCGAGTCGTTTATCGCCAGTCACGTAGTTTACTGGTTTCATAGACACACCCGGTTTGCGCTCGGCATAAGCCTCTGCTTGACGTCTTTCACTTTTGTCCCATCAGTATCTCCGGACAGAGATGGCGTCTCTTCTGCAGCCAGACAGGGTTCTGTACCTGGTTCGTGGAGAGAAAAGGACAAGAGCTCCCTTGTCTCAGCTTTATTTCTGCCGCTACTGCATCGAGCTACGGTCCCTAGAATGTGTGTCTCATGAGGTACGGCATTTCCCTCTCTGGTTAACGCAAGCTAGCGGTTAGCTTTTTGTTTAGTTCCCTGACGCGTTGACATGTGAGCGGGACCATCCGATTTTCAAACGCATTGATCAGCTAAGATTCTTGTCAATCAACATTTTCTATAATCTCTGGTTGTTCAGTTTCATTTCCGCTGGCGATAACGTTTATGACGCGAAAACAGGAAAAGAAAGGGTTAAGGGAGCTAATGGCTTTTGCTAAACTTGAAGGATCTAGATAATTGTATATAGTTTTTAGCTTGTTGTTTACTTAAACCGTCTCCGATCACGTTCATCCTCCACCTCGGCTAACATTTAGACATCGTATACGTCTTAAAGAGGCTCAGTTTGGGACACCACACCCAGTGGTGTTCTTCTAGGCACCTCCTGCGTCGAGCCGCCAGAGGGCGCTATTTGTGAGAGAAGCTCATGGAGAGCAGACTAGGTCTGAATCAGAGGTGTTCAAACGAAATTATAAGATTGAATCATTAAGATTAAATTTTGAATAGATAGAAAACGTGTTTGAATAAAAAGCTTAACGTTACATTGTTAAAGCCTATTTTTATTATTCCTATATAATTACATCATCATTCTCACATGATGCATTTATTTAAAAGTGCAAAATGAAAGTTTTTCTTATGTGGAACGAATCCTAAAGTTTTAGTGTTGGCTATTCTATTGCACAAGGATTGAAAACACATTTAAAATCAACAAAACATTCACAAAACTTCTCAGAGTTGTGCTTCTTAGTCTGTTCAACAACAAAATAGATTTCAATTCCATTGAAAATGGACAACAAAAAGTTTGATGTACAAATTATTCAATCCCACTGAATCAGTCATGCTTTTCTATTACATAATTTATTTTCTGCAGTTCTTGCACTGACCAAGCCAGTTACATAAAAAATTATAATAGTATAGTTTTATTCTTGTCTTGGATAGATCCTTGCAGCTCATGAGGAAATATTGATACTTGTTTCCCTCTGTTTAATTAGGTGGACTCTCATTATTGTCCAAGCTGTTTGGAGAACATGCCATCTGCAGAGGCTAAGCTTAAAAAAAACAGGTGACCTCAGCTATCTTACACCCACCAAATATATAAACATGCAACTCTGTCAAGTTGACATTAGCTGTTTTTGATAGCTTTTGACAATTAAAAAATTATATTTATTTCCTTTTTTGCCCCGTTATCTCTGTGTTCTGTTGTAGGTGTGCAAATTGCTTCGACTGCCCTTCCTGCATGCATACTCTGTCAACTCGAGCAACTAACATTCCTGCTCCTTTGCCTGATGATCCTTCAAAGACAACAATGAAGAAGGCTTACTATCTGGCCTGTGGTTTCTGTCGCTGGACCTCAAGGGATGTAGGCATGGCTGATAAATCAGTTGGTAGGTGTTGATATTTTATTAACAAGCTCACATTTTCTGTTCTGCAAGTTTGGTAATTCTAACAAAAAGCTCTAAATCTAAATTATTTACGGATAATTTATTTATGAAAAGTAGGCGTATCACTTAAAGGTACAATTTGGGTTTTTATTCTAATTAGTTAAAGGTGTGGAACACTGAAAAAACTGTTTTAATTATCATTTCTGATTATAATTGGTCACTCTGAATTTTTCATACAAACTGAAAATGAAAGCAGTCTTCTACACCGATCTCCTGCATTACCTTCTGATAGAAAATAGTAATCAATGACCAGGGGTCTCATTTATCAAACATTGCGTAGAATACCGTACTTAAGCTCAGTAAAAAAAAAAAAAAAAAAACTACTTTCGCCAAGCAGGCTTGTGATCTATCAAACATGGAGTTGTCAATGCATGGTCAATGCATGGTTGTCAATGCATGGTCAATGCAAAGTGCCTTGTGGATCTCATGCATATACATAAGCTGGCTCGTTGCAGCATTTCACCATTCACGATGGTCAAGCTCTTTAGATCAAGGAAGCGCTATTTCACAAGCAGAAGTTGAGGTACCTGTGGGTGAGGTGGAGAAATGAAAGGAAGTACTTTTACAAAACAATAAGAAAATCCACAGAATGGCACAGCGTTGCTGAAGCCACCAATGTTGTGAATTCTTCAGAGAGATCTGTGGCGGATATAAAAAAATAGTCCAATAGGGAATCGATCCCCAGACTCCCGGGTGAAAGTCCCGCGCGCTAACCAGTCACCCAAACGGAGATCTCCCTTGTCCAAGTAGCCAGGGAACATGACATTCTGTCTCAATCTGCCCCCTGCTGATATTCAACATTCCGGGGGGGGGGGGGGGGGGGGGGGGGGGGGGGGGGGGGGGTCTTGATCTGTGTGAAAACGAAGCGGTACAAATGATAATGCTGCAGGATTTCATAATTGTATCCTTCTCAGCAGCAGCACTGCAGGTGCTCTCCATGTCCAAAATGTGCGTAAGCCAGGTCCTTAGTCAACTTAAAGTTGTGCACATTTTTTTGCTGAGTTTTCTTTCATAAATCCCAACGTTTGCGTGGAAAGTTGCTTACGCAGTTTTCCACCCCTGTTTTGTGCGTAAGCAAGCTTGATAAATGTTTATGTATTTAGCAGACGCTTTTGTCCAAAGCGACTTACAAGTGATAATCGGCATGTTGCCCTTGAGGCTAACAACAACAATAACAACAACATCTTGACATCAGTCATGGAGAGTAGGGAACAAGTAGTGGACAGTAGAGAGGGGGACGGGTGCAGGCAGGGTGCTAGTTTAGAAGATGCTCTCTGAAGAGCAGGGTCTTCAAGAGTTTCTTGAAAATTGAGAAAGAAGCCGCTGTTCTGGTAGTGCTTGGTAGGTCATTCCACATTTGTGGAACGATGCATGAGAAAAGTCTGGATTGTCCTGAGCGTGGTGTAGGCACTGCTAGCCGACGATCCTGTGATGACCGGAGCGGCCGGGCCGAGACGTAAGCCTTTGCAAGAGGATTCAGGTAGATGGGAGCCGTACCATCTCGGACTTTGTATGCTAGTGTTAGCAATTTGAATTTGATGCGTGCTGCTAGCGGTAGCCAGTGGAGCTCAATGAACAGAGGGGTGACATGTGCTCTTTTAGGTTGATTGAAGACCAGATGCACTGCTGCGTTCTGGACCATTTGAAGAGGTCTCACAGTACAGGCTGGAAGACCAGTTAGAAGGGCATAGCAGTAATCGAGATGGGAGATGACAGTAGATTGCACCAAGAGCTGGGTGGCATGTTGTGTTAGGCATGGTCTGATCTTTCGTATGTTATACAGCGCAAAGCGGCATGAACGGGCAACAGATGCAACATGATCTTTAAAGGTCAGGTGTTCATCAATCACAACACCCAGATTTCGAACTGCCTTTGAAGGAGCCAGAGATAGGAAGTCATTCTGGATTGAGATGTGCTGTATGGATGGTTTTGCTGGGATGACAAGTAATTCAGTTTAAGAGAGATTGATTTGGAGATGGTGGGATTTCATCCATTTTGATATGTCAGAGAGACAGTTTGATATTCGTGCAGAGACAGTGTGGTCGTCCGGTGGAAATGACAGATAGAGCTGGGTGTCGTCTGCATAGCAGTGGTAGGAGAATCCATGTGATTGAATGATCTCACCCAGTGAGGTGGTGCATATGTCAAAGAGAAGAGGTCCTAGTACAGAGCCCTGGAGGACTCCTGTGGCAAGATGGTGTACGGTAGAGGATTGTCCAAGCCAAGATACACTGAATGTTCGTCCTGGGAGGTACGATTCAAACCAGGCGTATGCTTTCTCTGTGATGCCCATGGTAGAGAGTGTGGACAAAAGGAAGCCATGGTCGACAGTGTCAATTGCAGCTGATAAGTCGAGCAGGATAAGCACTGAGGATTTGGCAGTCACTCAAGCTTCTTTTAAGGATTCAGTCACTGCTAACAGAGCAGTTTCAGTGGAGTGGCCCTTTTTGAACCCAGATTGATAAGGGTCAAGCAGACAGTTTTGTGAGAGGTATTCTGTGATCTGCTTGAATGCCACCCTTTCAATGATTTTGGACAGAAAAGGGAGGAGAGAGATAGGTCGGTAGTTCTCCACATGATTAGGAGGAAGAGATGTTTTCTTTTAGCAACGGTTTAACCTGAGCATGCTTGAGAGAGATGGGAAATGTACCGGATGTCAGTGAAGCGTTGATCAAATGTGTGACTGCTGCGGCTACTGTAGGAGCAATAGCTTGGAGCAGCTTAGTCGGAATGGGGTCAAGTGGGCATGTAGTAGGGCGGCTGCACGTGAGAAGCTTGGACACACAGTTCTCAGTGACAGGGGAAAAAGAGGAAAATGAAGCAGTAGGGCCTGAGATGGTTGGGCTTGAAGGAGTTTGTGGTAGTGAATGTTCAGGAGTGGCCAGTTGAGTAAACTGTTTGCTTATAGCTGCCACTTTGTCAGTGAAGAATGAGGCAAAGGTTTTAGCTGATAGATTGTTGGTAGGAGGTGGAGATGGAGGGGCGAGCAGAGTTTTGAATGTTGAAAATAGTTTCTGAGAGTCAGTAGAGCTGAGAATTTTGTCAGGATAGAAAGTTTTCTTTGCATCAGTGATGCTGGCAGAGAATGAGGACAGTAATTCCTGAAATTTCAATAGATCACCAGGATCTCTTGTTTTGCGCCATTTCCGTTCCGCAGCTCTAAGATTGGTGCGTAGAGACCGGACGGTATCATTTAGCCAAGGGTGCGACTGAGAGGATCTAGCAGGTCTAGTGGCTAAAGGGAACAAGTTATCAAGACAAGAGCAGAGTGTGGAGCAGAGTGACTCGGTGGCTTCATTCACTTCATAAGCAGAGAATGTGCTGGGAGATGGAAGTGTGGAGGCAACAAGAGAGGAGAAGTAGTTGGGTGCCAGATTGCGGAGGTTGCGGCGGAATGAGACCGTTGGGGAGGAAGCAGTGGACCCCCTTGTAGAGTCATGCTGAAATGGATGAAGTAATGATCCGAAAGATGCAGCGGTGGGACAGAGATTGTGTCTATGGCACAGTTTCTGGTGAAAATGAGGTTGAGTGCTTTTCCAGCTTTGTGAGTTGGAGGGCTTTGTACTAGTTTTAGATGGAATGATGACATTAGTGACAGGAAGCCTGATGAGCTGGGATTGTCCAGGTGAATATTCATGTCTCCAAGGACCATTGTGGGACAGTCGTGCTCGGAAATGGAGGAGAGCAGGGTGTCGAGTTCATCAAGAAAGTCTCTGAAGTGACCTGGTTGGCGATATATGACAACCAAAAAGAATTTTTTCGGTACAGTTACCTGGATGGCATGGTATTCAAAGGAGTTGTATTTAGTGATTGGTAGCAACTGACTGTATATCCATTTGTTGGAAATTAACATGCCCGTTCCACCACCTCGGCCAGATGCATGAGAAGTGTGAGAAAGTGTGGTTAACTGAGAGAGCAGATGGGGTAGCATTGTCACATGGTTTGATCCAGGTCTCAGTGAGAGCCAGTGCATCGAGTGACAGGTGGTTTGCATATGCGGTAATGAAGTCAGCTTTGTTTACAGCTGATTGGCCGTTCCACAGTCCCATGGACAGGTGGATGTCTTCGGGGAGAGTTGGTTTTATCGAGCGGAGGTTTTGAAGGTTGCGAAAGCGGTTTGCTGTGTGTGACCTTCCTCTGATGCTAGTGATCACAGGTATAGGATAATGGCACATTTTGCTAGGTGTTGATGGAGCAGCGTCTGGGTCAAGTTTGTTTGCTCTGTGGACACGCGCAGGTAGACACGTATGTCTTTACCCCGGAGTGTATTCACACCGGAGGGGCTGAGACACAAGGTCTGACGCTTCAGTTATGCCACCAAACTTATGCTGTGCTACTAGTTGGAAACAGGTGTTCATGCAGCACCTGACTGCAATGTTTGAGACCTAGATCACCTGATGAGTGCTTTCAGGGAGGGCAGAAACAGCTCGTTTACAGCCTCTGATTGCACTTATTGTTTTCAACTGGCCCAAACCGGAGCTACTAGACAACAGGATAACCCACAGATGAGTTTCCTTCTCTTTTCCCAATGGAAGATAGTGCAAAGCAAAAGTTTAAGAAGACAAAAACTGGCACAGGGTATCCGCGGGTCCTTAAAAAGTCTTAAATTAGCTTTTCCAAATTTAAGGCCTTAAAAGTCCTTAAAAATGACAAATAATCCTTAAATACAGTTTCCAAAGGTCTTACATTACCAAAGACCCAATAAACAAGATTCTTTTATTCTATAAAATGTTCGTGAATTTCTAGTTAGTGTTCAGCTTTTTTTGTGTGTGATATTGGCGTAAGCGGAAACGTACACATTCAGTTGGTTGTGGAAAGGTGGGGGGGGCTATTTTTAGATGAGCACATTAGCTGTTTAAGCTAGCGGGAGCTTGCGCCATGGGGAAGTGCAAGTTTAATGTTAACTGGATGGCTAATCCCACGTTCGCGACGTGGTTAGCGCCGGTTCCGGGCAATAACTGCGAGGCCCGCTGTACTCTGTGCAAAAAGCTCTTTAAACTCGGTTCCATGGGAGTTAAAGCTGTGGAGTCGCATATGCACAGCGAGAAGCACAAAGCCGCAGCCAAAACCCGCGAACAGACGAATGCGATTTCTCAGTTCTGCACCGTGTCACCGGTTTCCCCGGCTTCAGAATCTCCGAACTCAGCAGCGACTGCATCAGCATCGGACCTCAGGGGGATTTTTGGATCCACTGCAACTCTTCAGGCAGAGGTACTGTGGTGCCTGCACAGCGTAACAAGACACCAATCCTACGGCGCTAATGAGGGAGTCGGAGATATATTTAGAGCTATGTTTCCCGACTCAGAAATTGCTAAAAACTTTACGTGTGGTAAAGACAAAACCGCATATGTAGTCATATTTGGTTTGGCTCCCCACATCATCAAACTCCTTATGGCCGATGTCAACAGAGGCAGTTTTACTTTGATGTTTGATGAAACCCTCAACCAGATGACCAAAACAAAGCAAATGGATCTGCATGTTCGTTACTGGAAAGAGGATCGAGTCCAGTCCAGGTACCTAGGATCACAGTTCATGGGCCATGGAACAGCTAAGGATTTACTACACCACTTTAAAGTAAGTAACAAGCCAACACTAGTAAAACACATGTAGCCAATGTTGTCAGAAAATTATGGGCAATTATTGCAATTGTGTTGCTGTAATCCATAAATGGGAATACATTTTATTTTTCAACTAGAATTTTTTTTATTTGAAAAAAAAAAATTCAATAATATGACTTTTTCAGTGGAGCAGTTCAAAGTTTTTCTTGTTTTGATACATTACCCAGCCTAATGCTCAGTTTTTTCCTCAGGAATGCTCTCAGCAGCTGGATTTGAAAAAGCTGCTTTCAGTCTCCATGGATGGGCCAAATGTAAACTGGAAGTTTTTGGAGTTGCTTCAAGAAGAACTGCGTGAGCAGTATGAGGGGAGACAGCTGATTGTGGTTGGGAGCTGTGGCCTTCACACTCTACATAATGCCTGCAAAAGTGGTTTCTCTGTGTGGCAGCTAGAGAAAGTTTTGAAAGCCATGCATGTTCTCTTCCATAATGTGCCAGCTAGGAGAGAGGACTTCATAACTTTGACAGCTTCTGCAAAGTTTCCACTTGCATTCTGTAGCCACCGATGGCTTGAAAACTTACCAGTAGCAGAGAGAGCCTTGGAGTGAGGTCCACGTGGCAGGGGTGAGGTGGTGCTCACTTCTCACCCCTGCCACATGGACCCAAGGGATAAACAATCAACCCTGCTCAATGGTCAACTTTCCTTGCGGGGTCACACCCATTAGGATAGTGGGAGGGTTAATTCAATAGTGATGAATATTGTTGGCTGTTATAATGGGTAACTTGGTCTTATTACATTCCATTCTGTTAGGAACTTCAGCAACAAAAAAAAGATAGGGGAGCTTACTGTCCTGGAGTTCAGGAAAGACTGCATCAAGATGCTGTCCACCATCATTCAGAAAGTGCAAGACAAGAGTCTATTAAAGTACCCCCCTGTTAGGCAGGTTGCCTGTTTGGATCCCAGGAGAATGTATTCTGACCCAGACTGGTGCCAGAAAAACATGACTAACCTGGTGCAGAGGTTTCTGCAAAACCAGCAGTTATCAGGAGGTGTCTCTGCTGGTAGGAGAGAATACAGCAGTTCAGTTTGTTTATGTAAAAATATATGAAGAAAATTAATTTTGCAGATACATGTTAAATATATCAGACATAAGGTGCAATCAGTCTCACAAAAACTCTTGCTTGCAGCTTTAATGTATACAATCAAAATACATCAAGTCATTTTTTTTATCACTGTGTTTTTTTTTGCAGGTGATGTAATTGTCCAGCAGTTTACTGAGGTCTTATCAGTTGGAGCGAGAAGTGAGACCTTTCTCTCCTACAGACCCACAGAGTGTAGACTGGATGTATTTCTCAATGGCGTCCTGAGCCAATGCTATCAGGAGCTATTGGAGTTTAGCAAGAAACTACTACTTCTGTCCCATGGACAAGCAACAGTAGAGAGAGGATTCTCTGTAAACAAAGAGGTGGAGACCTACAATATGCAGGAAGACACAATGATTGCTCAGCGACTGGTCTGTGATTATGTCACTGTCTCTGGGGGGGGGGGGGGGGGGGGGGGGGGGGTCTTCAATGTCCCTATGTCAAAGGAGCTACTTGCGTCGGCTGCATCAGCAAGGTCCAGATACAGAGTGCATCTAGATGAGCAAAAGAGGAAGAAAATCACTGATCGCGAGGCACAGAAGCAAAAATCTGCAGAAGAAGCCATTGAGAAGCTTAGGAAAAAGAAGCAAATTCTGCTGTAAGTGTCCAACAGCCTACATAGAGATGCTGATAAACTTGCAGAAGATGCTGAAGGGAAGAGTGGAAGCTTGATGGCCCAGCTCATCACAAAGTCAAACACGCTGAGGAAGAGATACAGAGAAAAAATGTAGAACTAGAACAGGTGGAAACTGAACTGAAGACCAAGACTGAAGAACTCAGATCTATTCCATAACTGAGAAAAGAGAAGGACCATTTACTTATATTTAGTATTCAATACATGGTACTTGTATTCATTTTACACGTTCATGTAAACTCAGTTCATTTAAATACGGATATTCAGTATTTAACTCAGAGTTGTTAGTACTGCATTTTGTTTTTGGAAAATATATGCTCAGATTCTCTTATCTCGATGTTTGTGTTATTTTTCATCACTTTCAGTTCCAATAAAGGTTTGGCCAGAACTATTTGTAAGGTCGTACTCGTCACATTATGTTTTTTAGTCTTGAATGTAAGGTCCTAAATTTGGTCAAAGTGGCCTTAAAAAAAGTCTTAAATTTGGCTCCCTTAAACCTGCAGATACCCTGTCTGTTGGACTTAGTAAAGTGGAGCTGACATGCCTTTGGCTGCAGTCTGCTTCCAGCATGTTGTCCTCCATGTTTTAGATCATGAACACAGCTGATTCATTTAATTTAGTTATGAATCACTCCTGTAGACAGTAAGGAAGGCTGAGGAGACATAATTTTTTGTTCTACTAAACGGACACTAGGGGGTGCTAAAAGTAAGCCAAAACTTAAAGGCATGGGTGGAGACTTATTTCATCCACACTTCATGTTAGGAAAACACTTCTGAAAGAGGCGTCGCCTGGTGGATTGAGAGCGCGGCACTGAGGTAGTGATAGACGGCACCCCCCTCAACCCCCCTGCGTGTGCTGTCGGAGTTTCTCTATCCAAAATGATAGACAAAGTTGGAAGTATGGGCATGTTTTGGATATTTGAAGAATGCCGAGGGACAGTTGATAGAAGACGGCTATCCTGTTTGCAGCACGTGCAGAAAAAGTGTCTGTGAAAGGCAGCAACGCTTCAAATCTCATGACACATCTGCGTGACTATCACCCACAACTCTACAGTCAACGCAAGGCAAGCTAACATTAGCGTTTTAGCTAAAATGCGTGATCCGAGGATTTGGGTTGAGGGAGAATACGAGTCGCTATATAAAGCAGCCGCAACGCCGCTACCTGCATATAAAGCGTGTCGCGGACACCCCCATGTTGAAATGACGCTATGCATTACGGGGCTCCCAGGGGCAGATAAGAGTTGGTCTCTCTCTGAGAATAATTATGAATTTAACAATGATTACTGCCTGATGACATTTTCCCACATCTGCAAAGCTCACTGGAAGGACACAAACCGAGGACAATATTTTCCTGATATAGGGCTTTTTACTCAAGTAAGGGTAAAAAAAAGTATCTGATTAGAAGGCTACTTGAGTACTGAGTATCATCTCATCTAATATTTTTAAAATGATGACATCAAACAGACAAAAAATAAGAAGTTATGGACAAATATTGGTATTTTAAAGACTAAAGGGGAAAAATGTAAACAAATAACATAATTACAAAATACCACATTTTAGGCTAAATTTAGACACAAACTGAGGACAATATTTTCCTGATATACAGGGTTTATTTAGTTGTCTGAAAATGTAACACGTTTAAAAAAATACTGCGATAATACCGAAAACCGTGATAATTTTGGTCACAATAACCATGAGGTTAAATTGTCACACCGTGACAACCCTAGTCCAGCTGTTGAAAAATATTGTCTGCTTCAAACCAAATAACCATAACATTTATTTATTTTATTTATTCATTATGTAACCAGGAAGTTCCCATTGGGATTAAAAACCTCATTTTCAAGGGAGTCCTGGCCAAAAGGCAGCAAAAGTTAGTCTAAAATACATGGGAGCGGGTCTAAAGCCTAATGTACACGTCTCCGTCAGCTCCGTGAGGAGGAGACGCACACGCACTGACAGAGACACGTTTTACGTTCAGACTTCTAGTCAGCTGGGGATTGTTGCTGAACAATTCCTCGCCAGGACAGCAGAGGGCGTAGCGGCATTCTGAGGTATCCTGTCACATATCCGGTCCACCGTAGTTTATTTGCATTTCTGTTTACATTGTTTTAATGTAGTTCAAAGACGTTTTTTAACACAAACAAATTTGCCCCTCATTCCACTTCACCTCCTCGCTAGATCCGCAACCCACGTTTCTCGTCTTTTCCGTCCACGAATAAAATGCCTGCTGCATATCTTTGTACTCCTTCGGTCACAGGTGAATAAACGTTTATATTCACAGACTTTTTCCCGCCATGCGTTCTTCAATCTGCTCCGTGTCTGCCGCTAAATACTTCTTTATTTGTTGAAGCGGCAAAGACTGTGCTGATGACGAATGAAGACAGGAAGCAGCGTCCTGACCAATCCAGGGTATCCGCGGGTCCTTAAAAAGTCTTAAATTTGCTTTTCCAAATTTAAGGCCTTAAAAATCCTTAAAAATGACAAATAATCCTTAAATACAGTTTCCAAAGTTCTTAAATTACCAAAGACCCAATAAACAAGATTCTTTTATTTTTGTCAAATTTTCGTGAATTTCTAGTTAGTGTTCAGCATTTGTTGTGTATGATGTTGACATAAGTGGAACCGTACACGTTCAGTTGGTTGTGAAAGGGGGCTATTTTTAGATGAGTACATTAGCTGGTTAAGCTAGTGGGAGCTCGCGCCATGGGGAAGTGCAAGTTTAATGGTAACTGGATGGCTAATCCCACGTTCGCGACATGGTTAGCACCGGTTCCAGGCAATAGCTGGAAATTATAGCTTAAATTTAATTTTAAAAATAGCTTAAATTTGGTCAAAGTGGCCTTAAAAAAGGTCTTATAAAGTCTTAAATTTGGCTCCCTTAAACCTGCAGATACCCTGCTGGCACTAACAGACACTCAAGGCCCTTCGGTGCAGATTCAGGTCTGTTTGAAAGTGCTTGCAGTTGCTTTTTAAGCTTTGCTTTAGGTGAGAGGACAGCCCACCTAGATCACCTGATGAGTGCTTTCAGGGAGGGGACAAACAGCTCATTTACAGCCTCTGATTGCACTTATTGTTTTCAACTGGCCCAAACCAGAGCTACTAGACAACAGGATAACCCACAGATGAGTTTCCTTTTTTCCCAATGGAAGATAGTGCAAAGCAAAAGTTTAAGAAGACAAAAACAGGCACTAACAGACACTCAAGGCCCTTCGGTGCAGATTCGGTGAGGCCCCTGCACTTGAATAGTGCCTTTCAGAATCAGAAGACTCCAAAGAGCTTTACACCACGGTGTATCATTCATCCATTTACACACACGTTCACTGATGGTGATGAGCTAGCTACATTGTAGCCACAGCTGCGCTGGGGCATACTGACAGATGATTGGCTGCCGAACCGTGGTGCCACCTGTCCCTCCGACCAATACCAGCAGGCAAGGTGGGTTTAGTGTCTGCTGCCCAAAAAATAGACGGTGAAGTGCTAGAATTTGAAAAGCCTACGTCGGAAAGAAGGAAAATAATCTTTTACATAACTCCTCTCAAGATAAAAATCACGAGGCGCTTTACAAAAACAAAAAAATTGTCAGTATCAAAATATTTCAAAATGTGATTAAAATATGTTTAAAATGTGAAAACAAATTGTGATTAGGAAGATTAAAAATGAATAGGAAAGAGGGAAATCAGGAAAGGCAGAATACGAGCAGAATATTCCGGAACTGCGCTGCTCTGGGTGGCTGCATGTTGGAGTAGCTCTGTGAGGGATCAAGCCAAATGAGTGGAGGAACACAGGCAATTTCCAAAAATAGACTCTTTAATTTCCTGTTTGTTTTAAAAATGTCCTCACAAAAACAGCTCGAGCTCATAAAAGAGGTCAAACAAACAAACTGAAACTCAATAAACTTCTAACTTAACATACTGACTGACTGAAACCATAACCGACCTAACAAACAAAGACACACAAGGGTATATATACACACTGGCTGATCAGACCACATGAACAATAGGGATTACTAGACAAACATTTACGAACTAAAACTAAAACCACAAATCAGTACAGTCAGATTATTAATAAACCTAAACATCCTAACCCATAAACCTAACTATTTAACTTCAAACTTAAATTAATTAACAAATGACAAAATAATAAACTAAAGGAAATTCTTCAGTCCCCTCTTCAGGGAGCTATTGGTTTGGTCCCATCAGCTCCTCCTGTATTTAGCTGACAGAACCCCTAAAACACTGTTTGCCTGTCCCATCTCAGGAAGCAGGAAGTGGAGAACCCCAGCACCGGTAAGAGAAAACAAATCAACTTAAATTGAACAAATGAAAGGCATAAAATACAGCAGTTAACTAAATGTGCGCGCTTACAATTAGAACTAATGCATTCAAGCCATCTAAACAATAAATCCAAAGAAATATAAACATACAAACTGCAATCATAAAAGTGCAAGAGTATACTTAACGTTCACCGTTGTGTGGACATGGATGTGGCCATCACAAGCTCTGTTGACTATATGTAAGTTTAGCTTTTTCTTGGACAATTTTTCTTCTAGTTTCTCAAGAAATATGGTATTTTTTTGGACATTTTACTTTTCTGTTTCTGGTGCTGTGAAGCTTGGCGTATTTTTACTGCTATTTTTTCACTTTTTGAGCATTTGTTATGATGTGTAACCATGGCAACAAGCTGGTTTACAATCAGGAGCTGCTGATTAACATTGGAAAGGCTGAAATAATACCTCAACAGAAGCCACAAATCCCAAATGAGCTAAAACGCAAGAAGCGTGGGCGCAGGGCGGGAGCAAAACAGAGACAGAGAAAGAGGAAATTCAAACCATCTCTTAGATCGATCATAATGGGCAATGTGAGATCACTGGCCAAAAGATGGAGGAACTCCAAGCCCTTTCAAGGACTCAGCCAGAGTTTCGGCAGTGCAGTGTTATGTGTTTCACTGAGACGTGGCTGCAGGACCATATCCCCGATTCCAGCGTCTCTCAGCCAGGATTCCTGACTGTTCTAGCAAACAGAGATCTGAAGAGGAGCGGGAAAAGAAAAGGAGGTGGAGTGGCAGTGCTTGTCAACAACAGATGGTGCCATCCAGGTCATGTTTCAGTGAAATGTTGTCTCTGCAGCCCAGATGTTGAACTCTTGGCAGTAAGTTGTCGCCCATATTATTTGCCAAGAGAGTTCACCAGTGTTGTCTTGGCAACCGTTTATATTCCACCTTCAGCCATTGCTGAAAATGCATGTGATGCCATTAGTTCCGTTGTCGCTAAGCTACAAACCCAGCACCCCAATGCACATTGGATTTGTGTTATGCAAATGTAAAGAATGCATACATGTCAAAAACAAGACCTCCTCTGGGACAATCAGATCACAGTCTTGTTTTTCTCTGCTCACAATACAAACCACTTGTTCAGAGGCAACCTGTGACAAGAAGAGCTGTGAGAAAATGGTCACAGGATGCTGAAGAAGCCCTGCAGAGTTGTTTTGAGAGCACAGATTGGATGACTCTCTGCCAAAGATATGAAGGGACATCAATGCCATGACTGGATGCGTCACTGACTTTATAATTTGCTGTGTGGACAACATCATACCCACCAGAACAGTGAGATGCTTCGCTAAAAACAAACCCTGGATCACCAGTGAACTGAAGAATCTGCTAAATGAGAAAAAAAGAGCCTTCAAGGAGGGAGACAGCGAATTACTGAGGAGTATACAGAAGCAACTGAAGATCAAGATCAGAGACAGCAAGGAGGCATACAGGAAGAAGCTGGAGAACAAACTACAGAGGAACAATATAAGAGATGTCTGGTCAGGGATGAAGAAGACCACAGGCTTCAAGCAGAGGGAGAATTGCACAGATGGCAGCCTGAACACAGCCAATGAACTGAACAAGTTCTTCAATAGGTTCAGTTCTGGAACAAACCCAGCATCCTCCTCGCCTGTCCCCAGCCAATCAGACATCCCATCCTCCTCTGATCCAACATTTTCCTGTCACACTCCAGTTCTTTTGTTCTCTAATGTAGTCATGGACTCTTCTGGTTCTATAAATCTGTCTTCAACCAAGTCAAGAGATGCTGCTGCCCCATTTACCTCCCCCTCCCACCTATCTGTCTCTAGAAGTCAGGTGAAGAGGCAGCTGGAGAGACTGAACAGGAACAAGGCTGCAGGTCCAGATGGTGTCAGCCCCAGGGTACGGAAGGCCTGTGCAGAGCAGCTCTGTGGGATTCTGCAGCACCTCTTCAACCTCAGCCTGGCCCAGGAGAAGGTTCCAGTCCTGTGGACGACATCCTGCCTTGTTCCAGTTCCAAAGAAAACTCGCCCATCAGTCAATGACGACTACAGACCGGTTGCCCTGACATCCCACATCATGAAGGTCCTGGAGAGACTCCTGTTGGTCCACCTGAATAAGCAAACTAGGACATATCAGGACCCGCTGCAGTTTGCATATCGCCATGAAGTTGGAGTTGAAGACGCCATCATCCAGCTGCTTCAACCAACCCACTGTCATCTGGACAAAGCAAGCAGCACTGTGAGGGTCATGCTCTTTGATTTCTCCAGTGCATTTAACACAATCCAGCCTGATGCACTTTGCCAGAAACTCCAGAAGACACAGGTGGGGGCCTCAACTATCGCCTGGATTAAAGACTACCTGACAAACAGACCACAGTTTGTGAGGCTGAAGAACTGCACATCAAACCAGGCGATCAGTAACATTGGAGCACCACAGGGGACTGTACTCTCACCATTCCTTTTCACCCTGTACACCTCAGACTTCCAGTACAAATCAGAGACCTGTCATCTACAGAAATACTCCGATGACTCTGCAGTTGTCGGGTGTATCAGAGATGGACAGGAAGCTGAGTACAGAGAGCTGGTGGAGCGCTTTGTGGCATGGTGTGGAAACAATCATCTGACCTTGAATGTGAACAAAACAAAGGAGATGATTTTAGACTTCAGAAGAAACAGGGTGGAGTCAAACACTGTTTCCATCATGGGAGAAGAAGTGGAGGTGGTTGAGGAATACAAACACCTTGGAGTTCACCTGGACAACAGACTGGACTGGAGAAAGAACAGCGAAGCCGTTTACAAGAAGGGACACAGCAGACTGCACTTCTTGAGGACGCTTAGGTCCTTCAGTGTCTGTAGCAAGATGCTGCAGATCTTCTACAAGTCTGTTGTTGAGAGTGTAATCTCTTCAGCCATCGTCTGTTGGGGTAGTAGCATCAGAAGCAGAAACAGTGTTTCCATAATTTTAAATGCAGTTTTTATTGCAAAAGATGAATTTAATAGATGTGAATACAAACAAATACGTTTTTTTTTTTTTTTTTTTTTTTTTTTTTTTTTTTACCGTGTCCCGTCTGGCTGAGAAGCAAGCAGAATTGATGTCTGAATGCTGGTGACAAGCCTTACAGATTTACTCTCAGGTGGAGCATCAAAGCGTTTGCTTTTAATGTCACGCCTGATACTTAAAACTTTATTGTTATTGTTGTTGAATGCTTTGTAATTCCGACCAGACACGGAGACAGAGGTGAAAGAGAAAGGAAAAGAAAAGGTGGGGAGAGAGAGGGGGGGGGGGGTGTTCCACAAAAATAAACAATGAACAAGAGTCTGCTTCTAGACCTGCAGAAAAAGACAAAAAAAAGGGACACAAAAACAATACAACAAGATCTAGCTATCACTGCGTCAACTTGATGAAGAAAATATAAAATCAACATTGCTTAACTGAAGAATCACAATAATAAATCACAGTGCATTAAGTGCCCACCATAGTCTTAAGACCTGTGTTTAACGTGCCCAAGCCCATACTTTTGAGAGCACCATGTGAGCACCTGTGTGTGTACACGCGCTTGTTTATGTAAGGTTTCTCTATAGGAGCGTCCAACAGAGAGTGTGAGGGACCACAGATCCGCCCCCCAAAGATGCGCAGGAGACGGGGGGAGCTCCAAGTCCCAGAGATCCAGGCGCTGCCCCAGAACACAGTAACCCCAAGGAGACTGCAACCAGTAAGCCCCCCCCCCCCCCCCCCCCCCCGAGAGGAACAGAGGATCGCCAACCAGCAGCCGGCAGAGTCCCGGGAGATATCAGCGGCAAGCCCACAGGCCCGCCCGCAGCCTCCCACCCCCTAGCCGGCCGAGCCCGGGACCCAGCGACCTGGGACCCAGGGGCAACCACCCCTGCTGGGGACCCAGCAGAGCCCAGGTACCCAGACCCCACCAGGCAGCCACCGGGATCTATCAGTTAGATGCCTGAATCTTAAACCCCCAGACCTGGTTGCCACGAACACTCAGGCAGACCATGGCACAACCCCTCACACCAGGTGTGGCAGGGGGAGGGGGGACAAAGATCTATATCATCAAGAGAGGTTCCAGGAGAGGGGAGGAGTCAAAGGCCCCACCTGACATATACAGTCATACACAAACACAGTCACACACTCCCTCCCTCATGCTCACACATGCACATACAACCCAAGACTTACAAAAATGCACGCCGGACATACACTCATGCTCCCCATACACACCCTATTCACTCTGGTCCGGTACTGCTGCACATTGGGTACAACCATCACCGGTAACCAGAGTTTGATCCTTTCTGCTGGGGTGCTGATGAGCAGGCTCCCCCGCCCAACGCTGAGCACAGCAACCCACCACCCCAGACCCCAACCAGACGGCCAGATCCCCCTCCTAGCCTGCAGCCCCAGGAAGCCAAGCGACAACAGACCCCTAGTCTCCCGCCGCCTGGCGGAGGGTAACAAGTTTTACTTTTGAACCTTTTTTCTTTTTTCAAATTTTTTTTTTCTCAAATTCCTAATTGTTTTATCTTCAAAATGGTTTTCTTGATCGTTTTGGCACTAATCTAATTCCATCTTTTTCATTTTTAAAACATGTCTGGGAGGAATTACACACACACACACACGCTTGCCCACGTTTTAAAAATGTTTTTGTCTCCTAATAATGCAGGAGTAAGAAGATGATCTTTCACACATTATAGGCTCTCTGCAGAGCTGTTTGAAGAGTTTGGCACTTTATTTACGGTCTGAACACATTAATGTTGTATTATCAGACAGAAGGAGTAGGTCCAGGTATTTGGTGAAGCTTTGTTTTTATTCATCATCAGTCAGAGTAGATTCCTGCAGAAGGCTGCTCACGGGTTCAGGTCATCGCTCAGCACACATTCTGTGCATTAATAAAATTAAAAACCGTGTCTTTGTCACCTTAAAAGCTTTAACCCAACACACACACACGCTCCAGTCTCTCCTGCACAAATGTGGCGTGCTTATTTTTCTCTCACTGTCGTGTGTTTTTGTGTTTTTATGCCGGTTTGCTGATGTGTGCATGTGTGTGTATGGAAGCAGAAGTCTTTGGGGCTGCCTTGAACCTTTCAACGGAGTCTTACAGCTGTGCTATGTCATAAAGTAGTCCCAAGTCTACAATAGCACCTGTGATTCCTTTATGTCACTAATTATTTTCCCTTGCAGTCAGTGTGATTATGTAGGTCTCCAAGCAGAATGGGGTCACTACTGCACTGAGTGATTTTAAGGATGCTTTTGCTCCCAGTGCTAGCTGGAGCCATTCACTTACTGAGTTTTATGCTAAGCTACAGCAAAAGGAGTACAGCCGGGTCAGGAGAGTGACTAGGCTGGTAAAAAAATGTCTTCCCCCCCCCCCCACCACCACCACCACCACCACTTATCTAACGCTAGGAAATACCGTAAATCCTCCAATACAGGCCGGTATTCAATTAAAGGCCGGGTCTCCAATCTTGGCCGGTGTCGGAGTCAGCGGAGGTAAATAATGGCCGGTCTCTTATTGTGGCCGGGTGGAATGTGGTAACAAGCAAGTATGAGCATCTCAGCGGCAGGGTTATAGTCCCCAAATCAACCAGCAGGAGGCAGTAGAGGTTCACACAGACCTTTATTAGGCTTTTTCTTCAACGCTTTGTAACGCTACAGACACGATCCTCTATCACGCTCCTACCACACAGAGTCACGGTGTCAGTTAACCATGCTAATTCAACCCCTCCACAGAACACACATCACCTTCCCTGTGGCTTACATAACACTCACACAACACGCAAATCAGCACATAGGAACTAACAGAACTATAGGAAACACATATAACACAATACCCAGAATGCACCTGGCTTACAACCCTAGCCAGGTCATTACACTATCAAGTTCAAAGAGAACGTGCTGATTATGCTGCAGAACACTCTGGGGAGCAGCAGTAGGGGTTGTATGAACTAGTCAACTTCACTATAGTGACTTTTTATGCCTGTCGTCGACTAGTCGCTGTCACGTGATAATGACCGGCAAGATGCAGCCCTCGGAAAAGACAGCAGCCTGCTGTCAGCAGGTGACAAGCTCCTGCGCTCGGGGGGTGGGGGGGCAACGCGCTGTGCCAGACCGTAGGTACTGACACGCGATCGTTCATGTCGGTTCATTTCCTTTAATGTTTTCTGTCTTTTATTCGCGCCTGATGTGTATCGCTGCTGTGGAGCGGGGGCTTCACCTTGTCCTCCGACGCACAGATCACTGATGCGGCCGGCAAGCAGGGAGCGCTCCGCTGTTTTCGCGGTCGGTAGATCTGCCTCCTGAGCACGGCCACAGTAACAATCAAGTGTCGCCACCTCAAAAACTTAATTTAACACGCGATCGTTCATGTCAATTCATTTCCTTTAATGTTTTCTGTCTTTTATTTGCGCCTGATGCGTTTCGCTGCATGCTGTGGAGCGGGGCGCTGCGCGCATCACCTTGTCCTCCGACGCACTGATCACTGATACGGCCGCCAAACAGTGAGCGCTCTGCTGTTTTTGCGGTCGGTAGATCTGCCTCCTGAGCACGGCCACAGTAACAATCAGGTGTTGCCAAATTATTTAACACGCGATCGTTCATGTCGGTTCATTTCCTTTAATGTTTTCTGTCTTTTATTTGCGCCTGATGCGTTTTGCTGTGGAGCGGGGCGCATCAACTTGTCATCCGGTGACGCACCGATCACTGGTGCGGCCACCAAGCAGCGTGCACTCTGCTGTTTTTGCGGTCGGTAGATCTTTTAGAGCTGCAGTTCAAAGGTAACTCATGAGGTGAATATATATGAACCCAGGTAGCAGTTTTTCTTTAGGATTGAGAGGAGATGCAGGAAGATAATAAACAGGCAGGACAGAAAAAGAGTCAAATAAAAACAAGTTAGTTTTTGTACCTGGTGGTTGCAACAAACAGACACCATTGAAGGTCATCAGAAGTGAGGAACAGAAAATGAAATAATTATTTTAATGTTTAGAGCAGCAGGAACTCCGAGAGGCTGCAGGCGCATCAGTGAGTTTGCGGCCGCTGCGCAGGGGGAGGGGGGAGAGGGCTGAAGCAGAAACTACCATTGTTAAAAGAAATGTGTTTACCTTTGAAAATGTGGGCGCAATTTTAATTGTCAAAAACTCCAGCGAACCATTAGTTCATTTTGCTCAAATAGAAATAGAGGCCTGCCTCTAATACTGGCCCTCCTTCCAATAAAGGCCTGGAGCTTGATGAGCTTGAGTCAAATACAGGCCCGGGCCTGTATTAGAGGATTTACGGTATGTCACCTGACAAAATTTAAATTTAGGGTGGAATATCCCTTTCAATGAAATGTATTGTTGTTGTTGTAGTTGTTCGTTTTTAATTTAGGTTTTAATTTGTTTATTTTCAGCCAGTGGAGGATGGCAGGAGCCAGAAAACCCTCACGTTCAGCGGGTAGGAACTCGTGCTTGTTGATCACACACACAGCATGTCTGAATAGATCTCTTAATAAATTGTATAAATAGAACAGAAGCCTTGGGCAAAAGCAGACAGTGGCTGCACAGATGGGTAGATTTTAACTATTCACTCCAGTTCGCATGTGTTTTATTACCTAATCATCTCATTTGCTCTTTTCCAAAAGAGTTTCAAATGCAGAAACACAATTACTTCAGATTGTTACGATTGGATGTTTAAAAATTGTATTTTACTTCATCACTGATGCTCACAATATTTAAACCCAATGCACCAGCATCTTTGGCTGAAAATTATTATATTATACACAACATTAATCAAATAGTGTTTTATTTATATCCTGTAAGTATACTGCTCCCTTAACCTGATTTAATCACGTTTTTAAGCTAAAGATGAGCTTGCTCCGAGACTTTCTAGTCCTTTTTACTGGCATATGGTAAAGAAAATACTATAAATTCAAGTAAGAGAATAAATGATTAGTTAAGCATTCAGTTTTATATTGGAGGCAAATTTTTAAGGAATCTATATTTTGTACCGACATTCAAATCTATCCATCTACCTTTTCTTCTGTATGAAGAAGAGCTTATTTATAACTCAAGATCTTGTTTGGGCCTTGAACATTTTTGTTGTGATAAAAATACATAAAGCACCACCAAAGTGTCCTCTATACATATCACATGTGTAGAAACTAAAGGATCAAGAGTTCAAGGATTTAGTTTTTCTTTACAGCTAGGGCCGTGAAACGGGTATCGAGGTTTTTATTTCTAAAAGGTCTTAAAAGATTTTAATTCAGCTTGAAGAAACCCGTAAGAACCCAGTATTCCTCAGAATCTGTGTGTTTTGGTGTGTGTGCGTGTGTTTTGGTGTGTGTGCGTGCATGTGACTTTGTGTCATTGCAGATCTCCAAGTTGATTGACTACTATCAGCAGCTGGCCCACAGAGAAAAGCAGGAGAGGGACAGGAAGAAGGTGGCCAGGAGACGACAATGCATGCCCCTGGCATTCTCGGTACTCCGCTCCCTCGCTCAAAAGTTATTTCATACCGCATTTTGTAAAATGTCACACCCTTTTTTGTAATCTTTTAAAATGTCAGGTTTAGTTTTTTACTGTTTTCAGATCAGAAGTCATTTGCAGTGAAAAGATTTAACACACCTTAAGAATGTCTCCGTAGTAGCACGTGCTGCTCCTGTTGGTTTTAAATGCATTTTGACACATTTATCCTGTTTTCAGTTATTCTCCTTTCTACTTTAAAGTTTCCATACAGTTTTCTTTATTTATCAGAAATTTGGATGTTCAACGTGGCATAATGTTAACACTAGGGATGCACCGATCAGGTTTTTGCTGCCGATATCCAAGAATGCTCGTCACCGATTACCAATACCTATCTTGTGGGTTTTGGCTTCAAGTTTTCTATGACATTATGAGTGCTACAGACTTGCCAGGTTTATTTTTTTTTACTGTTTTCAGATCAAAACTCATTTGCAGTCGCACATTTGTTGTCCTTTTTGGACACACTGTAAAACTTCCGTACCGGTGATGCCGTTTTCAGTGTAGGTGCTTTGTAAACACCATGCCCCAGTAAGAGACATGCGTTTGAGACGCAGGACAGGGTGTCCTTGTGGTGGTTTGTTTTAAACGTCATCTGATCAGCCTGCTTTCATCTATTTGGAAAACTGCAATCAGAACTGATAGGGGCGCTATCGGCCGATCAAATGTGATCAATCGGTGCGTCCCTAGTGAACTCTACCTGCTTTCTGCTTTATACAAATGAAGTTTCATTCATATAAGTTGATTTTTCCTGTTTAGATGAAATGTCCTGCAGTTATCTCCCCATCACTGATGCATTTCTGTCACGTTTGAATGTAACCCAAGGCTACTATTTGTTTAGCTGACTTTCTTTGGTTTCAACTATTTATTTTTTTCATTTTGCTTCTGCACTCTGACTTTTGCTTTGTTTCTCCCAGCAACACACAATTCATGCGGTGGTGAGTTGTATTTTTCACAGTTTGAGTAGTTTTGTCTTAAGGGCAGTTTTGACTTGCCTGAGCTCTCAGGAATCTCATGAATAACTCACTGGAGGAATGAGGCTGAGATCGGCACAAGGGAAAGAAGAGAGATGAATTATTTGTCTAAAAGGCAAACTAAGTAACCTTTAATATTTAAAAAATATTAGACTGAGCCGGTCTGTGTTGATGGCTGTTCACAGTGTGAATGATTAGTCCTTAAGCCCCTTCCACTCCTTTTGGGGAGAATACTGAATCAGTTGTCTTGAGCCTCAACAGATGGTGAACTCATGTATCTCACGAGAATCCGTAACGCTTTACAGCAACCCATGTTTACACCTCAGAACAAGCTGGAGATGGTCGGCATTTACTGTCATGCTCCTCATAACAAAGCCTCAGAACAAACAATGAAAACTTTTTTCTGATGGAACAAAAGAGAAAATGAATGTCTGAATGAAGATGGATTTTTTTTTACAACAGTGAGTTAATATGGACACTAGAGGGTGTTAAAGCCAGCCAAAACTGCCAAGTGTCCTTTTGGGAAAACAATAAATAAAACGAAAGATAATTCCTTTTGTTTTTCTGCCACTGCTCTCGTTTTGCTTATTAATTACTTTAAAGTTTCAAAACCAATTTGTGGTCTGATGGATCAAATCCCTTCTTTAGATAGACCATTTGAAATGTGTCTCGTAAAGAACTCATTGTAAATTATTTCCATAAGTTATCATGACTGGACCCCCCCCCCCCCCCCCCTCCACCTGCTGCTCCTCAAGTTGTCTTTTGGTTTGTCTAACCATGCCTCATTGTCCAAAACCACCCAGGAGAAATATGGACTTGGAAGCCGACTGCAGAGGCAGAGGTCTGGAGCTCCCGTTTCAAGCCTGGCTGGACTCTCGTGAGTTGTCTTTTATCATTGTTGCTGCTTGTGACCATATACAAAGAATGTAGGGCTGAAACGAGTCACCGGATGGTTTGATTCATTAAATTACTCGATTCATTCTTTTACTGATTCGAAGCTTCGTTAAATGTGTGCTCCACATGTTACTGGCGCACTACGTGGTGGTCTTGATGCTGTGGAGGAAAATGGAGAAACCAGCAAAGACACAAACCATTGTAAAAGGCAGAAACGGTTTGAATCAAGTTTGGTTTGGGAACAAGAGCGAAACTACGAGCAGAATTACTAATGTTAAACTAGCAGGTTGCATTCTCACGAGCAAGTATGGTTCCGAAAAAACGTGATGGTTGTAAACAACTAAACTCTAAAAGCGGAAGAAAAATCCTCACCGTCCCGTTTGTGTGGATGTCTGCAGCGTCGTGGGGCAGAGCCGCTGCAGCTACCGTCTTGTTGTTGCCACTAGTTGCTCCGCACACTGCAGCAGGTGTGTGTCAAGCTGTTGTAGCATGTAGTGATGGGTAGATGAAGCCTCATGAAGCGTTTCAGCACATTCCCCAAATAGTATTGAAACTGTGTCGACACAGTGCTGCTGTTTTGCTCTACAATGACACCTACTGGACTTTAAATATTTTTGCAGGCAACATACTGGAGACACAACAGATGCTGATTCAATGACCTAATCATACTTGTATACACTGTAAGCTATTGTAGGCCTACTTCATAAGTTATTATTTTAAACTTCTAAATTTAAAATCTATACAACTCAAAATATTCTGTGAATGATACCAAGTGACAATTAAAGTGACAGTGCTGTGAATGTGATATTACCCATTTCAGTGTCATTGACTCAAGTTTTTTTTATTTTTATAAATTTTTATTAAGAAAAATAAGTTTATCCAATGTGTTGGCATTTAGTCTATTACGTTTTTTGGACACTATTTCACCAGCTTTCGAAAACACACGTTCACAGGGCACAGAAGAAGCTGGGGTACACAAAAACTGTAAAGCCAGGTGGAAAAGGTGTGGGTAGGATGTCTTCCGGTTCCCCCAGTATGTTAATGGATCTTCTTGTCTTGAAATGTTTCCCTCTGCTAAGTAGCGCTGGACCTCAATGATCGAGTCAGCTGTTGCATTGGTGGTTTGTCTGCCAACCTCTTGATCAAGCTGCTGCCACAGATTATCTGAAATAATAAAAAATACATAGAAGTTTTAGTTTTTGTTAGCAACAAAACAAATGTGAAAATAAACTGATAATACTGAACAACTTGCCTGAAGTGGGTAACTGCTCTAATGAAGGTCCAGGCTGTGGCTCAGATGTTGTGTGACCAATTACTGCAGCACACTCCATTTTCAGGCGATTGACAGCCTCACTACACTGGGAGGAACTACGAAATCCAAGTGTTTTAACCCCCAAATTCCACTACCTCCGCTCCGCTCCGCTCCGGTCCGCCCCCGCCTTCCGCAGCCGCTCGCTTCCGAACTCAATTTTTACTGGTACCCGCTCTACAACGGCTCCGCTCCGGTGCGGAGACCTGAAGGGGGCAAACAAGCATGCGCGGGATTTTCGAGATCTTGCGATACAGTCCGAGCAATAAACGCGGAAGTTAGATCCAAACACCCGTTGTGCGGGAGAAGCATCGGAAATGAGCTGTTTAATCTGCCCATCATTGTGTTGAGAGATCAGCAGTGTTTGGATCAACAAAGTGTGACTACTTTGATAGTGGCAACTGTATTTATGGCTTATTTTTGTGCATTTAAACTTCAGCCGCCATTGATAGTTGTTAAAAGTTGTTAAACCTGTGCATATGAAACAAAAAACGCCTTTTGTTTAGCGATTTATTGTGAAAAACGGAAGATGTGCTTGCTCCTTTTCCTGTTGGGCCGTTGTGATTTCTGTCCTTTTACTGCGGAGGTGCTCCGGCGTCCGGCAAAAATAGGATCGATTCTATTTTTGCCGGACGTCGGAACAGAGGGCGCCGCACGTAAATCTGGGGTCTAAAAGTGTTGATAGGGTCAACACACTTAATGACTCCAGATTGGAAGCAGTGTCTGTGACGCGACGTCTAAGTTGGTCATGGAGATGTGTGGCTGCTTGTGTGTGTAGATGTAAAGAGTTCCGCTCAAGTGCACAATTTAGCATTTTCATCATCGGGATGACCTTTGATCCTGAAACTCTCCTCAGACAACTCCACTGTGGCCTGATGGAAAGGGGCCAGCACAAGAAGTGCTTCCCTTAAGATGTTGAACTCATCAGCTGTGAGTGGAGTTAAATCTGTTTGGAGAGAGGCAAGAGATACCCACACTGCTTCTTTCTCATCATGTAGCCGTGACAGCATCTGATATGTGCTGTTCCAACGTGTTGGTACCTCAGTGACAAGTTTCAAGGTGGGCCGTCCCATCTGTTGCTGCACTTGAGCTAGCTTCTCTTTTGCTGTGGTGCTGGATCTGAAGAATGATACAATTTGCCTAGATTTGTGTCTTATGGATGAAAGTTCAGGGATCTGATCACAGGATTTTTTGACTATTAAATTTAGTTTGTGTGCAATGCAGATTGAATGTCGAATTTGAAGAGTTCGTGTTGCTGCTATCATGTTTGGTGCTGCGTCGGTCACAAGACACCTTACCTTATTTGTTATGGCCCAGTCGTCCATCATGCCCCTTTTGACTTGGGCCAGATTGTCAGCAGTGTGACTTTGTGGAAAGTGTTTGACTCCCAACACAGATGTACACAACTGCATATTATCATTGATGTAGTGACAGGTAAGAGCTAAGTAAGCCTCCATGTTCAAGGAGGTCCACATGTCAGCTGTTATACTCACTGCCACAGCTTGCTGTACTTCCCTTTTTACTCATTCGAGTTCCTCCGCATGCTTTTTGGCCATCATTTCCTTAACCGTCTGAAAATGAATCAAAATCAAATTAGTCTAGTACTTAACACATTAATTAGACCACCTGTCATTAAAGCAAGAAAAACATCCAGCTATGAAGTTCTCTGTGTTTTGCCCTGTTGAATAGAAGGTAGGAATTTAAAACTGAATCCAGTTTTATACCCAAATGTGAGCTGACACACCGGACAGAAATTATTCAAGCATGCATGATATTTGAATCACAAGTGTTTATTTTTGTTTGCTGTGTCATAAACCTTAAATCAGACGATGGTCTAATACATTTGTTAAGCACTGTATATATTACATGAGTAACAGCAGCTATCTGAGACATTGTGTATACAAACCTTTCTGGTTGGCAAAACGTAAGATGGATCAAGGGCCTGAATCAACCCCCTGAACCCCTCACTCTCCACAATACTCAGGGGTTGGCAGTCCTTTATAATAAAATTCAGGACTGCTTGGTCCAGAGCAATCTTCCTAGATTCTAGATTTCAAAATAATAAAACATATATTAGTAAAACAACTGTGACAAAGCACGCCCAGTGTCTATATAGGTCTACCTGTGTTCGTTCTTGGTGTATTTGCTTCCTCTTCGTTTTCATGCTTGACTCTGTAATGTCTCAGCATTGAGGAAGTGCTCTTATTTGTATAAGACAACTCGGCTGAGCAGATCCGACATTTAACCTAATTAAATTAAATAAATAATTTACACTGAGTCAGTCACATTGCTATTTTCAACTCTGACAGATGCGCAGAAACAAGGAAAGACAAACACGTACCTTATTTGCTGTTAAAAGATCAAAATGATCCCATACAGCAGAAACTTTTCTTTTCCTCTCTGGCTCCATTTTCTTGATGTAAAGAGGGATGTCTTGTTTTATCTTTGAAATGGTAATTTTTTCGCGGCGACTCATCCCGTTGACAGATGCAGAGTCGATACCTTATAAACACAGTTTGGCGCCTCGGCAATGAGCGACACAGCAGCAGTGTTGGTCACGTGACTTTTTCTTAAAGCAACACACGCATCGACACTGATCGACACAGGTTTCGCTCCATGAGCTTGACACATGCGCCGGTGTGTCGGTGTTGCTGGACCCATCACTAGTAGCATGTAATTCACAAACACTTTTACATCTGAATACAAGTTAGACTGGATTATGTTGCCAACCTGTACATAATAACATATTAGGGATGTTACGCTCACATTTTTTTTGCTCCCAGTAAGTCAAACACAAAAGCAGCATAAAACCTCTAGAAACTTTCAAAATTAGTCACAGGCACATTTTCAGTTGCTTAACCAGTAAAAAAAAGTTTGTCATTACCTGTGAAGCCTCTGTAGCTGAGGCAAACGGAACAGAAAGTAAACCTTTCCTTGTTTACATTTTCCTTGCTTGTTAATGCGGGAACTGCCAAAATAACGTGTGTTCTTTTACCCAAAAACACCTAGGTGGCGCTATTGCAAAGATAAATTTGTTTCGACTAATAACTTCCAAACCGTTGGTCGCACACTCAAAAACTTTATATGTGCTTGCACCCTTGATGATTTTGCATATGTTTATTATTGGCCATGCCCATTTCCGCCTAATTAGATTTTTTTCTAGATTGCAAAAAACACAAAACTTTTTTATTTACCAATCCGTCATATTTTGTCGAATGGACTTGAAACTCGGGACATATGATCAATAGATGAAGTTAAATCATTGTGATGAAGAAAACTACAAAAATGTTAAAATATTGCAAATGATGCAATATCAAAGTCATTGCGCTAGCTCTAGATTCTCATCAAGTATGAGCTGTAAGCCATATATGTCCAATTTTGATCTGATTCACCAATTTTTAAAGGATTAAAAAGTTTCTTTCAACATAACGGCTTGATGGATTTGCACAGACCTTGGCACGGATATGATTTAAAAGTGGGCATGGCTTAAAAAGCTTTAGCCCTTTTAGTTTTGAAAAATATATATTCTATCCAGAAATTTACAGTTCATATCCATAATAGTTTGCTCTAGCGCCAGAAAGATAACGTTTTTGCTATTTTCTCCCCAACTCTTTAGTCTACAAACAAATGATCTTATTTCGAGACCAAACTTACGCCATCCAGCCCGACCAAACCCCGACGGTGCCGACGCTAATGTGTTAGCGCCATTAGCAGGGAGGCTCAGACTTCCCTCTCCCCAGCCACTTGGACCAGCTCATCTGCTTCGGTTTGCTCTCACTGCGAGTGCCTTTGTTTAATGCCAACTCTCTAATTGGAGTAGCATGTCACTTCACCATCTCTGATGCATTTATTGCTCCCGGTGATGGCCTCTATCACTCACTTCTCTGCACACTTATCACCCTCCCGTTGGTGGAGCGATGTTTATTACCTTGCTGGGTTGGTTAGGTCACTTGTTTTCCCCTAATGAAATGTTATCAGATGTGTTTCTGATGGTTTGATCTGAACCATTGAGGCGTAGGCTACATCTGGCTTCGCCTTTAACCCAATAGCGATGCCTTAAAGGGTGAAACTTATATGAAATAGAATGATGGCTACTTAGAGTAATCCCAGATTTTATGAGTAAAGACGTAGACCTCTTAACGCGTCAAGCCTCACTGGTTCCAGTAGTATGAAAAGCCTATGGGAGACGAACAGTCGGTTTACACGGCTCTGTTCATTTTGGTGTGTGTGCGTGTGTTTTTTTCCTAGTCTTAAAGAAGGGGAAGATCAGAAAGAGATCAGCATTGAGCCTGCTCAAGCCCTTGATGAAGTGGAACTATTGCCCGAGGATTGTTACACCAGACCGGTCACCTTACCAGAGGGTAATGGTTTTTTGAGAAAAACCACTTATTTTTCTGAAATTGTGACAATTTAATGAGTGTATCTTGGTCTTCTGTTAGTGACCACTCTGCGCCAGAGGCTCCTGCAGCCAGACTTCCAGCCTGCAGGAGCGCCTCAGCTCCACCCCAAACACAAACACCTCCTGATGAAGCGTTCGCTGCGCTGCCGGGTCAGTACTACTTAGGAGTTTTTTCCTCTTATTGGATCTCATTTGTATGATATATATTCATTGTTAACTGCCTTCCTCAGAAATGTGAGCATAACCTAAGCAAGCCTGAGTTTAATCCAACTTCAATCAAGTTTAAGATCCAGCTAGTGGCTGTGTGAGTATCACTGTCTGTCTGTGTGGGAATTGCAATCAGCCTCCAGCTTGTTTAGTTGAATTGAATAAGGTCTTTTATTGTAATTTTTTAAAGAGTTTTTTAAGAACACTCAACAGAAAACAAAAACTCACCCCACCATGCTGGATTAAATAAGACAGACTGTCGTCAAATCATAACATAAATATAAATTCTCAAAAGAAAGGTCGCACAAAATTGTCAACACTCACCATCAAAATAACACAAATGGCAACCATACCTTATTCAATTTCCCAACTGGGCCTCATAAACAATGCATTAAATTCTATTCAATTCAAGTTTATTTATATAGCGCCAAATCACGATAAGAGTCGTCTCAAGGCACTTCACATAAAAAACATTCCAATTCACAGTTCATTAAGCCAATCAGAAATAATGTTTCCTATATAAGGAACCCAGCAGGTTGCATCAAGTCACTGACTAGTGTCAGTGACTATACAGCAATCCTCATACTAAGCAAGCATTTAGCAACAGTGGAGAGGAAAACTCCCTTTTAACAGGAAGAAACCTCCAGAGAATCCTGGCTCAGTATAAGCAGCCATCCTCCACGACTCACTGGGGATCGAGAAGACAGAGCAGGCGCACACACACACACACACACACACACACACACACACACACACACACACACAAAGTAGTGTTTCTATGGTTACATTGTGATTTCTTAGTAAATATTCTATTTGGTGAGAGGTAAACTTTATTTTATTTATCCTAGTGGATCTATAATTAAATGGATAAACTAGTAGTAGCACATCCAACGTCAAGGAAAGCAAAAAGTTATTATCAGGAGAGGGAGAATGTTTTAGTGGTTAGCAGCAGTGTGCTAGACGATGGCCCCCTCCATGAGGCCACCACAGCTCAGCAGAACATCGTTGTAGCTTCTTCTGGGGAGAAAAACACTTAGAGAAAATAAAGTTTCGTCTCGTCTCGTCTTCCTCCGCTTATCCGGGTCCGGGTCGCGGGGGCAGCATCCCAACTAGGGAGCTCCAGGCCGTCCTCTCCCCGGCCTTGTCCACCAGCTCCTCCGGCAGGACCCCAAGGCGTTCCCGGACCAGATTGGAGATGTAACCTCTCCAACGTGTCCTGGGTCGACCCGGGGGCCTTCTGCCGGCAGGACATGCCCGAAACACCTCCCCGGGGAGGCGTCCAGGAGGCATCCTGACCAGATGCCCAAACCACCTCAACTGGCTCCTTTTGATCCGGAGGAGCAGCGGTTCTACTCCGAGTCCCTCCCGAATGTCCGAGCTCCTCACCCTATCTCTAAGGCTGAGCCCGGCCACCCTACGGAGGAAACTCATTTCAGCCGCTTGTATCCGCGATCTCGTTCTTTCGGTCATTACCCAAAGCTCATGACCATAGGTGAGGATTGGGACGTAGATCGACCGGTAAATCGAGAGCCTGGCTTTCTGGCTCAGCTCCCTCTTCCCCACGACAGATCGGCTCAGAGTCCGCATCACTGCAGACGCCAAACCAATCCGCCTGTCGATCTCCCGATCCCTCCTACCCTCACTCGTGAACAAGAGAAAATAAAGTTAACAGCTGAAATAGCAGAAAGTAATACGCAGATTGTAGAAGAAAGTAGTAGAGCGTGGAAAGTGGTCAGTGTATCCTCCAGCAGTCTAAGCCTATAGCAGCATAACTACAGAGATAACTCTGGATAATCTATCCTATTTAGATAGAGGCATGTTGGAGGCAGTGCAAGGCAGAGCCATCTTTACCGACTGTACACTCCACCTCCCTCTACTCCCCCACTTGTCCTGATTTAGGCTAACATCAGATTTTAACCATAGGCCCTATCAAATAAAATGTTTTAAGCCTATTCTTAAATGTAGACAAGGTGTCTGCCTCACGGACTAAGGCTGGGAGCTGGTTCCACAGGAGAGGAGCCTGATAACTAAAAGATCTGCCTCCCATCCTAATTTTAGATATTCTTGGAATCACCAGTAGACCTGCAGTCTGAGAGCGAAGTTCTCGGTTAGGAACATATGGAACAATCAGATCACTGATGTATGATGGACCTTGATTATTAAGAGCTTTATATGTGAGAAGAAGGAGCTTAAAATCTATTCTGAATTTAACAGGTAGCCAATGTAGGGAAGCTAAGACGGGAGAGATATGATCTCTCTTTTTAATTCTCATCAGAACTCAAGCTGCAGCATTTTGGACAAGCTGAAGACTTTTAACTACATTCTGTGGACTTCCTGAGAGTAATGAATTACAGTAATCCAGTCTTGATGTAATAAATGCATGAACTAGTTTTTCAGCATCACACCTGGAAAGGATGCTTCTAATCTTAGCAATATTCCGATGGTGGAAAAAGGAAATCCTACAAACCTGTTTAATGTGGGATTTGAATGACATGTCCTGGTCAAAGATAACACCAAGGTTCCTTACTTTGTTCTCGGAGATTAATGTAATTCCATTCAGGTCAGGTGATTGACTAAGCAATTTCCTTTTCTGGATTTCTGGTCCAAAGATGAGAACTTCCGTCTTGTCTTTATTTAAAACAGGGTATCCGCGGAGTCTTGAAAAGTATTAAAAGGTGATAAATCAATTTTGGAAAAATTAAGACCCTTAAAAAGTACTAAAAAGTCTTATCACGGCTTTATAAAGTCTTAAATTTAGAGATTTTTTTTCTGAATTAGATAGCCAACAGTTTGTTTTAGTTTTATTTTTTAATGAACCGAGGGAGGGAGCATAAGAAGATTAAAATAAAAATACTACGCTGTTGTGGGTGCGTTAGTAATTTTTCTCTCAGAGCACCAGGGCGGACGGGGTGGAAGCTCAATAGTGCAAAGAACGCTCTGGTGTTCCCGGTGCATATTACGAACGCACCTAAATGCTAAGATGGAAGAGTGTTGGTGAATGTGAACGCACAACGAGAATGGGAAAGTGCAAGTTTGCAGCGTCCTGGCTGGATATCCCGGATTTCAAAGAGCGGCTGCAGCCAGTCGAGGGGAACGTGAGCGAGACATACTGTACGATATGCAAGAAGAAAATAAGTATCGTGTCAATGGGCATAAACTCCTTAAAGTCGCACATGTGCTGTGCTAGCCACAAGGCTGCTGCTAGCCGCCGAGAGCGGCAGCTATCCATCGCTAGCTTCTGTGGAAATCGGGTTGAACCACCACAACACAGTCCCAACTTGTTCAAGCTGGCTTTTGAATGATCTTCTTCACCACTCTCTCTTTATTCTACTCTCCCCACCTATTCCACCTTCCTCATGATCCACTGATTTCCCTCTTTCCTGTGCACTCTCTCTCTTTCTTAACATATTTTTAATCACAATTGTCTCTTTTTTTTGCTCATTTTAAATATATTTTAACCATTTTCTAAATTCTTTTTTATATTTTTACATTTTTTGTTTTTCTGAAGCGCCTTGTGATTTTTATCTTGAGAGGCGCTATAGAAGTGATATTTTCTTACTTCATTTTCTAAAGTTACTCAGAGCCACAGTAGAAGGTCCAGCCTGAGTTAAGCTTTGGTAAATGGAGAGGAACAGAGAAACAGCTGTTCAAGTTTAATTTAAATAGAATATATTAGACATCAATCATATATTACTTTTATTTATATTTAACAGTCATGTTAGAGATAAAATGCAGAATAGTTTATTTCAAAACCATTTTTACATTTTCTCGTTGCATTGAAGCATCACGTCCCACCGTGAGTAGCCTCTGTCCCACTTTTGGTGAGTTGGGATCTGGTCATCCTACTGAAAAATGATTACAGTCATTTGGAATATTTTCAGATGTTTATATGTTTGGTGTTCTGTGAATTAGTTTCATAATAATTGTTAATTATTATTAGATGATCTCTAATCATTATCTGATCAGTTCTGTCAGTTTATTATATTTAGCTCTCTTGAACAGTATGACTGGTAGAAAATAGCTAGCAATTAGCAAAATAAATCACATAACATTTTTTATTATTCTCAATAAAATAAATGTATGTAAATGTTTGGGGGGGGGGGGGGTAAATTTAGTTGTCACTTTTTTCACAGCCTCTGAGTTTGCAGGTATGAAAAATAGATGCATGCAAACTAGTAAAATAATTTTTTGTTCTATGCGCACGGCTTGCATTTTTGTACCATGTGGCTTTACGTATTATTACTACAGCCTCGCTGTCCCGGATGAACGTAACCCATCATGAAGAAGAAAACGAAGCAATGCAGTATGTAAAAACAATATATGAGTGTTTAACTGCTGATTAGTTCTTTGCGATAAAGTCTTAATTGTATTTTTAGAAGGTCATAAAAAGTCTTGAAAAAGACTTAAATTTAATTTTGAGATCTCTGCATATACCCTGTAAAAGCAAAAAGTTTAGAGTCATCCAATGTTTTATGTCCTCAAGACAAGCCTGTAATCTACCCAACCGATTAGGTTCATCAGGGTTAATGGATAAATATAGCTGAGTATCATCAGCATAACAGTGGAAGTTTATCCCATGCTGTCTAATGATTTTACCAATTGGGAGCATATATATAGTAAAAAGAATTGGTCCAAGCACTGAACCCTGTGGTACTCCACAAGTAACCCTGGAGTATGAAGATTTGTCATGCACATTTACAAAATGAAATCTGTCAGACAGGTAGGATTTAAACCAGCCTAACGCTGCTCCTTTGATCCCTACAACATGTTCAAGTCTTTCTAAAAGAACATTGTGATCAACTGTGTCAAAGGCAGCACTGAGATCTAACAAGACTAGAACAGACACAAGATTCTTATCTGAGGCCATGAGAATATCATTTGTAACTCTCACTAATGCAGTTTCAGTGCTGTGATACTCTCTAAAACCAGACTGAAATTCCTCAAACAGAGCTTCTCCCACACAACGGGTGTTTGGATCTAACTTCCCCATTTATTGCTCGGATTGTATCGCAAGATCTTGAAAATCCCGCACGTGCCTGTTTGCGCACCTCAGGTCACCGCACCGGGGCGGAGCCGTTGTAGAGCGGGTACAGTATAATTTGAGTTTGGAAGCGAGCGGCAGCGGAAGGTGGGGGCGGAGCGGAGTGGAGATAGTGGAATTTTGGGATAAGTGTTTGAAGAGTACAGGAAAAATTATGAAAGAATGAAGGGTCAACATTTTTCACAGTATATGCTGACAATACATGTATAGATAGTTATAATACAGGGTGGGCCATTTATATGGATACACCTTATTAAAATGGGAATGGTTGGTGATATTAATGTCCAGTTTGTGGCACATTAGTATATGTGAAGGGGGCAAACTTTTCAAGATGGGTGGTGGCCATTTTGATGTCGGCCATCTTGGGTCCTGTCAAGGATTTTTATCAACAACCAGTGCCTGCAACTAGAGAAAAATAAACAAATGACAGACAAGTATCCAGATTGGAATGAGGAGGCAGAAGCTACAAGGCTACTGCCCCGAGCTCCTGAATTTTCAGTTTATTTATAACATGAGATAAGAAAATGTGTGTGTGTGGGAATGTTTGTGTGAGTGTGGGTGTGTGAATAAATGAGCATGTGTTAGGCATAGAGAAATACATATTACATTCAGGTGATTGAATCAATGATCAAGAAATAATAACAATAACATTTCCATAACAGGTCCAACTTTTGTTTTTTCATAAACACGTGTGCACGCCGGTCTATACATCGGCCAAAACACGTTTTTTTTACCTGCAAACTGAGGACATTAGTAGCAAAGTGAGGACATTTTGTCAGTCCTCACTTTGGGATGTTACAGAGCTCTACTCGTTAGTTTAAGAGGTATGGTGTGAATCAAGGTTTAGTTGAGGTTGAGGTTAGTAGTAGGCTGGTTAAGGTTAGAGTCAGTGTGTGCGAATGGCATGTGCTGCATGTGCAACACGAGGCAGACTGCTCGGTCACATAACACACTGATTTGACTCTATTATTTCTAGAAGTTTTTTAACAAAACAGCAGCCTTTCATTCACGTGTTAGTCTTTTATTGTCACTAGGGTTGGGCTTCGTTTGATTTTGAATGATTCCGATTCCAATTCCTCGTTTCGATTCTGGTTCCTATCGATTCCCGATTCCGATTCTTTCAAGACATGACATGCTTTACATGACGTGGACACAGGTCCTATTTGATGAAATAATCTTAACTTCAACATGAATTTTAGTTCTATGAACAACAACATCACCTTCATTTAGACAAAAACATGTTTTGGAGACAAAAAGAAGATGACTTGCAGCACAACCAGTGTGTTTGTTTCTGACCACAACCAAAGTGTGGAAGCAGCCTATGGGACGAGAGGCTAAATGTCTCCAACATATCCAGAAACGTCCAGCTGTTTTCAGCTAAAACTCTCAGGATGATAATGTCCAGGATGGCTGAGAACTACACCTTCATGCTGCAGCAGCATTCAGTCACAACAGGAAGTGAAGCTTAAACGTAGCTGCTGTCAGTAACAATCTAACAGGTTTAAACATTAAAACTCTCAACAGAAATAGTTCAGAAAGGAAATTAAAATGTTATTTATTATTATTATTATTATTATTGTTTGAATGCTGAAAAGCATTCAAACTATTGTTTTCCTGTTTCTCTTTATTCTTCTGCTTCTTCTTCTTATTCTGCTTCCGTACACTTTTTGAACCTCTTCTCCTTCAAATTTTGAGCTATTTCAACAATTTTATATCAAAACGTTCAGCTCGTTAAGCTCTTTCCGGCTATTACTTTTGGCATTGATATCTTTCAAATTTTTCGAGTTATTAAGCTGTTTCTGCGAAAAATTTCCCATTGAAATGAATGGGATTGGTCAATTTTCAGCAAATTCCTAACACTTTTTTGACCTCAAACTCTATAGGGTTCCTTTTAACTTAGATACTTCATTCAAAGTTTAACAAACTCACAAGACTTTCCTGTTTAACAAATCAAAGAGGCTTTTTGATATCTTTTACGGTTTTTCTAAAATCGCAGGTAGAAGTTGAGGTACGACTTGAAATTTTCAGAAAAAATCACAAAAGTTATAATGGGGAAAGATAGGAGTAGTGACCCTCCCTTGCTCCATTTCCGGCGTTGTCCCGAGAGAACCGTAGGTCCGATTGAAATGAGACACACACTGGCTTACAGCTAACGAATATAGCTTCGTTTTGAGCTATAATTCATGACTGTACTTTAAACATTGTGGTTGTACGGTTCATTTGTTTGAGAAAATTCAAATTTAAAAAACTGTCTCTCCCACTCTACAGCCCTTTTCAGACAGACATTCTGGAACAATTGTGGACAATTCAATCCGGTTTTTAACCGGAACTGTGTTTTCAGACACACTACTTTTGTACAGGAACTTGTCCTTTCGGCTGTGTTCACACAGCAGGGAAAAGTTCCAGATGTCTGACGGCGGCGGGGGGTGGGGTGGGGGGAATCGGACTTAAGTTAAGAAGAAGAAGAAGAAAATATCATTTCTATAGCGCCTCTCAAGATCAAAATCACGAGGCGCTTAAGCATAATTCTGCGCACAAGAAGACGCGTAAGAGACCTGGATGATGAAGCTCAATGGTTAAAGGAATCACTGAAGCGGTGTGAAGCGCTCTGTCGCGCGTCTAGGCGGTACCGTAGGAGGCGAGCTGCCGTGGTTCGCCACATGCTACAGCAGCGAGCTATCTAGGTGCGCACAGCGTCCCTCGGTCTCCTCCTCCTCCCCCTCCCTCTTGTCCGGAACTTTACCTCACCAGTCTGAAGCAGCCACCATGTCCGTAACAAGTCCGGACCTGTTACTAGGGGCTTCGTCCGGATAAATTCCGGAACACGTTATCCGGATGTTTGTATTCAGACAGAAACGTCTTACGGACAGACTCCGGAACATTTCCGTTTTTCATGGCCTGTCTGAAGGGGGCTTAACTTAAGAATTCCGCACTGTGCCTTTTGAACTTCACATCTTCTGTGAACAACTCCTTTCTACCCCCAGAACGTATGGACTACCGAAACAAATTATAACTCAAAAAGTAGGAATTTTTGTCAGCTTTTCAGAATGGGTTTCATTTTATCTGTAAGTGTTACCGTTCTTTCGCTACAAGCCTCAGAAAGAGGAGAGAGCCAGATTCTCGCTCATTGAAACCCATGTTAAAGGAAGAGAGATTTTCTCCTCAGTTCGGCTTCACACAGCTAAAAGTTTCTCGTCATAGCTTCTAGACAATTCATGATAGGCACATAAAAATCAGCACAGATGATCATCAAAGTCTTCTGCCGCTCGCGCTTTTTGAATGTTTCAAATCGGTGCAGTACTTTTCGAATGGTGATGAGAAGTTTGACAGGTCCAATTTCACTTCTGAAAGACAGATTTCAAGGGTTCTCTCGTTAACAGGATCATAGGCGGAGATCCCAGGGGGGACGGGGGGGAAGCGTCCCCCCCTCACACAAAGTTGTCCCCCCCACAAAAGTTATTGTAAATGTATAAATGCTATCAGTAAACCTGTATTGTCTTCTAAAACCACAACGTAAAAGTTAGTCTGCAAATACAAAACAATGTGTTTTTAATTGTTGAGAAATTATAGTCCCCCCCCCAATTCCTCAAGTTGGTACGGTCGGTCCACACACGCTGTTTCCAACGGGCGGGGCTGCCGGCTTTGCCTCGCTCACAGCTTCACAGCAGCCCGCAGGCTCACAGAAAGCGGGAATCAAAAAGCCAGCGGTTTCCAGCAGTAAGTCAATTATCTCACGCTTGTTCTACAAACTTAAATATGTACCGTAAATCCTCTAATACAGGCCCGGGCCTGTATTTGACTCAAGCTCATCAAGCTCCAGGCCTTTATTGGAAGGAGGGCCAGTATTAGAGGCAGGCCTCTATTTCTATTTGAGCAAAATGAACTAATGGTTCGCTGGAGTTTTTGACAATTAAAATTGCGCCCACATTTTCAAAGTTAAACACATTTCTTTTAACAACGGTAGTTCCTGCTTCAGTCCTCTCCCCCCTCCCCCTGCTTCAGCCATCTCCCCCCTCCCCCTGCGCAGCGGCCGCAAACTCACTGATGCGCCTGCAGCCTCTCGGAGTTCCTGCTGCTCTAAACATTAAAATAATTATTTCATTTTCTGTTCCTCACTTCTGATGACCTTCAATGGTGTCTGTTTGTTGCAACAGCAGGTACAAAAACTAACTTGTTTTTATTTGACTATTTTTCTGTCCTGCATGTTTATTATCTTCCTGCATCTCCTCTCAATCCTAAAGAGAAAGTGCTACCTGGCTTCATATATATTCACCTCATGAGTTACCTTTGAACTGCAGTTCTAAAAGATCTATCGACCGCAAAAACAGCGGAGCGCTCGCTGTTTGGCGGCTGTATCAGTGATCAGTGCGTCGGAGGACAAGGTGATGCGCGCAGCGCCCCGCTCCACAGCATGCAGCGAAACGCATCAGGCGCAAATAAAAGACAGAAAACATTAAAGGAAATGAACTGACATGAACGATCGCGTGTTAAATTAGTTTTTGAGGTGGCGACACCTGATTGTTACTGTGGCCGTGCTCAGGAGGCAGATCTACCGACCGCGAAAACAGCTGAGCGCTCCCTGCTGTGATCTGTGCGTCGGAGGACAAGTTGATGCGCCCCGCTCCACAGCAGCGATACACATCAGGCGCAACTGAAAGACAGAAAACATTAAAGGAAATGAACCGACATGAACGATCGCGTGTCAGTACCTACGGTCCGGCACAGCGCGTTGCTGATCACAGAGAATGTGATCATACGATAATTCAATAGGGAGCGTGGTTTCACAGACGCGGAAGTGATAGCGTCGGTGAAACGCCGGCTGATCTAGGAAACCCCCAAGCGTTCGAGCGTCAACGAAGTGACACGGAAATGCCGGGCTTTCCAGAAGTAAGTAAGATAACTTACTATGAGCTGATAGTTCGTTGGATTGATCGGTAGGTTGGAATCTCTGATCGTGAATCTGAAGAAACGATGACTGAGTGGTGAGCTGGAAAGGCGACTTCCGTTTATAGCCGCGGTTTGTGACGTAGGTGCGACGTGAAGGGAATCCCCGCGAGGGGCATGCTGGGAGTCCCTACTTCGCGGATTTTCACCTATCGCGGCCAGGTCTGGAACGCATCTACCGCGATAAACGAGAGATTACTGTAGTTCATACACCCCCTACTGCTGCTCCCCAGAGTGTTCTGCAGCATAATCAGCACGTTCTCTTTGAACTTGATAGTGTAATGACCTGGTTGGGGTTGTAAGCCAGGTGCATTCTGGGTATTGTGTTATATGTGTTTCCTATCGTTCTGCTGGTTCCTATGTGCTGATTTGTGTGTTGTGTGAGTGTTATGTAAGCCACAGGGAAGGTGATATGTGTTCTGTGGAGCGGGTTGAATTAGCATGGTTAACTGACACCGTGACTCTGTGTGGTAGGAGCGTGATAGAGGATTGTGTCTGTAGCGTTACAAAGCATTGAAGAAAGAGCCTAAAATAGGTCTGCGTGAACTTCTACTGCCTCTTGCTGGTTGATTTGGGGACTACAACCCTGCCGCTGGGTCGCTCGTACTTACTTGTTACCACATTCCATCCGGCCACAATAAGAGACCGGCCATTATTTGCCTCCGCTGACTCCAACACCGGCCAGAATTGGAGACCCGGCCTTTAATTGAATACCGGCCTGTATTGGAGGATTTACGGTATGTCAAATGTGGTCATAAATGATGCAGGAAGATGAGAGACACAGGACAGGAAAATAGTTCAATAAAAACAAGAAAACAAAACAAAGTGTTGAAAACTAAAATGTAGGTAGATTTATGTCCACTACACACATGTAATATTTATACATTTGATACAATTCAGATCACCTTCAAAACTCAGTCACACACCCAGGGCCGTTTCAAGACATTTTGGGGGCCAAGGCAAAATGACCCCCCACCCCACCCCCACCCCCCACCCACACCACACCACACACACACACACACACAAAATAACATACAAGAAAATTAAAGAGAATTTAAGGTGAAGCGCTTGCACATACTGTGTTATTGTGTGGTTTGTTCTGTGTGTAGAAACACGTTCAATTTGATTGACCGTCAGAAGGTGGGAAAGTGCCCCGCTCCCACCCAGCCCCCTGATTGGTTGAGAGAGGTCAATCATCTTCTGGCTAAATGGATTTACACACCCTCACATGTGAGACATCAAATCGATCGGCTAGGCCTAAGGAATCCATCCATCCATCCAACCAACCAACCAACACACCAAACAACCATCCATCCATCAAACCAACCAACCAACCAACCAGCTCTATACACTTAAAACTCTATACACTTACAAATAGCAGCATAGCTGACATTTTAACACTAGTCAGAAGGCAGGAACCGCCCCAGCCTCCTTCATTGCTCTCTCATTGGCTGAGAGTTTTCAATCGTCTTCTGCCTAAAAGGAAATGTGCACCCACACGTATGGTACATCAATTCAACCTGCTTGGTCCCAGGAGTCTTGTATTAACTTGATATTGTGCTCTGTGTTTCCATGGCAACGTGCTTAGCAACAACATTTAACAACATTTTAGACACAACTGTATCAACATACTTTAATATAGAAATGTTATTCAAAGTGTAAATGACTCATGTGTTATTGTACATAGCTTTATTAATGCAGACTTCTGTCATCTGTTACCATGGCAACACAAGGAACTACAAATCACTTTAACCAAGTCTCATAGGAATGAATATAAAAAGCAGAATATTGAGCCATTAACAGACTCCTGTTTTTGAACTGTTTGTAATTAAAACTAGAAATAAGTTCAATTTCATTGACCATCAGAAGGTGGGAAAGTGCCCCGCTCCCTCCCAGCTCCCTTATTGGTTGAGAGAGGTCAGTCATCTTCTGGCTAGATGGAATTACACACCCACGCATGTGAGACATCAAATTGATCGGCTTGGCCTAAGGAAGCCATCCATCTACATGTAAATCCATACATGCTTCTATCTATCCATCCATCCATCCATCCAATAAACCATCTAACATCCATCCAACAATCCATCCGTTATTTCATTCATCCAACTCTTCATCCATCCCATATCAAATCTGAACTATTCTCATTCAAATGCCAGCTGTTTAACGTTTCGAATTTCGAGTTTAAAAAAAATGTTCAAACATTACAATTGTCTGCTGTTTAGCATTTTGATCCATTCTTCGCCTATATTCTGAGCTACATTACGCTTGTTGGTGATTTTTGCTTCTACATCTTTAAATACATTCAGCTCATTTTGACAGTTCTGCTTTGTTTCAGCTTCAGCTCAGCTGTTCGGCGGCTTCAGCTTACAGTTTCAGCTGTCCAGCATTCAAACAGCATTTGTGCAACAAATGCAATTTTTCTAGTTATTATTATTATTATTATTTATTGTGGCAGAAGCTGGTGCGGTCCACCACAGAGAAGCTGCTCTAGCATGATGACTTTAATTATTCTACAGGTTATCGTTCAGCCATCTGACGCTGACGCTCCGTGTGTGTTTTTATTTCTGCGGTGAGACAAACTCACCTCACACCGTCCAGAGTTTGTTCTTCAAAGCTTCTATTAAATCCACCGTGTTGATGTATTTATTTCCTCTACGCTGCAGGAGTTAAAGTTCGGCAGACGTGTTTATATCTGGGTGGGGGAGGGGGGACTCGTGCTGCAGACAGACAGCTGGTGTGATCAGCTCTGGAAAGCCTTGATCACAATTTGCAGATCACGTTTATTTTTCACGGAGATCTGCCGCGGATTCCTCTTCCGTCGGCGTTCTAGGAATCGAAGCTAGGAATCGAAATAAAAAACGTTGAGCGATTCTGGGAAAAATGAGCAGTTGGAACCGGTTCCAATCGATGCTCGATGCCCAACCCTAATATTTCCTCATGACTGGTTATGAGAAACAGGTGAACAGTTTACCCCCACATCTTAATACCGCTCATTAGAACACATCTTCACAAATATCACAATATTAAACATTGGCTTGTAAAATTTCATTCATAGCTGCGACCATGTTCACATTTATCCTAAAACACGCAAGTACATAGGTCTAAAACAAAAACAGGAAAAAAACAATTACCTTGTGATCATTCTAGAACATGAAGTTTTGCAACTATTGCTACCTGCTTTTGTGGACTACATGGTGGGTCTCTGTTTGGAAGCAGTAATTTGTAGCTTATTTGTAATTTTAGATGACAACAAAAACTATCATCAGTTCAAGTCAGCTTATACAACAAGAAAAATACTGATATCCTGATTAAGACGAATGTGAAATGGCTACTTTAATTTACGCATTGATATTTTAAATAAAGCTTGTGGAAAGTTTGTCAGGCAACTTCAATAAATGTTTTAACCTATTCACTTAACTGATGTGGTGGGGAAATGGACTGACGACTTGATTTTTTTCCCTCCAAGACTCCTCCTCTAGGATACTCAGGTTACACACAAACTTTAAGTTCATTTTAAAACTAAGATAATTTTAATGTATTTAGGATACACAAAATACATGATTTTAATTTCATGTTCTTAGTGCAGGAAAAGCAGATCTGTTGAAACAACACAGACAAGCTGACATGAAGAAAACAAGTTTGTCACCGCTCTGTTCGAGCGGTTGCTGGGAGATTGTGTCGCCAAGATTTGAGAGAGAGCAGCAAAAAAATCTGCGAGCCCCGAGGCCAGACTTGTGGGAGACATTTTGAGGCTTTGGCTTTAGCTGAATGTTGTGGTGAATTTGGTGTTTTGAGCATTTCTTTGTCTGCCTTTTGGTCCACAGGAATTACATCCCTGAAGTGAGAATTATGTCCATTCCAAAACTCCGATACATGAAGGTTAGTGTCTGTTTAAGCACTGCTGCGTATGGAATATGCAGTTTTTGTTACATTCTTCTGAGTGATTTCAGTCCCGTCTCGTTTTCCCTGCACGGGCTGCATGTATGTTTTACGATTGGTTTGAAAAGGGACTATTTCATTGCACTATGCAAAATATACTTTTTGGAGCTTTTGACCATGTTAAAGGGGACATATTAGGACTTTTTAGGTAAACAGTTTTTAATAATGCATTGGACAGTTCTTAACCCAATTTTAGTAGTTTCTGCAATATCCTTAGATGTTTTCTCTGCTTGATGCATGCCAATGATTTGACCCTTCTCAAACAGACCAACATCTTTTCCAAGACCATAAGATGCGTCTTTCAGCATGGTTGTTTAGGAAATGAGAAGCAACCCATTGCACCAGTTAGGGTTAAAAAAGGTGTTGCCAGCTGAACGATAGTCGCCCAGGCAGTAATCATCCACTAGGAGGCTTGTGCCTATTTACTTTGTTAAATCCAGGTGGCAACTTACTTTTTTTGGCCAGGCAGTGCAATTCTATGGTCCAAACTTAACATGTTTATAAAGTTCTTTGTATAAAATCCTTTTTGCATAAAGTGATTTCAGCAGTTTTATTCTCGACAGCTTCACTGCCTTCCAAAATAAGCCAATTCTGGGCTCCATCACTATAAGAAAACAAGCTGGAAATGGCCACACCCACCCATCACCTGATTGCCTGGTATTTGCTGAGAAACTCCAGGAGGGGCTTAGAGTAGAGCTGCTGTTCCTCTAGCAGCAGCTCCCTCTTGCCTGTGAGAGGTGGTTCTATTTTACTTTCCCTGTTTGTGACAACACGGGGACTTTTTGAAATCGCTTGTTTTAGGCACTTAATTCCTCAAAACAAAACACTGTCGAGGAACAGATGGATGGGTTTTTTGTCGTATTTGGAGTGTTTATAGAGGCAGAAAAGAAACACATGACAGCACAAATGGAAGCAAAATGGTGTTTTGCTTCATGCATGTATTCTGCTCATTCAGCTGCAGCACCTCTTCAGGTTATAATAAAAATGATAGTTGTTTTGTTGACAACACTTTTTCTCATGAAGAGCAAGATGCTGACAAAGTGAAAATAAGTCTTTGGTGTAGGGGTGGGCGATATGGAAAAAATCATATAACTTTTTAATAAAAAGTTTTTTTGCAAAATTCACAATCACGGTTTTTTCCTAGTTTTACATTTGAGATGTTTTGAAAGTTATTTACCAGTAAAATACACCAATTTAAAAGTATACCGCTTCACAGAAAATAGGATGAAAGCTTTCAGAGTCTTTCCTACCTATCCATCCACAGTTTGAGAAGAAACTATCATTTATATAGCGCCTCTCGAGATAAGTCACGAGGTGCTTCACCAGAACAAACATTTAAACATTAAAAAAATATATAACTATGAGAAAAGCAAGCCGTACGGTTGGATGAAGAAAATCAGACTTACACGTTAACATGCACATCTAAGGTGTTCACACTGCAGGCTTTAAAGCTCAATTCAGATTTTTTGAGTTAATCAGATTTTATTTATTTATTAGTTAATCAGATTTTATTTATTTATTTATTTATTGCGTGACTGTTCCTTCATGACTGAAATGCTTCACAGCCCCAACGCGACCCGCATGCACAGAAGAAAAGAAGTCACTGTGGAGTGGGAACCAGGAGAGACGGATATGTGATGTGAGAGCCTTCACTGACAGTTCATCAACAGGCTCAGGATTACACCCGTCAAGTCTCCCATTTTGGGCGGGAAACTGTTTTAAAAACTGTAAATTATTTTACACTTAATTCCCTTTTTTTCCCACTAAAAATGTTCCGGTAATAAGTTCATTCATGGATAATTGTCAGAATGAGATGCTTTATTCCAGCAGCACCTTCCGCTCCCGTTCTCAGGCTCTCTTGTATTCATTCCTAGACAGACTCCTGAATCCCTCCGTCAGCGCTTCTCCTATGGCTACAGTCACACTGCAGACAAAAGGGCATCAATCCGATTTATTTTTCCTTCACATGCGACCCATATCTGTTTTTGTACGATGATCTGAACAGCACAAATCAGATTTTTTAAAATCTGATCCATGTCACTTTCATATATGGTACTTGTTCCGATACATGTCTGATGTTTTTGAAAGCGGCTGCAGTCTGAACGGTCATGTCACATTAAGTCTGTCTCCTGCGCCACGGAGACCGTGGAGGTGATTGTTGTGTGTTGACATTCCTGAGAAGTACTGACAGAAATATTTACCAGTCTGTCTGGACATCCTGTTAAGTTTAGGAATTAAAAATCCTGAGAACGGGAGCAGGAGGTGCTGCTGAAGCAAAGCATCTCACCGGTCTCCCATCTCCGTGAAGGGGGGGGGGGGGGTGTTCTCCGTGAATGTGCTTAACTCTGAACTGCTTCACACTGAACTTCAACTGAAGTTGAACTCAACTTTTCGGTGAAAAAAAAATTTAGGAGGCCGACAGAAATAAGGAGTAAAATAGTTAACAGTTTTTAAAACAGTTTCCAGCCCAATATGGGAGAATTAAAGGCTTTCACATCTCTGCCCCTCCTGGTTCTTACTCCACTGAGTGTGACTTCTTGTCTTCTGCGCATGCGCTTCGGGGCTGTGAAGCGTTAACACTGTCATAATGTGAACAGCCACACAAAAAAATACGATTTACTCAAAACATCTGAATTGAGCTTTAAGACCAAAAGCAGTTCTTACAGGTGCTGGCCAGTAAATTAGAATATCATCAAAAGGTTGAAAATATTTCAGTAATTCCATTCAAAACGTGAAACTTGTACATTATATTCATGCAATGCACACAGACCAATGTATTTCCAATGTTCATTACATTTAGATTTGATATTCATAAGTGACAACTAATGAAAACTCCAAATTTGGTATCTCAAAAAATTAGAATATTCTGAAAAGGCTGAATATAGAAGACACCTGCTGCCACTCTAATCAGCTGATTTACTCAAAACACCTGCAAAGGCCTTTAAAAGGTCCCTCAGTCTTGTTTTGAAGGCACCACAATCATGGGGAAGACTTCTGACTTAACAGCTGTCCAAAAGACAATCATTGACACCTTGCACAAGGAGGGCAAGACACAAAAGGTGATTGCTAAAGAAGCTGGCTGTTCGCAGAGCTCTGTGTCCAAGCACATTAACAGACAGGCGAAGGGACGGAAAAAATGTGGTAGAAAAAGGTGTACAAGCTCTAGGGATAACCGCACCCTGCAGAGAATTGTGACGACAAACCCATTCAAAAATGTGGGGGAGATCCACAAAGAGTGGACTGCAGCTGGAGTCAGCGCTTCAAGAACCACCACGAGGAGACTCATGAAAGACATGGGATTCAGGTGTCGCATTCCGTGTGTCAAGCCACTCTTGAACAAGAAACAGCGCAAGAAGCGTCTCGCCTGGGCCAAGGACAAAAAGGACTGGACTGATGCTGAGTGGTCCAAAGTTATGTTTTCTGATGAAAGCAAGTTCTGCATTTCCTTTGGAAATCAAGGACCCAGAGTCTGGAGGAAGAGCGGAGAAGCACAGAATCCACGTTGCATGAGGTCCAGTGTAAAGTTTCCACCGTCAGTGATGGTGTGGGGTGCCATGTCATCTGCCGGTGTTGGCCCACTCTGTTTCCTGAGGTCCAGGGTCAATGCAGCCGTCTACCAGGAAGTTTTAGAGCACTTCATGCTTCCTGCTGCTGACCAACTTTATGGGGATGCAGACTTCACCTTTCAACAGGACTTGGCACCTGCACACAGTGCCAAAACCACCAGCACCTGGTTCAAGGACCATGGTATCCCTGTCCTTGATTGGCCAGCAAACTCGCCTGACCTTAACCCCATAGAAAATCTATGGGGTATTGTGAAGCGGAGGATGCAATACGCTAGACCCAACAATGCAGAGGAGCTGAAGACGACTATCAGAGCAACCTGGGCTCTCATAACACCTGAGCAGTGCCACAGACTGATCGAGTCCATGCCACGCCGCATTACTGCAGTTATTGAGGCAAAAGGAGCCCCGACTAAGTATTGAGTGCTATACATGCACATTCTTTTCATGTTCATTCTTTTCAGTTGGCCAACATTAGAGAAACAAACATTTTTTCATTGGCCTTTAGAATATTCTAATTTTCTGAGATTCCAGATTTGATGTTTTCATTGGTTGTCACCTATAAATATCAAATTTAAATGTAATAAACATCGGAAATACATTGGTCTGTGTGCATTGCATGAATATAATGTACAAGTTTCACGTTTTGAATGGAATTACTGAAATATTTTCAACCTTTTGATGATATTCTAATTTACTGGCCAGCACCTGTATATTACTTAAACACGCCGACAAACACAATAACAAGAAATATCTTCAGATTTGTTTGACAGACAAGAAAAACAGCAGCTCTGAATCATGACATTACATTTTTCATCATCGGTGGTTGATTTCTTCTTGGGTGAAGTAAAAAAAAAACCAGTAACTTGAAAATATGCCGCGTGACTGTTATGTCTAAAATAGTGTTGTCAAAAAATCGATACCTAGATATAAATCGATACTAAAAGTGGTATCTAAATTAGATATTCCATCCCTGTGGTATCGATATTATGGATTATTATACACAGCCTTCTTCAAGTACACCGACACGCACGACAGCCAGATGCCGTAAAGCAGCCTCCGCCTCCCAGACAAACAGAAGAAGACGCCGCATGGCTACATTGCAATTTCCCACGCGAGTTGTCTCCGATCCAAGTTTTGTTAACAATGGCAACAGCGAATTTGGGAGGCGCTTCACAGCCCAACTTCATTAGCATACCAAGTCCGACACGTAGTTGTATATTCACGCTTATATGCTTAAAGGAAAACTCCCGTTTATTGCAACCCGGACTTAATTTCTAGCATGCAGTACGTTTGTTTACTCACGCTGGCAACTTTGGTGCTACTTGGATTCCCTGGGGTATTTAGATCCATCGGCGAATTGCCATCAGCGTATATCCATATAACGGGTGCGGACGGGCACCCAAGGTGCAGCCTCGAAACAAGACATTATCTGCACCAAAACATCTCGGTGTCGAAAGGTTTTGTTAGGAATCATTAACGTGATTCCCCTGTTCGTTTGGAGCGGGTCTGGGATTTCTAGACGTAAACAGACTAGCTGCGGCTAATCTAACAGCGCTTTTAATGACGTCACTGCCGTGCGCCAATCTGTTTTTATTAAGATTACCTTTGTCCTTCTGTGGAGAAATTCGTTTTCTCCCTTTATTGACCAACAGAGTTGTTCAAAAGTACAGAACAAAACATATGGCATTACATCTTATGACAAAAATGCACCTTAAACAGAGTTTAAGCAGCAAAACATCACTCTGCAAATAGTGTATATATAGTGAGACAATTCATGATTTAAAGCAGGGGTCTGCAACCTTTCTGGTGATGAGTGCCATTTAAACTTTCATTAGAAGTCAGTGTGCCATTTCAACTGTTGCATAAAGCATACATTTAATAACACTGCATAACAAGTTACACATTATATACTGTGAAATTTTACAGTTAGATCCAGTATTGGGCAGCATAACATCTCTTTTCCACTTCATCCTAAAACTGAACTTCATAGAACTATATTTGTTGACCGGTGTTGGCAAAGGGTAGATCAGGTATTTTAAAAAACCCTGTTCATAACAAGAACATCAAAAGACATACACCACAGAAAATACTATATTTAAGGTGTCACAACAAAGATAAGAATAAACTAAACTTGGCCAAGATGTGTTATTGCAAGGATAAACATGCTAATGAGATTTCTGCCCCTGCTTTGCAATTGCTAGTTCAGTTATCTGGGGTTCACACTTAGTAACTTTCAGGAGCACACAGGTCTCTGAATGTCCAGCAGTTAGACGGGAGGCACTGAGGACACACTTCATGTGAGAGAAAATCTGCTCACACAGATATGTAGAACCAAATACTGTCAATAAAGCCTGTGCAATGTTCTTGAGACAGTTAAACCTGTCTGGTAGTGATGTCCAGCAACTGAAAATGCAAGCTCCATGATCATGCACAGCTGTGGATTCCAGCTGCTGCCGTTGTTCTGCAAACTTTGTCCCCCACAGAGTTGAGCTTTTCAGTTCAATCAGCTGCATTTCCATGTCGTCTGTATCCAGAAAGTTAAAGAGAGACAAATCCAGCTAATTACCAAAGCTCTCTGGTCTGATCAGAAAATAAAACATTGGTCCATACAACTGAAAGTCCTGAAAACGCGTTGCGAATTGTGTCTGGAGTCTTCGGATGCATTCATGAATTGCTGTGGTGCTGATGCTGCACTGAGCAGACAGCTCCCTGAGGTGTTTGAAGTGGCGGAATGTGGAAGTCTCAACATCCTTTAAAAAACTTCCAGCTTTCCAACAAAAGCTTCCCAAGTATCACGCATGTCCAAAACAGTTTGACCTGCTCCCTGCAGTTTGAGATTAAGCTCGTTCAGGTGTCCAGTTATATCTGCGAGGAAAAAAAGTGTTTCAACCCACCTCTCATCTTCAAGTTCAGGATATCGTTGCCCCTTTTCATTCAGAAATGTTTTTACCACATCAAAACAATCCACAAATCGTTCCAGAACCTTTCCACAGCTAAGCCATCTAACAGCACAGTGGAGTGGGATGTCTTTGCATGAGCTTTCCATCTCCTCGAGCAGAGACTGGAATTGGCGGTGAGTCAAAGCAGATCGCTTAACTATGAAGTTCACAATTTTTGCTACTGTGGCCATGACATCATTAAGATCTGAATTTGACATCTTGGCGCAGAGGTTTTCTTGGTGTATTATACAATGCAGTTTCATGATGGGATGGCCTATTTGTTCCTCAATTAAAGTAACAGCCCCCCTGTGTTTCCCAACCATAGCTGGTGCACCATCAGTTGTCACAGCAAAAATCTTTGCAATGTCAATGCCTCGTTCCTCAAAACGCTCCATAAAAATGTTGGCAATATCCTCACCTCGTGTTGTTTCAGGCATCGGGGTAAGGCAGAACAGTTCCTCTTGTACTGTCACATCACAGCATCTTACTATTACAGCCAAACGTGGCACATCATTGATATCAATGCTTTTATCCAAAGCCACACTAAACACCTGGGCTTCTTTCAAACCAGCTGTTTGTTGGGCTCTGACATTGTCACCCATTTCCTGGATGCGTCTTTCCATAGTTCTGGCTGATGCAGGTATGTCTTGAATCCTTGCTTTAATAGTATCTTTGTTTGGAAGCCCATCAAATAACACGTCTGAGGTACAGAGAAATGCCTCTTTAATAAAGTTACCATCAGTAAATGGCTTTCCATGTTTAGCAATACAGTGTGCGATACGAAAACTTGCTTCAGTTCCATGATGTTTAGTAGTTGTAAAAACTTTCAGAGTACTTGCTTGCTTCTCATATCTTGACACAGCACGTGCAATTGATTCAGCCTTCTCTTCCTCGTCCTTGAAATCTTTTTGATGTTTCGTCTCAAAATGCCGCTTAACACTGGAGGTACGGCAAACAACACTCTCGAGGCAAAAAGCACACACAGCACGATCTCTTTGCTGCACAAAACCCCAGTCTTCTGTCCAAGTTGTCATAAAAGACCTGGAATTATCTTTTTTTGCTCACTTAGATGCCATTTTTTACAGGGCTAACTAGCTAGAAACATCCTCCTCACTGTACCGGCAGGTAGATTACCGTCATCAAGAAGCGGCCTGGATGTTGTCTTTTCGCTCTAATTTGGGATTTGGACCGGCGGGCCATCGCGTGGGTGTGGCGTTTTATTACTAATAATAACGCAGTTATTTCCGTCTTTCCGTTTATTTTTAACTTCCAAATATCACAGTGACTGCATCAACAACTGAGATAATCCCCGAACAACAAGACAAAAACTAAAAATATCCACCCGAACCTCCTCTTATGCTGTGCCACGTCTTTGTTCCGACACACAAGCACATGCGTTGCCAAGGCAACCAGCCGACAGAGCGCTTCGCCAGGCGGGAAGGCTGAGAGATCACATTTCAACTTTTTAACGCGTTTAGTGTCCAACCAAGAAAACAAAAACAATTAACAGAAAAGTCAGTCCGTTACAACACTTATTTTTCAACACATCTTCTCAGATTAATGCTCTGTGCCATCAGTTAACCCTTTGCGTGCCAACAGTGGCACGAGTGCCCAGGATTGCCGACCACTGATTTAAAGTGTTCACTTTCGCCAGTATTTGTATGCACGTTTTAAAAAATGCTGATACTTGAAAGGTTTAAGCACTTTACACACTTAATTCTTAACATTTAATTTTTGCAATATGAATTGAGGAATGTTATTTTTTTGAATAAACTTGTTCAATAAATTGGTGTTTTGAAATAGTATCGAAATTGAGTATCGAGTTTTTTTTCCAGTATCGAATTGAGTGTGAAATTTTAGTATCGTGACAACCCTAGTCTAAAAATATTTTATTGGACAGACAGGGTTTCCCCCAGCGCTTAATAAGCCTGGTAGCCCGCCAGGCTAAGCGTCATGCCCCGCCGTCCCCGACCCTACCGTGTCCGCTGACATGAATGGCGCACGGCAGTGAAACAAAAGTAGGGCCCTCCATCAGCTGATACTGGTGAGAAATAGCAGCGGATCATGTGCACGTGCATGCACCATCCCCCACCCCCCGCTGTCACGGACGAGCAACGGAAAGGACCGTCCGCTTCATATACACACACACTGTCACGGATGAGCAACGGAACTCGGAATTCATTTTTCTTTGCCAACATGTCGCCCTGTACAGCCCTTGGTTGACTTAGAGCAACAAAAATGGTCAACAAACACTGGTGGAAGTGAAGCAGATGGTGCATGTACATAATGGCCATTAGAATGGACAACAGCAACACTGCTGCACAGCGTATTTGGTATAGACTGGACTGTTTGATGTTACACGTGCATTGTGGTGATATTATCAGAAAACTGCTTTCACTCGACTCAGGTTCCTACCTCATTATCAGTGTGGTAGGAACATAGTTCGAATAGAACCAGTTCGACTACAGAACATGTGAAGAAGTGTGGCAGGTGACTGTCTGCAATGTTGAAAACTTGGATCTAATTCTGACTTAATTTTAGACGATTGTCTTTAGACCAGTGGAAACTGTGCACAATTTTAAACTGAATATTTCATCTGACACAAATGGAGGATTTATGGACCAGTTCCAGACCAGTCCAAGACCTAATAAAGAAGAATCCGAGAAGGGCACGCGGGAAATTATTCAGTTAGACCCGACAAAGTGTCTCAGTTGTAAGTACACAAAGAACTCGCAGTTCTGGATATGAAATTAGTCCACCAGTTGCTCGAAGGAGGCAAATGTAGCATCAACCTTTTCTAACAGCACTAAGCACGACTAAGGTTGGTCTGGCCACCTTTTACAACAGCATGGTTCAGTATTTTCCCCCTATGTTCCCTGCTTCCTCGAGGTTCCAAGTGCTTGGGCCAGCATCGCGCTGATGGCCGGCGATTGCCTAGGGGGTGGAGCAGGGCTGTACTGGGATGAAAATCCAGCCCTGGCATTTGTCTGATCCAATGACCGTCAGGGTGTGGAGACTTGCAGAAATATACCATTAACTTTGTTCACCGTGTGGGGAAAAGCACCGTGCAGCAGCCTACGTAATCCCTTGGTTCCTGAGCTTTCTGGCTTCTGCCTCACTGCCTGGACCCTCAAGTGTCCGTTTGTATCAACCAGCTCAATGGCCTAGTGGTAGAGTGTCCACCCTGAGACTGGGAGATTAGGGTTCAATTCCTGGTCGGGTCAAACCAAAGACTTAGAAAAAATGGGGGGGATGGGGGCTTGGTGGCCCTGGGTGGCCCTGTAAAGGGTCATTTTAGCACACACAGGCTCAAGAAAATTATTTAAAAAATTAAAAAGTTTTAAGGCAGAGTTGCATAGTATCCCTTTAAACTCCTTCTCAGCGTCTAGGGAGAGCACAACATCGACCTTTTATTTAATGTGTGTTTAGCTGTAACCATGGTAATTGTCTGTAATGTGCACACAGAGGTTGAAATAAGTGCTGCAGAGAAATTCCCAAGATTAGTCTGCTTTGTTTACAAATAGTTAAATTTTACCTGCATTCTAAATGAAAGCCAGAATGGAGGAAAAGCCTGCTGGGTCATCCTGGATCTGAGCCTGTTGTGTGTATTTACCTACAGGATGTAATAAATGTTTACGAGGCTGAGTTTGGACCATTACATCTAAGAGAAAACATACAATCAGTGATTTTTTTATTGTTTACATTAATATACAAATTTACAAAGTATTGACCTCACAGCAAATAAGTAGAGCAGTATAATAAACAGGCTTTAGTAGTTAAACAGGCGTTGTGCACACAGGTGCTTTATGTCCCAGTGCTGGTGGTATCAGAGTTCGTCATCCTGCCGTCTTCTGTCGTCCTCATGATACGGCGTGATGTTTACTGATGATGAGGGAGGGGCTGTATGTGAGCTTCAAACTGGTCCTGGATCAAAGTGGGAGATGTTGGCAGGCACCTTTGTTGTCTGAATACTGAATACCAGAGGGTTGGTGGGATGTTGGTCTTTCCTAGAGTCTGAGGGGTAGGGCTAAAGTGTCATCACTCACTCTGGTCTGGTCCAGACGCCGTCTCTTTATTGTTGGGACTCTCAGTAGGTGACGTGAAGCTCCAACATCTGAGCGTTCCATCTTCCTTTGAGGAGAATAAAAGTAACATTAGCAAGCTGGCTAAATTATTCTTTACTAACATTTCACGGTCTTGGAGAAGCACATTTTCATTTACCTAAACATCAGACCAGAGTTTGTCCCAGCTGAGCTCATCAGGGCTTTATTCGGACGTGTGTCAGTGAAACGTGGCTCCAGTAGTCTGGATATGGACTCTAAGAAACAAAAGGAGCATTTTTATTTTTGTTTTAATTATTTTACAGGTGACTTTATCAGATTTCTGACAGTCATGCTCATACAGACGAGTGTCAGTGAGTTTAACTGAGTCTGACTGATGCAGAGTTAGTTTTGATATCTGCAGTGAGACAAAAAACTAACCTCACTTCACTCAGATTGTTCTTTAAAACTTGTATTAAATCCACTGTGTTGACCAGGGCTGCACAATAGGGGTTGTATGAACTAGTCGACTTCACGGCTCTGTAGTGACTTTTTATGCCTGTCATTGACTAGTCGCTGTCACGTGATAATGACTGACAAGATGCAGTCCTCCAGCAGGTGATGAGCCCCTGCATCGGGAGGCGGAGGCGACGCGCTGTGCCAGAGCGTCGGTACTGACACCGGCGGTAAAACGGACATTTAACCAAATTGTGACCTCTTCCCTCTTGCAATTTTACCTTCCCCTCACCCCCAACCTAATCTTAACCAGTGTGCATGCAAAGCTCTGATCGTTGACGCGCTGCTCCAGACATCTGCGTCCTGAGCACCGCCAAATCAGGTGTCACCACCTCAAAAACAAATTAAATATGCGATCGTTCATGTCGGCTCATTTCCTTTCATGTTTTCCGTCTGTTATTTGTGCCTGATGCGTTTCGCTGCTGCAGAGCGAGGCTCATCACCTGTTTTGTCCTCCGGTGACGCACCCCCAAAATTCCACTATCTCCGCTCCGGCACGAACTCCGCAGCAAAAACGGTCCCGTTGTAGTTGGCCGGCGAGCAGCGGCACTCCGCTGTTTTTGCGGTCGGTAGATCTTTTAGAACTGCAGTTCAAAGGTAACTCATGAGGTGAATATATATGAACCCAGGTAACAGTTTCTCTTTAGGACTGAGAGGAGATGCAGGAAGATAATAAACAGACAGGACAGAAAAATAGTCAAATAAAAACAAGTTAGTTTTTGTACCTGGTGGTTGCAACAAGCAGACACCATTGAAGGTAATCAGAAGTGAGGAACAGAAAATGAAATAATTATTTTAATGTTTAGAGCAGCAGGAACCCCGAGAGGCTGCAGGCGCATCAGTGAGTGTGCGGCTGCTGCGCAGGGGGAGGGGGGAGAGGGCTGAAGCAGAAACTACCGTTGTTAAAAGAAATGTGTTAACTTAGAAAATGTAGGCGCAATTTTAATTGTCAAAAACCAGCGAACCTACCGACCCCCCCCCCCCCCCCCCCCGCTTCAGGTGTATGGCGTCGTCAACGACTAGTCGAAGTCGACTCGATTTTCATTACTTGACTGTTGACTTTTAAAAAAATTAAGTCATGCAACTCCTACTGCACAATATATTGAAAAATTATTGTCATCGCGATAACAGGGCGTGCGATAGGCCCATCGCAAAACACGGCAAGAACAGCGATAAATGTTTGGTTCAACATTTCCATCCGTGTCATACATCAACTTTTTGTAAACCAGCTCTGTTTTTTACGCAGAAGTATTATTTGACCAATCAAATGTAGCCCTTCTGATATGCGGCCAATCAGATGGGTCCGTTCACGTAATACGCCCGCCCCCTACGTAGACCCTTAGGATGGAAAGCAACACCCGAACAGAGTTAGCGGCGCTGTTCCCTTGTTCGTCATGCTGGCTCAGAGCAACGAACGCACTTTGTGCTGAGGTTTCTGGATTCAGCGCTGCTTTCAAACGTGAACGTGACTCCGCTCGGTGTCGTTAATCATTTTTACCGGGCCGACTCCGACACGTGCCAGTGAACCAACCCACCTTCATGTCGCTAGTGTTAGCCCCAGGCTCCGGTTAGCTTCCAGCTAAAAGGCTGCAGCACTCTCCTCCCAGTCCCACCCTGCTAAAGAGGGCCTGGAAAAGTTCCCCCACACATCAAAGTGATTTTTCATTTATGAGCTTTTATAACCTTGTTAATCAGGATAGTTGATTTGCTGCTGCACATAAACTGTCAGTCAGAAGCTCTGCTAGCCGCTTATCTTAGAGGAGCTAGTTCCATTTGTTAGCTTGTTATCAGAATCATAGTTGCAGTTTCATCATCTGAGCTGCTTTTTAAGATCTAGGTAAACTTGTTCCATTTGGGGTTAAAAACAAACGTTTTCACGTATTTTCCATGTAGTTTTTTGCCAGTTCCTCTTCTGAAAGGTAGACAATTGTTTTTCTCTTTCCCTCAGAAAATCTTAATATTCTCCTAGTTTGGCCCAGCACAGTTCACTTCCTAATAGCAGCAACAGCCTTATATCATAACCACATAAGTGGAGAAAATGCTCAGTAGCAATGAGAGAATTTGCTGTTGCATTTAAGTGATGTTAACTATTATTTAACATTTAAACTTATTTTCTGATTTTTTTATTTATTATAAAAACCCTGGTAAGGGATGTTTTTCTGTATTTGGAGCATCAGAAAAAGTTTTATGGTGGAGGTGATGTTTTAAAGTCACTGAGAAACTGCATGCATGCAGTTTGTTGTTTTGCTGCTAATACAGTAGCAGGTGCAGCTGCTAATACGGTAGCAGGTGCAGCTGCTAATACGGTAGCAGGTGCAGCTGCTAATACGGTAGCAGGCGCAGCTGCTACTACAGTAGCAGGTGCAGCTGCATATTTTTGCAATAAAAATGTTATGTTGTAATGGAATTCATGCATTAGTTTTTGTTTGCTTTGAACCCAGAGCAGACGTCACACGCCAGATGACATCAACACTGCATACTTTAGTATTTGTTCATTTATCGTGAGTAATATCGATATCGCAATATTAAGCACTGTTATCGAATATCGCAGGTTTTCCCAATATCGTGCAGCCCTAGTGTTGACGCACTTTAGTGACTTTCTGTCTCGCTGCATGCTAAGATCACATCACACTCAGAGTACAACACACAGGCTCTCTGCTGGCTACAATGAGTAGGTTATCATCTGGCGTAAAAAAAAAAGCACAAAGCACTCAGTACAGGACGTACTAATTGGGTGGTGGGAGGTTGGAATGAGTAAAGAATGGGGATCCGCTGCAGGTGGTGTTGACATCCCTCTTAGGTCTGCTCCCATCAATTATCCAATCAGGATGCTTTCCGGGCCACTGGTTCACTGATGACAGAAGGGCAACTGCAGTAAAATGAACATTTAGGAACAGAACACAAAGCAGCAGGACCCAAAACAAAACACATATGACCCTTGGTCGTAACAATGGTGCTTGCAGTATATCTCTTCAAGCTCTCTCATCTGGGATTATGAAGGTCTACATCCTACTGCTCCAGCAGTTGTTTCTGTTTCAGGAACTCCCAACAGATTAGTGGTTTCCCCTGACTTACTACTGCTCCAGCAGTTGTTTCTGTTTCAGGAACTCCCAACAGATCAGTGGTTTCCCCTGACTTACTTATAACCTGCTGTAGCTTTATCTGTGCCGCTAGAGGTTCTAACAAAGTGGGTAATCCAAACTACGTACAAGTGACTGAACAGTTTGGTCCCTTATTTTGAAAAATGTAATTTTCTCTTGTCGGTCTTTTTTCCCAGTTGGGGCTTTTGTTTTTTCCTATTTTTACCAGCCTTGTAACTTGTTAATTTTAGCAGAGGGCTAAGGCTACGCATATGACCCTTGGTCGTAACAATGGTGCTTGCAGTATATCTCTTCAAGCTCTCTCATCTGGGATTATGAAGGTCTACATCCTACTGCTCCAGCAGTTGTTTCTGTTTCAGGAACTCCCAACAGATCAGTGGTTTCCCCTGACTTACTTATAACCTGCTGTAGCTTTATCTGTGCCGCTAGAGGTTCTAACAAAGTGGGTAATCCAAACTACGTACAAGTGACTGAACAGTTTGGTCCCTTATTTTGAAAAATGTAATTTTCTCTTGTCGGTCTTTTTTCCCAGTTGGGGCTTTTGTTTTTTCCTATTTTTACCAGCCTTGTAACTTGTTAATTTTAGCAGAGGGCTAAGGCTACGCAAACATGAGCTGTTAGCAGCATGTCTGTTTGGCTGCCGTGTGGCTCAATTCCACCACGGATGATTGGCTGTTCATCTTTTCTTTATATCGAGGTTCTGTCAACCCGTTCTCAAATGTCTGAGAACGTTATTTCTAAATGTAAAATGGTATTGTTCTATCACCTAGCCCTGGTTTCAAGTCTTATTTATTTGAAGTCCTTATCTTGATTAAGAAACAAGATAAACTCTAAAAAGTCAACTCGGTCAACAAAAAGTGTACAAGCAAAAGTTAAATCAGTTTTATTGTTCTGCCTTGACAAGCCATATAATAAAAAAAGAGGAATCTGGTATGCTTTTAATGAGTTTTCTGTTTGTTTTTTATAGGAGAGTCAGGTGTTGCTAACCGTGACTAATCCAGTGGAGAACATCACCCACCTCACACTGGCTCCTTGTGAAGAAGGAGATCCCGATGACATCAATAGCACTGCCAAGGTTCATTGTTTACATTTATTGATGTTTTTTATTGGATGAGAGGACCTGTTGGAAAAGTTTTCCTTAGAAGTAAAATAATAAAAAATCCAAAGTCTACATCAGGCAATTTAACATTATTTTATTTTGAAAGATAAAGAAAGGCTGATACTACATTGTCTGATGGCATTGTCTCACAGCTAAAGTCACAACGCATTGAATTAAAATGAAAAAAATATATATAAATACAATTAAAAAAGGGCTGTACCATATATTTAAAACTTGTCAATTGCTGGGTTTCACATGACGTAGCGTCTACGTCACCAAATGCAGATGGGGTCCGGAACTAGCCGGGGCAGCACAGAACGCTATTCACATTGGTGACTGGATGTTAAAATGCCAAAATTCTCTGCTGTCTATGGTTATCACTCAGTCACTCTAATCGGGACAAAGACAAACATTCTGTTCAAGTCCCGAATGTAGTGCGTCACAAAGGACTTGATTTAAAAAAAACATAATGAAAGCAGATGGCAGAAATAAATCAGTAATCTACAGCTTAAAACAGCTGAAATGGACAATGCTGGAGTTTACAGCAATCACTTTCTAACAGGTACGATATTATTGAGTGTTTTATTAAACGGTTGCTTTGAAACAGCCAGAAAAACGACAGTTTAACAGTTTTATAATCACGTGTTCTCACTGCAGACCCTGCTTTCAGAGTGCTAATGTTTTTAGCAGTTAGCTTGGCGTTGTAACGTTGCATTTATACCTTATTGAAATCAGACAAACGTACCAGAAATTTGGATTAAAAAAGGCATAAAAAGTTAGTTGCAAGTAGATCCTAGCACATTCTAGGGATGGGTACCTTTGACATTTGATTCGATACCGTACCAATTCCCAGTACCTACGAATCGGTACCAGTACTTAACAGTACCAATTTTCGATACTTTTGATTGATTAATAGTTATTTAAATTGCTTTTTTAATTAAATATATATTATTTTCTCAATATATAACCAAATTTGATAAATATCATGATAAATAACATACAACTGTTTGTATTTTCTCATCGCGATGTTGTACAAAATTCAATATGAAAAGATTTAACAGCTGTTTCTAAATGATGCTAAAACAAACCCAGCTCCATGCACTCCTAATCCACTTGTATGCCCTCTGGAATAACTATGATGAGGAGACCATGTATTATAAACTACAAATGAAACTAAAGCAAAGTTTGTAGTTTATTATTGTGGTGGTTCACAAACTAAACCCAGCTGGTACCACCTTTCCTCTCCTTTCCCCTCCAGACAAACTGTGCTATGGTGGTTCCTTGTAGTTTTATACCTGAAAATTACACTGAAGCAACCATCTTTGCTGTGAACAAAATTTACTGTGTATCTTTATTCCTTTTGCCGTCCATTTTCAAACTTTTCATTTTTCCTACTAGGAAGTTGGAATTTTCGAGAAGAAGGTGAATGCACCATTAGCTATGCAAACAAAACTATCAAGCTAATGTTATCCAAACAGTTTATTTTACTGCTGGAGCAGATTAAGATGTCTCACACTCAGATCATTGTCGCTGGTTTCGTCATCACCCAATAGTCCATCGCATTTAGTGAAGTGAAGCCAAACTTTAGAGCATGTTTGCATTCTTCTAGTCAGATTTTCGGCATTCCAAGGAGAAAGTGAACACACCATTAGCTGAATGGAAGCTAACATATAAAGCTGACGTTATCTTGAACATTTTATTTACCTACCTGAGCAGTTTATGATGATGATGCCTCATTTAGATCGTTGTTGCTGGTTTCATCATCACCCAGTTACCCATCCCAGTTAGTGAAGTGGACCCAAGCTCTAGAATGCTTCCTCTCTGCCATGCTGCTTTGTTTACTACTCGCCCACAGTGACTGACAACGCTACGGGTAAATCCTCCACAGTGTATGTAAAGTCAGATTTTTAAAACCATATGGGTCACAACCTAAAAGAAGATGTATAATTTATTTCATGATATTGTGTCTGTGATGGCTCATTTAAAGCCTTAGTAAAATCGTTTTCATCCATCGCACTGTGTTGTATCGGTTTTGTTGCCGAGGCAAAACACTTGCCCCCATTTGAGTTGCGCGTGGCTGCAGACATCGCGTGAGTGAACTACAGCAATATTCGCAAAATTGAAATTGCAACAGATCTGCAAACACAAAGTGCCGTTAGGGGTTGCAGGGACTAACCGTTTTGACTCGTAACCACAGTGGAAATGCTGCAGCTGTCCCACACTAAAGACTTCAAATAAAAAAAGACAAAAGCGTGACCCACATGGACCAAAGCAACAGTGAAACGGATGCACTCAGCAGAAGCTGAACCAGTGTCGACAACCTGGGAAGCCATTAAAGTCTTCTGTTTGGGAATATGTTGGATTCCCACAGCTGCCAAAGGAGAAATGTAGGAAGATGGCTTACCCATCGGAACTTGCAGAAAAAAAGTTGCGACACCCTCAGCTTGTTTCATGATCTCTGAGATCATTTTCTCTGAGACAAATACGATAAAAATAAGTCAGATTTTAATGAATGAAGTGATTTAACAGATCTAGAGAACAATAAGTATATCGGTGGGCCTCTACTGCCACTCATGCAGCCCACCTTCTTATCTTTAACTGTCGTTTTTTTACCTCATCACTCGATTCTTTAACAGCTTAATTTGGTCAATGTGCTTTAGGTTTTGTTACCTAGTAAGGAACTGGTCCTGGCAGGAAAAGATGCTGCAGCAGAGTACGATGAACTGGCTGAACCTCTGGACTTCCAGGACGATCCAGAGTGAGTAAACACTCATCTTCAAACACACACCCTGACGAGCGAGAGCAAGCACCCAGCTTTATCTTCCTGTATTTTCCACAGCGTTGTTGCCTTCAGGAAATCAAACAAGATTGGTTTGTTCATCAAAGTGATTCCCCAGGATGAAAAGGATGCAGATGTCACTGTTTCATTTAAGATCCGACACGATTTCCACAACTTTGCCGTTCCCATGCGGCTGAGCGAGGAGGGTAGCGATGGCGCTCCTGAGGCCACTTGGCTCTCTCATCATGTAGAGCTGAGGCTAGGACCACTCGCCGCTTGAGCTCTGTTTAGACCTTTCATCTAGTTTCAGTATGCTTAACTTATAACTGATTCAGCCTATCATTGTGTAGGAACAGCTTTAGTTGCAGACCAGGTTTTCTCCCCTCATTTTAGCTTAAACAGCAGGAACATCTTGGAAAAATGCAGGTAGTATGATGAGCCATCTTTCATTGCTCAGTTTATTATTACAAACTGTTTAAGTGCTGCTGAATGATGTAACGTAGGTGTTACTTTGAATAAACGTTATACCATCTAATATTTGCTGTTTGCAGTATTTTGTTAAAGCATTCTTGTCCTTTAATGTATTTGATGGTGGCTTGTTCATGTTTACTGTATTAAAAATAGAGCTGCTATGATGGATGTTCATATCAACTACCAACGTTTTGAACACGTAATTATTCACTGTAGAAGTGATCGGACAGGTCCTCCAGTGCACCGCACCTCTGTATTCCTGTCTGCATCGATGATGAGAGATCAGGCTCGTGGACAACTTTACCTCTGATTTTGAGCTCTTATCATCATGCATGTTTGTGCGGTTTTACTACTGAGGTGTACTAGTACTGAGCTACTTGTGAGTAGGGCAGCAACGATTCGTCAACGCTGTCGACAAATATCGACAATAGAAATAGTCGGCAATGAATTTCATTGCCGACGTTGTCGCCAGACGTGTTTTTTCCGACCGAGTGAGACATCTCGCTTCATTACAATCTCTGCCGAGAGTTGCACATGTGCAATAGCTTCTCTGCTGAGCACCAACTAACAGAAATGGCTGCGTCCGACGCAGCAGCTACGCGTACCAAAACATCTAAAGTTTGGAGCGTTCTAGCCTGGATTTGGTGAATAAAAAGATGAACTGCATTATTTGTAAAGCAGTTCTTGCGTATCATGGCAGCACCTCGGTAATGCATGAACACTTAAAGAGGAAGCTCGTCGGACAGTTGAATGAAAGTCTGACTCACCCCGGTAAGATTGAATTAACACGAAAGTCAATACGTTTTGTTTAGGATGTACATCTTTTAAACGTATTTTCTCTTTTAAAAAAGAGATTTAAAGTTATGTCCGACTGTGCCTGACAAAAGTATTTAATTTTATTTATGTCTGTACTGACTGGGCACTGTGCCTAATTAGTGTTGACAGGGCATTTTTATTTACTTTAGTATGAATTGGCCTGTCAGCAGCAAAACTCAATAAATATGCATTTTCCATTGAAGTACCCATCTTTGTTGTGTTTATTATCATTTTTCACAAAATTAAAGCAATCTCAGAAAAATATAAACATTTTCCCATTAGTCGACTAATCGTTTCAGTAGTCGTTATTTGCAGCCCTCATTATAAGTCAGATATTCAGTTGCATATGGCCCGCCATCAGATTATCATTATAATCTGTAAATTGTGTAACAGTGCTTCTCTTAATAAACACTGGGGACTCCATGGAGGTTAAACACCTTTTCCTTTATTACTCTACGCACAACCCATTTTCAATTCTCCTCATAGAGCCACCATAGGGGCACCACGTGTTATTGTCCTGATTATCCCCGCCCCCCTCTTTAGCTTTTAAATCTTTCTTTACTTTTAATATAAAGAAAGATCTTTCATAGAGCGCCTCTCAAGATAGAAACCACAAGGTGCTTCACAAGAACAAAAAATTCAAAATACAAAAATACATTTCCAATGGTTCGAAGTGGAAGAAGAAAAAGAATTGTGATCAAAAAAGGCAAGGAAAGAAAAAAATAATTAATAGGGATGAGGGAAATCAGTGGATCCTGAGGAAGGTGGAATAGGTGGGGAGAGCAGAATAAAGAGAGAGTGGTGAAGAAGGTCATACAAAAGCCAGCTTGAACAAGTGAGTCTTCAGCTGCTTTTTAAAGGAGACCACTGAGTCCACTGATCTCAGGCTCAGGGGGAGAGAGTTCCAGAGTCTGGGGGCCACAGCAGCAAATGATCTGTCACCTTTGACCTTTAGCCTGGTGCTGCACAACCAGTAGGCTTTGATCACTGGACCTCAGGGACCTGCTGGGGGTGTAGGGACTAAGAAGATCACCAATGTAAGATGGTGCTTGTCCATGTAAGGCCCTATAGACCAGAACCAGGATCTTGAAATGAACCCTGAAGTTGACTGGCAGCCAGTGAAGCTGGAGGAGAAGCGGGGTGATGTGGGTGTGTTTGGAGGACTTGGTCAGAAGCCGAGCACAGGCATTCTGAACCACCTGTAGACGGTTCAGGGAGGTTCTGCTCAGACACGTGAAAAGAGAGTTACAGTAGTCTAAGCGTGAGGAGATGAAGGCGTGGAGAACTGTCTCAAGTTCAGAGCGAGACAGAATGGGACTCAGCTTAGCAATGTTCCTGAGATGGAAGAAGGAAGAGCGAACAAGAGAACTGACATGAGAATCCAGGGTGAGAGCTGGGTCAAAGGTCACGCCAAGATTCCTGACAGAAGGTTTGGTGTGAGAAGCAAGCTGACCAAGAGAGTCTGGCTTTGGGAACCAGCTTGTCTGGGGCACAGATGAGGATCTCAGTCTTATCTTCATTCAGCTCATGCAGCTCTTTTGATAATGAGGACAAACAGCCATTTTTACCGCAGTTTTGCTCAAAAACATCAGTTCAGTCCCTGTGATCCACTCGCTGTTTACCTCCTCTCTCCCTCCTCTCCTGTGGGTTGGAGCCCGCACCTTCGCGCACCGTTGTGACGTCATCAAAATTCTGCTCGGTTCGGTAGCCGGACTCGGTTCTGTGTTTGAAATGTGTTTCCCCACCGCTCCGCACGGCAGCGGCAAAATAACATTTAGCGCTCATAACAAGCGGATTCTCAGCGCTTTGCTCATAAAACAGAAGACCTGCAGGCCTCTGTGAGTTAAAGCGTCCTGATACTGTTCAGGTGTGAACATTGTGCTCCATCCCTGTGTCTGAACTCAGAAGATGCTTCTTGATGCCACAGATATGTGATGATTTAGCTTGTTTCTTTATTTTACTCCAGAATAAGATATTAAATTATTACAAAAGCAGTTCAGTGTAGTTAAATTAGTCATTCAAATGATTCTAACATGCTGCAGTGTGTGTGTGCGTGTGTGTGTGTGTGCGTGTGTGTGTGTGAGTTTGCATCTGCATGGGACGGGAGTGAGGGTGGGAGGAGGGAGATACAAAGGGGATCTCTTATGTGAATCTGTGTGTGTGTGTGTGTGGGGGGGGGGGGGGGACGACTGCTGTCTGGTTGTTTTTAATAGTGTAAACCGCTTTGAGTTGCATTTGTATGAAAAGCGCTTCATAAATAAATGATTTGATTTGATTTGATAGGCTTTCGAAGCAATTTTAATTTATTTTACTCAACTCCTCTGATAGGAATATTAAAAGAGTAAAGATCTAAATTAGAGCTGAAACGATTCCTCGAGTACCTCGAATAATTCGAGTACAAAAAATCCTCGAGTCAAATTCTCTGCCTCGAGGATTCGTTTAATTCATATTTAATTAATTCATGGCTTTGCAATCGCCCGGGGTCATGTTTCACCCGGACCGAAATAAGTGACGCACATGCCCACTGGACTGAATGCACACGCGAGTAGCAAATGTAACTTAACTTTCTCTTAAGCCATGGCGGACAACTTGAACCCCGGTGGAGTGCGAAAAAGACAGAAAATGTCAAAGTTGTGGAACCATTTTTCACGTCGTAAGGTGGAAAACGTAGTCCAGTATAAATACAGTAAAATGGATTTAGCCTAGCACAACACCACATCCTCCGTGCTGCAGCACCTGTAAATGTCACTTCTGCAAGCGGACTCGGAGCCTCTACAAGATAATGCATTTTAGCCTGTTTTTCTATATATTCTGCGGACTCTGCGACTTTTTCGTTTGTAGCACTCAGTTTCAGCTCACACCGTACGTCTGGTAGCAACACGTCGAACTTAAAATGTGCTAAAAATAGCAGTTTTTACACAACACGTTGGACTTTTTATTGCGTTATTGATGTCCGTTGTCCCTCAGGGTTTCTGCAGGAGGACACGGGTATTTATGAGTGGCGGAGGAAAACGAAAGAAAGTAAATAAATGTTTTGTGATCAGTATAATTTGACAAAACCACAGCAAACATGCTCTCGACAATCCTTGTTATTGTGAGAAAAAAAGTGTGGAAATTAAAACGGACGTGTGTTAATAGGGAAACAGCCGGCGAGCTGTTTGCGCCGTGAGCGGTTCTGGTTCTGTTTGGGCCGCAGCCGCTCGCAGCACTACTTCAACAGTTATCCTCCTAGTTTTTGTCTGACTTGCAGGCTAGCAGATTCTCGCACGAGGGGAAAATCGGCTCAGGTTTACTTATTTTTTGCACAGGCATTTGTTTACTGTGAAGTAAAGTTGAAGTGCTGAAGTTATGCAAACTAATTTTGAATAAAACTTGAATAACTGGCAATTGCTTGCTCATTTTAAGAGGTCTTTCATAATTATAACATGCTATTTGATATCATCACTTTTATTGTCACGTCACATGTGCAGGTACACTGGTACAGTACATGCGAGTGAAATTCTTGTGTGCGAGCTTCACAGCAACAGAGTTGTGCAAAAATACAGTAATGTAAAAACAAGTAAAATATAAAAATGGCTAATCTAAGTATACAAATGAATAAAGTAAACAATAAGATAAGAGATATAAAATGTACAGAGGTTGGTATGTGCAAAACAGTGGCATTAATGTACAGTATGGAGCGTGTAATGTTGGAACTTGGTGGAGCTCGCGACGAGGCAGCCATACTGGGCGCCATCTTGGCTCATCAATATATGATATAAAGGTTTACAAACACAAAAGGGTAATTTATTAGAGTACTCGATTAATCGAAAAAAAGATTCGATAGAGTACTCGATTACAAAAATATTCGATAGCTGCAGCCCTAATCTAAATCTATAAACAATAGTTAATAAAAGGAATAACACTGAGTCCCACTGAGCTGGACAGTCAGGCCAGACTGTTTCAGCCAGTAAAGGACCATCCTTTCAAGGTCAAACATTCTTTACTTAACTGCAAAACTCCATCAGAGAAACAAGTCTTCAGACGTGAAACGTCTCACCAGCAGACCCGGGATGTACCTCATCGGCAGCCATGCAAATTCAAAGGAAGCTATGACCTTTGACATTCCAGAGGTCAACTCCTCCTGGGAGTTGGGCAGAGACAACTCCTTAGCCAGCTGGACCTGCCAAGAACTCCCATCACAAGGGTAATCGTAGACTCTCACCTGGCATCTGGATGATTTTTATTATTCATTTCATAACCTGTCAAACCTCATTAAACAGTCAGCCAGATTCATTTTACAATCCAGACATCACAATTTTCTCTCAGGTTCAAAATAAGTTTTGATGAAAGGACGAACACCTAAGTCCTTCAGGGGTGCTTTAGAGTTAAACAGTGCTCATGAAGCACGAGTGTGGAGTAACCAGGTAGGAAGGTTTTAACGTTACACATCTGCAACGCCTGCCTCCTGAGGGTTCCATTAGGCTTTTTTAACATAACATTCAGTTAATATAACCTTAACTCAGCATGTATAATAATTTGTTCTGCATCATCAAACTAGTAGAAATAAAGTAATAGTTTATTTTTGCCTCTGTGTCAAATTATTGAAAAGTAGTGATTCACTGGTGTTACGGCCACCAGCCCGGCCTCTTCAGAGCCAGGATCACCCAGCCCCGGTGATCAGCCAGACACCATCCGTCCTCCTCCTCTCCTCCAGGCTACTGAGGAGCACAGCTGACTTGAGTCCTTCTGATGAACCACACCTGGGATAAAAGGCTGTGCCGTCCAGCCGTCTGGGAGGTAGCAGTGCAGGGTTCGGCTGTCCTCCAAGCTGTGTTTATTTATTTAATATAATAATAAACCTCTTTGATATGATGCGGTTTTACTTTAATGGTTTTAACTCTAAATTTGATGAGTTTTAACTAAAAAACTAAAAAAGTGTTGGAACTCTGAGGGACCTGTGAAGGCTGTTTTTAACTGAGGGTATCTCCCTCTTTGTTTAAGATCAGTTTGGTTTTAAACACTTTCGGTTTCGGTAAAACCTTTTGACGAAGTTTTAACCTTATTTTCATAATGTTCTCCATCTGTTTGCTTGTTTTTAGAACATTTTTATGACATTTAAACCCATTATCATGTTTCTTATGTGACTCCCTCCACGGGTTTTAATGTTTAACTTGTCCTTTAGACAAGGGCGTCAGTTTGTTTCCAGAATTGCTGGGGACAATAACCATACACTTGAGTGGGGTTTAAAAATTGCTGGGGACAATAAAGTTGGCTAGCACAGGGGTCGGCAATCCGCGGCTCTGGAGCCGCATGCGGCTCTTCCATCCATCTGATGCGGCTCTCTGTGCTTGTAAAATAATGAATGGATATTTAAATAAAAAGCTTTACATTTTACTGCATCAATTTTACATCTGTATGCTAATTCTAAATGTAAAGATTGTCTGCGTAAACCTGAACAGTTCCAACCCGGTCTTACTGTGAGACCGGGTTGACGCGTCACGCTTGTGCGTAATCATAGGCGCTTCCTTAGCTGAAGAGGATGTGAGATTCTGGGCTTCTCCTCAGACGGCTCCTGGATGCGTCGCCACATTGGAGACAGGAACAAGCGCTATTCAGCCAAAGTTTCATAATCAGGTGTGGCAGTGTGAGTGTCCTGTCACAGTGTCTTGATAGATGATGCGCCCTGGCTACTTGGCCAAGGGGATGTCCCTTTGGCTGACTGGTTAGAGCGTATGACTCTCACCCGGGAGTCTGGGGATCGAATACCACCCGGGCCCTCGTTTCTCCACCTTGCCACATATTGACGGATAAACTCAAGGATGTTGGTTGTTTTGAAAGAATTACCCCGACGCGCATGGATGAGCTGACATTTTAATCGTTACACACATCGCAGAGGTAACTTGATTCCCATCAGAACATCAGAGCTGTCCCACTGTCCATGGACAGTGGGCTGAAGATCTGTAGAGGGGTTCGCAGCGCAGTACAGAACCACGGTGCACGCGATAAGATTTCCTCCCACTGAAGCGTTCTGGAAACCCGGTCTCTCTGAGGGATGTGTCACTTGGAAAAATGTTCTTTTTATGAAATTATGAAACTTTGGCTGAATAGCGCTTGTTCCCGTCTCTAATATGGAGACACATGATGCGTAGAGACATTTGATCACGCACAAAGTTTATGTGGAGCAGAAGCGGTTGGGCCACGCCAGGTGAAATGTTCCTAGCCTACATGAAGTGTAACATTAATATGTTACTGGACACGCTGGTCTGGTTGGTTAGACCAGTGTTTGAAGTGGAAAACACACACACACACACACACCAATTAAAATAATGCTGATAGTGTGGACTAGAAGACAGGTGATGGGTTACATATTTAAATGATGATCAGGCTGCTGTAAAATGTAATCTCCATCCACATCCAGACACAATTATCCTCTATTCTTTCTCTATTTGCTCTGCTCTTGTCTGGGCTGACGGAGCTGACGGTGCGCGCAGCGCGCCTCACCCCGGCTTTCCACGGGAGCCGTCAGCAGCACGTTACTGCAGCAGCACGTCACAGCTGCTGATAGGAACCGCTGTGGTCAACAGAACCTTTTCCACCGGAGCCGTCAGCAGCGCGAGTCGGCCGCGTCTCAGGAGCAGCATGTCGCAGCCTTTACGCGCCGGTTCTATTTTCTACGCGCGACGCCTCTGAAACGGGTCAAGTTCGACATTTTTGGGGAAGGAAAGACAGGAAATCGAACGCGGAAATGGAGAGAAGCTCCCGAGATTTTCAGAATAAAGAACGTACTGCTTTCCGGTTGCTTTACTTTTAAAAAAGGTTACTAACTGTGCGTCCCCGTGAGAAGTTATCACCTAGCTAGCGGTCTCCTTTGTTTTTCAGGTCCATATTGGCGATTATAATACGGACAGAACATAAAACACAAACCATGTTGTAGTTTTCTCCTGCTTGTTGTTGTGTTTACTGACAAAGTCACTCGTGTGACTTCGTGCTCGGTCGGTGACAGCTGCTCCCCTGCTGCTTCGCGTCTCATGGGAAGGGCCAAGCAGCAGCTTACGCGAGCAAGACGTGCTGCTGCAGTAACGTGCTGCTGACGGCTCCCGTGGAAACCCGGGGTAACTAGCGGCTGATGCACATTTTACGCATTTGGAGAGGTGGGCGGGATGCTTTGCTCTTACTGGAAGATGGTCCACTTAACGCACGGGTGTAGACTACATATTAATGACAAATGAATGAAAATTAAATTGTGAGTTTTTACTTCATATTTTAGAAATAAAAATGACGGGGGAAAACATTTATGACGTCTTTTTAAACAAAATTTTCTAGCGTGACCTGCCTGCTTCACTTAAGCCACTGCTTATTAAGGTTCGTCCAAAATTACCGTGGCCCACCCAAAAATGAAAACCTGGCACAGCGCCTGTTATAAACCTCTGAAAATTGTTGTTCTTCACTTTATCAAACTCAGACTTTGTAGCTAATGTCAAGATGTAAAATTATGAATTCAGTCGAGCTCTTCCGTCCCTCCATCTCCTGCTCTCCTGGAAACCCGACATCGGCTGTCAGAAGCGGGAGGTGAAGAAGGAGATGAGGCAAACAGAGTGAGTGCGACATAAAGAGACCAGACTGGTGTGGAGGTGAGCAAAACCGCTGGAAAAGTGTGGGTGTTGAATCCCCCACGGGTGCGATGCCCATGCGAGCAACCGGTACCGGTTTCTGTCACCTGGTTGTGAGCAGCTCTCTGCTGTCTGAGGGTAGGCCCCGCCCACAACGCTGCGGCCGCTGTGGGGCTCCCAGTGTTTTCATTACTGTGGGAAACGGGTAATAATGGCTCTTTGATGGGAACAGGTTGCCGACCCCTGGTATAAGATCTAAGCTGGTAAAACAAAAATCCTCATCAGCAGGCATTATTTAAAGTGGGGGGGACACAGCTGCCAATCACAAATTTTGCCGGGGACATGTCCCCGGCGTCCCCGGTTAAAATGACGCCTATGCCTTTAGATGTTAACCTTTTAGTCTTGGTTTGGTTTGGCATTATAAAAAATGCTCTCCATCTGTTTTCTCACTATTTTAAATACCTTTTTATGACATTTAAACCCATTTTAAATCCACTGTCCTGTTACCCCTCCTTCACATTTTAACACCTCCTGTTGGATGGAATCCAAATCATCTCGTTCCATCATCATCATCATCATCATCATCATCATCATCGAATAATAAAGTTTCAATAATACTGATGACCCATATTTTTATGGAGTATTACATTTTATTGAATATGTTTATATTATATTAACAATTCATTAAAAATAACCTCTTAGAAAAACTGTTTATATTCTGCATTTTAAACTTAATTAGAAACTGAAGCTGAGGGAGGCCGAGTCGTAGGGTTTCAAGCATGTTAGTAGACGGTCAAAGGCTGTGTTGGGTCGTGAGACAGCTCAAAAAGCTGTCCCAGAGTCAATCTGATTGAACCATCACATATATGCAAATCACCCTCATGTTCACCGTTTTTATTTATTTATTTTTTTTTAAACAAGATTATGCTCCCGACAAGGGAATTGGCTAAGACGGCCGCAGTTCGCACTGTGTGCTCCGGGCTTTACGAATTCTGAAATGAAGATGGACGTTCTGGTGACTGACCATTGGCAGAGGGTGGCAAAGTGGGTCAAAGACCCTCTTGTACCACAGGGTACAAAACACTTCTATGATGTCTGGGACTGCGGAAAAGGTGATTAAAAATGCTTTAATTTGTTTATGCTGTTTTTGTTCTGGGGTACACAATATTCAATTTCCAGGTCTGTCCAAGAAACTTGACACAGTAATCCAAGAGCGGTGTTGTGATGATGATGATGATGATGATGATTTAATCAATTAAACTTATTTGTATTCTGCAGTCTCAACAACCCAACAGGATTAAGTTTAATAATCATTAAAAACCAAGCAACAAGTTCTTTCACAGTTTTACTATTTTTATCAGTTCATGCAAACATTGATTTCCATTTTTTACAGATACCACACTAATCCAGATCAGACCACTGGAAGCCTCCGTCCTGGCCATCGTCTCCTGGAAAGGCTGCTCTGATGGCGTTCATCACACATGATGGCAGAGAGGCCCAATGATTCCATGTGCCCATCGGATCATCTGCCTGTAGGCTACGTAGCGATACTGCCTGCAACGTAAACATTGTAAAAAGATTATCTCCTCACCTGACGAGCTTATTGCTTTTCAAAGTTGCTTCTATATATTCCGTTCAGTATATATTTATACATATACTGTATATTGTATTATACTATGTCGAATATACTTCACAAATGTTGTTTCTCACCCCTACCTTTTGATAATAAAAGTTTCAGAGATGTCCTGGAGCTTTACCCATTTAGTTGGTGTATTATTGTAGATAAGATTTGTGTATGATTGTGTAAATAAAGCATGGTGTTAAAACTTCAAAAGAAATTGAAAACATTAATAGTGAGGTAATATTGCTAGTTATCCTTGACACTAAATTTAATGTTTGAGACAATAAATCTGTTCTATGAATACCAAAGACTTGTTGTTCTGTCTTTATACAAATTACAACACAAATCATTGTCAGAAATAATGAGCCCTTACACATTAAACTGCAGATTTATGGGCCCGTGTTGCTCGTTACACGTGTGGTATGCCAGCCTTAGAACAAAGGGGTTCAAACAGCACTCCTCACGTCCAGGATGGCCTGTAACACACCGGATATGAGGTGCATGCGATTGCAGAGTCAGCAGCAGCTACCCGAAGAGTCGGAGCGCTTGACAGCACACACTATGAATGATGCGGTCCATTGCTCCACAGTTGCCACACCGACTCCTGAACAATGGAGATAACATAAATTAGATGGTAAAATTATGACAAGCTAGATAATTACTGAGCATTCGCATATTGCTACGGTATTTTCCGGACTATAAGCCACTACTTTTCCCACGCTTTGAACCACGCGGCTTAGAATGAGGTGCGGCTTTAGTCAACCAGAAAGGATGGATGCTGGAAAGTCTACTGAAGCAATGGTTAAAGGAGCGCAACGGAAAGCGCCCAGGAGGATTTGTTTCACAGTAAAACGGCGCTGCTTGTTTTCCCAGCTTCACCCGGGAATGATGACAGCGACACGGAGAGCGACACTGACATCGCCACAGAAAAGGTGTGTGACGAAGCTCTTCTGAGGCTGTTCAACTCCGACTCTGAAGATGACTTCAGTGGTTTCATTGCGCAGGAGGAGGATGAATAAACTAATCAATAACTTTTCTGTTTGTAAGGGCTGAGGAGGAGGGCGCTGTGGGTGAGTTCCATGTAGTTTAATGACCTTAATGAGACCTTCTTGGTGGCTTATCAAAATAACAATAACATTAGTTTAAGCTGTTTGGCTGGAGAAGGTTTGTAGCTGGAGATTTTTCAGAAGCCATTCCACCCAGAGGTCAAGTCGTTTACAGATATCTGTTTCTATTTATTGTCATAGTGCTGGTGTTTGTTTATGAACACTTCTCTGCTGAACCTGTACTTGGCGTCTCTGTGAAAGTCCTTGTCCCCACTTTTAAAAGTTTCTCTCTTTTCTGTTTGAGTTTTGGGTAAACAAGCTTTGTTATTGTTATGAATCACTTAGCTAGCAGTATGTCGAATTTTAGATTATTATCTGCAATATCGAGTGAGTTATTGTCAAATTTCTGTTGCCTAAGATTAACTGTGGGGGCCATCTTTAAAAAGGTTCACTCAAAAGTTTCTGTTAAAAAATTCACCAGTGAGAATGACGGAGAGAAGGAGATAATCCAGGACAGAATTATTGCAGCCCATCTCTTGGCGAAAGTATTCGATTAAAAAATGACTGACTCTTTTACCCACACCTGGACAGTGCCTTCAAGAAGCAGAAGCGATTTAAAATGTTTTCCCTGCAACATCTGTCAGCTGACTGCAGAAGAGTAACTGTTAGCAGCGGTCAACCACAGATTATTGCTAGATGATAGAATGTTATTTCTTGACGTGTCAGTCAGAGATGTTTGAAATTTATCCAACCAGCCTGAAGCCCACTGCAGCTCTCAGAGGGTGTACAAACGCAACACCCACTCCTGCATGGATGTGTCACATTCAGATAAGGGCCTCATGTGGACAGGCACAGCTTTGGTACAATGTCACAACGCCAAAATACACACTGTAGAAAAGGGCTTAGTGAGGCGACATATTTTTCACACCAAAGTTCAAATCTACAGAGTGTCAGCCTCCATGACTCATACAAAGTGAAGAAGGGGCTGACTAATCACAATAAACATCATTCTGCCGTCTCGACAGCTACTCTATGAACCTTATCAGTTCAGTTTAGTAACACACCAAATCACTCCCTGAAATGAGACAACACTGGTGTTGAATCATCTGTGTCAGCACATGTGTGTGTGTGTGCTGAGCAGTCTAACTGTAGCATAACGATCGTCTCCTTCTCTTAGCCAGCAATGGGGCAGACGTTATTAGGGCTTTTCACATGACTAAGCCCACTAAAGTGGGCCTGCTGGGGCCTTAAGCATAGCTGCTTGTTGTAAACGGTGTGTTGATAAAAGGCAGAACAATATGGATTTTAAGATTAGCTGTGGTAATTGGACTGAGATGAAAACTAGATGTCAACTCCGTGCTTCCATTGGCTCTGCCCTTTTTCTGCTAAGAGAATGTACGCTGGCAGAGGGAAGTCAGGGGTGTGTCATACACAAGCTCAGCTCAGGCTCAGGGAGCGCCATCACCCATGACCTCATCCAAGGAAAATTCCATGCCTTTCGCGGTTCCAGAAGCTCTGAGGGCTCCCTCTACTTTCTGTACAGCTCCCAGTCTGTCTCGAGGTTGCAGCAAGAGAAAGAGAACACAGAGATACAGTGAGTAGACAGAGAACAGCAGAGGGAAAACGCCTTGCTGAGATCACAGATGCCTCAAGTTGCTTGCATTCATTGGTTTTTGGTTTCATCATGCAAAGGGACAAAAGGCATCTTGCACTTTAATAGGAATGTTTAATCCAGTCTCGTCTGGATTTGATTTACGTAAATAATAAGAAAACGCAAAATGACAACAAAACAATTGTGTGTGATCATAGTGACCACACACAATACTCACTGTAACATTCTCCAAGCAGGAAGCACTAGCCCACATTCCTTGATTATTTGCAGTTTTTTGCTAATTCCCTGGACTGCATCACAATAATTCTTATAAAGACAAGAAATTATTAAAATCATAACAAGTTGGGAAAATAATAGCATAAGCCAGTTTCATAATTTTGTAAGTTAGCTAATGTTAGCAAAACCGTTTTAGGACATGCTGACTTAAAACAAAGTTCCACCATAATTTTTGACCACATGGTTTTATTTTGATATAGCGTGGAAATTGGTAAGTGATGCTTCATTTGTGTGGTGTTTTATGAGCACACTGTCCTATCTCTTCAGCCTGGACAAATCCATTGTTGTGAACAGAATCATTTAAAAAACTGAGCATGAGGATGATTTGCAAGTCTAGTCGTCTAGTATGACCTGCCCAGTGAAAACTTTTTGAGCACTCTCAACCAAATTCAGCCTTCAACAGTCTTCAAGCAGTGTCAGAAAACCTATGACTCTGATCTGCAATCTGCAATGAAACTGATCTTACCTGAAACTGCTGCAGAAAACTAGAAAAATTAAATGTGGGTTATTGAACATTAGGTCTGTTTTTTCTAAGACTTTGTTAGTTAATGACTTGACCTGTGATAATCAGATTTCTTTGCTCTCTCACAGAATCCTGGCTGCAGCAAGAGGACTATGTTAGCTTAAACGAGTCGACTCCTAATTATTTAAATCATCAAATTGCTCGAAGTATAGGGCGAGGAGGAGGAGTAGCAACCATTTTTCATTCAGACCTATTAATCAATCTTATTAGTTACAGTTCTTTTGAACATCTTATTCTTAGTTTTCCTAATCCAGATTGCAAAACTGTAAAACCACTCTTGTTTGTAGTTTTATATCGTCCACCAGGCCCTTACTCTGAGTTTTTGGATCAGATCTCTGATTTTTTATCTGATTTGGTGCTAAATACTGATAAGGTCATTATAGTGGGGGATTTTAATATTCATGTGGACATTGAAAATGATAGCCTTAATGTAGCCTTTAGTAATATCTTAGACTCAATTGGTTTTACTCAAAGACAACATAGCTCCACCCACTCCTGCCATCATACATTGGACCTTGTGCTGACTTATGGCATAGAGTGTGAGGAAGTAATGATCTTTCCACATAATCCAGTCCTCTCGGACCACTTTCTGATAACCTTTGAGTTTTTTTATAACTGAGTTCTCGAGACATGAAAGTAAATTTCACTATAGTCGGTCTCTATCTGACAACGCAGTTGCATCTTTTAAATCAACTGTTCCATCTTTACTGTCCTCAGCATCTCAGAGGCATGTAGCAGAGGGCAATATTTTTTATTTCTAGCCCTTCACAAATTGATTATCTAGTTCATCATGTTACTTCCTTTTTACATGTGGCATTAGATGATGTTGCCCCCTTAAAAATAAGGCAATTAAGGACAGGAAGTTGGCTCCCTGGTTTAATTCTCATTTACAAACTAAAACAAAACTCTAGAAAATTGGAGAGAACATGGTACTCTACACACCAGGAGGGGTCCAGTCCAGGTCCAGGGGTTTAAGTACAGTTGCCAAACATACACATAATCATAGCTCTGAACCCTCTATTCCCTTAGCCCTCAGCAGCAACTTTATGGGATTAAGTAAAAATAATTCTAGCAGAAACAAATCATTAGCATACTCCCGAATGCAATTTCTTCTTCCTCAGTAAGTGAGGCAGCATCAGAGGTAACTGTAGAACCTCATCTGTGTTTGAACCGTTTTGATCCAGTTAAGCTTTCAGAGTTTTCAAAATATTAGCGTCATCTAAACCTTCAACTTGCATTTTAGATCCAATCCCAACCAAATTATTATTATTTTTTTACCGTGGGGGGGGGTGGGGGTTTCCACAAAAATAAACAATAATGAACAAGAGTCTGCTTCTAGACCTGCAGAAAGAGACAAGAAAAAAAGCAAAAAAACAAAAGAAAAAAAAACAAAGAAAATGGGACACAATAACAATACAAGATCAAGCTATCAATGTGTCAACTTGAAGAAATATATAATCAACATTGTTTAACTGAACAGTCACACGATAATAAATCACAGTGCATTAAGTGCCCACCATAGTCTTAAGACCTGTGTTGAACGTGCCCAAGCCCATACTTTTGAGAGCACCATGTGAGCACCTGTGTGTGTACACGTGCTTGTTTATGTAAGGTTTCTCTGTTGGAGTGTCCAATAGAAAGTGTGAGGGACCACAGATCTGCCCCACAAAGATGCGTAGCAGACGGGGGAGCTCCAAGTCCCAGAGATCCAGGCGCTGCCCCAGAACACAGGAACCCCAAGGAGACTGCAACCAGAAAGGCCCCCGCCCCCCTCGAGAGGCACAGAGGATCGCCCCGGGGGGCCACAACCAGCAGCCGGCAGAGTCCCGGGAGATATCAGCGGCATGCCCACAGGCCCGCTCGCAGCCTCCCACCCCCTAGCCGGTCGAGCCCGGGACCCAGCGACCCAGGACCCAGGGGTGACCACCCCCGCCGGGGACCCAGCAGAGCCCAGGGAACTAGACCCCACCAGGCCACCACCGGGATTGATCAGGCAGACGCCAAAAATCTTAAACCCCCTGACCCGGGAGCACGAACACTCAGGCAGACCAAGGCACCACACCCCACACCAGGTGTGGCAGGGGGAGGGGAGACAAAGATCTATATCATCAAAAGAAGTCCTAGGAGAGGGGAGGAGTCAAAGGCCCCACCTGACATATACAGTCATACACAAACACAGTCACACACTTCCTCCCTCATGCTCACACATGCACATACAACCAAAGACTTACAAAAATACCCGCCGGACACCCACTCATGCTCCCCATACACACCCTATTCACTCTGGTCCCGGTACTGCTGCGCATGGGGTACAATCATCACTGGTTACCAGAGTTTGACCCTTTCTGCTGGGGTGCTGATGAGCAGGCTCCCCCGCCCAACGCTGAGCACAGCAACCCACCACCCCAGACCCCAACCAGACGGCCAGATCTCCCTCCTAGCCTCCAGCCCCAGGAAGCCAAGCAACAATAGAAGTGTGTTAAGACCCCTAGTCTCCCTCCACCTGCTCCAATATAGTGTTGTGTGTTAATGAGGTGTATTCCATGGCTGTGGTGAGCGGGCATTGCGGCATCATCCGGCCTATGCCAGCTGATGCCACCGCACCACCTCACTTGCACCCACAGCCCTTGGTGTCTAAGTGCAGTTTAAAATTGGAAGTGGGAACCAGCACTCGGGAGGAGGCCGAGAAATCCCCCTGCCAAGTGCCGTTGAATGTGCTCACTCCCAAGGCCCTAAGTGTGTGTTTGTGTGGAATGTCGTCGGTGGAAGTGTATAAGGTGCAAATACAATGGGGGGGCAGGTTGCCACAGGAATGCGGAAATGGGGTCCATACCCACACTCTCTGACTTATCCACCCCCCAAGGTCCTATGCGCAAGTTTGTGTGATGATGTGAGGGAGCAGGATGAGAGAAATATGCGGGGATGGGGAGGAATGGCTGGTTGAGCTTAGCGTCCAGGGAGCCAGCTCCCCCACTGGCCCCAATAGGCACCTCTGTCGTCAAATTACCGCCCAGGGCATGGAGACCCCAGCCCATCCTGCCAGGGCCCAAAGCAGCAGCATTACAGAGCCTCACAGAGTCAGAGGGCACCAACCCAGCCCCACCACAGCAGAATATCTATGCCCATCCCTGCATTTGCACAACTTCCAGAATATATAAGACATAGGACATCCAGGTAAGGTTGGGTCCTCCCCCTCCTGGACCTCCCCCTCCCCTGTGATGGGACAGCAGAGGAGCCAAGGTCTACCCGAGGCCCCTGAACCCGAGCCAGGCACTGCTGCATGTTCCTGCCTTCTTCCCGGCAGCATACATGTCAGGACCCGACCCCCAAGGCCCCGCCCAGATCCCCACACGGGGCCGGCCACCCCAACACCCCGAATCCCCAGGCCCCCACCCAGACCTGCCCAGGGGCAATGCAGTTGCCAGGCAGTGGCCCATGGCCGCTGCCAATACCTCCAAGGGGCCCCACTCACAACCGCCAGCAATCCACCCCCGAGGCAACCCAAGCACCTCCAGAGGGGGGCAATGGCCCTTCAGTCCCAGACATCCCCAGTGAACCCACCCCCAGGGAACATCCGAATACTCGAAACTCAGACCCTCCAGGCCCCCCCCCCAACCCCCCACCCACATCATCCCGCAGGACAACTTCAATGGTCCCCCATCATCGCTATGTGATGGAACCGATCAAAGGAGCCCTGAGAGATTGATCTGAAGTGGAAGCAGAGGCTATATCAAGTGTAATATGATCCAACAAAAGATTTCTATACTGGTTAATGCAGAGAGTTTCTCTATTTTTCCAATTCAAGAGGATAGTTTTCTTAGCGATGCATATGGCAGTCAGAACCACGTGAACCAAAGATGTTTCGATCGGGACATCGTCCAGGTTTCCCAGTAAACAAAGAGAGGAGGAAGTTGGGATATGACATTTCAGACACTTTGACAGATCCTCACATACTCTACCCCAAAATTCCTGGACAGGTGGACAGGACTACAGTGCATGAATGTAATTGTCAGGAATGTTGTTTGTGCAGTGTGTACAGTTGTCAGACGACACAAACCCCATCTTGAACATCCGATGATCTGTATAGTGTACTCTGTGTAGAATTTTGTACTGAATTAATTGTAAATTGGAGTGTCTGATCATTTTAAAAGTTTTTAAACAAGTTTGGGACCAGAAGTTCTGGTCAAAGCTGACTGATAGATCCACCTCCCATTTTTCAATAGGGATTGCTATTCTATCGTCTATTTTGGACAGTGTTTTATATAATTTAGACAGTAGTTTGGGGGGTTTGAGATTATAGAAGTCTAATACCCTTGGTGGTGTTTGTAATTCTATTTTATTGGGCTTAAATTTTTGTTTGGTTTATCCTGCCAAAGGAATTTGGTAATTGAGGAGTCCAGAGATTTAAACCAGTCAGCTGGTGGTTTGTTTGGGATCATTGAAAATAAGTAATTTATTCTGGCTAAGACCATCATTTTAATTATAGCAACTCTCCCCATGAGTGATATCGGTAAGGATTTCCATCTTGCAAGATCATCTTCCACTTTCTTTAAAAGTGGGATGTAGTTTAGTTTGGTTAGATCTGCCAACTTGAGAGAGACATTAATTCCTAGGTATGTTATATTCCCTGACTCCAATTGTGTATTAAGTAAATTGACAAAAGAGAAATTAATTGGTAGAACTGTGGATTTTAACCAGTTTATAGAGTAATCTGAAACTCTTGAAAAAGAGTTTATCAGTTCTATTGAATGAGAGAGAGATGATTGAGAATTCCGGAGAAAGAGTAAAACATCATCTGCGTAAAGACTGATCTTATGTTCTATTTTCTTACACTTTATCCCTTTAATACCTGTTGTTTGCCTAATTGCTGCCACTAGTGGCTCGATAAAGATAGCAAACAGTGAGGGGGAGAGTGGGCATCCCTGCCTGGTCCCCCTCTGAAGACAGAAGCTAGCTGATATTTGGTCGTTTGTCCTTACACGTGCAGTTGGCGAACTGTATAATGTTTGTAGCCAGTTTATGAAGAAGTTCCCAAAAGCAAATTTATGTAAAGTTGCAAATAAGAACTTCCAGTTAACTCTATCAAAAGCCTTTTCTGCATCTAGAGATAATATACTAGTTTATATGTTTCTACTGTAAGAGAAATCTATCAAATTAAGTAATCTACGTGAGTTTGTGGATGACTGTCTACCCTTGATGAAACCAGTTTGGTCAGGGTGTATTATGAAGGGGTTGCCTTTTCTAATCTTTTGGCCAGGGCTTTACAAATTATTTTGAGATCAACATTAATAAGAGAAATTGGGCGATAGCTGGTAGGAAATGCTGGGTCTTTGCCTGGTTTTAACAAGAGACTAATATTGGCTGAATTCATGTTTGGCTGTAATCTGCCGGTCTCTTCGATTTCCCTCACCATTCTGAAAAATATTGGAGCCAGAATGATCCAGAATTCTTTGTAGAACTCTGCTGGAAACCCATCTGGACCTGGAGCTTTCCTATTAGTCATGGATTTAAGGGCTTCCTGGAGCTCAGCTGATGTTAGTGGCGTATTCTATTGCATGAGAGAGAGAGATGATTGAGAATTCTAGAGAAAGAGTAAAACATCATCTGCATAAAGACCCAACCAAATTATTTAAAGATGCATTTCCTTTGGTTACAGAATAAGAATCAGAATAAGCTTTGTTGTCAGCGCTCCAGCGACCCAGAGCATAGGAACTTGACTCTGCAAACAGAACCTGACCAAGGTCACACACACACACACATATAGACAAAACAGGTACAGGCAGTCCACGAGAGCAGCCAGAACGACGCTCATTTCATTAGATGTAAAGGGTGTTACATGAGGATAAATGGGGTAAGGTAAAAAAAAAAGGCATACCAGAGTTAGTCCCAGCAGGGAGTAGCTCTACTATACAAAAAACTCCTCAACATAGAAGCAAGAATATCACAGTTACAACACCAGACTCCGATAGGGAGGCGGGGGGAGGGATCCTGAATCCTCCAATGGGAGCTGCCAGTGTACGGCGCTCACAGCTGCAGTCAAACAGGTGGGAGGGAGATAGGAGGGCCAGAGAGCACATTGAGTTTCCTGCAGGTTGATGACCTCGAAGCAGAAGTCACAATCTGAAGGCAGGGGGGGAAGGTCGGGTCACAGCATCTGTTTACATTCCTCCTTCCGTGGGGGTTTGTTGATGGCAGCTTTGGAGGCTGCCTTGGCATCAGATTAGGATAAACAAGACTTTGTTTAGGGCAGACAGAGATAATTTTCTCTCTGCCTTGGAGTCTATTAAGTGATCATTCATGTCCACCAGTGAAGCCAATTATACGTTCTAAACATCCCCCACACCGTCCAGCGACCCTCTCCGAGATGACGTCCATCTTGCGCACTAACACAGGCAACGCCGCGAGGACATTGTCCAGCTTACGGTTCACCTCGAGTAACGTCCCAGTCTGTGAGGTCACCGCATGGGCGGCACATTCCGTGGGTACGGGTCGCACTCCAATCGCTCCCGTCTTCCCAAATTTCCAGAAAACCAGATATCCACCCACTCCAATCAGAAGAAATCCAGTGATCATCAGGCTGAATATCCACAAATCTTCCACGTCCTCGATGGACAACTGAGAGAGGCACACGATTCGCCAGACCTCCCAAGAATCGAGTGCATATCCTGCTGCGTATGTCCCTTGAGGACAGGTGGGAGCCGCCTTCTCTGTTATCATCGTAGAAAAAATCTTATCAATCGCGTTGAATGACCAGTTAATTAAGTCCATTTTCCAAAAAGAAGTAGTGATTTTCAGGAGAAATGCAGAGAAGTGCTCTGTAGGCAGACAGGACAGAGAGCCTTGGGAAAAGCAGATAAGGGAGCTGAAGAAAAAGCATCTGTACTCTCTGAGGGCCGGATAAGAAGCTGCCCCCATTCTAGATATTATCAATCTATCCTTAGTAAATAGGTATGTACCACAGGATTTTAAGGTTGCTGTAATCAAACCTTTACTTAAGAAGCCTTTTCTGGATCGAGATGACCCAATGAATTATAGACCAATATCTAACCTTCCATTTTTATCCAAAGTCCTGGAGAAAATAGTGGCCATCCAAGTATGTGAGCATTTAAACACTAATGATCTGTTTGAGGAATTTGAGTCTGGTTTTAGAGAGTATCACAGCACTGAAACTGCATTAGTGAGAGTTACAAATGATATTCTCATGGCCTCAGATAATAATCTTGTGTCTGTTCTAGTTTTGTTAGATCTCAGTGCTGCCTTTGACACAGTTGATCACAATGTTCTTTTAGAAAGACTTGAACATGTTGTAGGGATCAAAAGAACAGCGCTAGGCTGGTTTAAATCCTACCTGTCTGACAGATTTCATTTTGTAAATGTACATGACAAATCTTCTTCATACTCCAGGGTTACTTGTGGAGTACCACAGGGTTCAGTGCTTGGACCAATTCTTTTTACTATATATATGCTCCCAATTGGTAAAATCATTAGACAGCATGGGATAAACTTCCACTGTTATCCTGACAATACTCAGTTATATTTGTCCATTAACCCTGATGAACCTAATCGGTTGGGTAGATTACAGGCTTGTCTTGAGGACATAAAACATTGGATGACTCTAAACTTTTTGCTTCTAAATCAAGACAAGATGGAAGTTCTCATCTTTGGACCAGAAATCCAGAAAAGGAAATTGCTTAGTCAGTCACCTGACCTGAATGGCATTACATTAATCTCTGAGAACAAAGTAAGGAACCTCGGTGTTATCTTTGACCAGGACATGTCATTCAAATCCCAGGTTAAACAGGTTTGTAGGATTTCCTTTTTCCACCTTCGGAATATTGCTAAGATTAGAAGCATCCTTTCCAGGAGTGATGCTGAAAAACTAGTTCATGCATTTATTACATCAAGACTGGATTACTGTAATTCATTACTCTCAGGAAGTCCACAGAATGTAGTTAAAAGTCTTCAGCTTGTCCAAAATGCTGCAGCTAGAGTTCTGATGAGAATTAAAAAGAGAGATCATATCTCTCCTGTCTTAGCTTCCCTACATTGGCTACCTGTTAAATTCAGAATAGATTTTAAGATCCTTCTTCTCACATATAAAGCTCTTAATAATCAAGCTCCATCATACATCAGTGACCTGATTGTTCCATATGTTCCTAACCGAGCACTTCGCTCTCAGACTGCAGGTCTACTGGTGGTTCCCAGAATATCTAAAAATAGGATGGGAGGCAGATCTTTTAGTTATCAGGCTCCTCTCCTGTGGAACCAGCTCCCACCTTTAATCCATGAGGCAGACACTTTTTCTACTTTTAAGACTAGGCTTAAAACATTTTTATTTGATAGGGCCTACGGCTAAAATATGATGTTAGCCTAAATCTGGACAAGTGGGGGAGTAGAGGGAGGTGGAGTATACAGTCGGTAAAGACGGCTCTCCCTTGCCCTGACTCCAACATGCCTCCATCTAAATAGGATAGATTATCCTGAGTTATCTCTGTAGTTATGCTGCTATAGGCTTAGACTGCTGGAGGATACACTGACCACTTTTCACACTCAACTAATTTCTTCTACAATCTGCTCTTTAACTGTATTATTTCCTGCCATTTCAGCTGTTAACTTTATTTTCTCTCTAAGTGTTTTTCTCCCCAGAAGAAGCTACAACGATGTTCTGCTGCAACTCTGCTGAGCTGTGGTGGCCTCATGGAGGGGGCCATCGTCTAGCACACTGCTGCTAACCACTTAATCATTCTCCCTCTCCTGTTAAAAACACTTCACTTTCCTTGACGTTGGATGTGATACTACTAGTTTACCCGTTTAATTAGAGATCCACTAGGACAAATACAATAAAGTTTATCTCTCACCAAATAGAATATTTACTAAGAAATCACAATGTAACCATAGAAACACTGCTTGGTGTGTGTGTGTGTGTGTGTGTGTGTGTGTGTGTGTGTGTGTGTGTGTGTCTTCTCCATCCCCAGTGAGTTGTGGAGGATGGCTGCTTATACTGAGCCAGGATCCTCTGGAGGATTCTTCCTGTTTTCCTCTCCACTGTCACTAAATGCTTGCTTAGTATGAGGATGGCTGTAAAGTCACTGACATATATAATCATAATCTGATCCAGATGCCAGGGGCACCTGCCCACCCCACTGCAGATTGTTAGCAAAATTATTGCATCTTTACACAAGTCACAATTGAATTGGCCTGTAAAATATTGCCTCATTCTTGTTGTAGGTTTGAGGCTCCATCAAAATTTCTGTTGGAATTTTCTTATTATTAATTAATATAGTAAGTTGTTAGAGTTTAATTATATGACCAGTTTTAAATAACTAAAAGTTTACCCATCAGTAACAAATGAATATCTTGTGAACTATCCAAATGATCAATACCAGCAAATAAACAAAAACCTTGCCATTGTGCTATGGAGCATTACAACATAACAGCATTGCCTGATACCTGCTTGTATATGTATATTTAACTGTACCTGCTGCCATTTTAATGTCAAAATTAAACTGGAATAAATGTTCATCTTTGTACACATAAAACAATGCAAGTTAGCTTCGATGAATAAGAATTTAAACAGAGCAATTAAAGTTGCTCTAGTTCTTGTGGCTTTTTGTGAAGACAATAAAATTCCTGTTGTCATAACTTTGGCATGAAGAGGTATTTCTCCACTATGAAAATCCCAGCGCTTCTTTCTTGTAGTCAATTCGGGATCATAGTGTAACAACAAGGATTGCCTAAGTGTTTGCTTTGGGCTGAGGGATGGTGGTGGTGGGGTGAGGTGTCTCAACCACAAAGGCAATGAAGGAGGCCTCAGGGCGGACTCCAGAGGCTGCTGCCGTCCTCCGAATTGTGCCTGCCCCACTGTTGTTATAAGCTCCAGCATTAGCCAACTGAACCAGTCAGCACGTGTTTGGCTGATCCTCTAAAACCACCAGAATGCGTCTGCTCCTACACATACGTGCATGCTGGGCGGATGTGAGAGGATTTCTTTTCTTCAGAAGGGAAGAGAACCGCAGGCTGTACTGTAAAGGGTTGAGAAAACAGATGAGTCAAGCATGTAGTCACCCTACCTTCCTGTCAACTTTCCGTTGTTTGTGTGTAAAACAGGGAAGCAGATTCCTTAAATTATTGCTTTCATTCTTGCCTTTTCCTCCTGGTTCTTCTGCCTCCTTACCCCCTAAACCCAACTTCAGTCCTTTTCTCCTCTCATCTTACAGAGTAACAGGGCTCTGATCAGCCTCAGTAGGGTCTTTATAGACATCAGTGAAAATTTAATATGTGTGTGTGTGCATGATACTCAGCAAGTGTTTGTCCAACAAGGTGACATCACCAGTCGGGAATCTGTTGGTAACCCGGCCCAGCAGCTGCTGGCATCAGGAGCAAATGGAGGAGGGTAGAGTTGAGCTGCCATTTTCCCAACCCCAGTAACAGAACCAGCTCTGTGAGCAGAGGCCAGGCTGTCCTGAGCAACTTGAGACAGAGGCATGTTTACTTTCTGTTGCATCTAAAGTGTAAAATTTACAAAAAAACTAATTATTAATTTTTATAGAATACTCAACACTCACTTATTTCCTCCAAAATGTAAAATGTTTCATCGTAAATGCCTGAGTGGGTTCCGGTATGTTCCATAATTGTCATATTTGCATGAGCATGAAGCAAATGTGCATTAAATCTGTCTTGTAACGCTCCATCTTCACACATATCTGTCCTCCCTGCTCCCCCGATCTAAATTATTATTGCTGTGTTTTCCAGTCAGGAAAGGATGATGGCATAAAAGGACGCTATTATAACATCAAACTATAGGAAAATAGAGACAAAACACTCACAGCAGGAGATTAACCTCTGCATTCAGAACTGGAGCCATGGTGTACGCAGGTCTGCAGAAAAATCTTTAAAATAACAAAAAATAAGTTTTTTGAGTTAGATTACTTGTTCACTTGATGATTTTAACATACAAATACTAATAAAACTGTTTGCTCAATCTGGATTTTAAGCTTGAATGCTCATCGGATTAAAAACAGTAAGACTAGGTTTAGTCTGACTGCTACTTTTCTGAAACAGTGTCAGCATTTACTTTATTTCCCTCAGCTGCAGTGATCAGAAAAATGCTGTTTGTGTTTTAAAGAGGTGGCTTGGCTTAATGAGGTGGTGGGCATGAGTCAGCGAATGAGTGCTTTTTTATTTAACAAACGAGCAATGGTGGTCAGGAAGTGTAACGTGCCGGCATGAGAACTGGATTAGTTCATACCTCTTTTGGTGGTCGCGATTTCTCTACATCCATTTTTTGAGTCCCTTTTATATACATGTCTTCATTGCTGGAGGAAAGGGAAGTGAAGGAAGAGGACATCAGGAAATGTTGAGAGGGACTAGAACAAACAAAGCTGTTAGGAGGATCTTGACTGTGCAGCGGAGCTGACTGAGGTCTTCACAGACATCTTCAACATGTGGCCGTCCCAGTACTCTGTCCACACCTGTCCTCCACAAGAGCACGGATACCCCAAAAGGTCTGCAATAACAAGCCACAGGCCTGTAGCTATAACACCTCTCAATATGAAGTGTATGGAGGAACACATCTAAGCCAATATTTGTGGACTACAGCTCTGCATTCAACAACAGCAGACTATTCCACAAGACCTTGGCCTCAAGCACAACATCTGCCTCTGGATACAAGACTTTTTAACCAACCAACCAACCAACCAACCACAGTCTGTTAAGTTAGGCCCTCACCATTCTTAAAACTTTCCCTGAGCACAGGGGCCCCACAGGGCTACGTGCTGAGTCCCTTCCTGTACACATGTGATTGTAAAGCCTAATTTATACTTCTCTGTCAGCTCCACAAGGGAGAAACGCACACGCATTGACAGAGATGTTTGCTCTTGGACTTCTCCATCAGCTTGAGATTGTTGCAAAATAATTCCTTGCCAGGACAAAAGTGGGCGTAGCATTATTTGGCCCAAGATAGTGTATTAACTATTATGTTTACAGTGTTTTAATGTGTTTCAGAGACTTGTTAACACAAAAAATGTGATTGGCATGCAACTGGCACCTCTAAACTCCCATTTTTTGTTTTTTTCCGTCCACAAATAAAAAACGCTGGCTGCACATCGTTGTACTCCTTCAGTCACGGGTGAATAAACGTTCATATTTTCAGACTTTTTCTATGATGCATTCTTTAATCTGTTCCGTGTCTGCTGCTAAATAACTCTTTACCATTTGAGGGGGCAAAGGCGGTGCTGTTGATGAGTTAACAGGAAGCAGCGGCTCTGACCAGTCACAAGCTTGCGGTCTCCGTCACTTTTAATGGATAGTTAAAAATTTGGGCATGTCTCCGTCACCCTGCTGCGAGTACGTCTGCGAGGTCTTGCAGAAGGAGAAGTATAAATTGGGCTTTAGGCCACTCCCATCACCATGTTATCATTAAATTTGCCGATGATAATAGCGTGGTGGGCCTTATCAGTCAGGGAAATAAGTCAGCATACAGAAATGTGCCACAGCCAACCCTAACACCAACTAAACCATCAATGACCCAAGAAGAAAAAAGGGGGAGCACCAGTCACCCACAATAAATGGGGAGCAGGAGGAGAGGGTGTCACAGTTCAAGTTCCTGAGCACTAACACACATGGACACACAACATCAAATGTCTGATAAAGAAGGCACAACAACAGCTGTACTTCCTGAAGGCTCTCAAGAAAATCAACCTGCCACAAACACTGCTGGTGTGGTTTTATCACTGCTCCTAGGATAGTGTCCAGACCAACAGCATCCTGGTGTGGTACAGCAGCCGTTCTGCCACTGACAAGAAGATCTTGCAGAGAGTACCGTATTTTCACGACCATAAGGCGCACCTAAAAGTCTTAAATTTTCTCCCAAATGTACGCCGCGCCCTATGGTGCGGTGTGCCTATTGTGTTGTTGTGAGACACGAACGTAGTAGAAGACAAGGGGCGTGGCGTGGCGTGCGGATTTGAGCGAAGACAGACCTGTGGATCTGCCACATCGTCATCAACATCCTCACTGTTTGCCTCAGACTCCGGCTGAGTCTCTGTCCACTTCTTCTGCTTCCAGTTCAAAAACAGCCGTACTATCTGAACTGCCTGGTGGACATTTATCCTTCTCATCATCCTTTATATAAGCCTAATAAAAGCCTACTAAACTGCAGAGACAATATATCTGCCCGGATTCGCTCCAAACTATGAAGTTTACCATCAATATCTGTCTAATTGTGTGTTGTTACTCCGTCCGCGCCATTCCTTTCCCCGCGAAGCGGCTCCTTTTTGCACACATCTGGTTACTCGTGCGGCCTTCCTCTCTCTCTCAGATACATAATGATGCTTTTTATCAGTTGAATATGTGAGACTTCCACCAACAGCGAAAGGATCTCATGTTTTTGTGGGTTTTTTATGTTCACAAGCACGTTCCCTCTCACGGATTACTAAACTGCTGTTTTGACAAGTTATCAGATTGTCTAAAAATAGGTCGTTTTTTAGTTTAGTATAACTCTGCTTCTACGTTGCCTATTAACAAAATTTAAAAACTTGGGTGTAGTTTATAATCTCCTTTTTAAAGCTGAATTGAAACTGAAACTCAGGGAGGCGGAGTCTTGCTGCTACAGCGTCCCAAATCAGACCTGATCTAAAGACGCGGATACGCGTCCATGGACCCCAGAGGGTTAATAACACACAATTCAAATCACACGATTTTCATAGGCCTGTTAATAACACACATATGATTTTGTTCATGTGGAAAGTTTATGAGGTTAAATCCAACAACTACCGGTAAACACATTCTGAACTTCAACACAGCACGTCAGTGCTGCGAGCAGCTGCGACCCAAAAAGTACCACAACCGCTCACGGCGCATCAACACCGCTCGCCCACTATTTCCCTAATAACCAGTGGCGGCTGGCCAGTAGAGGGCGATAGGGCGCCGCCCTCCCAGTTTCCCCAGTGTTTTTAATTTTTTATTTAAAAAAATAAATAAATAAAATCAACAATAATCACATATTCTAAGTTAATTGTGTGTTTTGTAACAAAAATAAATCATATATATATATTTCTATATTGGTCTCTGCCAGTCTCTGCTGGTCTCTGCCGAGCGGTGGAGGCTGTGGGCTGTGTTTCAATCGCCCAAATGGGACGGGACCAGTCGTCCAATTGCTGACAAGAAAATCAAAGGGTAGGATTGGGAATGTATCCAATCAGAGTTGACGTTGTTTCAGAAGCATGATGGGCGATAGAGCTACCGCCAAAGGCTTTCGTTAGTGCTCGGTAGAACTCGGAGAGTCTCGACTCCAGCACGTTTTTGGTCGCGACTCGTGACGCAGACATAATAGACATGGACGCCAGTGCGCCTACAACCAGCAGCAGCATGGATACCGGATCTCAGCAGCCACTGAATTCAGTTCGGTCTCTTCTCCAGTATCCGTTCGAGAGGAGAACTATGGTGGAAAAACTTAATGTCAAAGAGCTTGGACCAGATCAGCCCGACGTAAAGATAAGCCAGCAGGAGGAGGAGAAAGGTAAACTGTACACACGAGGCTTCTGGGAAGGCTTGGCTAGCTGGATGCAATCACGCTAATTCGTTATTTTGCTTTCCGTGTTTGTTATTCAAAACCACTGGGACAGATGAGGCATGGATTGAGTCAGGAGTTACGGACATGAAACATTTTTCTGAGAAGGTGAAGAAACATGAGTTATCCCGGGCGCACATGGACAATACGGTGAAGCTAGCTATGCTAGGCAGAGCTAAAATTGCCATGCAGCTAGAGACGAGGGACGCAGGCTTGCAGTGAAGAAACACAATGAAGAAGTGGATCAGAACTGGCACATTTTGTCCAAGAGAGAGATGTCAACACAGTGTATGAGCACAAGGATGACCTCCTCAGATTTTTCCAGATGATCAGAGACTCGGATGACTTTGATCCAGTCACTGAGAGAGAGGCAGGAGGCTTTGTGAGAATGCTGGAGGAAGAAGATTTTGGCTTTCTGCTGGCATTGTGTCACAAGATCATGCCACATGTGGACATGCTGTTCAACCAGTTGCAGAAGAGGATCATTGACTCTGTCTACATCACAGGGGTCATCCAGAGCTTCACCAACAGCATGCAAAAGATCAGGTACATACTTGTTTTTTTAATATTATTGTGATGAAATTCTCCAGTATGTTAGTTTCACAAACAGTAATGTGGATGTGGACCATTTATGGTCATGTTATTTTATGTGCAATTGAATGCAGTATTTTTCAACCTTGGTCCGCAAGGCAGCGTGCCAATAGTCAGACACACGTGGATTAATCCCTTTGTCCAATAATGTAAGACAGGAAATAAAAGAGCTGTGCTTAATTCAGGAAATAGTGAAGTTGTGCACAAAGCTCAGAAAGCACAAGTTTAAAAAAAAAAATAGCACAGCCCCACCAAAAATATCTTTCACCAGCCGCCACAGCTAATAACACACGCTGTTCGTTTTTGTTTCTACACATTTTTTTTTCACTCACAAAGATTGTCAAGAAAGCGTGTTTGTCGTGTTCATGTCAAATTAAACTGATCACAAAACACAGATTTACTTTCTTTATTTCGTTTTCCTCATCCAACCCCCATAAATCCCTGTGTGTCCTCTGCAGCACTCCCGGTGTACGCCCGGCTTTAGTAGGAGGGAGACCCGTGATTATTGCTTTGTCACGCATGTCTCATTGAAAATGAATGGAGGAGAGGCGAAGTTGCCTCCCGTGTGTCGAACCCATTAGAAGAGCACGAGCCGTCAGTGCACGCAATGAGGAAGTGCATGTGCGCTCTAAACCAGGTCTAAACCAGGACTAGACCAGTAAAGTGAAGCATGCTTTTGGCTGTTTATAATTTTCACAATGTCTGGTTTGCACTGACATGTTCGGAGTCCCGAGCCTGCACAGATGTTTTACCGTGCCCCGCCCTATAACCCGGTGCGCCTTTTGTATGTGTTAAATACCAAAAAGACACCCTAACTGAAGCCTATAACACGGTGCGGCCTATGGTCGTGAAAATACGGTAATCAAAACTGCAGAGAAAATAAACACACACCTGCTTGCCCTGGATGACATCTTCACCACGGCCTTCGACAAACCAGTGGACCCAGAACAAACCCAAAAATTTTTGTCTAACATTGTTTGGCTTATCACGTTGCTGTGGCAACTCAAAATGCTAAGAAAAGTAATTGCACACCTCTCCCGACCAAGCCAGTCGATTTGATGTAAGATTTGTGGGGGTGCTTCTGTTCCAGCCACATTAGTGTATACGGTAAAAGAATAATAAAAACAATAAAAACAGACAATTTCTCCGGTGAAGAACAATAATAACTAGAAAATTTCTGAAGACATTTAGAAAGGAAGGGGTCTGGCGCAAGACGGTAGCAACATGGTGAGAAGCCAGGTGCCAGGTAGCTATAGCTCACCTAGGTGCTAGTTAAGCAAGCGATTGCTCATATATAAACCCAGACATTACCAACCTAACAACTGGTTTTAACACCGAAGCCATCAGACATGAAAGCAGGTCAGGGGTGAAAAAGGTGAGACACCATAGATGTCATCTCCCGCATTCTAGTGCTTTTAACCAGTTGTTTAATGTATTAAAATTATTATTTTAAATTAACAACTTAAGGTTTTTAAGGTTTAAAAAGTAAATCAATTATCAATGAAATAAGATCAATATAAAAAAATAACATGAAGTAACATGTTTGGCCTGGTTTGTTAATTTGTTTAAATGGTCTCATTTCAGAAATGTGATGAAGCATGAAGCTCTGCTGCTGAAAAAAAAACTATAGAGAATCCTAAACTTCCAATAATAAGTGTTGGATGTTTATTTTATATTACTGATAATATCATCAGCAGGAGGGTGTGTATCCCCAGAAATCATGTTAAGCTTGGCGGACCGCACCCAGGGGCGTAGCAAGCTTTTCTAAAGTGTGGGTATTGAGGGTCCTGTTGTTATTCCACCATAAGGGGTGCACCAGCACCAAAGAGCAGAGATGAAAAAGATCAGAGGTGAAAAGTAATGAACAACTGTAGGGGGGTCCGTGGGCATGCCCCCGGGGAGAAAATTGTGGACATTTTATCCTAAATTTATCAGGCTGACACATTTTGAGAAAGAAAGTGGAGTTACAGGCTAGTAGGAATGTGTAATAAAGTATCTATACATGTTAATGGTGTTATATTATTGTATTTGAGTTAACAATGTTTCCTGTCCTGTCTTTAATACATTTTGAACACTGACTGTAGTGAAATCCTCTGATTCATCCATGCTGCTCAGTACCAGAACTGTTCTGATATGACCAGTCACCAAAAGAACCAATCAGCTGGCAGAGCTCCCTGTTGTAGCGCACGGATCGCTCCGCTACTGTTCGTGTCAGCGGATGGAGGGCTCGCGGTTCGTTTCGCTGCCGTGCGTCGTTCGTGTCAGTGAAAAAGTTAGCCCCACCCCCGAACCCCGCTCTGACGGTCGGGGAACAGAGAATCAATTATTTATATAGCGCCAAATCACGACAAGAGTCGTTTCAAGGCACTTCACATAATAAACATTCCAATACAGGTCAGGGGTCTCATTCATCAAGCTTGCTTACGCACAAAACGTTGTGTTAGCAACTTTCCACGCAAACTTTGGGATTTATGAAAGAAAACTTAGTGGAAAAATGTGCGTAACTTTAAGTTGACTAAGGACCTGGCTTACACACATGTTGGACATGGAGAGCACCTGCAGTGCTGCTGCTGAGAAGGATAACATTATGAAATCCTGCAGCATTATCACTTGTACCGCTTCGTTTTTACACAGAACAAGACCCCCCCCCCCCCCCCACACACACACACACACACACACACGTGCACACACACACAGACTGAAGCGTAGAATACGGAATGCAGAATAACAGCAGGGGGACAGATTGAGACAGAACATCATGCGTCTGTGACAGTGTGTGTCCTGTCACTGTGACCCGATTGATGATGCACCCTGGCTACTTGGACAGGGGAGATCTCTGTTTGGGTGACTGGTTAGCTGGCGTGACTTTCACCTGGGAGTCTGGGGATCGAATCCTGATTGGATCTTTTTTTTTTATATCCGCCACAGATCTCTCTGAAGAACTCAGCATTGATGGCTTCAGCAACGCTGTACCACTCCGTGGATTTTCTCTTATTTGTTTTGCAAAAGCACTTCCTTTCATTTCTCCACCTCACCCACAGGTACCTCAACTTCTGCTTCTGTGAAATAGCGCTTCCTTGATCTGTCTTGATCTACAGTCGCCATGTCATTGGCAGAGCGCTGCAATTTTCTACAGCTCAATGTTGGCAAAACACAGGAGCTGGTAATTGATTTTAGAAAGAAAAAACAAACATTCTCTCCAGTGGTCATCAAAGGCCAACCTGTAGAAACTGTGGAGACATATAAATATCTCGGGGTGTACCTCGACGATAAGTTAAACTGGAAAAGGAACAGTGACGCTGTTGTTAAAAAGGCCCAGTCCAGATTGTTTTTTCTTAGGAAGCTAAGATCTTTTGATATAAGTAGAAGGCTCTTGAATGTGTCTTATCAGGGGATTATGGCCAGTGTGTTGTTTTATGCTGTGTTGTGTTGGGGCAGGAGCCTCACTGCTGAGGAAAAAAAACAGGATCAACAAAATGATCAAGAAATCTGGCTCAGTGGTTGGGCAACGCTTGGACTCATTTGACATGATCATCTACAAAAGGATGAAGCGTAAACTTAAGACAGTTATGACTCTGGAGGATCACCCCCTTCACCACATTTTTAAGGATCTCGGGAGCCCTTTCAGTGGGCGAATGTTAATGCCCCGGTGTTCCACTGAACGTTTTAGGAACTTTTTTATTCCAGCTGCAGTGCGTTTTTACAATGACCATTTCGTATGATTGTATATTTGATATTTTTATATTTTATCAGGACCAGTGAATGTTTTATTGTGTGGATGTGCATGTTGTGTTTACTTGTCCAAGGCAATTCAATTTCCCCCTTGGGGATTAATAAAGACAACCTTGAACCTTGAACCTAGCCGGCTTATGTGTATGCATGAGGTCCACAAGGCACTTTGCATTGACTATTTATGGCAGTAAGTGGGCGTGGTGAGGGCGGAATGTGACTAAAAAGCAGCTGAGAACCATTCTTGTTAGTCTCTGATTTATGAAGCGGAGATTGCGTGCAGCTGTGCGTACTCCATAATTGATAGATCACACACCTGCTTGGCGTAAGTAAATTTTTATTGCTGAGCTTAAGTACGGTTTTAGTAAGGATTCTACGCCATGTTTGATAAATGAGATCCCAGTTCATTAAGCCAATCAGAAAAAAGTTTCCTGTATAAGGAACCCAGCAAATTGCATCGTCACTGACTAGTGTCAGAGTCTTTACAGCAATCCTCATACTAAGCAAGCATGCAGCGACAGTGGAGAGGAAAACTCACACACACACACACACACACACACACACACACACACACACGCGCGCGCGCGCACAGAACACACACACACCAAGTAGTGTTTCTATGGTTACATTGTGATTTCTTAGTAAATATTCTATTTGGTGAGAGATAAACTTTATTGTATTTTTTCTAGTGGATCTATAATTCAACGTCAAAGAGAGTAAAAAGTTATTATCAGGAGAAGGAGAATGTTTAAGTGGTTAGCAGCAGTGTGCTAGACGATGGCCCCCTCCATGAAGCCACCACAGCTCAGCAGAACGTCATTGTAGCTTCTTTTGGGGAGAAAAACACTTAGAGAGAAAAAATAAAGTTAACAGCTGAAATAGCAAAAAATAATACAGTTAAAGAGCAGATTGTAGAAGAAAGTAGTCGAGTGTGGAAAGTGGTCAGTGTATCCTCCAACAGTCTAAGCCTATTGCAGCATAACTACCGAGATAACTCTGGATAACCTAGCCTTTTAGATGGAGGCATGTTGGAGGCAGAGCGAAGCAAAGAAATACATTTGCTCCAATATCAGCTCATAAACAGACCCAAGGGACAGAAAAATAGACTCCAGCTCCCATGCAACACATGATCCCGTGATCAAATGGGCAGCTTCAAAGAGTATACAGAAGTCAAGTGCATTCCCTGAAGATATAAAATAGTAGTTTTTCTGCAAATACATTGCCATGGCAACTCAAAATGCTTAAAAAAAAGTAAAAGCACACTTCCCCCGACCGAGCCGGTCGATTTGATGTAAGATTTGTGGGGGTAGACATTTTCATTCGAGATGTTTGAGCCATAAAAATTTAGTATGTTTGTCTCAAATTATGTTGCCATAACAACTCAAAATGCTCAAGTAATTAAATTCGCAAAGAGGGGCCCCCGAACACCGCATGGCTGCCTATTGAGGACCACTGCTCTAGAGGACCCCCAGAACCCAGGTCCAGATTTTGGCCCAGGTTGGATGTTCAGGGGTGGATCTACAGGTCAAGACCACAACCAAAGGCTTCTCGAGGACTCCCAGGTTTGGCCCAGGTTGGGCATTCAGAAGGGGATCTATAATTCAAGACCAAGATCTGGGACTTCTGGAGGCCTCTTAAAGACCCCCAGAGGCCAGGTCCTGATTGTGACAAAGATTGGGTGTTCAGGCGTGGATCTACAGGTCACGACCACTATCTGGGTCATTTGAAGGTGTCTGGAGGATTTCTAGACCCCAGGTCCATTTTTTTGCCCAACCTGGGTGTTAAGGGGTGGATCTACAAGTCAGGACCATAGTCCGAAGCTTCCATTCCAGTAAGTAAATTCACAAAGGGGGGCCTCCGAACACCGCGCGGCTGCCTATTGAGGAACACTGCTCTAGAGGACCCCCAGAACCCAGGTCCAGATTTTGGCCCAGGTTGGATGTTCAGGGGTGGATCTACAGGTCATGACCACAACCAGAGGCTTCTGGAGGACTCCCAGATCACAGATTCCAAATTTGGCCCAGGTTGGGCATTCAGAAGGGGATCTATAATTCAAGACCAAGATCTGGGACTTCTGGAGGCCTCTTAAAGACCCCCAGAGGCCAGGTCCTGATTTTGACCAAGATTGGGTGTTCAGGCGTGAATCTACAGGTCACGACCACTATCTGGGTCTTTTGAAGGTGTCTGGAGGATTTCTAGACCCCAGGTCCATTTTTTTGCCCAATCTGGGTGTTAAGGGGTGGATCTACAAGTCAGGACCATAGTCCGAGGCTTCCATTCCAGTAAGTAAATTCACAAAGAGGGGCCCCCGAACACCGCGCGGCTGCCTATTGAGGACCACTGCTCTAGAGGACCCCCAGAACCCAGGTCCAGATTTTGGCCCAGGTTGGATGTTCAGGGGTGGATCTACAGGTCATGACCACAACCAGAGGCTTCTGGAGGACTCCCAGATCACAGATTCCAAATTTGGCCCAGGTTGGGCATTCAGAAGGGGATCTATAATTCAAGACCAAGATCTGGGACTTCTGGAGGCCTCTTAAAGACCCCCAGAGGCCAGGTCCTGATTTTGACCAAGATTGGGTGTTCAGGCGTGGATCTACAGGTCACGACCACTATCTGGGTCTTTTGAAGGTGTCTGGAGGATTTCTAGACCCCAGGTCCATTTTTTTGCCCAATCTGGGTGTTAAGGGGTGGATCTACAAGTCAGGACCATAGTTCGAGGCTTCCATAGGCTTCTGGAGGACCCCCAGATTACAGATCCTGATTTTGGCCAAGGTCCGTTTTTCTGGGGTGGATTTAAAGGTCAAGGCCACAATCCGGGTCTGTTGAAGAAAATAAACTTGAATTGAATTGAAGACCTCTGGAGGACACCCAGAGCCCAGGTCCTCCAAAGCATGCACCTGGTGACTTCACTCTACAGTTTTTAAATTTCAAATCTTGTGTAACCAGTCTGGGAGTGAAACTTGACTCTGATCTGTCAATGAGTTCACAAATTAACTCTACAGTCAGGTCTTGTTTTTCAACTACGGTGCATCTCACGTTTAAAGTCAATAGTCAAACGACCACAGCTGGAGTCTGTTGTTCACGCCTTTGTCACCTCACGTTTGGACTATGCCAACTCAGTACTTATTGGTGTCAGTGTCTCAGCAATCGAGCGTCTTCAGAGAGTACAGAATGCGGCGGCTAGATGCCTGACAAACACCTCTAGACGAAGGTCACATTTCACCTGTCCTTGCATGCTTGCACTGGCTGCCAGTTACAGTAAATATTGCATCCAGTTTAAGGTTTTGACCTTTGTTTACAACATCCTGAATGGTCAAGCCCCGGCTTATCTGTCTGAACTGCTTAAGCCTTATGCTCCAACCAGAAACCTGAGATCAGCAGATCACTTGCTTTTGTGCATCCCAAAAATGAGGTATAAATCTCGTGGGGAGCGGGCCTTTGCGCTCCCTGCTCCTAAACTTTGGAATGCTCTTCCCCTTAGTGTTTGACAGGCCCCAGAACTGGGTCGATTCAAGTCGCACTGAAGGCCTACTTCTATCAATTAGCTTTTGATCAATGACCAAGCTTTTATTGTTTTTATGTTTTTATTGTGACTTTTTTTTTACTCTTGTATGTTTCTTTTAAATTTTTAGGTTATTCCTTTTAAATGGTAAATGGCCTGTATTTGATCTAGTGCCTTCAAGAGTCATGGAACCCCTCAAGGCGCTTTACAACACAATCAGTCATTCACCCATTCACACACACACATTCACACACTGGTGGGGATGAGCTACGATGTAGCCATCTCCTATATGATTTTTATCTTGGGTTTTTTTCTTTTTCTTACTACTGTACATCACTTTGGTCAGCTGTCATGCTGTTTTTAAATGTGCTTTATAAATAAACCTGGTATGGTATGGTAGGTCCTAACTTTGGCCCAGTTCAGGTGTTCTGGGGTGGATCTACAGGTCAATGATCCAGGTCATCTGGAGGCCTCCGGGAGAAAGAGTCAATCTAGGGGCGCCATCTTTAAATAAAATAAAGTCCCAATGAGTTGTTCTTATGTTTACAATGATCATTTATGTGTAGTTTTGTGAGAATCAGTTATTGCATGTTTTATTTACAGGAAACCATCTATAAGGGGGCAAAGCTAGAGTTATTTCAACAAATGACCACATGGGCCTGACCTGTTCGGCAGGCCCCTAATAATAATAATAGTAATCATAACTAGAACTGCAAGCAGTTATCAACGGGTTCCAAGCCATCCAGTGCCAGTCGCCCACCCGGCCCCACCCTCACCTTCGCCATTCCTCACGCGGTCCCGCCCCAAAAACACGTTCTCCCACCGGCGCCCCATCAGCTCACTTCAGCCGGCGCAGGGAAAGTAACACTCAGGATACGTCATTAAACCTCTTGCACAGCCTATACACATCTTTCACAGGCATGGCTGACTTCTCAATCGTGATTACAATGGAATTCCACCATTTCCTGTTTAACTAACGTGAAGATTTAATGAGTGAAGTCATGTGAAATCATGTTTTATCATATTATCGATTCTAAATTAAATGCTTTTTCGAAAAATAAATATATTTGAGATGTACAATGAATCGGACCGAAACAAAAACTTCATTATAAAATCCATATTTGATCTAAATATTGTCAGACAATAATCTATACATCTACCGAATACTACAAATAACATAAATACTTGATAATGTCTCTAGATTTAAAAGATTTTCCACAAAAACTGTTTCATTTTGTGACTCACTGATCAAATCGTTTAAAAAAATGCTGAAAAATCCATAAATCATCATAAAATTACCAAAATATTCTCACATGGCAATGTTAAGATGCGGAATAATATGCTGTTGTTTTTAAATCAGTAAATTCAAAGCTTTATTAAATAAAAATTGGTAGATATAATTATAAGGGTCACAGCCAAAATTAAAATATTCATAAAAAAAGTGCTACTTTCTAAAATTAGTAGAATAATCTCAGATCTTAGATACATGTGGAATGTTATAAATGGTTTATATTTAATGTATACCTAAAAAACCTTCTAACAAAATTTATTCACGTTTTTGTCCAACTGTACAGAAAAACTGGCAAAAAGTTAAAAATTCATTAAAAATCTATGCTTTTGTACAAAAATCTCAAAATATTCCCAGATTGCCTCTGTGATGTGAGAATTCTTCTTATATTTGTGTAGGGATAATAAACGTTAAACTTTTCTTACAATAAAATAATATTTGCATTAGTGGCAGTCACCAAAAATAAGTCCCATAATTAAACACAAGGGGGTGCTCAAATCAAACCACCTAAGAGTGAACTTTGTGTCAAATTTCAAGAAGGTTGTGATAACAGAATTTGCGCTACAACTGCTAGCCTAAAAATGTATTTTCGTAAATATAAAGCACAAACCTCTTCGTGGAGCTGCGATTTTCGTGACATAAGCTCCATCCTACCCAGTTAACACAACCTGAAAATCTTAGCCTCTTACATGCAAATAATGATTTTTAGGAAATTTTTCAAATTTGAAATTTTAAATGATCATAAACCACGCCCACTTTAATCAATCATTACCATATTGATAAAGTAGTCTTAAGACTCTATAATGATGACAACCACTAAGTTTCGTGCAGATCCATTTAGCCGGTTCAGCAGTATAATTTCTTCCTGAAAAATTTCAAAATCTTTTGAAGTTATGCTAAAAAAACTTTTTCATTCCCCCCCAAAAATATTAAAAAGTCATATTTCGAAAAATAAGCAAATTATCCAAAATCCGTTCACATCGTTTGGTCAGCCGCTCCTCCTCTCTTGTCAGGCCATGTTTTGATTTGATTGTGTTTGATGGCCGGGAGGAGTTAACGAAAGTATGTTTGAATTACTATGCAAATTTCTACTAATTTGCATAAGTTTAAAACATTTTTTTAAATCTAAATTTGACAGACTCAATGAACATACTGGATGAGATCATTTGATTTTTTTACTAAAAAATTGAGGAGAAACATGCCAAAAACATTTTTTGGCTACAACAGCGCCACCTATTGGACAAAATTCAATTTTTTTTCTGTGATTGTAGATGTCCCTATGACTGATATGATTTGTAACTTTCTGTACAGAATATATATTTTTCATGAGTAAAAGGGCGAAAAATTTTAAAGCCTATGAGCCACGCCCACTTTTTAATTATTTTCTAAATATAGTTAAGGGTCTGATGATAAACATATCTGCCAGGTTCTGTGGAAATCCATCCAGCCGTTTTGCTGAAACAAATTTTTTGACTCTTTAGCGCCCCCTATTGGTGAATCCAAACAAAATTTGGTAGATAGGCCTTACCGCTCACACTTTGTTAGCTTCTAGGGTCTCATCATTTTATCTTGAAAAATGGTGAAGATATCATCAATTAGGACATGTGCTAGCTAGGGCACTGAATTTGACATGGGGTCATTAGCCCAATTTTCAGTAATTCCACATTTTTCTTCATCACAACGACTTAGCTTAGTCTGTAGATCATATGTGCAAAGTGTGAAGTTGATTTGACGAAAAATGACGGAATGGCATTTAAAAGTAAGTTTTGTGTTTTTTGCGATCTAGCAAAAAATCTAGTTAGGCAGAAATGGGCGTGGCCATACATAAAAGATGCAGAATCAACCAAGGATCATGTACATATAAAGTTTTTGACTGTACGACCTATGGTTTGGGAGCTAGTAGGTGAAATGCATTCACCTCCGCAATAGCGCCAACTAGGTGACTCGGGGTCCAAATTTTCGAATCTGAGTAGTGGTCACAATTTTCTATCAGACTGCCATGTCAGATTTTCCCTGGCAATCTCAGGCTCCTGCGCCCATACAGTATTAGCAGAGAAGAATAATAATAAATAATAATAATTAATAAATAATAATGAAAAATCCGTTTAAAAACAATAGGGTTCCCTGCCCGTTGGGCTTGGAACCCTAATAATAAAGAGACCATTTGGTCATTGCATAACAGTAAGCGCCCTGGCTGTTCAGCACTAGAAATTTTTTGAAGAAATTTTGCAAGGAGCTTGCAATCTGGCGTAAGATTGTGGCCATGTGTCTAAAGACGTAACGTTTGTGGTGTCGTCCCTAATTCGTAAACAAAGGTAAACAGAGGCTCCCCTTTATGGTAGGTGTGAATTTCAGCTGGCCAATTAGTCAGCAGTGGGTGTGTTGGGTCAGTTTATCCAAAGCAGACTGCCAGCACAGGAGGTCAATAAAATGGTCACTTGAGCACAGAAAACACACAGGCTACCCAGATGTGTCATAAGTGATGTGATGTTCACATAGACTCAGCTTTGCAGGTCTAACCAGAAACAAGAATTAGTTTACTCATCACTTAATTCAATTTATTTATTTAGCATTAGTTCACAGCTTGAGTTCTCCCAAAGAACAAAACAAAAAAAATAAACAATCAGGTCCTGACTGAAACCTCCAGTATTTTTAGTATGCAACTTGAGAGGCTACAGTACATTTTACATTTTACAGCTCCACTCATGTGCTGGATGGGTTGTCATAAGAGTTAATTGTGACATGGGGGCTTATTTATTTCCCACCTTTAGACCACAAAACAAGATCCTTGGTGCAGATCAGCAAAGTGTCAGTCTCTTCCAAAACTGGATGTGCACATGTTGGCCAGGAAGGTCTCTAGGCAGTAGAGCAATAAACACACACTGCAGTGGAGTGTGAGAGTGCTTCATTTTTTTCCTGCAAAGACATGATTGAATATAACAGTTGATGAGTATTGTTACACAATGTTTTTTTTCCATGACCATGAAAAATAAAACCACCTCACCTGGCTTTCTGATCCTTTTTCACTTTTGATGTGTCTTCGGAGATGCTGCTACGTGTCCCAACATAACTTGGATCTGTCGGATAAAACATTCGGGTTTAACTCTCACTGGGTTAAGCAGCAGGGCAAATCACATAGACTCAGTCATATTTAGTACCTCTGCACATGGAGCTGAAAGTTCAGTTTCATTCAGGAGCCACCATCCTTCTAGAAGAGAAAAAATAAAACAGTTATTACTGACAGGCTGGATGGCACAACAAGGTCTAAACTAAGATTAGCACAAATCATAGATTAAAGTAGCTATAAAATGGGTTATAAAGCTAAGCAGAGCTGCGTTGCACCACCTGAAATAAATCCCAGTTTAAACTCAATTGATATTTTTAAACTGGGCTAAAATTGATTTAAGTCAAGGGGAGTAGATGTTGGAATCAAATCTACTAAATAAACAGGCTAAGTCAGGCAGAAGCATGTGCTCAGGAAAGGAAACTAAACTCTAGATCACAATCATTTCCACTGATGTTTGACAGATTTCTTCATATTAAAGAACCGAGCGGAACTGCTTACTATAGGATGGCTTTTCCTTGACACCCACACTTCTTTTCTTAACCTCAGGAAGCGTAACACTCCACCGTCACTGGTTCCGGCCACCTCCCTGTTGTCCTTGCTATTAAAATGTAGAGCAGCCAACAGAAGTCTGCAACAGGAGTAACATGAATGATGATTGAAAAGTGTAGGTGCTCCAATTTTATAGCAATGGATGATCCTGCAGAAACAACATTTTTGTAATGATGAGGCAGATGGTATATTTTTATCAGGTGTGTTTTGTATTAAATCTTGGTTTTCTTTATTATTCCTTCATAGCAGTCAGGCTGACAAACCAGTCACCAAACCACAAATATTCTGTACCTGTACAGAATATATATATAATATAATATTCTGTAAGTGCTGTGTCTCACTGGTCTAGCTTAGTAACACCATAGAGAAAGGGTTTTGAGATAGCATTGCACCAACTAGGTTTAATTTAAACAAAGATTAGTTGTTGGAACGCAGCTAACCGCCTTTCTGCTCAACCTTAAGGTTTGAAATGTCTATTTATTGTAGTTTTTAAGATAGAGAAGATTAAAGATGGCCAGAGTAGAGAACATTTGCCCTTTAGCCATTTCCCGAATCAGAAGCTAACTTCAGCCTCGTCAAGTTAAGCTTAAGTGCAAAGCTAACTTTGCTTCACAGACCGCTGCTCACTGAAAACAATGACTGTTGAATGTTCAAACTGCATGTGAATCCAATAGAACAAGAGCGTTAAACTTACCTTGATCCATCCGCTTCTGAGTCCTTGCAGGTCGGCATGCGGAGACGAATGATAGGCCGTGTTCGAGTTGAGCAGCGCCTCGCCTGGAAAACAGACGAGAGCAGACGGACGCAGCAGGGGGAGTGGCTGAAAGCCGGCGTTTAAGTCGAACAGTTTTGCCTACATGTGTAGCTTGCGGTTGATGATGGAGGAAGATATCGCGTTAGAGTTCATACTTGTTTAATTTTAATTCTGGTGCCAGTTAGCAGCTGAAACACATCCTCACACGCTTATGGATATCATATAGTGTAGACATGTGTATATGAAGATATGACTGTAATAATAAGTAAAGGTTATCAGCTGTAATTTTAGTGTGCTCATAGGAAATGTGACAAAAGAACACAAATCTTCATGGCCTATATAGTTATCATCAACATAACATAATTTACAGAATACATGTGACCAACTAACATTTCACATTCTACCACCGGATGTTTGGATCAGAATGTGAACCAATCAGATCTTAGATCAGGTGAGAGCCAGGCGTTTCCCGTCATCCTCTAGGTTTTGCAGCTGGTAGAGAGCCACTGCAGCACCTTGCTCTAAAATCTGCAACCGCCTTGATCTCACAAAGTTATCGTTGCCTACGTATGCATGACGTCAGAGCAAGTCGGCGTCAAGTCGGACACAAATCTAACTGGCAAGCAATGCGCGCCGATCACCGGTGGTCTAATCTGCGCAGAACTGGCTCATCTCGAACACGGCCATAGTGTTCTGACCTGCGACGCTAACGTAGCCATGCTGCATCTGTTTATGTCTTATCGGCAGATTAACCACAGCATTTCACACCATGGTTATCAGTCAATAAGTCCCTGCGCTGGGTTTTCCTGTTTTAATGGTGGTGGTACAGAAATTGAGGTGTGAAACGAAACACAACCAAATGTGATGACGTCGTTAAACTGTTGCATTCTGGGAAATATATGTAAAGGGTTTAATTTACCTATTTAATGAACCATAAGACATGAGATTCCATAGTGAATATGAAATCATTCTTATGGCTCTTTGGGTACTTTTAACCAGAAGACTGGAACTTTTTATTGCAGGGATTATGTAACCACTTTGTATTAACTCAGAGACAACAGAAGAGAGAGTCAAGTTTTAAAAGTTTAAAGATTTATTACTAAACAAATTAAAACTAGACTAACTTTAACAATAAATGTATGGTGTAACTAAGGTGAAGTGAGACGGAGAATGGTGTAGTGTGGAATGTTGTTCAGAACCAGCAAATCCGGAGAAACGATAAGTTCTGATGGGAGTGAAGAAAACACTTATCTGACATTATTTTGACTAACTGCCACAACCCGCGTGTCTTATTTAATACTATTAACTCTGTTCTTAGTGCACCGTTCACTCACTGTATCGAGCCCTCATCTGAAGCCTGTGAAATTTTTTTACACTTTTTTATTGAGAAGGTTTCCTCAACAAGGGCTCAAATCTGTCTTTGTGCTCATGACCCCTCGGTCTTTGTTTCCTTCTCTGCTGTCTTTGGCAGGTTTGAGCCAGTGACCCTGTCCATTATAACGGAGACTGTTGGTCGTCTTAAGCCTGCTGGGCCTCCAAATGATGCTGTTCCTCCTCGACTTTTAAAAGAGGTGTTACCTACAGTTGGTCCTTTGGTTCTTGAGCTGGTAAACCATAGTCTGATGTCAGGCATTGTCCCTAAAGATTTTAAACATGCAGTAGTCAAACCTCTGATTAAAAAAACCTGCTCTTGATCCACAGGATCTTGCGAAATACAGGCCTATCTTCATACTACCTTTTCTTTATAACATTCTTGAAAAGGTAGTTTATAGCCAAATATTGGCCTTCCTGGAAAAGCAAAATGTTTTAGAGGTTTTCCAATCTGGTTTTAAACCCTTTCATAGCACCGAATCAGCTCTTTTAAAAGTTTTTAATGACATATTCTTAGCTACTGATGCTGGGGACTGTGTTGTTCTTGTGCTTTTAGATTTGACAGCTGCTTTTGATACTGTGGATCATGCCGTTTTATTATCTCGTTTAGAGCACTGGGTGGGCATTAGCGGCACAGCTCTGGAGTGGTTCAGGTCCTACTTGTCAGGGCGAGCATTTTGTGTCAGACTCGGTGACTGTGTTGTCCTCCGCTCCTCTCTTGTGTGGTGTCCCGCAGGGCTCAGTTCTTGGCCCTCTCCTCTTCTCTTTGTATCTTCTTCCTCTCGGGTCTATACTGTGTAAGCATGGCATTGCTTTCCACTTGTATGCTGACGACTGTCAGATCTATGTCCCTCTTCAGAAAAAAGGCAGAAACCTCATACAGCCATTACTTCAGTGTCTTGACGACATAAAGGCTTGGATGTCTGTGAACTTTTTAAAATTCAATGATAAAAAGACTGAGGTGATGATTTTTGGTTGTCCTACTGAGACCCCCAATGTGTATGTTGATTCCCTGGCCCAGTTTGTTAAGCCAACTGTCACCAACCTGGGGGTCAAAGTGGACTGTGATCTGAAGTTTGAACATCAGATTATGGCGGTGGTAAAATCTAGCTTCTTTCACCTCAGGCAGCTGGTAAAAATAAAGCCAATTCTTTCACGGCAGCAATTTGAGACAGTGATCCACGCCTTTGTTACCACTCGGCTGGATTACTGTAAAGCACTCTACATTGGGGTCAGTGCATCTCATATTAGTCATCTACAGAGGGTGCAAAATGCCGCAGCCCGTCGTTTAACTGGCACTCCAAAGTTTGAGCACATTTCCCCTGTTTTAGCTTCACTTCACTGGCTGCCCATTTCTTTTAGGATTCATTTTAAAATTCTTTTGTTTGCTTTTAAAGGTCTTCATGGCCTCACCCCCTCTTATCTCTCTGACCTGATACAGCCTTACACTCCCTCCCGCTCTCTCAGGTCTGCTGATCAGCTACTCCTGAATGTACCCAGGACTGAGCGTAAACTTAGAGGAGATTGCGCCTTTGCTGTAGCAGCTCCTAAACTGTGGAATGAGCTTCCTTTAGAGATAAGACAGGCCAGTTCCTTATCTGTTTTTAAGTCACTCTTGAAAACACACCTTTTACCCTTGCTATTGTCACCTTGTGAGATGTTGGTTACTATTTTTTTTTTTAGTTTTGACTTATTTTAGCTGTTTTTGTGTGTTTCAATGCTGTTTTTATCTAGTTTTTATTCTTATTATAGGGCTGCTTTAATTTTATGTCTCCTGTGTTTTATTTATTTCTCTTTGCTGCTTTCTGTTTATTCTATTGTTTTAATGTATTTTCTGTACAGAACTTTGTTCCTGTGCTGGGTGTTTTAAAGTGCTTTATAAATAAATGAACTGAACTGAACTAAAACAGACATCGAAATGCTCCCAAACATTCACAAAGTCCACTGAAAAGCACACAAGATTGGTAGCAAAGAGGAAGTCAGCACTCTGGTCCCTTCGTCTGTTAAAAACCTCTAAAAGCTTCACCAAGCTGAAACAACTAAAACCAATTTAAAAGCCAATAAAACACAAAGAAATGGAGCAGGTGAGCGAACCGGCACAGTCTCTCCCTTCATTCTTCTTCTTCACTAATATAGATAGGCTGGACGCCCATAAGGCGTAATGCTGCCACACCAGCCAACACACTGAGTTCCCACAGAACCACCATCAACAAAAACCCACCACCTGCGCACACCCCAGTGAAAACACACAACCCCACACGGAGGCTCGCCCCACAATCACACTCCCACCCTCACCATCAACACCCTCCACCAAGGGTGTCCCACAATCCACAGCAAACTCAAAACCCCCAACACCCCGCAAGCACGTTGCACCCCCCCCCCCCCCCCCCCAAACCTCCTCTGGGACATGTCAGAAAAACCCAACAAGGACCCCACCACTGTTGTCACCTCATGAGCTACATCAGAATTGTTGGACGCTCCATTCTTCACCCTCCACAAGAACTCAACCAGAAATGCCAAAAACTTCCTTTTATCCCTCACAACCACCACACCCGCCCCCTCATCCCCACCACCATTTGACAAAGGCACATTACGCACAACTATTCCGCACCCCCTTACGAGTCCTAGGGATGGGTACCTTTGACATTTGAATCGATTCGGTACCAATTCCCGGTACCTAGGAATCGATACCGGTACTTAACGGTACCAATTTTCGATACTTTTGAGTGTTTATTATTTTAATTCTCTTTTATAATTAAATATATATTTTTCTCAATTTATAACCATATTTGATAAATATCACGATAAATAACATACAACTGTTTGTATTTTAACATCGTCCTTGTAGTTTTATAAGCTGATAATTAAACTGAAGCAAACATCTTTACTGTGAACTAAATTTACTGTGTATCTTCATTCCTTTTTCATTTGATTTTTCCTACTGGGAAGTTAGAATTCCCAAGGAGAAAGCAAACGCACCATTAGCTGATAACAACGGTGGCATAGGAAGCTAACATATCAAGCTAACATTATCTTAAACAGTTTATTTAGCTGCTGGAGCAGATTAAAACGATGCCTCACACTTAGATCGTTGTCGCTGGTTTCATCTTCACCCAATCACCCGTCGCATTTAGTAAAGTGAAGCAAAACTTTAGAGCGCGTTCATGTTCTTCTAGTCGGAAATTTGGAGTTCCGAGAAGAAAGCAAATGCACCATTAGCGAAACAGAAGCTAACATATCAAGCTAACCTTATCTTAAGCATTTTATTTACCTACCGGAGCAGAATAAGAAGAGGATGTCTCACTTAGATCGTTGTCGCTGGTTTCATCATCACCCAGTTACCCATCACATTTAGTGAAGTGGACCCAAGCTTTAGCGTGCGTTCTTTCTACCATGCTGCTCTGTTTACAACTGGCTCGCAGCGAGAGACGACATAACGCTCTTGCGCATGCGCAGCTGTCTTGGCAAGTTCTCGATATGGACGGGTACCGAAACGAGGCACCGTTTGAAATGACGTGAATCGGTGCTCAGTCGGTACTGTGGAATTCGGTCGGTACCTTAAAAAGTACCGAATTCGGTACCCATCCCTACTTACGACGCACCGTCTCAGCATACGACACCTTATGCTCAGCCTTAACCTTCCCCACCTCCACCGCCGCCCTATACGCAACATAACCCCTATAAGCCGCTTGATGGTTCCCACCACAGTTACAACATCGGAGAGATAGATTACAACTCGTGTCATGGTCACCCCCGCACCTCCGACAACGCACCCCCCACCACACAGGCACAGGCCACATGACCATATCCCTGACACCTAAAACATCTCAAAGGATGCTCCTCGTACGTCCTCACCGTGAAACTAAGGAAACCCAACTGGACACAGGCAGGGAGCTCTACTGGGTCAAAAGTAATCAGCAGCGGAGTGGACCCACGTGCATTAAACCCCAGATGCCAAACAGCCACCACTGCCGCCCCACTCAGGGAACAAAACACTTCCGACTTAGAAACCTCTGCCATACACCACACCCTTAACCTTACAACCACACCTCGACTAGGAAACCACCACGCCCACCCCCAGAAACTTCTCAAGCTGCAGCGCTTTGTGGCACTGGGACTTATTCCGGCACACCACCACCAACAGCCCACTGAACACTACGATAGCGTCTAGCACATCCCCTACCATGGCACTCAGCTTCCGGGACACCGCCAATGGGTTAGAGGTAGCAAAATGGGCACCTCCTCCCACCCTGATACGCATCACAAAGCCACCCTCCTCCAGCCTCTGTTGCTTTAGCTGTGCATCCCAGTCACCATCTGACACATCACTGCTGCTTCGACAGTACCTCTTTGCTGCCCCCACCAACTGAACCGTCGCTCCAGCCCTACTCGTCCCCTTCCTCCCTGATTTCCGCAACAAGCGAGGCTGCACCAGAGCGAAGCTGAGCCGCTGTCTTTCCGGGCCTGTACAGGCTATCGGCCAACCACTCGAACAACCCTCAAAGTCAGCCCAAACCGTTCCTCCTGCGCCCGACTCGGTCCACCACCGAACTACTCCGCGCTGACGGCGACCTCTCGAGCCAGTGACTGTACCTGTCCCCAACCCTGTCGTTGCATTTTTCTTCTTCTGCTCCTCTCCCTTCCTCCTGGAAGCTCTCCCTTTAATGTTGCTCAGGAGGTGATCAGTCCAAGTGAGTACAGCTGTGCAGGTAGAAGGAGGAGGAAACGCACTGACTGTCTTCTGCAGCTTCAGATTTCTGGGACAAACCACAGCAGATGTAACAAAGAGCCATCAATGAACTGAATGTTGCTGCTAGGAGGTCACACTAACAGTGATTCTGCTGGCTAGTTCGTGCACTACAGCACCTTTACGCTTGTTAACCTTGATACCTCAACATGTGACTGTTTACCTTTATTTTATGTTTACTTCATATTTAATTTTAGAATTTTCTTATTATGTACACACTCAAAATGTGTGTATGTAAATTTTACAAGTAAACAATGTTGTAATTACTGTATGTTCAGTAAAACTGTTTACATGTTCAAAGTATTTTTTACAGAATTTTCTGGCAGCCACAGCGGCCAAAATTATTTTGTAAAAACAACAGAAATGTTTTTCATTGTATGTTTCTATTTAAACTTTTCTATTTATACACTTTTTGCACCTTAAACTGACTGTGTGTGCGAAAGATTGTGTGTGTGTGTGTGTCTGTCTGTGTGTCTATGTGTGTGTGTGTGCGCGTGTCTGTGTGTGTGTGTGTGCTTGTGTGTGTGTGTGTGTGTGTGTGTGTATGTGTGCGTGTCTATGTGTGTGTGTGTGTGTGTGTGCGTGTCTGTGTGTGTGTGTGTGTGTGTGTATGTGTGCATGTCTATATGTGTGTGTGCGTGTCTGTGTGTGTGTGTGTGTGTGTGTGTGTGTGTGTGCGCGTGTCTGTGTGTGTGTGTGTGTGTGTGTGTGCGTGCGTGTCTATGTGTGTGTGTGTGTGCACGTGTGTGTGTGTGTGTGTGCGTGTCTATATGTGTGTGTGTATGTGTGCGTGTCTATATGTGTGTGTGTGTGTAATCAATTCTACCCTTATAATATTCAAATCAATCAATCAAATTTTATTTGTATAGCACCTTCTACAACATTATCCGAAGCCCAAGGTGCTGAACAACATCATTAAAAGAAAAACATTCTCAATACATGGGCATAAAAGCACGATAAAAACATAAAATCATAAAATAGCAAGCAAACAGCATTACAGATAAGAGATATTGGAATAAGACCAATCGATTAAAAAAAATGTCAGACAAAATAAAATCAAGCATCCGGTATAAAAAGAAGAATAGTTAAAACCATAATGTTAGGGCAATTCAAGTGACCCTAGCGCTGAAACGCAATCAGATAAAAATGAGTCTTTAAACGAGACTTAAAAACTTGAAGGGATGGAGCCTGTCTAATGCTCAGTGGCAATTCGTTCCACAGAGTTGGAGCCAAAATAGAAAAAGCACGACTACCCCTCGATCGAAACTTCGACCGGGGGACCACCAGAAGTTCCTGCTCGGCTGAGCGAAGAGCCCGAGATGGAGCATACCTGTTCAAAAGCGCAATAATATACAAGGGGGCACTGCCCTGGAGGGCCTTATAAATGAGAGTTAAGATTTTAAACTGAGCTCGATATTTTACCGGGAGCCAGTGCAGAGTATCCAGCACTGGGGTAATGTGCTCTCGACATCTAGTGCCTGTCAGGAACCTAGCCACAGAGTTCTGCACAAACTGGAGCCGTGCAACCGTGCACTGGGCCAGACCAGCATACAGAGCGTTGCAGTAGTCCAGCCGGGACAGGACGAAGGCATGCAACACAGACTCCAGATGAGCTCTGGACAGCAGAGGCCTGATCCTGTATAGTGTTTTCAGGTTAAAGAAACAGGACCTCACCACTGTATTTACATGAGTGTCAAGATTAATTTCACTACCTCCTTACGTGAACTGTCTTTAGTGAGCGCAAAGTCAGTTTTGTTGTACACCTGTGCAATGACGATAACACAATCCTGAATCTTAAATCTAATATCCGGTAAGTCTATGATTATATTCCCAAGTGTTGCGCATTTCCATGTTATTGTGGAAACTACCCATTGTTGCTCCTCAGCAGGGACAGGAAGCACCTTTTACAACAAACTCATCTTCTTTATCGTGATGCGATCCGGGCTACGGAGGGACCTATTACCTTACTGATAGAGTTACATCATCTCATAAAAAGAGACAGCTTTGACATTTATCCATTCTCCTCCTCTTATCTGGGGTTGGGTCAAGGCAGCAGTAGCCAAAGCAGAGAAGTAAAGACTTCCCTCTCCTCAGCCTCTTGGGCCAGCTCCACAAGGGAATCCTAAGGCGCTCCCAGGCAGGACGAGAAATAGCTCAGAAATGTTTCTATAATCATTTGTATTTGCCAGATCATTTTATTTTTAGGAATTCTTTTAACTGCTCTGTTGAGCCATGACATCATCATGTAGGGCTTGCTGCACAAAATAGTTTTATTCTGCTCAACTTCAGCTTGCTCTCCTCCTTCAGGAAGATATTTTTGAATTTTTCTTTTTCTTTGGTTTTTTACTAACTCATTTTTTAAACGGCTTTTGGGTTGATGTAGGTTTGCTCATGTTGGTTTAGGAGGAACAGGCTTTTGGAAATGTTCCAATCTGATTTTACAGTCGGGCACATCACTGAGTCTGTTCTTTTAAACGCTTTAAGTGATATGTTCTTAGCCAGGTGTGATTCTGCTATTATTTGATCTTTTGGCAGTTTTCTACACTGTGGACCACAATATTCTGCTGTCTCGGCTTGAGCAATGGGTAGGGAACACTGGATGTGCCCTGGAGAGGGAGAGGTCCCATTTTTCAGGGAGAAGCTTCTTCATGAAGCTGGGCAACTTCTCTTCCTCCTGAGCCAGCCTCTCTAGAGGGGTACCTCAGGGGTTTATTCTGGGTCCATTGTTGTTTTACTTATGTCTACTGCCTCTTAGTTTAATTCTTTTGAAGCACAAGGTCAATTTCCACCTGTATGTAGACTATCTAAGTACATTTTCCCTTGAGACAAGGTCCTGCAGGCTGAATCTAGCCCCTCCAGGCCTGCCTGGTGGAGGTTCAATTCAATTCAATTCAATTCAAGTTTATTTATATAGCGCCAAATCACGACAAGAGTCGTCTCAAGGCACTTCACATAATAAACATTCCAATTCAGGTCAGGTCATTAAGCCAATCAGAAATAATGTTTCCTATATAAGGAACCCAGCAGGTTGCATCAAGTCACTGACTAGTGTCAGTGACTTGATGCAATCCTCATACTTAGCAAGCATTTAGCGACAGTGGAGAGGAAAACTCCCTTTTAACAGGAAGAAACCTCCAGAGAATCCTGGCTCAGTATAAGCAGCCATCCTCCACGGCTCACTGGGGATGGAGAAGACAGAGCACACACACACACACACACACACACACACACACACACACACCAACATATATACCAAGTAGTGTTTCTATGGTTACATTGTGATTTCTTAGTAAATATTCTATTTGGTGAGAGATAAAATTTATTGTATTTCTCCTAGTGGATCTATAGTTAAACAGGTAAACTAGTAGTAGCACATCCAACGTCAAGGAAAGTAAAATGTTATTATCAGGAGAGGGAGAATGTTTAAATGGTTAGCAGCAGTGTTGCAGTGTGTTGGTGGTGGTCAGAGGGGCTGATGGTGCCAAATGGCAGTCTCGCCTCTGTCAGATTGCCCCAGGGCGGGTGTGGCTACAAAGTAGCTTACCACCAATAGCAGTGTGTGAATGTGAGAGTGCATGAGTGTCCTAAACAGTGTTCAAGATGATGGCCCCCTCCATGAGGCCACCACAGCTCAGCAGAACATCATTGTAGCTTCTTCTGGGGAGAAAAACACTTCGAGAGAAAATAAAGTTAACAGTTTAAACAGGGCAAGGGAGAGTCGCCTTTACCGACTGTACACTCCACCTCCCTCTACTCCCCCACTTGTCCAGATTTAGGCTAACATCAGATTTTAACCATAGGCCCTATCAAATAAAAATGTTTTAAGCCTATTCTTAAAAGTAGACAAGGTGTCTGCCTCACGGCCTAAAGCTGGGAGCTGGTTCCACAGGAGAGGAGCCTGATAACTAAAAGATCTGCCTCCCATCTTAATTTTAGATGTTCTGGGAACCACCAGTAAACCTGCAGTCTGAGAGCGAAGTGCTCGGTTAGGAACGTATGGAACAATCAGATCACTGATGTATGATGGAGCTTGATTATTAAGAGCTTTATATGTGAGAAGAAGGATCTTAAAATCTGTTCTGAATTTAACAGGTAGCCAATGTAGGGAAGCTAAGACAGGAGAGATATCATCTCTCTTTTTAATTCTCATCAGAACTCTAGCTGCGGCATTTTGGACAAGCTGAAGACTTTTAACTACATTCTGTGGACTTCTTTATAGTAATGAATTACAGTAATCCAGTCTTGATGTAATAAATACATGAACTAGTTTTTCAGCATCACACCTGGAAAGGATGCTTCTAATCTTAGCAATATTCCAAAGGTGGAAAAAGGTTAGAGCATGGATGGCTTCCAGCTTCTTAAGTTTTAATGAGGCCAAAACAGAGGTCATTGTTTTCAGCCCAAGGGCTAATTATGCCTCTAAGCAGGAAGTTGACCTCTCTTCACTGGCTTCCTTTAAGAAGTAGCTAATCACTCATCTCTGGGATTAAGGTAGCGCGACTCATGTTGCGAATGACCGCAGTCACCAATTCTTGTTATGTGTCTTACCCACGTATGTCTGATCTTTGAATTGTGTGTGCTGAAACTGAATTTCATTTCTCTGTATGTCCTGCACATGTGGTAGAAAACGACAATAAATGACTTTGACTTTGACTTTTAATAAAGCATTTTTGAATTGAATTGAATCTGGGTGTGAAGTTGGATGCGTCACTAAATCTAGAGATTCATATTAGTGGAGTAGTGCGCTCTTGCTTTTTCCATATTTGCCGCCTATGTCCAGCATCAAATCGCTAGTGTGGTGGGATCACATGGCAAATTTAGTCCATGCTTTTATTACTTATCGGCTACACTACTACAACTCCCTTTACTTAGGAGTTAGCAAGGCTGCACTTGCTTGGCTTCGGCTTGCACAAGATGCTGCTGCTAGACTCCTGACCGGCACCAGAATATGGAAACATGCCTGTCTTTGCCCATCTACATTGGTGTCCAGTACAGTCAGATTCAAGGTACTTGTTTTTGTTTTAAAGTCTCTGCAGGGCTGTACTTCAAGCTATCAGTCTGCGTTACCCCAAAATTCCACTACCTCCGCTCCGCCCCCGCCTTCCGCAGCCGCTCGCTTCCGAACTCAATTTTTACTGGTACCTGCTCTACAACGGCTCCGCTCCGGTGCGGAGACCTGAGGTGCGCAAACAGGCATGAGCGGGATTTTCGAGATCTTGCGATACAGTCCGAGCAATAAACGCGGAAGTTAGATCCAAACACCCGTTGTGTGGGAGAAGCATCAAAATGAACTGTTTAATCTGCCCATCATTTGTGTTGAGAGATCAGCAGTGTTTGGATCAACAAAGTGTGACTACTTTGATAGTAGAAACTGTATTTATGGCTTACTTTTGTGCATTTAAAGTTCAACCGCCATTGATAATTGTTAAAAGTTGTTAAACCTGTGCATATGAAACAAAAAATGCTTTTTGTTTATCGATTTATTGTGAAATAACGGAAGTTGTGCTTGCTCCCTTTCCTGTTGGGAAAGCGGGGGTAAATAAAGGCCAGTGTCTAATTATTATAAACAACATTTTTTTTTCCTCAGCAGGCATTAACTTTACCGGTATGTCCACGGGGAGGGTTCATGTCGGTTTCACAGCTTGGTCAGGAGCTAGCCGTTGCAGCACAGAACCTTATTTACGTTGTTGACTGGGTGTAAAAACACCCAAATTCCGTGCGATCGGTACAAAAGCAAACGTCTTTGTTTTTTGTGTTCTGAAAGTAGTGCGCCACAAAGGACTTACTGAAACTTACTCAACGAAGACGAAATAGTGGATCATAATCTCCGGCAGCAAGATGAGCAGAAACGTAACGGGAAATGCTAGTTTGCAGTGATCACTTCATCACAGCTAAGGGTTTACTAAAGCTTTTTTTATGGCGTTTTATTGAACAGCTTAGAAACGCAGCTAAAAAAGCAGCAGGTGAACAGTTTGACACTGTTTTCACATGTCCTCATCGCAAATAGCTTTTTGAGTGCAGTTAGCTCAGTGTTGAAATGTGGCATTAGTACCTTAATAAAATTAAACAAATGTACCAGAAATCTGGATTTAAAAAGGCATACAATGTTAGTTATAATTAGATCCTAGCACGTACTCTCCATTGGCATTAGCTATCATTACGAGTTAATTACATAATTAAAATAGCATATCTCACAAGCGTAAACAAGACAACGGCCATTTAAAGTTTTAAAGCTTCCCTGGATCTCTAAATTGTTAACCAACCTGAAATTAAATAGTTGTAGGCTTTCAGACTCATAAAAAGCTTCTGGTTTGCAGTGTAATATGAGATTTGCCACGATCACTTCAGCTTTGGGTAAATCCTCCAGCGAAATAACTTTATTTGTTGTAGGTGTTCTATATGCATATGTACATACAATGTTAACTGCACATTTTCAGTAAATGAGCCTGGTGATTTATAAATTCAAATAGACACAAAATCTTGTTTTAATTCATTCTACTGATAGTTTATTTTACTCAAATTCAAATTGAGGCCTGCTGGCTAATTCTGGCCTCCTTCCAATAAAGGCCCGGGCCTTTATTAGAGGATTCACGGTAGCTGCACTTGCCAGAATTATGTTTTCAAACCTGTTTATACACACACACACACACACACACACACACACACACACACACACACACACACTTAGAAACAGTGCTGGTGAAACAACATCCATGGAGGTGATGGCTTCAAGGAATGTCTCATATTGGTCTCTAATTGAATTCAGCTGGGTCTTTTGAATGTCTACCTCCATCAAATCCTGCATGTGTGGATGACGGTGTTGTTGCTGCTGGTATTTGCCCAGTGTGGTCTCTGTGAACCCTGCGGCACCACAGTCGGTTCCAGCCTCTTGATGCGATCTGGAGGGGTTTGTCTTTGAACATGACATCTGTTTCGCTGTGTGAATAATGGTGAGGTGGTGTGACGTGTTGAAGCAGAACACGTTTTCTCTGGCTGACACACACCTCACATCTGTTCACAGTGACTTGGTCATGTCTCTCTCTCTTTCACTAACACACACCCACACACACAGGTTTAAGTGAAGATCAGCCTCTTGCTGTGTGAGTGATCTGTGAGTGAGGCTTGAGATCGTGACACTGATCTCAGGGCATCTTTGTTTTTTACACAGGGAAGTCGTCAGAGGTGAAGAATAATTCTGCTCTAGGATCAACAAAACGTCTGTTTCTCTTTAATAACAGAGTTAGAATCAGACGCTGAGATATTTGAAATGAGTCAAACGTGAGGATAATTATTTATTTTGCTCTTAAAAGAAATAATTTACAATTGACAATTTGAAAGGGCAGAACACTTGAATTCACATTTTCTCCCATGAGAGCCTGAACGCTTCTCCTTTAATAAAATATCACAATTCATTCACATCCGACTTTTGCTGCAGTGCGCTGAGAATCACCAACATGGACATGGATGCAGAAATGGGCTGAGAACCAGTGCTGCAAAATGTAACGGCCTCGCATTTTTAATGGCCGTAAAATCCCTGAACCAGAAGGACTAAGTTATGTGGGGAAATGTAAACAAGCTGGGAGCTTCCCAACTGTTATCAAGTCTTAAAGAATCTGGAACCCACATATACTGGTTGTACTGGTTCCCTGTACAACCAAACCCAGCTGACTGTACTCAACACCAGCCTCTAAACTTTGCTTTGAAGCATTGTTCTCGTTTTATCTTAAAATGAATGTATCAGTCACAGTTCTTTAGTTTGGCCAAACTGAAGTCTAAAGGGTTCAGGTATTCTCGTTAAACATCCAGGAACTCAGGGAGCATCCAATTTATTTTAGTCTTTCTTTTTTTCTATTTCAAACATAAATATTGTCCCAAAAGAAATATAAAAAGAATTGTAATGTCACTGTTTTTAAAACTGCTAAATGAAATGAACATGTTTCATAAATAGAGTTAAAGCATAAATAAATAAATTTAAATCATAAATATATCTTCACTATACACATGCAACAAAAGAAACAACAAAAGAAATAAAAAGGCTGACTTTGTGCAGTAAAGTAGAAAATGTTTTTCTTTGCAAAGAAAAAGGAAATAGTTCAGATTTAGCTTTTACTGCTTTTAAAACCTTTTCAATCAAGAAGCGGCACAGTCCAAAAACCTGTTTCTTTGTGCTTGTCTCTTCTCATCTCCAGTCCATCTTCTGAGCCTTTCAGTAGTCTGTTTCCAGACTGGCGTAATCTGAGAGCAGCTGGAATTTGAGCTGCTCATCCAAACATCTGGTGAAACATCTGGCTGAAGGGTGGGGAGACGCACACCTCTCACATATGCTCTCTTCTCCTTCAGGACCTTCAGTCGCGCTTCTTTTTAGTGTGAGGTAGGATCTCTGAATTTTTGTCTGATAGGAAATAAAGAAATGCTGAAAAATAACTTGTTTTCTTCTTTATTGAGATACAAATAAGCTGCTAGTTCATCTTTAGCGGAGTCCCAATTTATCCATTTCCCATGCCTCTATGTCACTGGGCTGCGGCTGCTTTATACAAAACCAACGTGCACTTTAGTGAAAACTATTTGAATATGCGGTGACGTCATCTATGTGACATGTGAATCTGCATTTTTACCAGTTACCTTGCTTCAAGCTGTCTTAAGAAATTGTATGTATAAGTTCTTCATAGTCAAACATGAACTATCAGTGTGAGCTTTGGAAACACTGGTACAGCTGTCTATTAACACACATTTGAGTTTTTATCTTCATGTTTTTTACAAATTACATTTTAATAATTGCTTTTTATACTCTAGCTATCTACACTGAACAAAAATAGAAATGCAACCCTTTTGTTTTAGCTCTCATTTTTCACGAGCTGAAATGAAACATCTGAAAACGTGTCTACATACACAAAACACCCATGACTCAGATATTGTTCTGAAATCTGTTTGCATGTGTGCTAGTGAGCACTTTTCCTTTACCAAGCTAATCCATCCCACCTCACAGGTGTGGCATATCAAGGGGCTAATCAGACAGCATGAATAATGTACAGGTGTGACTTAGACTGCCCACAATAAAAGGTCACCCGGACATATGGAGTTTTGCCTAAAACAGGCGTATCTGAGCTTTTTGTCCACCAGAGTACAGTACTCTGGCATTCATTCCTAATAGAGACCACTGCAAATGTATTGATCAAAAAAGTGTTCCACACCTTAAATGATTTTGGGCTTAGTCTTGAATAAGTTAGACACCCATGGTCTGTTGGCTTTTCCAAAGGGTGTCCCATATTTTAACTACCAAGCCTTGGTTCAAATTAAGGGCTGAGGTGAAATTATAGGGGTATGGGAAATGGTATTCAGCCTAAATATTTGCAGGCTATATCACAACTATATATATTATATATAATGTATCACAATTACTTACCTCTTTTAATCTTTTCAATTGTTTGGTGTCAACCCTAGTTTGACCTTCGCCTCACTCTCCACATCATACACTCCCCGTTTGTGAAACCTGAAACAAACAAGAGAACAGCAGCTTTGTCAGACTTCTTTAATGTGTGGGCGTCTATGGTGGAGGGTACGGCGGCCTGATGTCTCCCCTTGTGTGGGACAGTCATACATTTTTATTACTTTTCACAACTCCCGCAAATAGGGCTTGTGATCATGATGTCATCAGCGACATTACTATTGTAAACAGTCTCATTCTTGCAGCTTAAATGAATCTATTATTCATTTCATTGGTTGTATCACACAGCCTATGGTAAATCGTTGCTGTGTTGTGGAGTGCAACACCTGATCGCCAGGGAAAAAGTTGCAAAACAGGCAAATTTTTCACCCTTTCATCTGCTTGGGGGCACAGCCATGAAACCACGTAAGCGCCGGCTCAACAAAGTCTCGTCAGCTCACTTGGATCACAGCTTTACGGCAACTAAACACCACCCTCCAGATCATTTTCATTCTTGTAAGTCATAGATGGTGTACGTTGTTTTTTCCTTCAACCATGACATGCAACAACATGACATGTTGTTTAACAGTTTCTTTCACCCAAATCTGCTTCTTCTCTGCAACATACTGTTTGTTTTCATGGTTTGTTTACACTCCTGAGGCCACCAACATGTCGGTGCACATCCCAGAATGCTATATGATCACAAGCCCTATTGACTCTGTCCCGCATTATTCTTGTTGGAATAAAGACTCGTGGATTTAAAGTGTTAAGGGAGTCTTTGTTTTTTATCAGAATCATTTTTGTTATGTCACGACAAGAAATCCTCTATGAAAAGGTGCAGAAGATCTGAGAATGACCAAAAACACATCTTGGTCAAAAGCAGGTTTCCCAGTAATTAGACTTGTTCGCGCTAAAATCCAAAGTACATTCTAACACAGATGAGGTGCGGGGGCTGTGTTGTTTCAAATGCATACAGGTTAAACCCTTGAAAGCACATTTCAGAAGTGCTGAGAAATTTTATTTGAAGCCTTCATTACTTATTCTCAGAATTTTGAGAAAACAGTCAGAACTAGAGCTGGATAATGATTCAATTACGATATATCTCCATAGATTAAAAAAGGGTAGATAAAAACTTTGATGACACAAGTTTTCTTTCTCTTTTTCGTTATAGTTTATCAGGTAGCTTAACACAAGACTCCCAATAATCAACAACACAGATCCAGGCATGCTCCATCACCAAGCACTCCCCTCTCAAACCTCAACAGACAGCATGTGACTTAGACAAGAAGTTGCAGCAACAAGATGCGGAGGAAGTTGTCCCAAAGGAATATTCGCTTTTACAGTTCTTCAGCGGACAGAGCTGCACTCGGATCGTTACGCCTTCCTCTTTTGTCCGTGAAGAGAGAGTGACTATGTGTGTGTGTGGGTGTGGGAGGAGGGGAATGCGTGGGTGGTCCATTTCAGCTCTGTCTGTTGTCTGTAAAACAGGGTGGGGGTGTGCACGGACCGTTTCGCCTCCCTCCATTGTCGGGATGGGGGGGACCATTTTGGTTCCGTCCATTGTCCGTGGGAAGGGGGAGTGGGGCAAGAGTGTGTGGAGAGGGTCAGATGTGTCTCACGCTCAGTGTGAGCCCTGGTGAAAGCAGGATGGTATGAATTCATTTCTTGTCATGTTTGTAAATAAAACATATCAATGTATATTGTGAATTATGTGTGGCAGCTAATCATTGATGTGAAGAAGAACTGAAATCTTAATTTCTGCTAGAAAAATAAAAAAAATCCTCTTTCCTCAAATCGTTCAATCCTTTAAATGAAACATTGAATTTAAGTCAGAGGAAACACTTTAGAATATTGTTGCTGAGGACTACCTGAATATTGTTGTGTTATTAAACATTTATAAATGTTTAGTATGTCATTCGTAAGTCATTAACAGATCGTTTGATAGGTGTTAGATAATGATGTACAAATACTTTATAAAGCTCATACTAACATTTACAAATACATTTATAAGTATTTAGTAAGTCATTAATTAATCATTTACATGGTATTAGGTAATAAATGCAATTCATTTTAGAGGCTGTGATGACATTTACAAATGTTTAAACAATTATTTACTAAACATTTACAAAGACTTATTTGCACATTTGATAATGATTTATAGATTATGCAAAACTTTTTAAAGTCACATTCGTCATATGTAAGATTATGATGCACCTAAAAATCCACAGAGTTATAAACCCTTAGAGCTGAAACTGAAATGAATATTTGAATAAATAAAATGTTTGGAAGTTTTGTGTCATGTATCAACAGTATCCTCCTAGTGTGACTTTCTGGGTCCGTTACGTAGACGGGAAGTTCTGCTGCTCAGATTAAAGTCAGCGTGAGCAACACTCAGGAGGAAGTGCATTGCGCTAAGCTAGCATTGCGCTAAGCTAACATTTCTCAACAGTAGAAAGAATCCAGAAGCTTCAGGCATGATAAGGTGTGTTTTCAAGAGTGTAAATGAAGGCAAATTTACTATAAGCAATGAAGTAGAGTCAGATAATTATTTAACCGCTACCGCTAAAAGCCAACATCTCTTTAACACTAAAATGTTTGCTTGTCGGCTTATTTAATAACCTCGTACAAATTTTTATTTCAGTTAGATTTGTTTAGAACTATGCAATTTTATCATATATCAGAAAGGCAAAACAAAAGTGATCCCATTTATTTGATGGATATTTATTAATTTGTTAATGTGTTTTGAGCTATTAAATTAAATATTCACTTTATTTTAGGAATCGGCTTCATCAAACAGCTTGGTCTGGGCAAATCCACCCTGCTCAGCTGAATCTGCACCAGAGTTAACAGGCAGCAGCTTAAATGGAGTTGAAATACAAGTTATAGAAAAATACTTTCTGGTCATTTTTTGGACTTCAGTGCTAGTCTGAGACTGTCTATCAAGAACACCATGTTCAGACATAAAGGTGTCCATATGTGCTCTTGGCACCAGGATACCTTAGGCTGCAGTTCAAAGATTGACTTTGTTGTGGACTCAGCTGATCTGCAGCTGCATGTCTTGGACGCTCAGGTGAAGAGAGGGCGGAGATGTCATCTGACTAATACCTGGTGGCTTCAATGGTGGGGGAGGAGGACGTTGGTCAGACCTGGTAGGCCCAAATGTGTTGCGAGGGTCTGTTGGGAACATCTGGTGGAGTCTCCTTTTAGAAGAAGTTTCAGTTCCCACCTCTGACAGAATTTCCAAAATGTTCCGAGCTCGTTTATGGTGAGAGTTGGACTCCGCCAAGGCTGCCCTTTGTCACCGTTTCTGCTCATAACTTTTATGGACAGGATTTCTAGGCGGAGTCAAGGTGTTGAGGAGAACCATTATGGTGACCTGAGGATCAGGTCTCTGCTTTTGCAGATGATGTGATCCTGTTGGCTTCATCAGAACATGATCTCCAGCTTTCGCTGGAGAGGTTTACAGCCGAGTGTGAAGCAGCTGGGATGAGAATCAGCTCCTCTAAATCCAAGACCATGGTCTTGAGTCAGAAACGTTTAGAATGGCCTGTAGTTGATGTAGCACATTTTAGAGTCCTGGAACCCCCCAAAGTTCTTTACAACACAATCAGTCATTCACCCGTTCACACACACATCCACTCGCTGGTGGTGATGAGCTACAGTGTAGCCACAGCTGCCCTGGGGCGCACTGACAGAGGCAAAGCTGCCGAGCACAGGCACCACCAGTTCCTCCGACCACCACCAGCAGGCAAGGGGGATTACGTATCTTGCTCAAGGACACAACAGCAGAATTCTATATCAGGCATTGAGATCTTAGTACCCTCCGATCACTGGACAATCCGCTCTACCTCCCGAGCTACTGCTGCTAATGATAAAATGAGTGGTAATATTGTGTATATTCAACAGTGATTTTAAAGCTAAAAGGCAGAATAAATGTGTTTTAACTCATTTTTTACTTTATCTTGTTGCATTGAAATTTCACCTTGCCCCATATTGAGTCGTCTCTGTCCCACAGATGGCAAGTTGAGATCTTGTCGCCCTTGTGGAGTGATGGAAGAAAATATCGATACACTGAAATATGGCAATATTCTGTGTTTATGATACTGAATTGTTACTCAAAAGCAGTGTATTGAGTTTTTCTGTAAACATTTACTGTATTTCTTTTGTGCTGGGTGGTATCAGTTTTTACCGCTGACTCTCAGGTAGGGTTGGGCATTGAGAATCGATTGGAACCGGTTCCAACTGTTCATTTTTCCCAGAATTGTTCAAAGTTTTTTATTTTGATTCCTAGTTTCGATCCTTAGAATGCAGACGGAAGAGGAATCCGTGGCCGATCTCCGTGAAAAATAAACGGGATCTGCAAATTATGATCAACGCTTTCCAGAGCTGATCACACCAGCTGTCTGTGTGCAACCCGAGTCCACCCTCCCCCCACCCAGATATAAACAAACACGTCTGCCGAACTTTTACTCCGTGATGTAAACTAACTCCTGCAGCATAGAGGAAACATGATAAATACGTCAACACGGTGGATTTAATAGAAGCTTTAAACCCTGCGCACTCATATGAGGACATTACCATTTTGCCCTTCTGCACCATAATAATTCCTTTTTTAAAACTTTGACCTATTGGCCTCATTTGGGGCCACTGGCAGCACCATCTAGTGGTCAAAGAACAACACTACACCCATTTACCTGAAAATAAAATGGAGGGAGTGTCAGCCAAAAACTTCTATGGCCACTCCTGACACAAAGGCCCTGTCCACACGTAGCCGGGGATCTGCCAAAACGTAGATATTTTTCTACGTTTTGGCCTGTCATCCACACGAAAACGGATCTTTTTAAAAACTCTGGCCAAAGTGAAGATCTGCGTTTTCTTCGTTTTGGTTGTCTGCGTGTGGACAGACAAAACCGGAGTTTTAAGGTCCGCAACGTCACTTTCCGCAACAAAAAAATGCTGACATCACGTGTGCGACCTGTGTTTACACTAGCCGACAGAATGGATGCCCTCAGAGCTGTGCTCGCTTTATCAATTGTCCAAGCGCTTTTTGCTTGTTTGTTTTTGCAAGCTGAATTACTGCTCCTTGCGGAAGACCACAGACGAAGGACGAGGTTAAGAATGGGGGAAGTACTGCCGCCTACAGGTCTGGCATGTCCTTAACAACGTATTTATCCGGGTACGTGTGGACAGAGTTTTTTTTTTTTTAACGAGGTGGTGTGGATGCAAGTTTTTGGAGGGGCGGATATTCGTTTTAAAAAAAAAACGGCTACGTGTGGACTAGGCCAAAAAAGAGCCAGGTAAGAGTTAAATTCAATTTTCATCAATGAATCTGTAGTATTTATGCAAAGTAAAGTTTATTGCTTCATATGAATTGCAAATGTGTGATTTTTGAAAAGATTAGCCAAATAAAACATACCTAAACATGAAGTACTTGTTTGAGGACATCAGGATTATGTTAGGTTCTCAATTGTGCCATGCGGCAAGATAAACTTGCAACCTTTAGCAAAAATTTACAGGTGAAAATAAATATTGTAATTTAAAAAAATTTATAACTATGTGTTCAGATAAGCTTGAAAATGTTTTGAGCATAAAAAACAATTATTTCTCGCAAGTGAGACCTTTATTCAGCTTTAGAAATAATTAGCTAGCTAACTAGCAAGCAAGTCAGAGTCCTATTTATGCAATCTATGTTTTTTATAAATTTTTACTGCAGTTTGGAGATTATTTTATTATTTTATTGTTACAGGAAAACTTTCATTGTCAAAAGCAGAACAACTGCTCAATGCAGTTGCAGAAAACTCTGATGTTGAAGGTTTATCAGATGGTGAAGACAATGATCTGGCTTTGGATGGAAATGTTCCACATTTTTTTTGATGATATGACTGTGGAGCATCATCCTGATGATTCAGAAGAACATTCCCCAGAGGATGATTCAGATGAACATTATAGACCATCTGAAGCATTGCTGACAGCAATGATGAAAATGAGCCACTCCATCCACATGTGCACAAGCATGGGTGTCAACGACAGCGTATTGAAAATGAATGTGAGCCAGAGGACAATTTTTTATATTTTCACCTTGACTCTTCAATTGTTTTAAAATTACAAGTGCATTACTAAAAACAGTTTATGTATTTGTTTGCATCAGCTCTGAACAAGGATTAACAAGGACATAGAGAGCCCAGAGGAGACCCGAGCAACGATGGACGTGGACAGCACTGGAAATCTGCTCCATTTACTCCAAACACTGTCCAGTTTCAGGGTGAAGAGGATGACCTGATAAATGAACGAGCAAACTGGCAGCCAATAGATTATGTGGAGCAGTATTTGGACTCACAGTTGATGAAACTCCTTGCTGACTGCACAAATAGCATGTCACAAGCTAAAAATGGCAAGTTGCTCAATACTACAGTGGAAGAAATTTACCACTTTTTTGGGACAGCAATCTTGATGTCCTGTGTGCATTATCCCCACACAAGAATGTTCGGTCCAATGCTTTTCAGATCCCTGCCATTAGTGACAGAATGTCACGTGATCGGTTTTTCAAACTAAGGAGCAATCTGAAAACAGTAATTGATGATGACATTCCAGAAAACCAGAAGAAAGCGGACAGATTCTGGAAGGTGAGACCTTTTATGGATCGTGTACTCAAAGGGTGTCACCTTCAGACTCAACCAGAATGTGTCTCAATAGATGAGCAGATGATCCCGTTTACTGGAGCCTGTCCATTCCAACAGTATGTGCCACTAAAGCCCAATCCAGTGGGGATGAAGAACTTTGTTCTGGCATCACCAGGTGGTATTCTACTGGACTTTGAACTCTATCAAGGTGCAAAAACATTGAGTTTGCAAGTTGAGGACTCAGAAGGACTGGCTTTAGGTGCACTGGCAATCAAACGTCTGTGTGGAACACTACATGTTGGTACAAAGGTGTACTGTGATCGATTCCTCACCACCATACCAGCTGTAGATTTCATGCTGGAGAAGCAGGTGTACCTTACTGGTACAGTGATGAAGAACCAGGTCTCCAAGGCAATGGAGAAGCTACCGAGTGACAAAACCCTGAAACAGCAAGGTAGAGGGGCCTCAGCGACAGTCACCCGAGCAGATGGGAAACTGTGTAGTCAAATGGTACGACAACAAGCCAGTTGTGAGGCTTTCTGCCATTCATGCCGAACAACCCGAAGACACCTGCCAGCGATGGTCCAAGAAAGACAAAAGATATGTGACCGTCACTCGTCCAAGTATTGTGCAAAAGTACAACGCTAAAATGGGTGGGGTAGACTTGTCAGACAGGATGATGAGCTACTAGCGAATGGGTGTCCAAACCAAAAAATGGACCATTCGCATGTTGATGCACTTCACTGATCTTGCCCTAGCGAACAGCTGGTTGCTGTATCGCCATGATGAGCAAGAAAACGGCACCCCAAGAAAGGCTACCATGAAGTTTCTTGAGTTTCGTATGGTAGTAGCTCAGGTAGTCCTCAGCAAGAATGGTATCCCTCACGAATGTTCTAGTGTTGTAGATGCACACTAAGAGGGTGTACACCAAGTCAAATCAGGCAAAAGGTCTCAGGTCACTCCAGTCCCACATGTCTCAGTCTGCACATGTTCTGCTGTTCATCTCCCTGAGATGGTGGTCTTGAAAAACCCCATGCGTTGCAGAGCACAAGGCTGTTCTGGAAATCTCGCGTACGTTGCATGACGTGCAATGTGTTCCTGTGCTTACAGAGTGAACGCAACTGCTTTGCAGCATTTCACAAAGCTTGACTCTCACAAAGCTTGGAAGGATGGCTTTTCTGTGCAGGTTGGAAAACTGCTTTGGGGAAAAGAGGTTGTCAATGAAAGTAGTCAAGTGTCAGTTCAAGAGGCAGTTTACAAACATTGATGACATTTCATTTTGATAGTTTTGTTTATTTTGATCCAAATGGATGAAGTTCATGTTTATTGCATAAAAAAAGGCTTTATACATTTTTTTTGCACTTTTTGTAAAGCCATGCCATGTTAGGGGCATGAAACTAAAAACTGTTAGTCAAAATAAACTGGTTTATAAATGTTTAACCAACTGTGTCTTTGTGGGTCATACCGTTTGGATAGACCTATTGTCCTCATATATGGACACACATTTTTGAGAAAAGTACTTATCACAAAATGCTGAAATTTGGACACCTTTCAGTCTCAAATAATAAAAAACATTTTAAAATGCAAAGATAAACCACTTGTCCCCATATGGAGATATCATTTTTTCCAAAAACTATTTCCTGTACAAAGACAACGTTTTGTTATTATACTTGTGATGTCCTACTAAACTGAAACAACTAAGAAAAATAAAAAATGCACAAGAAAACAATGGTCGGGTCTCAGGAGGTTAAAGAACAAACTCTGGACAGTGTGAGGTGAGTTTGTCTCACTGCAGAAATAAAAACACACATGGAGCGTCAGCAGTCAGACGCAGCCGCTCACCAACACTCGTGTGTGTGTGTGTGTGTGTGTGTGTGTGTGTGTGTGTGTGTGTGTGTGTGTGTGTGTGTGTGTGTGTGTGAGAGTGTGTGTGTGCGTGTGTGTGAGAGTGTGTGTGTGTGCGTGTGTGTGTGTGTGTGTGTGTGTGAGAGTGTGTGTGCGAGCGTCAGAAGGCTGAACAATAACCTGTAGAATAATTAGTCATCATGCTAAAGCAGCTTCTCTGTGGTGGACCACACCAGCTTCTGCCACAATAATAATAATAATAATAATAATAATAATAATAAATCACACACAAAGTTGTGAACATTTAATTTCCTTTCTGAACTATTTCTGTTGAGTTTTAATGTTTAAATCTGTTAGATTGTTACCGACAGCAGCTACGTTTAAGTTTCACTTCCTGTTGTGACTGAGCGCTGCTGCAGCATGGAGGTGTAGTTCTCAGTCATCCTGGACATGATCATCCTGAGAGTTTTAGCTGGAAACAGCTGGACGTTTCTGGATATGTTGGAGACATTTAGCCTCTCATCCCAGAGGCTGCTTCCACACTTTGGGACATGTAGTACTGCACTGACAACATCACCTAGCAACTCTACAGCAAACAGCTGTGGCTGATGCTAAATTGATGTGGAGCAGAGTTTTAACCTGAAGATGGAGATGGAATTACGATTTTGGGCTGAAATATTATATTTTAAGTAAGTTGCACTAAACTGCCAAAATGATTATTACACATGTCTACACTCGTCTATACAGGTTATGTCAGCAACAAAAGGTTAATTTAGGCGCTGCTCACTCTTTAAGTACCTTTATCTGCTCTTGACTCTAAGGAAAGCCCAGGTCTAAATAGTCCAGAGTTTGTTCCAAAGCTGTTTCAAATGAGCCGTCACCACCTTAGTTTTGCTCAGTCGCAGTAACATCCTTCCCACCTGAACAGGTAGGGGAGCTGTGATTGGACAGCTACAGATTTTAGCCAACCGAGCAGTCCGCCGTACACCGTAGAGGAAGATGCAACACACCCTCTTTCTAAATAAAGAAGGTAAGTGCCTCTTTTTGCTAGTGGCTCAAAGAAAAGCTCAAGTTTAAAAAGTACAAAGTTGATGCCAAAGCCATTTCAAATTAGCTGCCACCATCTTTGCTTCGCTCACTCCCAGTAACATCCCACCCACGAAACTGATAGAGCGCTGTGATTGGCCCACCAAACAGATGTCCAGCACACAGCCACTAGACTGACCAGGGCTGCAGAGGTTCAAATGGAACGCGGCTAGACCAGCACGCAGAGCAAAATCACTCTGGTCTGGATTAGAGGTGGGAAAAATGATCGATTCTAAGATGCATCGCGATTCAGCCGTGCACGATTCCGCATCGATGCAGCAACGTGACATAATGAGATTCTCTCCCTATGTCTATGTCGGGGGTCGGCAACTGCGGCTCTGGAGCCGCATGCGGCTCTTCCATCCATCTGATGCAGCTCTCTGTGCTTATAAAATAATGAATGGATATTTAAATAAAATGCTTTATATTTTACTGCATTAATTTTACATCTGTATGCCAATTCTATGTAAAGATTGTCTGCGTAAACCTGAACAGCTCCAACCCGGTCTTACTGTGAGACCGGGTAGACGCGTCACGCTTGTGCGTAATCATAAAGGCGCATTCTGAGCTGACGAGGATGTGAGATTCTGGGATTCTCCTCAGCTCCTGGATGTGTCGCCACATTGGAGACAGGAACAAGCGCTATTCAGCCAAAGTTTCATAATCAGGGAACATTTTCTAAGTGACAAGTCTCGCTTCAATCGGAGGAATCTTCCTGCGCTTTGGTTCTGCGACGTGCTCCAAGCCAATCTCCACAACTTCAGCTCGCTGTGCGCCGTACGTACGCACTGACAGCGAGCTGCGCTGAGCTCAGTGTCCAGCTCATATGGGAATCATTTCTTAAGTGATTTAGCTACATCTGCGCGAAACGAATAAAGTGTCAGTTCATCTGCATGCGTCGGGGTAATTCTTTCTATTCTTTCTCCGTCAAAATAAACTGTCAAATACGGGAACTGTCCGGTCAACACAAGCCCTGCTTTTAACTGTTCTGTTTTCTTGTGAAAATTGTTGCAAAGAGATAAAATTTAACTTGATTAACACCGGAGCCAGGCGCACTGCACCGTTATCTCCGTCGCTGTAAATGAGGGAAAAACAAAATGATCGGATCCTTTTCTGACCTTCCCCACCTACAAAGTTTAATTACAACAATCAAACGTGACAGAGCCTGGATTTGTATTCTGAACAGTCTAAACATGTTTTAAAAAGAAACGTATGACAAAAGTGGCACCTGCTCAGTAAAACCACCAACAGGGTGAAAAATATCAAAATATTGTAGGCAGAGACGAGCTACAACTTCTGGATCCACTTTATATAAATCGTTTTATTGATTATCTTCTTATGACAGATAACTTTGACGTACACGAGCGACCGGTACCGGCTGCTGTCTGAGGGTAGGCCCCGCCCACAACGCCGCGGCTGCTGCTGTGTTTTCTTTACTGTGGGAAACGGGTAATAATGGCTCTTTGATGGGAACAGGTTGCCGACCCCCGGTCTATGTCTATGCAGGACAATAAAGTTCTGAGGTTTTATAATTACTTCCGGGGGCAGAGTTGCAATGACATGCGCACTGCATTGCCCTAGCGCCAATTTAAAACAGAAAAGGCGGACAGGGATACAGGGCCAACATTACCAGTAATCAAAGATGTACCCGTTACATTTAAATCGGATGTCTGGGCTAATTTCGGTTTTGGGATCCTGGATGTGAAAGAATCACTTAACACAGTATTTGTTTACTATTTTTAAGTTCAGTAATATTCTATCTTAAAGCTGCTCTACCGAAAACATTATTTCTTATATTATTTAAGTAATTATAGGCAGCACACTTTAAACATTATTGCTCACTATAGTGAATAGATGAATGTTCTGTTTTTCAGGGATTTCTAAATAAAAAAAAATTGAAAACTATTCTACTGCTTTTATTAAGTAATGAAAATTTTTGTGTGAAGAATCGTGATGCATTTCAGACTCAAATCGAATCGTTAGGCAGATAATCGGAATCGGATCGAATCGTGAGGAAGGTAGAGATAAACACCACTAGTCTGGATTCCCAGGACACCTGTCCCTGTCTTCTGTTAATAAATGGATCAGGTACCCGGCCAGCCTGCTGTCCTGCCTCCTCTGTGACCTACTCACTTGCATTTGGGCCCAACCCCACCACCACATCATGACATCTTCATTCTGATGGAACAACAACATCTGGTGATAACTGTAAATGTCTGCTCTGAGTTTTGTAATTAAATTCAGTCTGAAAATTTGAAAATGTCATCTGGCCCCTTTCTTGTGATGTTTATCGTTGACAATAGACATGCCCTCTTCAGGTGGAAGGTGTGTGAGCTGTACTCACCTGAGCAGTAATAACAGGCCTATGATGGTGAGACAGATGGACGACAGCACCACTGCCACCACAGCCAGAGCTGTTGTTCTGTTGTAGTCTCCTGGGGACTGCACTGGAAGTGTAAAGAACTGGCACCTGTCCCCAGAATAATCTAGGTGGCACCTGTAAAGCCATCCAAGGGTGGATTAGTACACTTTCATACAATGCTGATGGAGTTTAGACACTTGGATACTTACACACAGGATGGCGAGCGGATGTTGCTGAGGTACTGGCAGGTACCGTGAATGCAGTAATTCTTGTATTTTTTCAGGCAGGGATTCCTCTTCCTTCCCAGGCCTTTCCCCTTCTTCTTCCCCTTTCCTCTCTTTCTATGTAACTCTGTGTTTTCAGCCTCAAAGACGGAAGATTTGTCTTGGGGTTTGACCGACATCGCAACTGTTCCAAAAAAAGGTTTCAAAAAGCCGAACAACAATCAGTTACCCTCCAAAGTCTTTGGTTAAGAGTATGCTAAGATAAGCAGGAAGCTGCCTTACCTCGTGGCTCATGCATGTAATCTCCAGACATTTCATCATCAGACTCATAGCCGTCATAGTATTCGTCCTCGTCTTCCTTGGCATCTTGATTGTTCTTTACTGTTGTGCTTGTGTGCTCCAGCTCCTCTGTCCTCATCTGGTTTCTAGTCGTGTCCAGCAGTTTGAAAACGGATGTGTGTCGCTGCCGGTCATTCACACGCCTGTCGACCGCAGCACCACTGACTAATCTGGACACCACTGGAGGAGAGAAAGGAGCCATTTTACAATCAAAACTATTTCATTTAGGCTGAAATCATAATTCAGGCTAGACAGCCCACCGTGGGCGAAGCTCAGTTGGAACATGTTACACACACAAGCAAGCTACCGGTGGAACTGGGTATGGCACTGTCAAATGAATAATCAGAGCCTTGCTCATGGGCACCCAAAAAAACCCGGCTACTGACAAGTTTAGATGTGTGGGGTTTGGACAGGAAATGAAGCAAGAAGTGGTTGCCAAACACTTTTTATGTCTCATACGCATTCCCAAAATGCATAGACAGACTCTTAGCTAATGTCAGGCAAGAATATGAGTTAAAAATAAATGTATCCAGTTACATAAAGCATGCTCCAAAATAGAGAGATGATGAACTCGTTACCGTCTGGATAGCCTGGACAAGAGCTGCTTCAAAGACTACATTTTTTATGTTATTTGCTCGTGCTTAAAGCCGTGCTTTCCAACTTTTTTTTTACAAGGACCCCCTTTTCTGTGTCCATTAAGAGCCAGGGCCCCTTAACCCTGACTCCTACAAGTATGCATACAATTAGAAGCGAATAATTACAACCTTATACAGAGAAATGGCTCTTACACAGAGCTTTGATTGTGCTATTGGATGTGTTATCTGGATTTTATAAATGTCACTTCTACTAATATAACCTTGGTAATCTCACTAGCTCAGCATACACAACACTGTGGGGACCTCCTTGGGAGGCACAAATCCCAGGTGGGGAACTACTGGTTTAAAGAGGTGTGTGAAAAGGTGAGACGATGTCACAGACACAAAATGAAATCATTAAACACAAACACACGTTGTGAATACTCACCCAAGGCTTGAACAAGCAGGAACGCAACGACTAAAATCCTCATCGTGTCCAAACTTCCAGTAATAAATAACAGACTTACGTTCACAAAAATCACAAACAAGATGTATTCCGCCCACTGCTAAAGTTCCCTTTTCATCTATTTAAAAAAAGTTTTTACTAAATCTTTTCAGCCACTTTAAGTGCGCGTGCTCGTGAGCTGTTGGGAGTGAGAGGGGCTGCTGTGTCTGCCGTCCCGGCCTGTGTAGAGGAGCAGGAAGGAGCCCAGGAGGAGTTATATGCCTCCTACAGAGCCCGCCTCCTTCTGAAGCCCAAACTGCACCGCCACATTTTGACTGCCCTTCATAAAGAGAAGGAAGGAGAACAGCAAAAATAATTAAATAAACAAAAAACACATAATAAAGTGCAGGTGTGTATCTGTTCTGTTTGTTTTAATAGGCCTTGACGTTAATTTATCACTCTGCTGTTTCAGTATTTTCCAATGTATTCATATTAATCAGATATATAACAGGAGAATCAGTGCACAGCACATGTATAGTTGTCTTCTCATTTGTGCCCCTGTGTTCTTTTTGTTTTAGTAGTAGTGGTTTTAATAATCTTAGTTGTTTTTCAGCAAATGTTTTTATGTGTGTAGTGCTCAGCGCTTTGGCTATCCTTGGCATTGTTAAAAGTGCTGCACAAATAAAGATGATGATGATGATGATGATGATGATGATGATGATGAATTGTATGTCACTGATAAAATTATAGGACAAAACAATCATCAGGTAGCAAGTTCAAAACTGCTGTCTGCCTGCGCCACCATCTGGGTAAATTGTGAACTACACCGTCTGGACTCGGACTACGTTGAAAGATCTTTTCATTAACAGTTGTAAAACCGGTAATGTTGTGACATCAGTTCAAACTCAAACACAAAAACAAATTCACATAGAAAAACAAAAGAAACAACCAGAAATAATTATCCACAGGAACACCGCCAAAGTAAAAGATAAATGAGCGTCCGACAAGAACCCCCCAAACTGTGTCTGATCCTCTCCAGATGAATATGAGATGTAGCCTCAGCAGAATAGTTGCCTGTGTTTGCAGTTGAGGATCCTTTTACCTGGGCAACATAAGTCTTTTAGTCAGCAAACAGCAAAAGGTGATCAAACTTAGCTGGTATGTGTCCAGCAGAACATCCACCATGACCACTCCAAACAGAGTGCTCACAAACTCCAAATGCACCTCTTATGAAACAACAATATATTGGAATACATTGAAAAATATACAGTAACATACACGTAAAACAATCTATTCCAATATTTCGTGTAATGTAGCAGAAGGCCATGTCGGCAACCTGCTCTACCGGTGGGCAGAGGTCACCACACCTGAAGTATCCAGCCCGTTTCTTCTGCTGGGAATATTGTGCTCTTCTTCTTACCAAAACAGTTGTCTGTTTTCGCCCTTACCATGGATACGCCATCAAAACTATCTCATGTTGACAGGGAGCTGCACTCACAAGGTCACAAGACGTGGACGTGACAGTGTGACTCTTTATACTTTACTAAAATAATCTCATTTAGTCTCATAAATAATTTCTGTATTTCACCGGTTGATTACAATAATGTTCTGTGTTATCTACAATGAATGTTTTATCTAAAGTCATTTAACAGTGTCTTGACTGCTTTACAGTAATGAATGAAACAACATTACTGTTAATTCTAGAAATACCTTATTTCATAACTTAAATACACCAAATGAGTCTACTTGATGATTTAATAATGATTTACTATCAGTTATGTCACATTCCATGCTTTCATTCTTTTTAAACACAGAAACAGTTTTGTTTACCTGTTTTGTAGCTACAGTTTCGCCGACGGCTGCCGGCTTCTTCAGGCTGACGCTGATGGTGGCGCGTCACTTCCTTCTCCGTTTATCTGCGGGCAGCAGAGGACGTTGTCGCCCTCTACTGCCCGCTCTCCCCTCTCCGACGATGCAGTCCCAATGCGTGGTCCAGCGTGTAAACTCTGTCGTCCCTGTTCATGGTTCCACATCCACGTCTCCTTATCTCGATTGCTTCCTTGATCCATCTTTTGCATTTTTGTTGTTCAGTGGTTATGATCCGTGTGTTGTCCCAGTCCATTATGTGGTTTTCTCTTATGCAATGATCTGTTACGGCTGACTTCTTTATTGTACTTTCTGAGAGGGGAGAGCGGGCAGTAGAGGGCGACAACGTCCTCTGCTGCCCGCAGATAAACAGAGAAGGAAGTGACGCGCCACCAACAGCGTCAGCCTGAAGAAGCCGGCAGCCGTCGGCGAAACTGTAGCTACAAAACGGGTAAACAAAACTGTTTCTGTGTTTAAAAAGAACGAAAGCATGGAATTAGAACTACGACACAGCAAGAACACACCTAAGATGTTCAAAGAGAAATACGGACAACAAGGAACGAAGGACTTCCGCCATTTGGAGCGATTACACCAGAAACGCGCACGTCTAAGAAACTACCTTCGCTTCTGTTTAAGATGCCGGGACGAAAACATCACACCCACAAGCTTACAGCTGAAAACACAGATCCGGACCAAGACAGCACAAAATATAATAGAAAGAGCACAGAGAGCACTGCTCAAGGAGAGGATAAGGAACGTCATAACCAAACAGAGGCGCGTGGAGGACGAACTGGAAAGAGGACACCTGGACTTAAAAAGGAATTACAAACTTGATAAACAAATGGAGGAACTAACTAAAGGACACATGATGGAAAAACAGGAAAAAGTTCACAAAAGTAAAAGAAAGACACATAGAGGAGCTAAACAAACTCATAAACAAGAAAAAGAGGGGAGAAATACAAGGTAACTCCACACCAAACTCATGGGTATGTAACATTTCACAATACAAACTAACAGAAGCAGAAGAAAGCATATTAAAAAAGGGTTTAAACTTTGCAGTCACACCAAAAGAAATACTATATGATGAATTTTTGTAGCAACAGAACTAGCATGTCAACAGATCACAGATGAGGGAAAGAAAGCAGAACTCAGAAATAACGTATTTGGGATATTAAAAAACAGCCAAATTCAACACAGCAATATTACAAAAGAAGAACAATCAGCCATGACAGCTTTATCCAAAAATGAACAGATAATTATTCTACCGGCAGACAAAGGAAGAACCACAGTGGTAATGGACAGAGAAAAATATAAACATCAGATGAACCAGATGCTAGAGGACAAAAATACATATGAAATACTTAAAAAAGATCCAACAGAAAACATTAAGAAAAAAATGAAAAAATTACTGAAGCCACTGCACGAAAAAGGCAAAATAACAGAAAAAATGTATAAACACTGGATTCCCACGGCGAACATAACACCAAGAATATATGGAACGCCAAAAATACATAAACAAAATACCCCACTTAGACCAATAGTAGACAGCATAGGTACACCAACATACAACATGGCAAAAGATATCAGCAGAATCATCCGCCCGTTCTTAGGTAACAGATCAACACTGCAAAAATAGCATAGAACTGGCAAAAGAACTAAAGGAGATTACAATAGAAGATAACAACATACTCATCTCACATGACGTCACATCCCTGTTCACAAAAACACCAACCCAAAAAACCATAGACATAGTAGTTAACAGAATCAGACAGGACAAGACTTGACACAAAAGAATAAACCTCACAGCAGATGACATAGCACAACTGATAGCACTGGTAGCTAACTCCACTTACTTCACATACGACAACACAATATACAAACAACTGGAAGGCTTCGCCATGGGTAACCCGTTATCAGCCACCCTGTGCCAGTTTTTCATGGAAGACCTAGAGCAGAAAGCCATCGCCACTGCCCCCCCCAAACTGCAAAATAAAACTATGGAAACGCTACGTAGATGACATACTGGAAATCATACCAAAAGGTCAAACAGAAACACTAACACAACACTTAAATAACATTGACGACACAGGCAGCATAAAGTTCACATATGAGTCAGAAACAGATGGCAGCATAGCTTTTATGGATATGAAAATCACCAGGCAGACCGACGGGACCCTAAACATAAACACATACAGGAAACCAACACACACAGACCAATATCTATTATGGACATCAGAACACCCTACCATACACAAAATGTCAGTAAGCTATGGCGTCAGAGGAGTGCCACAACCCGTGCACGCGGATTGGGTCCACATCGCGCGTGTGAACGGGACTCGCGAGTTAAAATATACATGGCGAGAGGTCATTTGTGCACTGAGAGGAAGCAAACTGTGTCTGTGAGCGCACAAGGACGTGCACAAGTGACAAACCTGCGTGCGCGCGTTGCCAACGAGCACACGGCAGAGGAAAACGTGCGCGCGCGGCAGCCTCTCTGCGCGCTCGGCAGCCTCTCTGCTCGCTCGGTTTCTGACTCTGCTCGCTCGGCTGTGAAGGGGTTCTGGCACTCTGGAGGCGTGGCCTGTGGCAGATCTTCTCTGTCCTCTGATTGGTTAGTTTACCCCACACTTTACCCTCTACCTATCTATATAAAAACATCTGATATTCAGTAGTTGTTGTCATAGCTCAGCTGGGAGAGCGGGTGACTCTCCCCCTGGAGGATCCAGGTTTGAGTCCGGGCAAGGAACATAGAATAGATGTCATGTTATTTTTTCCTAATTCCTGTGATATTATTTTACAGTTGTGACCGTTCAACTGTCATTAAACGTCCGAATGTTTGCTGGGCAGTGTTTTAAAAAGTGCACATAAGCTAGATGGTTTTAACCATATGAAATTATATTTTTTGTGATACTGGAAAAATACATACTGAAATAAAACTACTGATTGAAAACTTTATGACTGTGGTTGTACAATATATGACTCACTAATACACTGCAAACGCCCTTAGAGTGGGGCTTCCAGAGAGAGAGAGAGAGAATTTGTATTCTGTCAAAGTTGTAATATTACTTCAGCCACTCTTGAGAGGAGACTCCAGGTAAAAATAGACTTGTGGTGTAGGTATGTTCAAGTTTAAAAAGTTCTTGCCTCATTAATGTATTGTTTATTTTTTTCAGCATTTAATTGACAAATTATCCTTTCAAATAATTAATTGATGAGTTACATAATTGTGCAGTTAGAATTGTTGAATGGACTGAGTCAAGTTTGGTGCACTTTATATATTTCAAAACATGTTTTTTTATATTAATGATGCATATAAATAATTTAAATGTTAATTTAATGAAATATTTCTATTTTTTCATTACCTCACCCTTGTTTTGACAAAAATGGGACCTTGCTGGATAATATCATGGAGAAACTATTTGTTCACAGTTCTTGGCTCAGTGAGGATCTGTATACCAAAGGAGGAGATACTCAGAAATCTGTCTGCAGATTGTTACAACCCAGACTGGAAGTGGTGGGCTGTAATAAGAAAGGAGACCAAACAGAGGAGTGGGGGATCAACAACTGATTTATTTAACCAAAGTAAGGATTTACTAAAGCAAGTTAGTGAACAGAAAATGTCTGGGGACTCTTTCATAACGCCCATAACACTTTCTGGCTTCTGATTTGTCTAAAACGTACAAACAACGAACCCTAAAAGAAGAATATTACCCAGTTCTAGCCAAAGCTTCCAGTTTACGCCAAATTACCATCCTACGGGGAATCAAACCAGATTTGATTCTGAATTTGTTATATTTTAGTGGCATGTGAACCATCCATTTTGAATCAACCAGTTATTATTTGCTCAATCTACAAACAACTGATCAGCTGTGAAACAGTCCACCTGCAGCCCGGGAGACGACCTCTGACCAGCTGATGTGGATTCAGGGGAATACGGCCCCCAACATCCAGAAGTTAAATGTTTGCTTTACCAAGGAGACTTCAGCCAGCATAATCACCGAGAAGCCTCCATACACACGGGTACCATACATTTGCACTGGCGTTGGATGGGTTAAGATTAATTTGATAACTTGTTAAACCTCATTAAACATTCAGCCAGATTTATTTTATAAACTCAGACATCTCCTCCTTGAACCGTCACCTTATCGTGGTGGAGGAGTTTGAGTGCCCTAATGATCCTAGGAGCTATGTTGTCTGGGGCACTTAGTGCCCCTGGTAGGGTCTCCCATGACAAATTGGTCTTAGGTGAAGGGTGAGACAAAGAACGGTTCGAAGGATCTTTCATGGCGGTGAAAACGAAGAGTCGGAGTACCCGGCCCGGAGGGTTACCGGGGTCCCACCCTGGAGCCAGGCCTGGGGTTGGGGCCCGTGAGCGAGCGCCTGGTGGCCGGGCTTTCGCCCATGGGGCCCGGCCGGACCCAGCCCGAACCGGATACATGGGCTCGTCCAACTGTGGACCCACCACCCGCAGGAGGAACATGAAGGGTCCGGTGCAATGTGAATCGGGTGGCAGACCAAGGCGGGAGCCTTGGCGGTCCAATCCCCGGACAAGGAAACTAGTTTTTGGGACATGGAACGTCACCTCGCTGGCGGGGAAGGAGCCGGAGCTTGTGGCAGAGGTTGAGCGGTACCGGCTAGATATAGTCGGACTCACCTCGACACATTGCATTGGCTCTGGAACCCGAGACCTGGAGAGGGGTTGGACACTCTACTTTGCTGGAGTTGCTCCGGGTGAGAGGCGGAGGGCTGGGGTTGGCTTTTTGTTAGCCCCGAGACTCTCTGCCTGTGTGTTGGGGTTTACCCCGGGGGACAAGAGGGTAGCTTCCTTGCGCCTTCGGGTCGGGGAACGGGTCCTGACTGTTGTTTGTGCGTATGGGCCAAATATCAGTTCAGAGTACCCACCCTTTTTGGAGTCCCTGGGACGAGTGCTAGATAGTGCTCCATCAGGGGACTCCATTGTCCTGCTGGGGGACTTCAATGCTCACGTGGGCAATGACAGCTTGACCTGGAGGGGTGTGATTGGGAGGAACGGCCCACCTGATCAGAACTCGAGCGGTGTTTTGTTATTGGACTTCTGTGCAAGCCGCAGTTTGGCCATAACGAACACCATGTTCGAACATAAGGATGCCCACCGGTACACTTGGTACCAGGGCAGCCTAGGTCACAGGTCGATGATAGATTTTGTAGTCGTATCATCTGACCTGCGACGGTATGTTTTGGACACCCGAGTGAAGAGAGGGGCGGAGCTGTCAACTGATCACCACCTGGTGGTGAGTTGGATCAGATGGCAAGGGAACATGCCGCGTAGACCTGGCAGACCCAAACGCATAGTGAGGGTCTGCTGGGAACGCCTGGCAGAAGAACCTGTCAAGACGGTCTTCAACTCCCACCTCCGGCAGAGCTTTGACCACGTCCCGAGAGCAGTGGGGGACATTGAGTCCGAGTGGGCCTTGTTCCACTCTGCGATTGTCGAGGCGGCTGTTGCTAGCTGTGGTCGTAAGGTGGCCGGTGCCAGTCGTGGTGGCAACCCCCGTACCCGCTGGTGGACACCGGAGGTTCGGGGAGCCGTCGGGCTGGGGAAGGAGGCCTACGGGGCGTGGCTGGTCTGTGGGTCTCCGGAGGCAGCAGACAGGTACCGGATAGCCAAGCGGGGTGCAGCAGTGGCAGTTGCCGAGGCAAAATCTCGGGCGTGGGAGGAGTTTGGTGAGGCCATGGAGAAAGACTATCGATCGGCTCCAAAGAGGTTCTGGCAAACTGTCCGGCGCCTCAGGAGAGGAAGGCAGCAACTCGCTCATACTGTTTACAGTGGGGATGGGGAGCTGCTGACGTCAACTGAGGCTATAGTCGGACGGTGGAAGGAATACTTTGAGGAGCTCCTCAATCCCACCAATGCGCATTCCGAGGAGGAACCAGAGCTGGGAGGCCTGGGGATGGACTGTCCGATCTCGAGGGCAGAAGTTGCTGAGGTAGTCAAACAACTACACAGCGGCGGAGCCCCGGGGGCGGATGAGGTTCGTCCTGGGTATCTCAAGGCTATGGATGTTGTAGGGCTGTTGTGGTTGACACGTCTCTACAACATTGCGTGGTCATCGGGGGCAGTTCCTAGGGAGTGGCAGACCGGGGTGGTGGTCCCCATCTTTAAGAAGGGTGACCTGAGGGTGTGTTCCAACTATAGGGGGATCACACTCCTCAGCCTCCCTGGAAAGGTCTACTCCAAGGTACTGGAGAGGAGGGTCCGATCGATAGTTGAATCTCAGATAGAGGAGGAGCAATGTGGTTTTCGTCCTGGCCGTGGAACTGTGGACCAGCTCTATACCCTTGCAAGGGTGATGGAGGGGGCATGGGAGTTTGCCCAACCAATCCACATGTGCTTTGTGGATTTGGAGAAGGCTTATGACCGTGTCCCCAGGGGCACCCTGTGGGGGACGCTCCAGGAGTATGGGGTGGGTGGCTTTCTGTTAAGGGCCATTCAGTCCCTTTACCAGAGGAGCGTGAGTTTGGTCCGCATAGCCGGTAGTAAGTCGGACCTGTTCCCAGTGAGGGTTGGACTCCGCCAGGGCTGCCCTTTGTCACCGGTTCTGTTCATCACATTTATGGACAGAATTTCTAGACGCAGCCGTGGTGTGGAGTGTGTCGAGTTTGGTGGCAGGAGAATCTCGTCTCTGCTTTTTGCGGATGATGTGGTCCTCCTAGCTTCATCCAGCTCTGACCTTCAGCTCTTGCTGGGTAGGTTCGCGGCCGAATGTGAAGCGGCTGGGATGAGGATCAGCACCTCCAAATCTGAGACCATGGTTCTCGACCGGAAAAGGGTGGCTTGCCACCTCCGGGTCGGGGGAGAGGTCCTACCTCAAGTGGAGGAGTTTAAGTATCTCGGGGTCTTGTTCACGAGTGAGGGTAGGAGGGATCGGGAGATCGACAGGCGGATTGGTTCGGCGTCTGCAGTGATGCGGACGCTGAGCCGATCTGTCGTGGGGAAGAGGGAGCTGAGCCAGAAAGCCAGGCTCTCGATTTACCGGTCGATCTACGTCCCAATCCTCACCTATGGTCATGAGCTTTGGGTAATGACCGAAAGAACGAGATCGCGGATACAAGCGGCCGAAATGAGTTTCCTCCGTAGGGTGGCCGGGCTCAGCCTTAGAGATAGGGTGAGGAGCTCGGACATTCGGGAAGGACTCGGAGTAGAACCGCTGCTCCTCCGGATCGAAAGGAGCCAGTTGAGGTGGTTTGGGCATCTGGTCAGGATGCCTCCTGGACGCCTCCCTGGGGAGGTGTTTCGGGCATGTCCTGCCGGCAGAAGGCCCCCGGGTCGACCCAGGACACGTTGGAGAAGTTACATCTCCAATCTGGTCCGGGAACGCCTTGGGGTCCTGCCGGAGGAGCTGGTGGACAAGGCCGGGGAGAGGACGGCCTGGAGCTCCCTAGTTGGGATGCTGCCCCCGCGACCCGGACCCGGATAAGCGGAGGAAGACGAGACGAGACGAAACTCAGACATCACATCTTTCTGAGCCACTTAACTAAGCTCTAAAAACATACAAGGCCATGTTTCATCAGAGTTCATTCATTTAATTAGCTGATATTACCTTAAATCACCATTTATAACAATTTGTCCTGCATCATCATTAGTAGAAATATACTAATAAATTGTTTCCCTGGCACTACATAAATTACCTAGTTTCATCATCAATCGAATATTAAATGTTCAATAATATTGATAATCCATATTTTTATGGAATATTACATTTTATTGAATACCTTTATATTTTATTGACAATTTATTGAAAGTAACCACTTACAAAATGTTACATAATGGCGAGCGAGCCAGGAGGGAAATTAAAATCAACACTTTATTAATAATTTGAAGTTTTAAAATCACTTTGCTGAGTTTGAAACAAAGGAGCCTCCCTTCAATCCTCTTCACGAGTGCTGTCTCATCAAATTCAACCCGTCTAAAGCTTGTTAAAGCTATAATATTGGCGTGGTTCTAAAAAGAAGTTGATGCTTGTGTATTTTTATTTTTGTTTGTCCTTGTTTGTTCATGCCTGTGTTAACTTGAGCTGAGGACGTTTGGAAACCAATGTTAAACAAAGCTACTTTAACCAGATCTGTTCAATCTGCAATTTAATTCTGGCCGAAGCAATCCCTTTTCACGGTTTGAAAATTCCAGGCACTCACCGTTTGGGATGGGAACTCCGGCTGTATTATGCCAATCGGTTCTCGGCTCGGCCCGCTAAAATGAACCGGCTCTTTCGGCTCTCAAACAGCTCCCTATATATTTGTAGTGTCACTGAATGACCTGATTCTTGACCCTCAGGTCAGACACACAACCTGGGTCACCTTGATCCTGGCTGCTACGACAATCTACAGGGTTTCTTTCACAGAAGACTGAATGTCGGTCTACCACCCCTTTAATCTGACTCTGTTCCATCCGCAAGATGAAGGACACTTCAAGATTTAAAAGAATAATTTTTAATAAACTCTTTTCACTGTCTATTACAATGTTCATAAATAATCATCAAGGTTCATTATGATGGTGTTTAATTACTGAAATGCATTATTATTCTTTGGTTAATAATTATTATTTATGATAATCAGTAATGTTTAACAGTGAAAAGAAGATCATGTGCACGTATACACACCATGCAGGGCACAGTAATCAGGTTAAGGTTAACAGCACTCACATGTATTTTCCATAACACCAGAGCTTTCTATCTTGGGAAGGCGGGCTTCTGAGGTATGCTAAAATCTCTACATGCCAAAACCTGATTCGTAGACCAGGGAATGCCCATCTTATAAAACAGAACTCTCGGCATTTAGCGTGAGTTCTAGAGAAGTGGGACGACCGCCCACACGCTCTTTAACCAACAAGCGATGTCTGTCACGCTGGCAGGATTGCTACGACAAAACAAACGACACCGGCAGAACAAAGCTGACGCAAACTCCTTCAGAGTTATTTTTTTAGACACATCCAGTTTCATCAGTCTTGGTGACCTGGAGACATCTCAGGACCGATTTGGTCGCACTAAGGTTCTTCTACCCACCTCGTGCTTGGGGGGTCGTCATCTCCTCCAGACATCTCAGATCCAAACGGGGGTCTCCTAACTGGGTGAGGTAGACACTTCCGACAGATTGCGTCTGAATGCTCTTTAATAAGAACAAATTTAGTTTATCTGCAAACCAAATTCTTTCTACCCAGAATGCGTCTTCTCTCAAGATACACGTTCTGAGAACATTGCATTCACCCGCAAACAAACACACTTCCAGCTTAGATTCATCCATTCACAGGGTTGCTATTTATTACCAAAGCTTTTATAAATTTTCTTTTAAATTGTCACGTTTAAATTGTTTAGTAATAAATGTCTTAACTTTTTTAACTTGACTCTTCATTGAAACAAACACAGAGTGGATGTATATTGATCACCGAACGAACAAAGATCTTTAGCTCTTCTTAATTAACAAATAACTTTGCTATTAAATTAAATCTTTAAAATTAAATATGAATCTTTTGATTAAACATAGACCAAGCACGTTGGTGTATGAATTTACATCTATTATATCCATATTGTCATGAGTCGGGGTGAGTACTCATCTCAAACGTTCCACCTTTGAGTTGTGTTCCAGGAGAGGGAGGCTTCCAGCTGTGTCCGATTAGCAATCAGCTAAGCGGACACAGCTACTAAGATCGGCTACTTAAGGAGTTGGAGAACACACCTCGACGCGGGATGTTTACAACAACTCGGTAGTTTTCCAGCCTTCTAGTGATTTAGTGTGTTGTGCCTCTTGTGATTTTGGGATTCATTGATTTTTGTGATTTTGTTGTGCTCGTGCCTGCCTCAGGATTTTGGAACATCTCTGGTGAAGAAACTTCTCTGGATTCAGTTACTCATCAAGATACTCACCGTTGCTACATAAACCTTCTGGACGCAGCGCTCTGGTGTTCTCCATTCCTCCCTCCGCTCCGCTCACCTGCTCTCCACACGCTCCCTCTCCTGGACCTGCACACCTGGACACACCCCGACTCTCGACCTGCCCTTCCCATTACCTCCACCTACCAATATCCCTGTAAGTCTTTTCTCTGCACCTCCTCAGTTAAGACTTAGCCCTCAGGACTCGCCTTTATCTGCTCTCCCCTCCTCAAACGCTGCGCTCCGTTCTCCCGACCTCCACTGGAACTTCCAGTGAGCCTTATGCTCGTTCTAAAAATAAACTTTTATTATTTTGTTTAAACCCGTGAGTGTGTTGTGATTCTGCATGTCCTGGGTTAAGCGCCTTCCCCAGACCATGACACATATATCCGTAGATGTATACATGCATGTAAATTTCATTTGTTTGATCTTTCTTAGGAATTAAAACATAAGCTGAATAGCAACAGCCTTTAATTCCTAAATATGTAGTTCATTAACCGCTACATATTTTTGTTTTTACTAAATTTATCAACAGACAATTATGTAAAATGCGTGGGAAACTATCTACAAACTTACATTAAATCACCTTTTTTATTATTTAAAGGGAGTCTAGGCAGTTTTGACTTGTTAGCACCTGTAGTGTCCGTTTAGCAGAACCAAAAGAAAAAAACTCCTCTCCGTGTGAGATAAATGATAAAGGACCCGCACTTGTATAGCGCCTCTCAGAGTAAGGACTCCAAAGCGCTTTACACTACAGTGTATCGTTCATCTATTCACACACACATTCACACACTGATGGTGATGAGCTACGATGTAGCCACAGCTGCCCTGGGGCGTACTGACAGAGGCGAGGCTGCTGAGCACAGGCGCCACCGGTCCCTCCGACCACCACCAGCAGACAAGGTGGGTTAAGTGTCTTGCCCAAGGACACAACAGCAGAATTCTCTGTCCGGAGCAGGGATTGAACCTGCAACCTTCCGATTACTGGACTACCTGCTCTACCTGTTGAGTTACTGCTGCCCCATGTCTCCCCAGCCGTCATTAGCATCTGCAGAAGAGATTCATCACTAAATCAAACATATGAGGTTTGTTTATGATCTAAAACATGTAGGAAACACGTTGGAAGCAGGCTGCAGTGCCAGGTATGTCAACTAAAGAGCGGCCTGTAACACTGAAGTTGCAAGTGTGATGTTCTGGCTACAGAGGGTGGTGGGGTGTGAGTGCCATTTCATTAACCCTGTAAAAGGTCAATTTTGCACATACTGGCTCAAGAAAATGATTTAAAAATATTAAAAAGTTGCATAGTGTCCCTTTAAATTACCTCTAACTATCCGACATTAAACGGAGTACAAAAAACTCATTTTAAATAACAAAAATAAACTCTAAGTTAAATATTTATGTAGACTTAACTATTTATAGGTAAACAGCTTAGAAAAGCTGAGAGAATCACACAATAAAATTTGTAGAGCCTGCTTGAAAACATATTTTTGCTTTGCATGGTCCACACTTCCTTTGAAATGTCAATATTGGTAAAATGTGTCCAAATCTGGCTGCACTTCCTGCTTTGACTCAAGTCCTCACCTTTCTGTAGCCTGCCCCCCCTCCTGTCTGTATGCATGCTCCTCCCCTCCTCCTCCTGCTTGATGCAGATGATGAGCAGAGGAGAGGGCTCATTGAGGAGTTGACCAATCATGTGCAGCTTAAACAGAAAAGAAAGAAAGGGAGTGAAGTTTGCCACAATGCAATCCTTAGAAGGGCATGTTCCATGCACACACAGTTTTGCGGCATACAGACAAGAGCCACGGTACAGATGAAGGCATTCTGTCAGCTGAAGGGTTTTTTAAATAAGCCAAATCTGTTAAGACCGCTAACAGCTATAGCTGTGTGGAAATATACGCTACTGAATTATTTTTATTCACAGCACCGTTTATCTGCCAGCCAACGCAGCAACAAACTGCAAGTTCATTTCAAATCCTTTTGGGTTAACATTTTGGTGAATCAAACCGCCGTGTTTGAAGCCATTCATTTAGAACAGGGGTGTCAAACTCAAACTCACACGGGGCCGAAATGAAACTCTGGGACGGAGTCGAGGGCCAAACTTAATATTTTTTGAAAACGTGACGGCAAATTTGCACATTTTCTTTATCTACATATATGCAATTTTGAACCTTTAAATTTGGAAACAAACATATTTCTGCATTAACACTGAATGTGGAATAACCAAATTACACACGAGCAAGTCAGTTTTAAATAAAAGGCATCAGTGGTATTCATTACTTGTGGTATATTCAGCATTTTTAAAATCTATTCAGGATTTATGTTTTCTTGTTTATTCATTTTTCTTATTTTTTATTCTCCTTTTTTCTTCTGTAATAAGTGTCATCGCTGCTGTGACGTCTAGCTTTCCCCACTGAGGAACAATAAAGGGATTTTCTATTCTATTCATCTATCTGCAGCCTTTCCACTTCCTGTTTACTGTAGGTTAAATCTTTTCTCATGGGCCAACAACAAAATAAAAATATAATTTTATCTTAAATGAAAATGCAACATCTCACCTGTTAACTTTCATGTTTTGGAGCAGAAAAAGAGCATAAAACCAACATATTTAAAGCTCAGTTTGCTCCACTGGTTTACTGTGATGCTCACCTGTTCCAGCCAGATACCTGCATCATGGGGTTGATCTGAGCTGAGGAGGAGACTCCTGTTGTTTTGTTCATCTTCATCATAATAATGACTACATTAGATGATAACAGGTGCTCACGTAGGTTTGTGCTGATGAACATGTCTGAGCAGCTTGACCACGTTGTTGTGTGTCGGGGAGGAAACACAACCACAGAGTCATGCTGGTTTGAGCGTGTCGCTGCTCGCTGGAGTTATATCGGCTCTGTCTGGAAGTTAGTTGGAAAACTTTCTCTTTCAGTCGTGAACACATTACTGAGCGGCTAGAATCTCCGTTTCTAGGCTTCAACGTCAGAAAACAGCTGAGTGAACTCGGCGCTGAGTGAGAGGAGTGTAGTTTGTCCGAGACAGCGGAGCTGCAGACACCCAACTACCCCTGCCTCGGGCTGGAAAAAACACAAAGGAGGGGGCGCGTCGCCTCCGCGCTGACGCCACAAAGCATCATGGGAGTTGAAGTCTTTGCAGTAAAATCGGCCAGCGGGCCAGTTTTAATATATTTTTGATATTTATCTCGCGGGCCACGTAAAAATGCTCCGAGGGCCTTGACTCTGACATATGTGATTTAGAAGGTCCGCCTTCCTTGAACAAACCTCCATTTTAGAGCTTCACCATCTCAAGAAGACGGAAGTGACATCATCCTTCCTCTTCCTCTATTCTGCTCTTTCTACCTTATACCACCCTCTCTGGCGTGTTTTGCTCCGACTGCTTCCCTAAAAGCTTTTAACTAGTTTTCCACGGTGTCACTGTTCATCCTAAATCAGGATGGTTGCAGACCATGACAAACTATTGATGGATTTTCTCACGGAAATGAAAAATTAGCTGTCCAACCTCCAAAAATTTGTATGTTAGAGTTCAGTCCTTAGAATCCTCCTCCTTGCAAGTGCAAGTTATGCCACTCACAACAGTTGATTCCATCTCCAGGTTTAAACCCAACCTGAAACCCGAGGTCATTCAATTCAATTCCATTCAAGTTTATTTATACAGCACCAAATCACGACAAGAGTCGTCTCAAGGCACTTACAGTAAACATTCCAATCCAGGTCAGGTCATTAAGCCAATCAGAAAAAAGTTTCCTAAATAAGTTCCCCAGGGATCGATTTTGGCCCCACTATTATTCTCCTTATATCTCCTACCCCTGGGTGAACTATTTTGTAAACATAATGTGTCATTCCATCTATATGCTGATGATTGCCAGGTCATTTTTCCAGTTAAGCGTGGTGGTTTATGCACCATTCAACCTCTGTTGGACTGCCTGGAGGACATCAAGCTATGGTTGGCTCAGAACTTCTTGTGTTTCAACGAACACAAGACTTAAGTTATTCTGTTTACGCCACCAAAGACCCCAGGAGGTGTCCAAGGGCTTGATTTTTCCACTCTGGCACCGCATCAGAAGGCGGTGGTCTCTAACTTAGGGGTACAACTGGACGCAGATCTCAGATTTGATGCTCAGGTGAACGGTATTGTGAGATCTTGCTTTTTTCATCTACACCGCATAGCAAGAATCAAGCCTTTTCTGTCCCATAAGCATCTGGAAACTGTAATCCATGCCTTTGTTACCTGCAGGCTGGATTATTGTAATTCTCTATATGCGGGGCTTAGACAAGCTCCAATAGCACGCCTCCAGGCAGTTCAGAACTCTGCAGCTCGGTTGTTAACATCTACCAGGAGGTCTGAACATATAACACTAGTCCTGCGGGCCTTGCATTGGCTCCCTGTTTTTTTATCGCATCACGTTTAAGGTCATCCTGTTTCTGTTTAAGGTGTTAAACTCAGGGGCTCCTAAATATCTTTCTGATATCATCCACCAACATGTCCCGGTGCGTTCCCTTAGGTCAGCTGACCAGAGATTACTAACTGTGCCTAGGTACAGCCTGAAGTCTCGTGGGAGTCGAGCCTTTTCAGTACTTGGACCAAGTCTCTGGAATGAGCTGCCAGATGATGTAAAACAGGCTACGTCATTAGAAACTTTTAAAGGAAGACTGAAAACACATCTGTTCTCGCTGGCTTTTGGACTTTGAAGTTGGGGGAAGTAGGCCGGATATGGACTGTGAACTGGCACTCAGGTTTTTGTACTGTATTTTAAAATGGATTTCTTATTGTATTTTCATAGGATTTATTACGGTATTTTACAGGGATTTCCTAGTGTATTTTAATGGATTTATTAATGTATTTTAATGGTCTTATCTCTGTCCTATTGTGTTGCGTTTTATTGGTGTACAGCGCTTTGTTTGTCCATTTTGGCCATGTGAAAGCGCTCTATAAATAAAGTTGATTTGATTTGATTTGATTTGAAATAAGGAACCCAGCAGGTTGCATCAAGTCACTTTACAGCAATTCTCATACCAAGCAAGCATTAGATTGGGTTGACTACATTCCGTGTGATGAGGATTCCCACACCACCACATGCACTGCCGACCTTTGTACGTCAATACAACATTCCCTTGGTGTACTATGAACCTGTTCAGGAAATCATTAACAGCCTCTTGGAAAAGGGTATCGTTCAACCCTGTAACAGCACCTACTTAGCCCCGTTGTAGCCAGTGTACATGGTGGCTAACTACTGACTAAAGAACACTGAACCAACAGGTTCCATTATTCTTGTGGCTGATGGCCCGCCTGGAACAAGAACTTCTGAAGATGAGAGACGCTAAATAATTTTCCACCCTTTACATTGGTTCTGGATTCTGGACAATTCCTGTTCATGAGTCTGACCAATATAAACTAGCCTTCACCTTCACCAACCACCAATACACCTTCACTCAGTGTCCCTTTGGCTACTGTACTCACCCTCTGAGTTTTACGTCTTCTTGGACAAAGCCTTGCCCGACTCTTGTGAGTGTCGGGGCAGGAGTGTGGTAGCATCATCTACATCAATGATGGTCGCAGGTTTTGGATTGTGATGAAAAGAACAAGATTCTGGAAACAAGAGGCTGAGATGAGCTTCCTCTGTAGGGTAGCTGAGCTCAGGCTTAGAGAAAGAGCCGCTTGCTGATTATGACAAGGAGTTCCTCCTTGAGGTTGGGTTCTCTGCCCACTGTTTGAGTGCCAGTGTGTACCAGATGTATGACTGTGATAGGCGTTTTGTACCCTATGTGAGTTAGATCTTGTCCGGTCCTGAGTTGAAATACTTTGGCTGTAAAAGCGAACGATAGAAATCTGATTTTATATCCCAAAAAATTTATACAGTTACATGAACACCATATATTTGAATAAATTCATAAATATTCACTTTCTCACACGCACACTCTCTCTCTCTCTCTCACACACACACACACACACACACACACACACACACACACACACACACACACAGAGCGAGAGAGAGAGAGAGAAAGAGAAAGAGAGAGAGGAGGAGGAGAGAGAGATCCACACCTTTGCATTATTCTTTCACTTTTACTGGCTTTTTTTGAGTTAGTGGTTTTCCAGAAATATGAAATCTATTTACAAAAAAGATTACATATATCATCAAAAGTAAGTGATTAAAACAGTTGTTTGAAAATATCAGAAAAAGACAGAAGAGTATTAAAATAAACTAATTACAAGATTTCAAAGAATTAATATTTTTATTTTATATATCTTTTGGAAATAATGAAAAATCACCCAAAATGATGGTTGCATAGTTGAAATTTAATAAATACCACACATTAGCAAGTTTGCTACTAAATTTACAAAAATGCTTATTCATAAATTTCTTTATTTATAAGGCACTTTCCTGCCATGAATCAAGGTAGCCCAAGGTGCTGATCACAATACAATAAGCTCGTATAAAAACAGTATTGTCAGGAAATGATTGAAGTGTTGAAGAACTCAAATGCAGTGAATCCAGAAGGAGCCAGTTGAAGCAGTTAAAAATCCTTCAGTGGAAAACAAGGCAAGAGCACAGAAAACAGAGAGCAGTATACAAACATACGCAGCACACAAATAACCAACAAGGAATATGACAGAGCTGGGGTTTGAACAAGACTGAGGAGGTGAGTGGAGATGAGGGGCAGGTGTGAGTTGTAGCTGATTGCTCACAGTCAGGGGCGGACTGGCCATCTGTGGATTCTGGAGAATCACAGAACGGCCGGTGGGCCGGCCCATCACTCTCCAAGCACGCTTTCAACACCTGTCCCCCACCCCCTCAAAGCTCTTTCACGCTCCAGCACTCTAGGTGGCAGCACTGCACCTCTAAGTTGGATGCCAGCTACATTGGCTGTGGCCGCCAGGCAAGGAGAAGAAGAAGCTGAAACGGAGAGGAGAGGAGGCAAAGGTAGTAGAAAAAAAACTATGCAAAACCCGGCCGCTAGTAAAAAAAAAGGAAAGAAAAGGGTGGGGCTGAGAAAGCAAGAGAAAAAAATTGTGGGCATTAAATGCTGAAGCCTCTAAATGTCACAAATTAACCGATATATTTAGCAGCACCTCGCAGCAGGTTGACAGCAGTGAACGAGTCAGGCAGATAGCTACACAGCAACATGCCAGCAGTAATGAGGGACAGGAAGATGCGCTGGTTCCACAGGCAGATCCAGGGGAAGTCAGTATGGAATGGATGAGGAGAAACATTTGCAAGGATTGATGTTAAGGCAGCAATTTTGTTTTATGGTAACAGCTAAATTTCAACATTTTAGCTGAAGAGGGCCACATGCAGTGGCTAATAAGAAATATGTTGTGGTTTTATGTAAAAAGGTTGGTAGTAGTGTTACAGTTAATGCTCACAAACTTAGAAAATCTTAAATACAGAAGTTACATTTATAATGTTGCATTTTCATTTAGATGTGGTATTATTTGTGCAGTAAGAAGATTAATTACTGCAAAAATTATTAAGTGTATCAGTAATACAGCTTTTAATACCATTTATAGTCTACATTAGCGCTGTTGCTATAATTTTGATGGTTTGACCACGTATTTTTGCTGCCGAATTTCCGCGCGCCGATTACTTTGGGCCGGGCCTAGTCAAAGTCCAGGGCTGTTTTTTAGTCCCTGCTTACAATAGCCAGGTGTGATTAATTAACAGAGTAGTGAGATAAAACACAGACTAACCGAACAGGATATAATAGAATGCAGTAAACTAAGATAAAGCTCCTAAACTAAAAGGCCGAAGGAAGTATATGATAAGAAGCTAAACAGAACAAAGACAACACAACACAAATAGCCAGGGAGCAAGGGCAGCACATTTTAAACTTATTACTTTCACAAGACAAATTACTGGGAAGGAGCTGTTAACTGAACACTAAAGGGCAAAATGTAAAACATAAGAGTAAATAGAGGGATCAACTAAAAATTGACATGACAGATGATGACTAACCTGGGTGGAAGGGCAGAGCTTCAGGAAGGGCTGGGGGCGGCCCGCCTCTGCAATAAGGCAGATGAGAAGGAACAGAGCCTCTAACATAAACAAAGGATGCTGGAGAAGACAAGAACTTCCATAATTTGTATTCGGAGGAGAATGGGCTCTTTTCTCAATACTTAGTCTCATGCAGATTTATTTAAGGTTTATATAGGCTGCTCCAGTCAGGAGTCAGGACTGAGTCATTGTTGCTAAAAACTTTACAAGACCGACTGACTTTAGTGATGTAGTAGATGTTAGATATTGAAAAACATGTTGTGCTGCATGACAGGCTTTATTTTTATACTCACATGTAGCTTTAGTACCTGCTAATTTACAAGAAAGTCTCCTGTCAGAAGGAGCTTCAATTCCCACCTCCGACAGAACTTCCAAAATGTTCCTGGGGAGGCGGGGGACATTGAGTCTGAATGGACCCTGTTCCGTGCCTCCATTGTTGAGGCGGCCAACCGGAGCTGTGGTCGCAGTATCGTCGGTGCCTGTCGTGGTGGCAACCCCCGAACCCGCTGGTGGACACCGGCGGTTAGGGATGCTGTCAAGCTGAAGAAAGAGTCCTATCAGGTCTTTTTGGCCTGTGGGACTCCAGAGGCAGCTGACGGGTACCAGCAGTCCAAGCGGAACGCGGCTCGGGTGGTCACCAAGGCAAAAACCCGGGCATGGGAGGAGTTCGGTGAGACCATGAAGCAAGATTTCCATACGGCTCCGAAGAGATTCTGGTCCACCATCCGGCTCCACGGGAGTGGGGGTGGGGGGTGGCAGTGCGCCACCAACACTATATATAGTGGGCACGGTGTGCTGCTGACCTCTACTCAGGACATTTTGGATCGGAATGCAGAATACTTCGAAGACCTCCTCAATCCCACCGACACGTCTTCCAGTGAGGAAGCAGAGTCTGGGGACTTTGGGTTGGCCTCTCAAATCTCTGGTGCTGAGGTCACTGAGGTGGTTAAAAAGCTCCTCTGTGGCAAGGCTCCAGGGGGGATGAGATCCGCCCGGAGTTCCTTAAGGCTCTGGATGTTGTGGGGCTGTGTTGGCTGACATGGCTCTGCAATATCGCGTGGACATCGGGGGCAGTCCCACTGGACTGGCAGAATGGGGTGGTGGTCCCCTTATTTAAAAAGGGGGACCGTACGGTGTGTTCCAACTACAGGGGATCACACTCCTGAGCCTTCCTGGTAAGGTCTATTCAGGGGTTCTGGAGAGGAGGGTCTGTCAGATTGTTGAACCTCATATTCAGCAGGAGCAATGTGGTTTTCGTCTTGGCCGTGGAACACTGGACCAGCTCTATACCCTTAGGGGGATCCTGGAGGGTGCGTGGGAATTTGCCCAACCAGTCTACATGTGTTTTGTGGATTTGGAGAAGGCGTTCGACCGCGTCCCTCGGGGGGCCCTGTGGGGGGTACTCCGGGAGTATGTGGTACCAGGCCCTCTAATACAGGCTGTAAGATCCCTGTATGACTGGTGTCAGAGCTTGGTCGTCATTGCCGGCAGTAAGTCGGGCTCCTTTCCAGTGAGAGCTGGACTCCGCCAAGGCTGCCCGTTGTCACCGATTCTGTTCATAACCTTTATGGACAGGATTTCTAGGTGCAGCCAAGGTGTGGAGGGCATCCATTTTGGTGGCCTGAGGATCATGTCTCTGCTTTTTGCAGATGATGTGGTCCTGTTGGCTTCATCAGAATGTGATCTTCAACTTTCGCTGGAGCGGTTCACAGCCGAGTGTGAAGCAGCTGTGATGAAAATCAGCCCCTCTAAATCTGAGACCATGGTCTTGAAATAGAAAAGGGTAGAATGCCTTCTCCGGGTCAGGGATGAGGTCCTGCCCCAAGTGGAGGAGTTTAAGTATCTCTGGGTCTTGCTCATGAGTGAGGGAAAACTGGAACATGAGATCGATAGGTGGATTGGTGCTGCATCTGCAGTGATGCGGGCATTGTACCGGTCTGTCGTGGTGAAGAGAGAGCTGAGTCAGAAGGTGAAGCTCTCGATTTACCGGTCGATCTACGTTCCTACCCTCACCTATGATCATGAACTTTGGGTAGTGACCGAAAGAACGGGATCACGGATACAAGCGGCCTAAATGAGTTTTCTTGGAAGAGTGGCTGGGCTCTCCCTTAGAGGTAGGGTGAGAAGCTCGGTCATTCGGGAGGGGCTCAGAGTAGACCCGCTGCTCCTCCACATCGAGAGGAGCCAGTTGAGGTGGCTCGGGAATCTGGACAGGATGCCTCCTGGACGCCTCCCTGGTGAGGTTTTCCGGGAACGTCTAACCGGGAGGAGACCTAAAGGTAGACCCAGGACACGATGGAGGGACTATGTCTCTCGCCTGGCCAGGGAACGCCTTGGGATTCCCCCGGAGGAGCTGGCCCAAGTGCCTGGAGAGAGGGAAGTCTGGGCCTCTTGCCTTAGTCTACTGCACCCGCGACCCGACTCCGGATAAGCGGATGAAAATGGAAATGGATGGTTAACTGGCGATTTTAACGATTAAATTCAGTCAACTAATTGATAACAGAGCAAATAGGGGTGAAAGTTTAAAATAAAGGGTTTGAATAAATTCCTTGAATCCTTTTTTGATGATTCAACAGCAAGGATTTGTTAAATGCACACTTCAACCTGCGGCCTGCCTCCTGAACAACAACAAAAACATGCTGATCATGATTCATGTTCACATAATAAAGAATAAACTCTACAAGCAGAAAAAAAGTCCCCAGTCCTCACTAACTGTCCTGTTATTAGCATTTCCAGTACTAGTGAACATGTTAATGAAAAACATTACTGGTCTACTGATCATAGCACGCTAGCAAACTCATGCAGTCTCCAAATATACATGTGGACCTAGCTGTGACTCTTTTGAAAAAGACTGAGCAAGGTCTCCAGAGCTACAGGGCAAGTGGCTTTGTGACAGCATTTTGAAACAACAAAGGTTGAGGTCCACAAAGTGCCACTTTTCATATGAATCCCATGATGAGCCTTTCAGTGATGCCCTTAAAAATTTGGAGGTTGGATTCTTCAATGTTGTTGTTGATGCAGCCACGTCAGCCATCAAGGAGAGGTTTTGCCACACTGGAAATTGTACAAAACAAATTTGTGGTTTTGACCAATTTTCCAAGCCTTGCAGATGAAGAGCTGACAGAGCAATGTGAGGAACTAAGCGCCACACTGCACTTTGATGGGAACTCTGATTTGGACGTAGAGAGCTTGTGCAAGAAATCAAAAACTTCCCTAACCTGCCATCAACAGCCATGAGCCTCCTCGAGCCTATTACTTTTATCCATGATAAAGATCTAGCGTAAATCTACCCCAACTTTTGGACTGCTCTCAGGATTGCTCTTACTCTGCCAGTCACTGCGGCTCAAGCAGAGAGGAGCTTTTCAAAACTGAAGTTGATCAAGTCATACCTGAGGTCAACCATGTCTCAGGAGCGACTCACTAACCTCAAGGGGGTGCTCAAGGGATGTCTCGCCCGGGTTGTAACTCCATGTAGAACCGCCATTGAGTGAGTGTATGGACCTCCTGCCCCGAGCCCACCGGGAGACCCTGGGACGGATCTGGCCCCAGCAGCCTCTCTGGGCTGACGGGGAATGGCACCAATCAGCTGAGGGCTGTCAGCCGCAGCAAATGTCCGGCTGGTGATAGTTTCTACGTCGCGCTCGTGGTCCTGGATCTGGTAGTGTGGAAATCCTCAGCTCCAACTCCAAAACCTTTTGGCTGAGCCAGGGCTGCAGGTGAGAGGAGGCATAACAAGGAGCCCACACTCCAATCCAAGAAAAGTATGACTGCCTTTTACATTGTTGCTGGCCAGACAGCAACTTCTTCTGGAGTGGAAGTCCCAAAATCCACCTTCTTTACCAAGTTAGTTAAGAGACACTTTGTTTTTGTTCAGACTGGAAACAAATTAAATGTACTTTGAGGGGATGTACTAATTAGTTATTTGAAATGTGACAACTTTTAGAATTTTTTTTACAGACATGAGAATTCTGCCAGATTGAGTGAAAGTGGTTTTATCTTTTTTTCATTGGGATGTTATGTGTAGAGTTGAGCCAAAGCCTCAAGAGCAACCTGATGTCTTGATTATCACCTGTAAGCAGGGGCGGCGTTAGGCCCGGCTACTTGAGCTGAAGCCCCGGATCTTTCATGGAAAGCCCCGAATCTAAATCGTGGAAGTAACATGCAGTACCAAAGTCCAACAGAGAGGGTGCAGCTGGCAGTAGTTTGTATACAGCCTGCCTGAGCCTCCACCACTGAAGAGGAAGCTCTTCAGCAGCCGGCTTCTTCTACACTCTCTGCCTGAAACGCATGAGTGAAGATGGACATAAGGACGTTTTTTAGACCAAAAGTACAACGACAGAACCCCAGCTTTGATGAGACTGGTGCTGACTCAGGTTTGTGAGTCTTATTTGAAAATATTTGTTGTGCTGCTGGTTTGCCTAAAGTTAGCTTACTATCAGGTAAAGTTGTTGGAGAAAGAAAGGGAATACTTACTATCATCTCACACTAATCACTAACAGGAACAACACTCTGCCCTGAAAATGCTTAATATGTAGCTTCAGATTAAAAATTATGTGGTACAAGACATGTATGATGTTGACTAGTGCGTGTCACGTGTGTGTGCGCATGCGCATGTTCGCGGGTGCGTGTGCGCGCGTATGTTAAGCCCCGGATGTTCTTCAGTTCTTAATCCGCCCCTGCCTGTAAGTCCCTTTGGACAAAAGCGTCTGCCTAATACATAAATATAAACATAAATTTTATGGCAAGCCGCCCCCATTTTCTGTAATATCAAACCTAGAATTAGCCTTTAGTGGAAATAAAAAATCATTTGGCAAATCTTTAACTGCCGGCCGTGTCCTGGTCAGAAAACCCTCTCACTGCCAGCGGGTTTTTTTTGTTGTGTGTTTTTACTGTTTTCGGAAGGGTCACAGAACATTGTGCTCTATGATTATGTCAATGCCAAACTACCAAAACAAAGAGTAGACTCACTTCTTACACAAGCCCCCACAGTGCCTCTCTAAAAACGGTCCCATCCCGGAAGTATGAAAAATTGCAGTTCCACCCTCATCCGCTGGGGGCTGGTGCCAGAAGCGAGCAAATCCTCATTGACTCCCATGTTAAAAATGCCGATTTCACAGCAGAAATAAACATGTTTACAGCCTGGTACCAGAACATGTTTTTCGTCTAAATTATCTAGTTTATACTCATGACAATTCTGAGGCGGGTGAATTTTTTTCTCACTCTTCTGTTTAAGTGTATTAAAAGCCTAAAATTCTGTATAATTAATGAGCATCAGACCCACGTGACCGCCGCCTCAGACCCACGTGACCACAGAGCTAGGTCCGTGGAAAGGCCTCAGTACAGCCTCGGTCCCTCCTGGAAGCTGTTACGGGATTTTGAGTCTCTGTGCTTGTGAATTCTGTTTTGGATATTATTTGTGCAATTGTTGGACAAAATGACTTGCTGTGGTATTAATTGCACTAATAGAGCGTCCAAGGAGTCTCCACTTCATTTTTTTTGGTAAGTTAAAATCTATATTTGTATTTTATGTCACTGCCGCCTATAGCTGAGTTTACCGAAGTAGCTAGCTAACTATCAGTTTAACATGTAGCATGTACTGTTTAACCATGAAATTTAAATGTAAAATACGGTAAAATAATTAATAGGGCATATTTCGATGGGTAAAACCCCGTGCATTTAAGATAAAAATGGGTTGAAATATGACGGAGCGCGCCGCTTGGAGGGACACCTGTGCTCCATTCTTTCATCCGGTAATCCCCAGCGGTCAGGCCGGGCAGGCTGACCGATGCGGCGCCTCGCTGCTGCGGGCTGACCGGAGAAATACTGCAGCTCGTTGAGAAGTCTATAGGGCATACAGCATTTCCCTTAAATCCCACCGCCACGCCGACAAGATCCCAAGTTTCTTTGTTTTTGTTGGCGCTGTTTACCGAAGAAGCAGCGGGAACACCAGCAAGTTTCATCAGACTCGTAAAGTTAGTTTTTGCTGGGGGGGCCCCTGTATTTTACCGCTCCCTCCTGCAGTCTTCCCCTATTAAAATTTAAAATGTGTAACTTTATGTATTGGGATGAATGACTAATATTCATGTTAACTAAAGCGTTAGGTATTTAGGGGGAAAAAACAAAATAATAAACATTATACAGATGTCAAATAAATCAAACTGTAATTAAACTATATATTTTCAAAGTCTCGATTCTGGATAAAATCCAACAACATATGCTTTATAAATAAACAAAACACATGGCTTTTACACACACACACACACACACACACACACACACACACACACACACACACACACACACACACACACATTACATTGTGATTTCTTAGTAAATATTCTATTTGGCGAGAGATAAACTTTATTGTATTTATCCTAGTGAATCTATAATTAAACGGGTAAACTAGCAGTAGCACATCCAACATCAAAGAAAGTAAAAAGTTATTATCAGGAAAGGGAGAATGTTTAAGTGGTTAGCAGCAGTGTGCTAGTCGATGGCCCTCTCCATGGGGCCACCACAGCTCAGCAGAACACCATTGTAGCTTCTTCTGGGGAGAAAAACACTTAGAGAAAAAATAAAGTTAACAGCTGAAATAGCAGGTAATAATACAGTTAAAGAGCAGATTGTAGAAGAAAGAAACCCCTGGGTTAAACTGGTCTGTCTACTGCATAATGCTGAACTCTAACATGTGTCCTCAGGAAAGGACCTGATTGGTGTCCAGAACCTGCCGAAGAAGCACCAGGCTCTGCAGGCTGAGATCACAGGTCATGAACCTCGCATCAAGGCTGTCACCCAGAAAGGAGAGACCATGGTGGAAGAAGGTAGAGCAGGTCTGGTCCTGACATGTTTCTGAGGTGTCTGCAGGTTCTGGCTCACTTTTTTTGGGTCCAGGTCACTTCGCTGGTGAGGAAGTGAAGACTAAACTGTGGGAGCTTCATGGACGTTGGGACACGCTGAAGGCCAAGGCGTCCCAGAGGAGGCAGGACCTGGAGGACTCTCTGCAGGCCCAGCAGTACTTTGCGGATGCTAATGAGGCCGAGTCCTGGATGAGGGAGAAGAAGCCCATCGTTGGAAGTCCAGACTAAGGGAAAGACGAGGACTTGGCCGAGGTATGGAAGTCCCTTCCTGAGAAACTCCAATTGCTTTTTTTTGCTCTCTTTCCAGTCCTTCATAATTAGTGTTTCTGTATTTGTCATTTCCTTCGGTTGTCTACCAGACGTCGTTGCTCGTTTGAGCGTCTCATGGGTTAGGGGTAGAAGTGCTGGCCTCGCACAGGAAGTGATGACAAACGTGTTCCCGGCGCTCTTATTTCAAATGGTTTACAAGCTGTGATGTGTGTTCCCGCTGCAGAGCAGCCATGACACGTGGCAGCCGGCAGAAGGCTCACGCTTTTCCACTAAACACCCGCAGAGCTGCGTCTGCGGTGAACTGAGCAGGGTTTGTTTTACGGTGGCGGATCCGATTGGACCATCGCTGCGAGAAAGCTCCACTTGTGTCAGACGAGCTGAAGGTTCTGATGTTCTGCTCCACAGGCTCTCCTGAAGAAGCACGAGGCCCTGATGTCGGACCTGTCGGCTTACGGCAGCAGCATCCAGGCCCTGAAGGAGCAGGCCCAGTCCTGCAGGGTGAGTTCAGAACCCTCGGCCAATCGGAACATTCCTATCCACCACGTTCTAACACCAGACCTGTTAACCCGACAGCAACAAGGTAATCAGCAGGTGCTTTTGTCCTGCAGGACCTGAAGGCCAACGAGTCCCGCCTGAGGGACATCAACAAGGTGGCATCTGAACTGGAGTCAGAAGGTCTGATGGCTGAGGAGGCTCCTATGGTTCAGGCTCAGGTGAGCGTCACCTGTCTGCAGCAGCTGGTCCCTCTCACTTCCTGGTTTAACTCTGCTCGTCTGTTTGTAGCAACGAGAACATCTGGGTTCTGCTCCTGGAAAGGTGCATGTTGTCCTCCACCAGAACCAGACGTGGTGTTTTTGTTACCACTCATTTGTTTGTTTGTTTGTTTGTTTACAGGATGAAGCCGACTCTTAACACGGCGTCACCCTGGAAGGTGAGTTCATTCAGCTGATCAGAGGTCACCTCTGATGGCCGCAGTCACGGCCGACCGTGCTGACATCACACAGAAATTCAGGTGACCCGGCAGGCACCAGGTGCTGGTGAAAGTGGGGACATGTCAGCTGGTTGCCATGGCTACAGTTATCTTTATGCATCTGTATGACTGCTGACTGGTGTGTTTCCTGTGACCTTTGACCTCAGACCATACGGTTGGGCATTCAGACGACGGCTAACTTTAATTCCATCAAGGTAAGAGGAAGCTCTTCCCTTCCTGTCTGAGCGATCCGTCTCCAGGTTTCTTCGTCCGGCGTCCAGCCCGCTGGCGTCCACCTTCATCTCACCTTCATCTCATCTCACTTCATTTATAGTGCAATACTTTCACATTATCATTTTCCCACACTTCTGTATACCTGTATTTTGTTGTTTTTCAATAAAGAATGACAAATTATTTAAGTTTGGTTTTTGTTGCACACAAATATATATCTGTAAAAAATATCTACAAAGCTAATGTTTACATAACAAGTATGATTGGGTTTTGCAATACGGCACTCAAGTTTATTTTAGTAAGATTTTCAAACCAAGTAAAGTTAGTAAAGAACACATTTCTATTGTCTGCTAAGAAACTGTTGGGATTTAAAACAGGCCTGTTGTACAAATAACTTGTAAATGATTATTCCTCACTTTTGCCTTAACCAAAGAAATTCCAGTAATTGAGCAAAAACATTTATTTTTAACACTACATTTTATAAAACAGGGCGCAAAGTGTCGGCACATGTATGTATGTCGATGGTCCGCCCCAACCAAACCAGGAGACACAGACGTCAGGGAGGCCAAGGTTGTGTCCGACGGTCTCTGCAGCTCTCTGGGCACCACACCTCACGTAGCTGTCTCCAATGTTCCAAATGGCTATGGAGAAAAAATAACAGGTTTGTCATAATTGTTTAAAGTACAAAACCATACATGAAGTGGTCAAGACAGGAACTTACACGCTGCGTTGTGTAGCTGATGTTGGAGACACACAGGCTGCCATGGTGACCTTTTAACAGATCTAAGAAAAAAAGTAATAAAAGAATGAAACTTAAAAACTCCCAGACCTCATGTCATATTTACTAATCAGCTATGGCTGATTTATTGTTTGGATCACAGTGAGTTACACTAATTCTAATATATTTTTATTTCTATTATACATACATACTTTTTAACTGTTATTTTCACATGACAGTTATCAGGCTCTCTTGTTCTGGTTCTGATGATAATTCCGTGTCTTCCAGTAAGTTATCTTGTGCTTACTTCATCTGTATAATGTCTCTTTACTTTTGGTAAATTGTACTGAGTCCAGAAGGCTAGTTGGCTTTACAAGATACAAACAAGTATTACGTTTTGGAAATATATGAAACACCGCCAGCATCTGTTAGAGCCTGTGGCGGGGTGCTGAGGGCCGGCTCCAGCCCAGGAATGAGCTCTCCACGCCGGCCGGGAGGGTTTGAAACACCGCCATCCTCTCCTCTGCTGGCTGTTCATTCTGTTATGGTTACCGGTGCTTGTGTTGCAATGTGAAACGCTTGGTCTCAGATTTTGTAAGAAAGATAATAAAATGTCCCCCCAAAATACGACTTAAATATATTTTCTCTTCTTCATGATACATTTAATGGCTGGTGCGACTCAGGAGTGATAGCACCGAAAAAAACTACTGAAAACTTGCTCAAAGCAAAATGTTTTCATTTCGGAAATAAATTATAAACTTACCGATTTAAAACTTTTTTAATACAGGTACTTCTCACGAACAGGCGCAGAAAACCTCCACCTAAACTCCGTGTGAGGGTCAGGTCGTTGGGTGTTCCAGTTAGCTCCGGTTGAATTGAAGCTAGGTGGCTACATTCGTTAGCTCGGCTCCCACCTCCGCTTTAGCTTTGGGTTAGCCAGGGTTAGCTTCAGATTAGCTCGTAGCTAGTTCGTCACTCGATCCCTCAGCGCCTCCTCTCTTCCCTTTTATGGAATTGTCTGGGCTGGACGGAACCTGTGACACGGTCAAAATGGCGGTGGTGGCCACCTCCCATTATGGACAAAAAACGTGTTATTGGAGTCTATGGAATCCGTTTGTCCAGTATGTACAGTCTATGTTCTTACATCAGGAAGAATCAGCGTGTTTCGAGCGTTATCCATTGTTTCATAATCCATTGTCGAAGTGTTAGCGGCAGAAGCTTTTCCGGTTCGCGCCTCACTTTTTTCACAGCAGCGGCCCAAAGTGATCTCCTAACACATGGGTTTTCTGCTTCTTGTCACACCCTTCTTGTCCCCCCATTCTGTTCAGCCATGTGTCTCTGTTAATTGCTCCCACCTGCCTCTCGTTTTCCAATCACCCAAGCTCCCAGCCATCATGTATTTAAACCCCTTCTGTTCAGTGTCTATTGTCGGTTCATTGTTTCATTGTCCAGCGTGTGTGCTATATTAAAGTATTTACCTCGTTCTGGTTTGTCTGCCTGCCTGATTCCTCCCCAGCATGTGGATCCTCACCTCCGCTCCCCTCACCGGCACACGCTGACAGAATGAACCGACCAACAGAAGGATCCAGCGGGGAGGTTATCCCTTGGGAGTACCTGCTTCAGTTTCTCGCCGCAGACCACTGGCCGGCTCCTCTTCGTCCGGACTGGCTGTGTGCTCCCCCGGAGTATGCCCACGGCGTTGGGAAGGATGCCGGGCTCCACCGTCACCCCTTGTCCCAGGACAGAGCCGCGAGCTCGCCGCTGCCCCGGCTCGGCGCGCCAGCTTGGACCCATCCCCAGTCAGACCAGCAGTCCCGCCTCCAGTCCAATCAGCGCCTCTGTCATCTGCAGGCAGAGGAACCACGCCTACAGCCCAGCTGACAGAGCTCGGCGGCCTCCAAGCGGAGCTTGACCGAATCCGTCAGCTCGTTAGCCTCCAGGAGTTCCAGCTGGACACCCTATCCTCCCCGAATCATCAGGAGAAGGTTTCGGTCCAGTCAGCAGCTCCCTCGTCTCTGGGCCAAAGGATCGAGCCGTCAGTCCACCCAGCAGAGCTCGCTGGTCTCCGAGCTGAGCTGGCCAAACTCCATCAGAGCCTCAGTCTCCAGGAGCTCCAGCTGGACAATCTATCCACCCTGCTCTCCCAGTTACCGGCGCCATCAGCTCAGTCAGCACTCGGTCCCGCACCACCACTCCAGAAGTCGACGGTCCAGAAGTCGATGGTCCAGAAGTCGACGGTCCAGAAGTCGGCGGTCCAGAAGTCGGCGGACCAGAGGTCAACGCCTCCGGACCAGAAGTCGACGCCTCCGGACCAGAAGTCGACAGAAGTTAACGCCCCTTCCAGTCCTGTGGTCGACGCCTCTTCGTTTCCTGTGGTCGACGCCTCTTCGTATCCTGTGGTCGACGCCTCTTTGTATCCTGTGGTCGACGCCTCTTTCAGTCCTGTGGTCGACGCCTCTTCCAGTCCTGTGGTCGACGCTTCTTCCAGTCCTGTGGTCGACGCCTCTTCCAGTCCAGAGGTCGACGTCTCCTCCAGTCCAGAGGTTGACGCCTCCTCCAGTCCAGAGGTCGACGCCTCCTCCAGTCCAGAGGTCGACGCCTCCTCCAGTCCAGAGGTCGACGCCTCCTCCACTCCAGAGGTCAACGCCTCCTCCACTCCAGAGGTCGACGTCTCCTCCTGTTCGACGTCTCCACCTCCACTCCAGTGGTCGACGTCTCCCCCTCCAGTCCAGTGGTCGACGTCTCCCCCTCCAGTCCAGTGGTCGACGTCTCCCCCTCAGTCCAGTGGTCGACGTCTCCCCCTCCAGTCCAGTGGTCGACGTCTCCCCCTCAGTCCAGTGGACGACGTCTCCCCCTCCAGTCCAGTGGTCGACGTCTCCCCCTCCAGTCCAGTGGTCGACGTCTCTCCCTCCAGTCCAGTGGTCGACGTCTCCCCCTCCTGTCCAGTGGTCGACGCCGTTGCCTCCAGCCCAGTGGTTGACGCTGTCTCCTCCAGCCCAGAGGTCGACGCCGTCTCCTCCAGCCCAGATGTCGACGCCGTCTCCTCCAGCCCAGAGGTCGACGCCGTCTCCTCCAGCGTCACTGCCGGTCCTGCCCTCACCAGGCACGAGCCTCCCAGAGCCCATCGTCATCTCCTCCTCTGCCCAAGACGCAGACCCCCAAGAGCCCGTCGTCGTCTCCTCCTCTGCCCAAGACGCAGGTCCCCGGACTCTACTGTTCCCTGCCTCCTTTCCACTGGTCCCTCAGTTCCACTTGGCCCTCCTTCCTGGTCCCCCTTCTCCCGCCCTGCTCTGTGTTCCTGTGGGCATCTGCGGATGAAGATCAGCTTTAGAGCTGGGACGTTTGTTCTCACGGTGTGGGGGCTCTTTCTAATGTTGGTCCAGTACAAAAAAATTGCAAATGATAACTTAAGTCATCAATGGCAGCGAGCGGTTGAATTTAAAATGACGGATTTTGTTGTCAATGGCAGTACTTTAGTTTAGGGGATTAACCCAGCACGCAGGGTTTGAACAGCAACGAGTCTGACTCACTTGAAAGGGTGACAGGCTCCACTAGAAGCCGGTTAATGAGACTTTATCAGCGATGGGTACGGCCTGCACAGCACAAGGAACAGATCGTTAAGACCATATCCTGGAACAATTCTTATGTTGCTTTCTCCTGACGTACACAAGTGGGTTAAAGAACACAAACCAAGGGACAGACAACAAGCAGCAAGGCTGGCTATGCAGTTCATCAATGCATGGAGAGGAGGTTTGGATGTGAACCAGAACCATCGCTCCTTCCTACGTTCACCTAAACTAAAGAGCAGAATACAAGAGGGACGATTGGACAGTGTGGGCTCAGGTAACACCCGTCGTGAACAACCACCGCAGCAACCGAGTAAGAACTTTGTTTGCTTTTACTGCCAGCAGTGGGGCCACAAAGTGAAACTGAGTTAAAATGGGATTTACCTCATTTACCTGAAAACATCACTGTATTGCAGAGGGAGGATGAAAATATCAGAGCATTGTTTTTCAGTCAGGGGTGGATACGGGGGCACCGAACCTCTCTTTGTCATGGAGGGGGATATTTTGTATAACACTGAGAATGGGTTTAAGTGATTAGTGGTTCCATTTGTATGTCGGCCTCTTATCATGCACCTAGCACACACTGTGCCATGGGCAGGACATTTAGGTTGCCATAATACATGTAAGTCCACATTTTTTCTGGCTGAACATGTACACTGATATTCAAAAATATTGTAGCACATGCCAGGAGTGTCAGAAGACAGCCATTATTCGCAAGTCAGACAGAGGGATGTTGCAACCTTTGCCAGTCATTACCTTACCGTTTCGCAGATTGGCAATGGACATTGTCGACCCGTTAGTAAAAAGCAGTTGTGGACATTTTACTGTACATTTTGTGTGATTATGCCACACATGTTCCAGAGGCTTTCCCTCTATGTACCATCACTGACCCCGGCGGTGCTTCGAGTCTTGGTGCAGCTGCTCTCTCATGTTGGAATACCTGATGAGATCATAACAGATTAGGGCAAAAACTTTGCTTCAAACTTGATGCGGCTCTTCTGCAAACACCTGGGCATTAAAGTGATAAAGACCACCCCATGCCATCCACAACCCGATAGATTGGTGGAGAGGTTTAATCAGACCCTAAAGAGGATGCTGCAGAAGTTTGTGAGAGACACGGGGAAGGACTGGGACCATTGGCTGGGTTGGAGTTAGGGGTAGGGTTAGGAAAAGGTTTTTCTGCATGACTGAAAGGAGATTCAGGAAGATGAGAGACAGACAGGGCAGGAAAATAGTCACACACAAAAAAAGAAGAAAACAAACCAAACAGCTTGAAAAGGAAAAGTATAGATGGATTTATCCCACTACACCTTATAAAGCAATAAGTTATACACATGTAATATTTACAGATACAATTCAGATTACCCATCAAAACTCTGTCCCACACCAAGGGTAGAACTGAGGCATTTTGGGGGCCAAGGCAGAATAAATGATAAATGACCTGCATTTGTATAGCACCTTTCAGAATCAGAGGACTCCAAAGTGCTTTACACGACAGAGTCATCCATTCACACACACATTCACACACTGGTGATGATGAGCTACGATGTAGCCACAGCTGCCACAGGGCACACTGACAGAGGTGAGGCTCCCGAGCACAGGCGCCACCGGTCCCTCTGATGACCACTAGCAGGCAAGGTGAGTTAAGAGTCTTGCCCAAGGACACAACAGCAGCATTCTCTGTCCGGATCACACCTGGAACCTTCCTGGACAACCCTCTCTACCTCTTGAGCTATTGCTGCACCAGTACAGGACCCCTGTATCTATAAAAAAAAATGTTTCTTTTTTTAAGATTATGGATCGTTTACTTGTTCAAATTTGTGCCCCTAACATGCCACCCTCGAGAAAATGTTGACACACCCCTGCACATTCTGGACCTGCGTTAAATTCCCGCCTCCTAGTTTGATTGACAGCAACAGGCAGCTTTTTCTACACAGTTTATGCAAGATTGAACTCTAAACAGGAAACTGACATTAATGCAGGACAAAATCTCAAATTACTGGATGAACCAAGCAGGACATCTAACCACCCTACTAGTGAATAATAGATGAGTGTGATTGTTTAGATGTTTCTGTAATATTTATTACAGGCCGTGTCATGTGCTGAGGTCTTTGTTGCCAGTGATCTCCTCGGTTCTTTCTTCCTGTTCTGCCAGCTACAGACTGTTAGATTAACTACATCCTCAGTGTTAAGCACAGCCATGTATTTGTGTGTGTGTGTGTGTGTGTGTGTGGGGGGGGGGGGGGGGGGGGGGGGCAAGGGAAAGCCAAACTAACCTTAAAGTCTATCTGGAGCAGATAATGTGTGTCTATATATAGTGAAGCGATGTGACTGAGCTGGCTGTTGGTGTCAGATTCCAGGCGCACTCACACATCCTGGCCTGATCAGCATCTGCTGCTAACTATAGACCCACCACCCCCTTGTGAGGTACCTCGCCCTAGCTTGAATAGGAACACTAATGCCCATCCAAACCTCACCCTGGGGAAAGAAAGCTTCAGGCTGCTTGCTGCAAATACTTTTCCTGATGCCAGTTCAGAGAGGCAGGGCAGGAATAGAGATGAGAGCATTAGTAGATGTAATGTGTCTGAGGGGGTTCATCCTCTTTCCTTTTTCCATTCAAATCTGATACATGGCAACGTCTTTGACTTACTGAGGCTATCCAGCCAGCCTGGCACTGGCAGACTGGATTCAGCTGAGCCGCTTGGTCCTGGATACAGCACATGAGGGACTGTTTGTTGAATGAGAGGACATTTTTGCAACACTGAGGAACTAAATGTTGTTTGGAAAGAGTAATCAGTGGCCTAAGGTACAGTATGAGCCATTTCTCTCCCTTTACACACATGTTCTCTGCTTAATCCTACATGGGGTCAGTTTAGATAAATGTGTGCTTAGGCAGGGCTCCTGTAATTGAGTATTTGTCCAGATAGAAAGGAAATCATATTTAAACGGGGTTCTTACACTTTTTCTACTGACAGTTTCAAGCACTTATCAATGATTTTCAAGGTAAATTTTCTAATTTTTCAAGCACCATACGGCAAAGACAAAACTACATGGGACTCAGTCAGACAGTTTCACCTCACTATCATATGATATACTCTCATTGATAGGGATGACCCTGTCCGATCACATGATTGGACATCGGTTCTGATCATGTGATTTAAAATGATTGGAATCGGGTCAAAAAGATTTAATATATAGCCTCATAAAGCAAATAGCATGACCTTTTAAATTCACCCTCAGATAGAGATTTTCAAATTAAATGACAATGGCTTAGTTTAAAATTTCACCTGTCTGCTTTTAGTTCCAGTCTGTCACCTTTCAACCAAACACGTACGGACAGCAAACACTCAACCAAGATAGAAGTGCATTAATCAGACTGAACCACTCTCTGTGGAGCTGTGGTATGAGCTGCTTTCTCGCCACTATTCTACACATCCAGCACTGCAGGGGTTGTGCAGGGACAAGCCCGCAATATGTCATGGTAATGCTTATTATACAGCACAACTACTCACTGTTAATCATGAGCAATCAGGCTACTATCAAAGCATATTTGTAACAATAACACGTTTCTTTTCAACGTTCTTCGTTAGTGAGGTTTGTGGCAGCTGTAATGAGGAAATGACACGACAACAGGAAGCTGAGCCCTGTTAAGACTCTTTTCTGGAACCGTTCTGGATTGGGACTCTGCATCAAAATCATATGAAATGAATCAGTGGTGTAACATTTTGTAAGTAGTTACTTTTAACAGATTGTTAATAGAATATAAAGGTATCTAATAAAATGCAATATTCCCCAAAATATGGATTATCAATATTATTGAGCCTTTGATATTCTATTGATGATGAAACGAGATAATTTGGGTAATGCTAGGGAAACAACACTTAATAATAATTTGACACAGAAACTAAAATTATAGTTCATAAAAAAGTACTATATTATATTAACGATGATGAAATGCAAATGATTATAAATGGTGATTCAAAGCGATATCAAAAGAGAAAATGAATTAACTCTGATGAAACATGACCCTGTATGGTTTAAGGGCTTCACTAAGTGACTCAGAAAGGTGTGAATCTGGGTTTATAAAATATATTTGGCTGTTTGTTTGATGTAATTTAAGGAGTTATCAAGTTAACATAAACCACTTTGACACCATTGGATGGCCTACATACAAGGATAGTGTAAGTTCTTGGAGATCCTGTGTGGATGCCACTACATATTTGTTAAATGATCAGTAAGATGTGATATTCCATATAAATATAAATGATCAATCTGACTGGTCTTTGAATATTTGATTTAATGTTACCTTAGCTTTGAACTATTCATGGAACACACACTCCATATTAATTCTGACAGAGTCCGACTATAGTTTATAAAAATGAATTCAATTCTATATTTCTAAACCAGAGGCGGAGCTGGCCTAAATGGCGCCCTGTGCGAGATCCCCCGTGACCCCCCCCCCCCCCCCCCCCACACACACACACACACACACACACACATGAAAAAAAATTACACCTACAACTTTGTTTCAAATTGCGTGGAGCATATTATATATAACGTTTGCTAACTGAATACAACATCCAGCTCCTGGCCACCTTCTCACCACTTGTCAAAGTTCTACTGAAATAGTGATGATGACAACACCTGCCATCGCCTTCATTCCTGGGAAATATGAAAGTAGTTGGCACCTTGGTAGGTCCTCTTCGAACTAGCTCTGTGCATATGCTGTCGGTAATTGGTGATGGCCACTTGGCTGGGTCTGAAGAAAGAGGCTCATCATCACCTTCAATGGGACCCATTGGTTGATCGTTCAAGCTTCTCTATTGACAGAAAACAGAAGCGTAACTCAACACATTGCTATGTGGACCATTTCACATATTCTATTAAAATACAATATGTGACATTCAAATTTCTCTAATGTTTGCAGGACACACACACACACACACTTGTGCAAAACTTACCTGACATATCTTGTTGGGGAGACGTGGCAGCTGGCTGTCCCTCATCAAGTTCACATATACTGGTAGGTCTCTCTATTGACAGAAAATGGAAGCATAACTCACCACATTGCTATATGGAACAATTCCCATATTCTGTGAAAATACTATTTAAATGTCTATAGCTAAATGTTTGCTGGACACACACACGTGTGCACAACCCACCTAAAGTATCTTCCTGGGGAGATGTGGTGCCAGCAGACTGTCCCTCCTCGAGTTCAAATACTGGCCTACTGGTATGAGCAGTGGAGGTAGATGGCTGTTCCTCAGTGGCAGCTGATGTCATCCCAAAATATCTGTGTAGGGCTCCTGATGTTGCATAAAACAAACAATACAATCTTCATGCCACGTCTGTTGCTTAAGCATTTTAATTAACATGTTACAATGAGCATTTACAGTTTTCAGCAGTGGTGGAAAGAATTCTGAAAATCTGTACTGAAGTACAAGTACTGTTACATTGCTAAAATATTACTCATTTACAAGTAAAAGTACTGGTGTTAGAGAAATACGCAAGTAAAAGTACAAATTATTCATAAAAACCTCAGAGTATTATTTATTTTTAACGGCTGATGTCACCATCACTTCTCCAGACTGGGGCTGCCTGGAAATTGTGTGTTTTCCTTTACCAAAAGTTAAAACACCAACAATCTATTAATCATTAATAATTGATAAAATACAAAACAAGTGTTTTTCCCTAATTTTTTTGTCATTTTAAGTTTTTATTTCCTTATTCAGCAAATGTCTCCGGCACACAAAGAACTAAATGACCAGAGGAGCCACAACTATTGATTAAATATCCATGAATCCATTTTAACTGGTTAAATTCTTCAACTCTCCCACGCTGCTTCAAGGTCACTGTGAGTTTTTAACATAGCCGCGGTGTGCTGTGCAGCACACAACGCAACACGATGACATCATCAACTTGTACAGTGCTGAAAGGCGAGACAGTCTCAACTTTCAGCTAAAAAAAGACCGCTCTAGCTATTATAGTTTTTATGTTATGGCAGTTTACAGTTTAAACGGGATCTTACTAGCAGGGCACCTCCAGCGGCACGCTGCCGCTCCGTTTTTCGTGGGGTAAATAATACGTAGCTCATTTCCCGAGTCCAAAAAGAAAGGGGAATGGCGCCGGCGCGAGACCTGCCGCCCGCCGTCAATGTATTTCAGCAAAATTCTCAAAAGACTCATTTTAATTTGATAGTGTTTGGTCATCAGCCTTTCGGTTTTCCCACTCTTAGCTTTTCATAAAAGCTCATTTGACAAAAAAAAAAGCTAGCGGTTGGAAGTAGTTCTAAATACATGCAACGTAAGAAGCTAGCAAAAGACATTTGAAGGGATCATCATAGCACCATGCAAAACGTTCAGATTAGAGAGGTTAGTTAATCAATAAGTTGGGGGACAGGCGGGAAAAATACCAACTAAATAATAAAGAGATGCATACCTGCATCTTTTCCACGTTTCTCCTCCTCTTCTTTTCTTTTTTTCCAAAATTGGGCACCAGATGGCTTCGACCGCTTCTTCTCCATTATGTTTGTGAGCGGTGATATGTGAAACGGTACATGTATCCCTCCATCATCACTCTCCGAGATCCCTCCACCCCCACCTGATGAAGGGCGCTATAGAGCGCACTACAGAGGTGCGGCGGACACAAGGGGGCGCAATAAAATCCCAATATAAACGCAAACAATGACTTTGTTGTGCTTTTATTACAGAAATATTATTATTATCATCACTCATCACTATTATTATTATGAAGAACATGTGATTTCTATGTTTTGTTGATGTATTGGTTGATGGAAGAAAAAAAAAGAAAAAATTTAAAAAAAAATGTAAAAAAAAAAAAAGAAATTAAATGCCGCCCCCTCCAGACTGCCGCCCTGTTCGGCCGCACATGTTGCACATATCAAGCTCCGCCACTGTTAAACTAACGATGGAGCAGAACACATTGTGATGAATGATGGTTGACCACGATTACAGACGATGAATGAAATGATGGATTGTAAGCAAGATGTTTTATAGAAAAACCTTGTTAAGTATCTTAGAGATCTTGTAATGTCTGGGTTGTAAAAGCAGTCTGACTGTAGGGTTCAACAAGCTATAGATTATTGATAAGACCATCCCACACCAGTGTGCAGGTCTACGATACCCCTGTGTTGATGGTCGCTCTCGGTGGTCTGGAGAAGAGGCAGCCAAAGTGGTGATGTCAACGGATGAAGTAGCTCCTGGAATCTCAAAGAGTTGCAGCTCCATTTGAATTTAGATATCACCACTGATTAGTTCAGGAAGTGAACTTTACGTTTTATTAGTTACTGTTTACAATTTTAGACAAATCAGATTATGATAAGTTTAAAGGCATTACCAAAAAACTCAGGCAATCACTCATTTACTCAGATGCTTAGAGGTTATTTCTTAGTGTGAAGTAAAAATGCTAAACATTAATAACAATATCACAAGGTGTGGATATACTGATAGATTAGCATTATTAAAATCGACAGTTACTATCTGGTGCAATTTAAGATCTGAAACAAATCATTACAGCCAGAAAAAATATTACCGTAAATCCTCTAATATTAGCCTGTATTTAATTAACGGCCGGGTATCATATTTTGGCCGGTGTCGGAGTCGGCGGAGGTGAATAATGGCCGGTTTTTTATTGTGGCCGGGTGGAATGTGGTAACAAGCAAGTACGGGGGGCGGTTGTGTCATCGTCTCACTTTTGATTTGCCAGTGATAGACCGCGAGGGTAACTTTAACCGTGCGGAGATGAAGAGGAGGCGAAAATTTGATGTCAAGTTCAAAGAGAACGTGCTGATTATGCTGCAGAACACTCTGGGGAGCAGTAGCAGGGGTTGTATGAACTAGTCACTAGTCGACTTCACCGCTCTATAGTGACTTTTTATGCCTGTCATCGACTAGTCGCTGTCACGTGATAATGACCGGCAAGATGCAGTCCACGGAAAAGACAGCAGCCTGCTGTCAGCAGGTGACAAGCTAGAGCGTCGGTACTGACACCCGCCGTAAAACAGACATTTAACCAAATGTGACGTTTACCCTCTTGCAATTTAACCTTCCCCTCACCCCCATCCTAACCTCATATTCACCAGCTTGCACATGCAAAGCTCTGATTGTTGACGCGCTCCAGACATCTGCGTCCTGAGCACGGCCACAGTAACATTATCAAATCAGGTGTTGCCACCTCAAAAACTAATTTAACACGCGATCGTTCATGTCGGCTCATTTCCTTTTATGTTTTCTGTCTTTTATTCTTTTATTTGTGCCTGATGCGTTTCGCTGCTGTGGATCGGGGCGCATCACCTGTTTTGTCCTCGGTGAAGCACCACTGTTAGGGCCGGCGAGCAGCGGCACTCTGCTATTTTTGCGGTCGGTAGATCTTTTAGAACTGCAGTTCAAAGGTAACTCATAAGGTGAATATATATGAACCCAGGTAGCAGTTTCTCTTTAGGATTGAGAGGAGATGCAGGAAGATAATAAACAGAGACAGGACAGAAAAATAGTCAAATAAAAACAAGTTAGTTTTTGTACCTGGTGGTTGCAACAAACAGACACCATTGAAGGTAATCAGAAGTGAGGAACAGAAAATGAAATAATTATTTTAATGTTTAGAGCAGCAGGAACTCCGAGAGGCTGCAGGCGCATCAGTGAGATTGTGGCCGCTGCGCAAGGGGAGGGGGAGAGGGCTGAAGCAGAAACTACCATTGTTAAAGAAATGTGTTTAACTTTGAAAATGTGGGCGCAATTTTAATAGTCAAAAACTCCAGCGAACCATTAGTTCATTTTGCTCAACTGTGGACCAGCTCTATACCCTTGCAAGGGTGATGGAGGGGGCATGGGAGTTTGCCCAACCAATCCACATGTGCTTTGTGGATTTGGAGAAGGCTTATGACCGTGTCCCCAGGGGCACCCTGTGGGGGACGCTCCAGGAGTATGGGGTGGGTGGCTTTCTGTTAAGGGCCATTCAGTCCCTTTACCAGAGGAGCGTGAGTTTGGTCCGCATAGCCGGTAGTAAGTCGGACCTGTTCCCAGTGAGGGTTGGACTCCGCCAGGGCTGCCCTTTGTCACCGGTTCTGTTCATCACTTTTATGGACAGAATTTCTAGACGCAGCCGTGGTGTGGAGTGTGTCGAGTTTGGTGGCAGGAGAATCTCGTCTCTGCTTTTTGCGGATGATGTGGTCCTCCTAGCTTCATCCAGCTCTGACCTTCAGCTCTTGCTGGGTAGGTTCGCGGCCGAATGTGAAGCGGCTGGGATGAGGATCAGCACCTCCAAATCTGAGACCATGGTTCTCGACCGGAAAAGGGTGGCTTGCCACCTCCGGGTCGGGGGAGAGGTCCTACCTCAAGTGGAGGAGTTTAAGTATCTCGGGGTCTTGTTCACGAGTGAGGGTAGGAGGGATCGGGAGATCGACAGGCGGATTGGTTCGGCATCTGCAGTGATGCGGACGCTGAGCCGATCTGTCGTGGGGAAGAGGGAGCTGAGCCAGAAAGCCAGGCTCTCGATTTACCGGTCGATCTACGTCCCAATCCTCACCTATGGTCATGAGCTTTGGGTAATGACCGAAAGAACGAGATCGCGGATACAAGCGGCCGAAATGAGTTTCCTCCGTAGGGTGGCCGGGCTCAGCCTTAGAGATAGGGTGAGGAGCTCGGACATTCGGGAGGGACTCGGAGTAGAACCGCTGCTCCTCCGGATCGAAAGGAGCCAGTTGAGGTGGTTTGGGCATCTGGTCAGGATGCCTCCTGGACGCCTCCCTGGGGAGGTGTTTCGGGCATGTCCTGCCGGCAGAAGGCCCCCGGGTCGACCCAGGACACGTTGGAGAAGTTACATCTCCAATCTGGTCCGGGAACGCCTTGGGGTCCTGCCGGAGGAGCTGGTGGACAAGGCCGGGGAGAGGACGGCCTGGAGCTCCCTAGTTGGGATGCTGCCCCCGCGACCCGGACCCGGATAAGCGGAGGAAGACGAGACGAGACGAGAAATAGAGGCCTGACTCTAATTCTGGTCCTCCTTCCAATAAAGGCCTGGAGCTTGATGAGCTTGAGTCAAATACAGGCCCGGGCCTGTATTAGAGGATTTATGGTAACACAGAAAAAAATTGTAAACAATCTGTGGATTGCAAGAAATAATTTTATGAGTCCAAAAATAAGAATACTTTTATTCAAAGAGTAAAGTCTCATCTTCTGCATGAACCTTGGAGGTGCAGGTCAGATGAGGGAATCAGGAGAAGGAATTTATTATGGCTACCTTATGGTGCAAAGCTATGGACAGCTTGTGTCTTGAGGTGAGAAGCACCCAGTTACAGCTTGATGAAGCAAGCTGCGGAGAAATCAATGTCTGGTGACCTCTAACATTACAGTGGACACAAAACTTGCTACAGGGGCAAAATAATGTGATCAGAACATAATTATGAATATTATCTTGTAATATTCTACAAAGCAGGGACATATTAAATATTAACATAACATTTTACATTTTAACTCCTTAACATTCCGGCCATTTCAACCCAAGAGGCTTTAATAAAACCACACCCAAATTTGAATAAAAGCGGTTATTGAACCATTTGGACTAGAGGCATGGTTGAGGTGTCTTCTTAAAGTAAACACTCAGAGGTTTTCCACACAACAGTGAAAATGAATGTAAGTGATACTGTCATAGAGTAATATGAGTTTTAATGCCCCAAGAAATAATAATTTTTTTATTCAATTCAATTCAAGTTAATTTGTATAGCGCCAAATCACGACAAGAGTCGTCTCAAGGCACTTCACATAATAAACATTCCAATTCACAGTTCATTAAGCCAATTAGAAAAAAAGTTTCCTATATAAGGAACCCAGCACATTGCATCAAATCACTGACAGCGATCCTCATACTAAGCAAGCATTTAGCGACAGTGGAGAGGAAAACTCCCTTTTAACAGGAAGAAACATCCAGAGAATCCTGGCTCAGTATAAGCAGCCATCCTCCACGACTCACTGGGGATCGAGAAGACAGAGCAGGCACACACACACACACACACACACACACACACACACACACACACGCACGCACGCACGCACGCGCACACACATACACACACACTCACACACACACACACACACACATAACATATATACCAAGTAATGTTTTTATGGTTACATTGTGATTTCTTAGTAAATATTCTATGTAGTGAGCGATTTAGTAAGACTTTATTGTATTTATCCTGGTGAATCTAAAGTTCGTAGATCAGAATGAAACCAGGGAGCCAACTTCCTGTGTTTAATTACTTTCTTTTTTTAAAACATCATCTAATGCCACACGTAAAGAAGAAGCAACATTATGAACTTAGTGAAGGGCTAGAAATGAAAATATTGCCCTCTGCTGTGTTCCTCTGAGATGATGAGGAGAGTAAAGATGGAACAGTTGATTTGAAAGATGCAACAGCGATGTCAGATAGAGACCGACTATAGTGAAATTTACTTTCATGTCTCGAGAACCTAGTTATAAAAACTGAACGGTTATCAGAAAGTGGTCTGACTGGGTTATGTGGAAATATTGTTATTTCCTCACACTCTATGCCATAAGTCAGCAAGAGTGGGTGGAGCTATGTATTCTTTGAGTAAAACCAATTGAGTCTAAGATATTACTAAAGGCTACATTGAGGCTATCATTTTCAATGTCCACATGAATGTTAAAATCATCCACTACAATGACCTTATCAGTATTTAGCACCAAATCAGAGATCTGATCCAAAAACTCAGAGTAAGGGCCTGGTGGACGATATAAAACTACAAACAAGAGTGGTTTTACAGTTTTGCAATCTGGATTAGGAAAGCTAAGAATAAGATGTTCAAACGAACTGTAGCTATTAATTGGTAAGGGACTGATTAATAAGTCAGAATGAAAAATGGTTGCTACTCCTCCTCCTCGCCCTGTACTTCGAGCAACATGATGATTTAAATAATTTGAAGGAGTCGACTCGTTTAAGCTAACATAGTCCTCTTGCTGCAGCCAGGATTCTGTGAGAGAGAGCAAAGAGATCTGATTATCACAAATCAAGTCATTAACTAACAAAGTCTTAGAAAAAATGGATCTAATGTTCAACAACCCACATTTAATTTTTCTAGTTTTCTGCTCAGTTGAATTTATTCTAATATTTATGAGATTTCCATGATTTGCTTTATTAAGCCTGATATTTAATCTGTGTGATTTTGGCCGTGGGCAGGACACTGTCTCTATGGGGTAGTGGGTGGGTAACAGTGCAGAAGCTGCAGAGGGGTGGGTTAAACTACGACTCTGCTTCCTGGTCTGGACCCTGGGTAGTCATGGAGGACTAATAAAACTGGCCATGTTCCTAAAAAGAAGAGCTGCTCCATCCAAAGAGGGATGGATGCCGTCTCTCCGCATCAGACCAGGTTTTTCCCAAAAAGTTTTCCAATTATCAATGTGGCCCACGTTGTTTTCAGGACACCACCTAGACAGCCAGCGGTTGAAGGACAGCATGCGGCTAAACATGTCGTCACTGGTCCGATCGGGCAGGGGGCCAGAGAAAACTACGGAGTCTGACATTGTTTTGGCAAACTTGCACACCGAAGCAACATTAATTTTAGTGACCTCCAATTGGCGTAACCGGGTGTCGTTACCGCCAGCGTGAATAACAATCTTACTGTATTTACGCTTATCCTTAGCCAGCAGTTTCAGATAAGATTTAATGTCGCCCGCTCTGGCCCCAGGTAAACATTTAACTATGGTTGCTGGAGTCTCTAATGCCACGTTTCTGACTATGGAGCTGCCGATGATCAGAGTCGGCTTGTCAGTGGGTGTGTCACTGAGTGGGGAAAATCTATTAGAAACGTGGACGGGTTGGTGGTGGCCCACGGGCTGGGTTCTATGCTTCCTGCGTACCATCACCCAGCCGGCCTGAGGTCCCGGCTGCTTGGGTTCTACTGGAGGACCGCTACGGGGTTGTTCTGAGCTAGTTAGCCCCGTGCTAGCTAAGTAGCTACAGCTGTTTACGGGTTTTTCAACAGCGCGGAGCCGGGCCTCCAATTCCGACACCCTCGCCTCCAAAGCTACAAAAATGCTACATTTATTACACGTACCATTATCACTAAAGGAGGCAGAGGAGTAACTAACCATCTGACACAGAGAGCAAGAGATAGGAGACGGAGAAGCAGAGACAGAAGTAGCCATAGCCGTGCTGAGGCTAAGCTAACTGGACGAGCAAACTGTTCAACACCAAATAAACTGCGTGCGAACTCAAATGGTTCCCTAAAAGCTAGGTGGAACAACAGAAAATGTGTGTTTTAGCGTGCTTTTGTGCTACAATAACTCAGAGATATCCTAGTACAGAGAAATTAAATCAGTTTTAGTGAGTCCCAAACACCAAACAGCTACACGTAGTGCAACACTGAAAACAGGAAATGATGCAAAAACGCCATCGTTTATATGGTCGCTTCTTAATTTTTTTAAATACATGCTTCATAAATAATATCAGTACTGAGACATGGACTGGAAAACAGTATGTGTCAATAGCCTGAGGTCTTTCCTTGTCCCACACCAAACTTTACAGTAATAAACTTAAAAATGAGCATTTAGCAGATATTTTTACAAGATAAGGTCAAGGCGTTTCAAACGTGTGCAAAGTGTGCCTTTTGGAGGCCATTGTGGCACACTTAGGAAAAACGTGTGTTGTTTTTGAAAGCTTCAACATAAAATCATAATCTTGGGCTCTAATGAAATATTACGAATGGGATTGTCCTATCCCACATCCAAATCCACTCTATTACTGACGTGTGTAGCGATCACATAGCGATTCGTAACTCTCCAAACTGTTGCTGTGAGAAAATTAATTTACGCTCGCACTTAGGTTTTGTTTTCAGAATTTAATTGGCTATTTGATGCTTGACTCAGCAACAAACTGCTTCGTGATAGGGTCAAGCTACAAAAATCTCAATAGAGGGAGGGACTTTATAGTCATCGGCCAATAATAAAATAGTTTACCTTAGCAGAGAAGGTAAACCATCACCTATTGAATCAAGCAAGATGTCAATCAAAAGTTTACCCATCAAGTTTGGTTGTGTAAATGTTTGAAGTGAACACGAGGAAGCTAACGGCTTTTATGAACAAAACATGATGAAAAACGGATGTATTTGAAGGAATACTGGGACGTACTCAGCAGCACATTATGTTATATTGTGCTCATGAGACTTGTTGTGGACTAACTATTTTACTGGATAAAAAAAGATAGTTTTTGTTCCAGATAGCTTCATTCTGTAAATCAAATAAAGCATCATTAAATTACTTTTGCATTTGCGAGTGGTTGGACAAAAGTGCTTACTGTGTCTACAGCTATTGTTGTGTACTTGATTAGCATACCTCATTGGAATGTCAACAATATTCGCTTTCCAATAATGTATAGTTTTTGTATGTTTACATAAACACTGCTGCAGTTGTACTCAAGAGTAGAACAGGAAGTTGATCAAATCCTGTGGGCGGGACGGAGGAACGCTCCTATGGTAGCTATGAAGGCTACTTTAAAGTCCTGCTCCTGCTAAATGTCTAACTATTACCACCCTTTACTGAAATGTTCTATTCCAACCCTCCCGCCATCTGCAGATCCATTCATTGATAAAAATAAATAATAATTATAATGTATTCCTGCTAGGAAAACAATGTCTGCTGATATTCTTATTTTCAATTATGACTAGTAAGAATACAATATGGAGTAGAATTAATTATATTATCCCTATATAAAATAGGAATTACAAGCAGGTGTGGATATTTAAATGTTAAAATGGCTTGCCTTAAATCCTCAGGTCTGCTTTGCTGCTAAACGCAGTTCATGCTTTGGCTCACAAATAGATGCAATGAATGACAAGGTGCTTTATTTAATTACTGATGTTTGCTGACAAAAATCTGTGTGCACATTTACCTCTGGTACTGTTAGCTTTCACAAGATGCAGGCAAAAGTTGGATTTTCGAAGCATTTTATTTGTTCGCCAACTCTGAGAGGTTGCGGGAGGAGCTGGGCTTTGGGGCTTAACACAAGGACTTTTTATGGGAAAAGTACCAAAATTTAGCACCAAAAAGATATTTCTTACATATTTGTCTTTTCGGTACCCTGCTCTACTCCAGTCTTGATTTCATAGCTAAGTATCACAGAAGGACCTGTTAGATCCCAGACTCAAAGCAGGGCTCACACACACGCGACTAGCATACACGTTTCATAGTTAAAGGAGGTCTGCTTCATTGCGAAGCCAGAGGAGACCGCAGGTCTATCCTTTGGTCTCCACATTAGGAGTCTGCGGCTCAAACACCGATGCTACAGAAAGGAGCTGACCCTCTCAGAGCAGCCGCTACCATGTTTATTAAAGGCGACATGATCACTCTGCAGTTTTCAACACCATCAAAATGACCTGTTTTGGGACTTCCGGGAAAATGGAGTAGGGTAAGACGTGCCTGGAGGCTGCTCTCCGAAATAAAATGATAAAACCCCAAGAAACTCGCATTTAGATAGACCAAACAGAGCAAAACAAGCGATTGAAAGGGGACAGAAGCAAAAGAGGAGGACAAGAAGTAAAAATGCCTAAAACACAGGACAGACACAACGCGGCAACAAAAGCTAGTAGCACTGTGGAGCTAGCTAGCACCGGCTATGGAGGTAGCGCGACCACGAGTGACTTATTGAAAGCCCTGGAGGGACTTAAAAAAGACCTGAGAGAAGACAATGAACATCTGCGGAAGGACATCACCTTCCTGCGTCAGGAGTTGACTAGCAAACTCGATAACATCGCGGAGGAGATGCAGGGACTGACTACGAGAGTGGATGAGGTGGAGAGCCGAGTGGGGCTGGTAGAGGGCGCCACAGTGGAGCTAATGAAGGCGACTGTTACATGGAGTAAAAGGCAAAGGAATATCCAAAATAAGCTGACAGATCTGGAGTCCAGATCGAGGAGGAATAATATTAGGATTTTTGGAGTGGCTGAAGGAGAGGAAGGGACATCGATGCACCAATACATAACAGACTTTCTGAAAAGCAAGCTGGCCCTACCTGCTGAGCTGGATCTCCGGATTCAGCGAGCCAACAGAATCTTTGCATCCACTCTCCGCAGCGCGCAACCGAGGCCAATCATCGTAAACTTCCAGGAGTTCACAACTAAAGAACGGATTCTAAAAGAAGCCTGGAAAAAAGGCCCGATTCAAGTAAAGGATAAGAATATCTATTTTGATCATGATTACGCAACAGAGGTGGCCCAAAAGCGCAGAGAGTACCAAGGGATCAAGAAAGCGCTGAAGGAAAGAGGGATTCGATTCCAGACCCCATTCACAAGCATCCGGATCCACTGGGAGGAGGGAGCCCGAGTATACGGCAACGCATACGAGGCGGGAGCTGCAAAAACGAGGATTAAGCGCGGAGACACCGGCAGCGTTGACGGAAGAGGAGGAGATCACAGCCCGCCTGCAGGAGATCGTTAGCTGGCGGCGAGGCACCCCCCCCCCCCCCCCAAACGGCAACGCGAATCATCGGCAGTACAAAGGGCGAAGGACAGGCTGAGAGGATACCAGAGACCAGGGGACAAATAATTTGGAAAAAGGCAGGAAATTCATTATCTTCTAATGGGAAGTGGGAAATCCTCATACGGTGAGAGGAAGGGGAGAGCGGCACCGGGAGGAGAAGATGAGTTGGACAGATAGGATGAAGGCAAGTGCCAAACCTTATATAGGGCCCATTAGGGGAGGACTAGCCCTATACCCTCCAACGGGGAAAGGGAGGGAGAAGCATCCCTTCCACAAGGTGGGAGTTCCAGGATTAATTTTTGTTCATACTGTTGGTTTTGGTTTTAAAGTTGCACAGCTGGGTCAGAGGGTTATAAGGTTGCTGACTCTAGCATTTTTGTTACTTAAACTTACTGTGGTTGTTGCTTTTACTGAGGGATCTACAGATATACGGTACATAGGGAATGAGTTGGTGGGCTAATATGAAAATAATGACTTTAAATGTGAATGGTTTGGGTAACCCCATTAAGAGGAGTAGAGTCTTAACAAAGCTGAAGAGAGAGGACGTGCAGGTGACTTTTTTTTTACAAGAGACGCACATGACAAAGAACGAACATGAAAAATTTAAGAATTTGGGGTATAAGAGCTCATTCTTCAGCTCAGGCAAAAATAGCAGGAGAAGAAGTGTAATAATACTTATATCTAACAAGGTTAATTTTGAGTTGATGGAAGAAGTGAGAGACAAGGATGGCAGATATGTTTTAGCTAAAGGGAGAATTGACGGTACGGTGGTAACACTGGTGAATGTATATGTTCCCCCAGAGGCGGACCCGAAATTTCTGCAAACATTAATGGATAGAATTATATCCTTCAGTGAGGGGATCTTGATTAGCGGGGGGGATTGGAATACAATATTAAACAAAGCTAGAGATACCACAAGCACAAAAAAGTAGAAATAATAGATCTAGAAAACTTGATAATATGATTAAAGAATTTGGGCTATGTGATGTGTGGAGGAAGATGCACCCTTTAGAGAAGGATTTTACTCATTATTCAGCAGCTCACAAAGTACACTCGAGAATCGATTATTTCCTGATTAATAATTATGATGTTTACCGGGTGCAGGCCTGTAAAATTGGGACAGCAGAAATTTCTGATCATAATGCGGTGAACATGATAATAAAATTAGAACAACAAAATAAACGCACACAATGGAAATTGAATGTCAGCATTCTCAATAATGCATCAGCAGTACAAGACATTAAAAAAATACAGGACTGTATAAAAAACAATAAGGATGGGGTAATAGAGCCAACAATTATATGGGACACAGTCAAAGCAGTGATGCGAGGTAATTTAATATCAAGGATGTCTTGGTGGAAAAAAGAGAAGAAGTTAACACAAAATAAATTGGAGCAGCAACTTAGGGAATTAGAAAAATTACAGCACAGAGATAAGAGTGAGGATTTAAGAAAAAGCTTTGGTGACATTAAAAAACAATTATTAGAATTATCAAGGGAAGAGATAGAAAAGAAAATGAGATTCACTAAGCAAATCTTTTACGAATCGGGCCCAAAAGCAAGTAGGATATTAGCACAACGCTTGAGAACACAACGAATGAGGAACACAATCAATAAAATTCGGAACTCAAAGACTAAAAACTTAAGCTACGACCCAAACACTATATTAAACATATTTCTAGATTACTACAAGACACTATATTCGAAGCCCGAAACGACCAAAAACAAAGAAATAGAAGAATATTTGGAAAAACTCGATCTCCCCTCCATTGGAACATTTCAGAATGAAATCTTAAATGCACCAATTACTAAGGATGAACTAGATAGAGCTATCAACAGGCTGAAATCAAACAAAAGCCCAGGAAGCGATGGCTATCCAAATGAATGGTACAAGATTTTTAAAGAGGAACTTACCCCACAACTATTAGAATCATTCAATTGGACGCTAAAGAATGCTAAAAGCCCTATGTCGTGGGAAGAGGCGATAATTACGGTCCTGCCAAAAGAAGGGAAAAATAAGGAATATTGTAACTCTTACCGCCCCATTTCGATTTTAAATGTGGACTACAAATTATTCACATCCATAATCTCCAGAAGATTGGAACTCTTCCTCCCGGATCTGATAGACGAAGACCAGACGGAGTTTATAAAAGGGCGACAGACTCAGGACAATATAAGACGCACATTACATGTAATCAGCGAGGTCAATAAACATAAAACTCCCACAGCGCTAATAAGTTTAGACGTGGAGAAGGCTTTTGACAGGGTCAGCTGGGCTTTCCTGTTTGCGGTCCTGAAAAGAATGGGCTTTATTGACATTTTTATAAATTGCATAAAAGCATTATATAACAGGCCAATGGCCAGAATCAAAATAAATGGAAATCTCTCGGATAGATTCGAACTCTTCAGGGGAACGCAGCAGGGCTGCTGTCTGAGCCCTTACCTTTTTGCATTGTTCATTGAACCGCTGGCCCAACACATAAGAGAGAATGATGAGCTGAAGGGGGTGACGATAGCACAGAATGAACATAAAATAGGACTCTGTGCGGATGATGTGATAATATATCTTCAAAACCCGGACACCACTTTCACAAAACTTATGGCAGCCCTAAAAGATTTTGGCGGTAAATCGGGATACAAACTCAATATCACAAAAACCCAAATACTGACTTTGCACTACAGGCCCTCACAATCATTCAGACAGGAATTCAAACTCAACTGGGATGCAGACAAAATGAAATACCTAGGGATTTACCTAATACGAGATCTCAACGCACTATATGAGATCAATTATAAGGACTTAAATAGCATGATACTTAAAGACCTAAGAAAATGGAAGACCCTGGGGTTAGACATCAGCTCGCGAATTGAAGTGCTAAAATAAAATGTCCTTCCAAGGTTAATGTATTTATTTCTCTCTCTCCCAGTAACCGTCCCAAATGTCCAATTTACCAAGTGGGAAAAACAAATGAGCAATTTTATCTGGAAAGGGTCGAAACCTAGGATACAATTGAAAACGCTTCAACTAAGGAAAGATGAGGGAGGGCTGGCTGTCCCAAATCTAAGGGAATATTATTTAGCAGCACAGCTTAGATACGTAATATGTTGGTGCTCCACAGAATACCAGGCCAAATGGAAGAAAATAGAGCTCAATTACGACACGCAACCCCCACAAACAAAACCAGGAGAGAAGACCTCCACAAATTCTAGCAGTCAAAATCACATAATATCCACAACATTAAAGATTTGGTGGGATACGATTATCAAATACAAAATTGTGGGAGATAATAAGGAATTTATTTGGCCATCATACTCCCCAAGTTTTGGAGCCGGCAAATTGGATAACACCTTTGAGAAGTGGAGAGATAGGGGAATCACAGCAGTGCACGTGCTAACAGAGGGGGGAGAATTTAAAGCATTTAACAAACTGAAAAGGGAATTTGATCTGGATAATGGGGATTTCTTCAGATATTTACAATTGAGACATTTCTACAATTCAGAGATAAGAAATTCATTATCTCAGGAGGGGAATGAGTTAATAAGATTGATTACAGGTGCTCATAAAACGTTACCCACGAAGGTCGTCACAAAGATATACAAATGTTTGCAAAGATGCAATGGAAATGACTCTCAATACATAAAAAAAAAAAGTGGGAATCAGAACTGCAAATAGAGATATCTCAGGATGAGTGGCACTCGATGTGCCGAGTACAACATACTTCAACTAGCTCACGACAGTGGAGGGAATATGGATGGAAGAACCTAGTGAGATTCTTTATCACACCGCAACTTAAAAGTAAATGGACGGGGCAGCCTCAACAATGTTGGAGGCTTTGTGGCCACATGAACGCCAATCACTCTCACATCTTCTGGCAATGTGGAAAGGTTCAACCATTTTGGGAAAACATGGTAAAAATATTTGAGGACATTTTGAATTATAAAATCATTACAGACGCACGATTGCTGTATCTGGGGCTATGGCCGGCGGGATGTATTCATGACGGGGACTCATACCTGTTCAAAGTGATGACAGTGGCATGTAAGAAGGTGATAACAAGGAACTGGTTGAAGAGTGACCCCCCGAGGCTCGAGCACTGGTGGAAGCTGATGGAGGAAATCTTTATTATGGAGAAAATGACCCACAATATGAAACTGCAAATGGGAAAGTTCATAATCCGCTGGAAGAAATGGACAGCGTATAAGTCTCGCCAAATGACTGAGTATAAGATGGACTAATAGGTGAAGCATAGACACGCTCCCACGGAAGAGAAAGATTAACAAGATGAGCACTTCTACAGTAAGGTGTTGTCCCCCACCTGTTCAGTATTTGTTTTATGGGGGCTTTTTTGTTTTGTAATTTGTTTGGATGTTAGAAAAAGAAACATAAATAAAGAATAATAAAAAAAATGACCTGTTTTAGTTTCTTCATTAAACTATCTTGGTTGATCTTATATACAACACCTTGCAGTTTGTTTTTCAAACATTTTGAAGGATTTGAAGCCCCTGTAAGAACCCTGTTTAAACTGAGGAGAACTTACTTTATGGTGAAATGAGGTCAAAAGTTTTTTTAATAGAATGAGATATGTTTGTAAGCTTTCCTTATAAATGTGATTAAAGTATATTTTCTGAAGTCCCAACTGAACATGACATAGACAATGAGAGAAGAAAATACTATCTATTTTTAAAGGGACTTGAACTAAATGCTTGTCTTGGTACAGATGAATGAACCACACACCCTTCTGGTGATCATTTCTTACTGCAGGAGCAGAGACAAGAGCCCAGTAGAGGAGCAGCCAGTGACCATTTGGAGCTTATGGACTAGCAATGGACAGCTGGACTCTCCACGGTGACAGCTACTCATTCCTGCGCAGTGCCCCTTGCACGTTTTCTCTGTGCCACCGCGACGGCACCCCTAACCACGTTGAAATCTTTGATATTATCAACATCCCTACTGAGAGGAGTACCATCTCTGAAACCACCTGCCTCTGTGACATTTTTGGAGTTGACAGCGAGTCGCTGTCCCTCACCAGCAACCCTTCTGTAGGAGCTTTTGTCCCTTCCCAGAGGGACGTGGAAGCCACACCTGCTGCATTGCCTCAGGTGGAAGACCTGAACGACTCCTCTGGCTCTTACCACACTGCGCAGGGCTCCAGTGAAGAAGAGGAGGGCTTTGAAGACTCCGGAGAAAGAGTTTACTGCCCTGGAAAACAAAACACGCTTTTAGAAGGGAGGCATTTAGAGAATAACGGACAGAGCCAAGAGCATCTTCTAGCTTTTCAGGGAAGTGGTTCATATTTAGAACCTAAATGTGTGACAGTAATACACCGACCTGACTCAAGCCCCCCACTATCAGTGACGTCATCATCGGTGACCTCAACATCCCACGGCCTCAACAGGGGTGAGAGCACACGCTCTCCTGGATGTTACAGCTCAAGTCCTCTAAATCCAAAGGGAAGACTGTCATCCTTACCATCCTCTTCAGCTGATAGACTTTCATTCTCATCCTCACCATCATCACCTGGTCTGAAGGAGAGTTACTCAGAAGTTGAACAAAGGAGAATAACACCTTCACTTACAGACAGACAGAGCAGCCCCTCAGACCGGTCTTTAACTTCACTTCTGTCCCTTCCACAAGACTCACCTGAGCTAAGAGCCAACCCTGTCAGTGGACACAGCAGTCCATCAGCTGATCTCACACAGCTGTCTCACAACCATACCGATTCAGATCTTGAATTGATAACATCTCATTTATTTTCACTCAGTGGTTCAGAGTCTAACTCACCCTTAGGGGACGTCCTGATCTCCCCCGAGCTCAGAGGAACTCCCCCTCTCTTTGATGCTCAAGCGCCATCTCCTTTTCCTGAGCTGGGAGGGAGGGTCTCCCTACCTGATATCTTTAGCAGAGGCTCTACGCCTGATTTTAAAGAGTCTGCTCAAAGTACTGAATTGATTTCTGATCTTTCTTCTACAGGAAGATCCCCAACATCAACCCCTGAAAGCCAAGATCTAACGTTATCAGTCGAAAGAGACAGCTTCATTCCTACAGCCAGACCCTCTCCTGTTATCTCAGCACACACATCTTCTGTCTCACCAGGAATAAGAAGTACAAGTACCTCACCTGGGCTAGTCAGTCAAGCTCCTGATCCTTTTGCTAGCAGAGAAAACAGTTCAACACTTCCTGAGATCAGGACCCCCGAGCTACTGGGAGTAAGACATGGTAGCTTTTTTGTGGATCACAGATATATTCCTCCCTCACCGGAGATCAGGACCACAGCTGCTTCACCTCATACCAAAATAAAAGAGAAACAATCTCGAGTGAAGCCAGGATCACAGTCTCACCCCTCTGCCTCACCAGGAAGCCTCACTTCCTCTCCTCATATTACAGGAATCTGTTGTTCCATTGTTCCGCCTGAGGACAGAACCAGTCCTCCTTTCCCAGAACTTCAAAGCAATTCTTTGTCGTCACAAATGAGCAAAAACAGGGTAGAGTCCACTGGTACTGCTCAACACTCAATCCCAAGCCCAGTTTTGCTGCCTGAAGACAATTATTTACCTCAGGCCAGAAATCAAACACCTTCCTGTCAGCCAAATCCTCTAAATCCTTCATCTGAACCTGGACATCAAACCCCAGCCTCTGTTGAGGCGCAGCAGAGTCCTTCTTCTCAGCAGAGACCTCGAGGTCCTTTCCCTGAAGCTTGTGTTTCTGAGCAGATGTACCAGCAATCACCACCAACACTCTCCACCAAACATAATCCCCTCACTTTTGTAAGCAGCACACCTGAGATTAAAACAATTGGTTTTCCTGGAGATGTCACACAAACACAGTGCCCGAAAAATATGGATGAGGACAGCATGCCTCCTTCATTTCATTCAGACAGACGCGTGACAGAAGCATGGGCTGATTTAAACATCAGCTCACCAGTGGGCAGGTGTCCTTCTCCTACACACGTGTCATCTAATAAAAGTTTAGCCGGCTCACTGCAACACCAAGCCACAGAAACAGAGGAGACCAGAAAGAAAGCTCACGGTCAGGATAGAACAAGTGTCGCTGTCTCTGCTGAAGAACAACAAGGCAGTCGGTCTCCCGTGCTGCAGAGCTCGAAACGAGAGCTGGTGTCCAGTGTTGTACGTGAGAACAGAGAGAGGGTCACACAAGACGTGTCCCGTCGAGGATGTAGGTGGCGGACTCCCTCTCCACCCCTCACCAGGTTCACACCTGTCCACATTATTGCACCTGAGAAGCCATCCAGACAGTGGCAGAAGACCAGCCATAGCCTCCCTCAGGTGTTATCGTCCTCACCAAGTGGTCGTTTAAAGAAAGGGGCAACAAATAAGGAAAGCATCAATGTGGTCCCTGATGACATGAATAGCCAGGCCCACTGGGTCAGAGCAGAAAAGCAACTAGAGATGGACAGGGAAATGCTACCGAAGCAGGGAAGAGATGCAGTTGTCAAAAAGAAAATGGATAGGGGGAAGGACAGAAAGACAGAAAGAGAGGAGAAGGCTCCTGGAGGTGGGGAGGGTTGGCAGGGGGTTGCCAGTTCCAGAGGGGAACAGGCTGAGCTGTCATTCAGTGCCAGGAATAGAAAAGGACCTGTGAGTGAAAGTGCAGCTCCCACAAGCAGTGAGACAAGTCAGGGACTGCCACCAGCACGTGCTTACTCAGAAAGCCCGCCTGAGAAGCAACAGCTCCAGCAGCAACAGAGTCTCCTTAAAGCTTCCTCTCAGCCAGACTCCAGCGGTGGCAGCACCAGCAAGAAACGCCACCCTCCGGCATCCCAGAGCAGGGGTGGTGCTCCTCGATGCTCAGCAGCAAGCAGGCCCTGTCGGAGTTCCAGCTCCAGTATGGGAAGTGAACTTGATGCAGACAATGAGGTGAAGTGGTTGACAGATGTGGCGTTTCGCAGCCTGTCGAGTCCTGAAGTAGATTACCTTGACATGCACAACTCCAGCCACTGTTCATCCACGAACATCTCTCAGCCGTCCACTCAGGAGAGCCCGGCTGGGGTCAGCGCAGCCTGGCTGGCCTATGCCGATTTCAGAGATTCAGCATCAAAGCTCGACCATGATGAACTCTCCTTTCAGCAACCAGCTACACACCATTCAGAGGGCCTAGATCCATCAAGGCGAAGCGAGTTGGGCAGCTTTGAATGCATAGATGTTTCTATTGACAGAGAAGATTGCAGGAAGGTGAGAAGAGGAGTGCCAAAACGACAAATTCAGCTAAAAAGAAGGAACAACGCTGAAAGAAAAAAGGATGAAATCAGTGGAAATAGCAGCCCGGGAGTACCAGCGATGGTGGAAAGCCCCTCTCAGGAGAATCACCTCAGAGGGTCTTTTGTGAGACAGCACAGCACACCAGCAGCTATGCAAGAATGGTTTCCTTCTAGAAGCAGCTCTGAACTTAGTCAGCAACAGGAGAGGCAGTCCAACCTCCAAAAATCTGCTTCTATGGATGAAACATGCTGCAAAACACGGATGGCGTCTTGTCTCATCAAAAATGTCTTATCAAAGAAGATGCCAAGCTGTGACTGGCAACCTGATCACGCCAGGGAAGAGGTGAGCCCACCAACAGAGTGTGTGGCAGTAATGTCTGGAGAGTCCCTAAAACCAGACTCGAGGGACCCGAGTTCCAGTCTTCATTCTGACCACAGCCTTTCGTCTGAGAGGCGTCCTGTGAGGGAAGAGCCAATCACAACGCAACCAGCCAAACCCAAGAGTTCTGGAGCGAGCTCAAGTATTCAGCCCAGCTCCTGCAGCGGTGGCAGAAGTGTTAGCTTTTCCCAGGCTGACAGAGAAGAACCTGTTCCTCAAAGCAGAAATGCAAAACCACAAGAATCAGAAAGTCAGTCTGAATGTAACGCGGCTTTTCAAACCAAGAAGTCTCAGACAGAGTTGCGTCAAACACACAAAAAGGAGGCAGACTTAGCAGATGCCACGGTGTGGGACACAGGATCGTTTTCTGCCAGTTCGTCCAGCAACACCCAGACAAGAGAGGCAAACAGAGACCAGGAACGTGAAAACACAGAGTCTGACAAATGTACCTCAAAAACACGGGAGGATCCATCTAGAGCTGTGGAGAAAACCAGAGCCTTTCTAAACGTCTGTCTGACACCTGACGCAGACATCAAACCTAGAACCTTCTCACCAGATGTATCGCTCAGAGAACAGGAGGAGAACATGAAGAACAAAGCTGAGGGGGAAGGGCCTGAGAGGGATCAAGCCAAGTCTCCTATTCACAGAGTCAGAGATGTAAGGAGGCTGGTGAAAAATACATACAGCCTGTCCTTCAAGGCTGCTAGTGCCACAAGCCCATCAAATGTTCAGCAGGAACATGTTGAAAACCTGAATGAGGAACTGAAAAAACATGCCTCGGCGCCTGATGAGAGGGCTGTGATACCGGGGATGAGGAAGGAAGAGGAGAAGGAAAGAAAAGAAGAGCTCTGGACAGAAAGGAAAGCGGACAAGAAAGAGAAGGTAGAAGATTCGGAGTCTCTGTCCGCTCAGAACAAAACAGCTTCCCTCTCCGGTCTTCAGCGGATGCAGATAGAGTACAAAGCTGTCTGCTGTAAAGACGAGAAAAACAAAACCATCAGAACCCAAAAGTCCACACAGGAAGTTCAGTCCTCAAACACATCAAACCTGACAACCACATCTGAACCTGATGCAGACATTACAGCAGGAACACCACGGACTGTGACAGAGACTCACAACGACAGCAAGGACAAGCCTGTGGTTACTGGAGCAGACCAGACACCTGCCATGCTTAGAAGCCCCCTCAAACCTCCGGGTAAAGACAGAGAGGTGTCCACTGCTGTGGTGTTAATAAGAGACAAACCAAACACAAACAACATCACTGCATCTTCAACTCAGGAGGAGACGTTTCCCTCAATCCAGGTTCCAGCTCCGACATCACCCAGGCCCACTATCCCTGACAGCATGTTTGGTAGCGGTGGTCACTCCGTCTCCATGCTGCTAAAAGAGAAAGGCTATCAAGCAGACATCGGATCGGTGTTGAGTGACAATCAAAACACAGCTGGAGCTAAAGGAGCTCCTCCTAAGCATGTGAACTGTCTGGAGATCCCTCTTCAGTCAGCTCTGTCTTCAGGTGAAGGTTTGCTTGAGTCTCACAGAGAGGGGGCATTTCCTCCCTCAGCCACCACCTCTGAACCCTCAGTAGAAGCTGAAAGCACAGACGTTCCCACGAAGCCCAGAGAAGATGAGGATGCCAGCATTAAGCTTCAGGGGAAAGATACCACGAAACAAGAACTGCACACACACCAGCAAACACTTCCTCTCGCCAAGCAAACACATCTGGGAGGCTTTCAGTCAGTGAGAAGAATAGATCTGATTTTCCCGCCAAGATCCCCTGCAATAAAGAAACTCCACCCACATTCGTTTGAGGATAAGTCACCATCTAAAGAAGCACAGAAACAAGAAATGCCCACCGGCTCAACAGAAAGACACAGGCCTCAAACTATCGAGCTGAAATCTGTTTCTAAAAATTCTCAAAAACCGGCTGTTCCTCCCAAACCAAACTGCAAGTTTAAGCCTGCAGATACAGGATCCCTGTCCAACGAAGCACAGAGAACATCAGCAACATCATCATCACCTGGAAAATCACAAAGTGAGGAGAGGCCTCAAACGATTGTTGTGAGTTCACCCACAGTCTATAGAAAGATTTCCAGTGAGGCTACGTTGACATCAAACTACTCAAGAAAGCTGATGGTGTCAGCCATGTCGAGCCTTAAATCGCTCCCTCACAGAACAGTAGCTGCTCCAGACTCCAGTCAATCAAACCAGTCTGCTCCAGCCACAGACACAGAAGGGTTCTCTGACCAAGTTCAGCATCAACAGCCTGCCGTTTCTCCTCAAAGCTCCAGAAACCATTTCAAACCTTCAGCCTTAGCGACAGCGCCAGCCACTGACCTGGCTGTAACACCAGATCCAAGTCTGGTTCTTGATCCAGAACTAAACCAAGTCTGTGGAGTGGCCACATCTGGAGCCGTGAATCCAGACAGTCAGCTGCAGTTTTCCAGGGCAGGTTGCTCTCAGGATCAAACTAAGCTGCATACTTCAAACAACATGAAACCACTCAGTGGTGTTTCCACAGCACACGTACAAAGAAATGCTCGTCAGCCGTTCAACGGATCACTCTCTGAGCGTGTCCAAAGGTCAGACGATAGGTGTTTTAATGCATCAGATGACCCTCCTAGCTATGATGAAAGAGAGAGCTTCAGCCCACTCTTGCTCCCAGACGTGCCCCCCCCAAGATCAAATCACTATAATGCATCTTACCGTCCTGCTCCCTGTTCCTGCACAGCCGGGCGCCCAACTCACTTTGGTCACATGTCTCCTCTTCATCACAGCAGCCCCCATAACATTAGCCCATCAGCCCGATCGCACTCTTCTGGCCTGACACTCCCTTATCAAATGAGCCTACCTCCTCTCCACCCCCACCAGTGTCGACCTGATCCTCAGCCAATAAATTACCAACCAATCTCTCCCAAATCAAGCCCCCTTGGTCCAAATCAACCACCATCCATGCATCAACCTCTACACCAATCTGTTCCCTGCCCTCTCCACCCTTCATTCATGCAGGCCTGCTCAGCTGACCGCTCACTGCCACCGCCCCAGCACATTGGCCCTCGAAGACCCCCAATTCACAGATCTACCCATCAGCAGCTACCGAACATCTCTGGCACGCCCTACAGTGATCCTGGCCACAGCCACTCTCCTGGTCTTCAAACCATAGATCCTCAGTATTTGTGTGGCCCTCAACCTGTGGGATCTTCTTGTGGCTCTGATTATGGTGGTGACAGCTCTAGTTTGTATTCAGAAAGTAGCTATGGACAGACACCACGCAGAGTGCTCATGGATCCTGAAACAGGAAAGTATTTCTACATCGAAGTGCCTGTGCAACCTCTGCGAAAAATGCTGTTTGACCCAGAAACTGGCCAGTATGTGGAGGTGCTCATCCCACATCCAGCAATGTCCCATTCAGGCCTGTATCCTCCCTCTGCAGTGCCAGTCCCACCTCTTCAGGACCTCAGCATGTATGCCCCTGCTCCCCAGTACATGTCCTGTTCAGCTCCTCCTCCATTAGCCTACCCTCAAGCTCAGCCTCAGCCACACCAGTATTCCGATGTTGCTGCTGTAGCAATGCATCCAAGCAGGCCCGGGGTCAGCTACAGGAATCCTTTAGGTCAAGGAACCAAACCAGACCCCCCAAGTCATTCACCCATGGACTACAGCTACCTGAAGAATATGTATTATGTCCCCACTGAGATGAATGCTAGCCCCATTTCCACTCCACTAGATTTTTACCACAAACATCCCCCTAATATGCCCTTGACAGGGGGGGAGTCCTGAAATGGAGGGCAAAGGCCACCCATTTGAAGCCCATTAAGTTAAAAATACTCAATTTATAGAGGGGATGCCTAATGCTAGCCTGCGATGTTACTCGAGTTTAGCGTTGCAACTCAAGGCTTTAGTTGTTTATTCACTGCTGTTATACTGTATTTTGTGCTGAGCTGCTTTAATTAAATACTTTTCTGGTTGAAAGAATTAAAAATACACAAGTGAGTATTTTTCTTAATATGTTCTGCAGGGAGGGACCTGGAATTTTATATGTAGTGTAGAAAACATGTCACGTTTAAAAGGATACAGAAACATCTGTACGTCTGGAGCTGTACTAGTGTACTCTTTTCTTCAGCAAATGGGTTTCAAAACTTGAAAATACAACACAAATGCAAATAAAAGAACCTTGCAATTATATTAATAACTAATTACTACTATTCATTACTCTAAAATCGGATAAGTGATTTTGTGCTAATGGTGTCTGCAATGGAACAATGCTAATAAAATTGTCAGATATCCAGTTCCCTTCTCCATTCATCTTTTCCATTTAAAACTCCTTAAATCAGGTAAATAATTGTTTAATATTGTTTGTAAGTTTTAAAATCAGGTTCTCAGTTGGAGACAAAAGATAATCTGCGTGTAATGTTTTCATTAGATTATACAAGTGAGGAACTTTTCCTGAAAGGGACTGATGGATGTGGGGGTTGGTAGCATTAAAGTTCAAGGGTGCTCCACCCCTCAGTTGTTTGAATGATTGTATTTGATGTAAAACGGCTTTTGTCTGTCACTGAGGAGGGAATCATGTTTGTGTTGACTAGTAACGTTCATAATGTTTAAGTCACCTAGCAAGATATTTAAACATCCCTTTAACAACTGCTGAGAGAAAATACAATTATCTACCAGGAGAAAATGACTACCAGCTCACATCCATCCATCCATTTTCAGCTGCTTCTTCAGAGTCGGGCCACGGGGGCAGCAGCCTAAGCCGAGATGCCCAGACTTCCCTCCAGCATTTCCTGGGTCTTCCCTTGGGTCTCCTCCCGGTTGGACGTGCCCAGAAAACCTCACCAGAGAGGCGTCCAGGAGGCATCCTGACCAGATGCCCGAGCCACCTCAACCAGCTCCTCTCAAAGTGGAGGAGCAGCGGGTCTACTCCGAGCCCCTCCCGGATGACCGAGCTTCTCACCCTATCTCTAAGGGAGAGCCCAGCCACCCTGCGGAGAAAACTCATCTCAACCGCTTGCATCTGTGATCTCGTTCTTTCGGTCACTACCCAAAGCTCATGACCATAGGTGAGGGTAGGAACGTAGATCGACCGGTAAATCGAGAGCTTCGCCTTCTGACTCAGCTCTCTCTTCACCACGACAGACCGGTACAACGCCCGCATCACTGCAGATGCAGCACCAATCCGCCTATTGATCTGACTCTCCAGTTTTCCCTCACTCATGAACAAGACTCCGAGATACTTAAACTCCCCCTGCTCACGTTTCCTTTCTTTCTTATGTCCCTTGTGAGAAATAATGAATTCAAACGGAGCTGCTGCTGTCTTTTCATCTAAAACTCATAAGTCTCCTGTCTGTGTCTCGACTACTGCAGCAGCAGTCCCGCTGCTCAGTCAGAACAATGGCTGTAGAGAAAGATGGACAACTAAGGCCCTCCTCTTTAGGCCAGCCTATCCAAAGCTCAAGGGGGGCGGTTCCTTCAACTCCTGTCTTGGCCCTGTAGTTAGTATAATTTTTGTCGTCACTTTCAAAAAATCCAAAAATGGGCAAAAAGGTGGAGCTGAGGATGGTGCTGTGAGGGGTTGGAACCATAGACTGTACATACGGTTGGAACACACCCGCAAACTGAACCGATGTAGCTGAGCTGACCCGAAGCCATATGCTAAGCTAACGAAGCTAACAATGAAGGTAGCAACCTAGCTGCTAACCCAGCTAACATGGAGCCAGGGACCTAAACCAAAGCTCACACAGAGTTTGTAGCTGAAGGAAGATCACGGGCAATTTTGTCTGCAAACACAATCATCTGGAAAATAAAAAAATATCCAATTGGTAAGTTAATGTGTAATAATGTCCTTTTGTTTTATGATGTGGAAACGGTTTTCCTTGTGTGCTGATCATTGTTGCTGGCTAGCTGCTGCCTGACTTGGCCTGGATACTCTTGAATGAGACTTTTAATCTCAAGGCTTTTCCCTGGTTAAATAAGGGTTAGATGAAAAGAATAAAAAGCTAATTTTTATGTATTTTTACTTAGTTATTAGTGTTTGAGAAATGTGACGAAGCTTAAACTTGTTAAAGTTAATTTAATAATACTTGTCTCACATTTACAGAAACTGTTCTCACAAGTGAAGTTGTCCTGTCCATGTCCTCCCTGTCCCATCCATCCACCATCTCCCTTGTCTCCAGTTCTCAGTCTTCACTTGGGTTTCTCACTCCATTTCCTGTTCCCCAGCCACTTAGCATTATTTTATTTCTCTTTAGCTGCCTCCTTATCCTTGTTTAGCTTTAGTATTGTCGAGCCCCTGTTCAGTCTCCTTTTGTATCAGTGACCTTTGACCCCTGTGTTTCCTTAGCAGTTGTTTGCTTATAGTTATTTATTCCTCCTCAGTTAACTTCTGTTTACATTGAGCCCCGTTATTCCTTTCCAGCTTTTCCCCAGCATCCATTTTCTCCCTGTGTTCCCGTTTAGTTTATTTCGTTGCCCAAATCTTTATTTTCCCTGCCCTTACTCCCTGACTCTTTGTATTCTGTTGTTTTGTTCTGTTTTGATAATTCTTATCATTTACTTCATTCAGTCTTTTAGTTCTAGGTTCATCTGAGTTTACTGTGTTCTATTTTTTCCTGTTCACTTTGTTGGTGTTTATCATCTCTACTCAGTTAAAAGTCACACCTGGTCATCATTGTAATCAGTTATCATCACACCTGTTCCCTCCTCAGCCTAGCTAAACCCAGCTCTGCCCGATGCTCTTTGTTGGTTCCTCGTGTTTGTGTCTGTTTTGCATCCCCGTGTTTGGCTCCTCGTGTTGTTGTCCGCTTGTTCCTGCTTCTGTTCCACCACAACTTTATAATAAACCTTTCCTTCGTGTGTGTGTGTGTGTGTGTGTGCGTGCGTGCGTGCGTGCGTGTGTGTGTGTGTGTGTGTGTGTGTGTGTGTGTGTGTCTGCTCTGTCTTCTCCATCCCCAGTGAGTCGTGGAGGATGGCTGCTTATACTGAGCCAGGATTCACCTTCCTGTTAAAAGGGAGTTTTCCTCTCCACTGTCGCTTTATGCTTGCTTAGTATGAGGATTGCTGTAGAGCAGGGGTCGGCAATCCTGGGCACTCGTGCCACTGTTGGCACGCAAAGGGTTAACTGATGGCACAGAGCATTAATCTGAGAAGATGTGTTGAAAAATAAGTGTTGTAACGGACTGACTTTTCTGTTAATTGTTTTTGTTTTCTTGGTTGGACACTAAACGCGTTAAAAAGTTGAAATGTGATCTCTCAGCCTTCCCGCCTGGCGAAGCGCTCTGTCGGCTGGTTGCCTTGGCAACGCGTGTGCTTGTGTGTCGGAACAAAGACGTGGCACAGCATAAGAGGAGGTTCGGGTGGATATTTTTAGTTTTTGTCTTGTTGTTCGGGGATTATCTCAGTTGTTGATGCAGTCACTGTGATATTTGGAAGTTAAAAATAAACGGAAAGACAGAAATAACTGCGTTATTATTAGTAATAAAACGCCACACCCACGCGATGGCCCGCCAGTCCAAATCCCAAATTAGAGCGAAAAGACAACATCCAGGCCGCTTCTTGATGACGGTAATCTACCTGCCGGTACAGTGAGGAGGATGTTTCTAGCTAGTTAGCCCTGTAAAAAATGGCATCTAAGTGAGCAAAAAAAGATAATTCCAGGTCTTTTATGACAACTTGGACAGAAGACTGGGGTTTTGTGCAGCAAAGAGATCGTGCTGTGTGTGCTTTTTGCCTCGAGAGTGTTGTTTGCCGTACCTCCAGTGTTAAGCGGCATTTTGAGACGAAACATCAAAAAGATTTCAAGGACGAGGAAGAGAAGGCTGAATCAATTGCACGTGCTGTGTCAAGATATGAGAAGCAAGCAAGTACTCTGAAAGTTTTTACAGCTACTAAACATCATGGAACTGAAGCAAGTTTTCGTATCACACACTGTACTGCTAAACATGGAAAGCCATTTACTGATGGTAACTTTATTAAAGAGGCATTTCTCTGTACCTCAGACGTGTTATTTGATGGGCTTCCAAACAAAGATACTATTAAAGCAAGGATTCAAGACATACCTGCATCAGCCAGAACTATGGAAAGACGCATCCAGGAAATGGGTGACAATGTCAGAGCCCAACAAACAGCTGGTTTGAAAGAAGCCCAGGTGTTTAGTGTGGTTTTAGATAAAAGCATTGATATCAATGATGTGCCACGTTTGGCTGTAATAGTAAGATGCTGTGATGTGACAGTACAAGAGGAACTGTTCTGCCTTACCCCGATGCCTGAAACAACACGAGGTGAGGATATTGCCAACATTTTTATGGAGCGTTTTGAGGAACGAGGCATTGACATTGCAAAGATTTTTGCAGTGACAACTGATGGTGCACCAGCTATGGTTGGGAAACACAGGGGGGCTGTTACTTTAATTGAGGAACAAATAGGCCATCCCATCATGAAACTGCATTGTATAATACACCAAGAAAACCTCTGCGCCAAGATGTCAAATTCAGATCTTAATGATGTCATGGCCACAGTAGCAAAAATTGTGAACTTCATAGTTAAGCGATCTGCTTTGACTCACCGCCAATTCCAGTCTCTGCTCGAGGAGATGGAAAGCTCATGCAAAGACATCCCACTCCACTGTGCTGTTAGATGGCTTAGCTGTGGAAAGGTTCTGGAACGATTTGTGGATTGTTTTGATGTGGTAAAAACATTTCTGAATGAAAAGGGGCAACGATATCCTGAACTTGAAGATGAGAGGTGGGTTGAAACACTTTTTTTCCTCGCAGATATAACTGGACACCTGAACGAGCTTAATCTCAAACTGCAGGGAGCAGGTCAAACTGTTTTGGACATGCGTGATACTTGGGAAGCTTTTGTTGGAAAGCTGGAAGTTTTTTAAAGGATGTTGAGACTTCCACATTCCGCCACTTCAAACACCTCAGGGAGCTGTCTGCTCAGTGCAGCATCAGCACCACAGCAATTCATGAATGCATCCGAAGACTCCAGACACAATTCGCAACGCGTTTTCAGGACTTTCAGTTGTATGGACCAATGTTTTATTTTCTGATCAGACCAGAGAGCTTTGGTAATTAGCTGGATTTGTCTCTCTTTAACTTTCTGGATACAGACGACATGGAAATGCAGCTGATTGAACTGAAAAGCTCAACTCTGTGGGGGACAAAGTTTGCAGAACTACGGCAGCAGCTGGAATCCACAGCTGTGCATGATCATGGAGCTTGCATTTTCAGTTGCTGGACGTCACTACCAGACAGGTTTAACTGTCTCAAGAACATTGCACAGGCTTTATTGACAGTATTTGGTTCTACATATCTGTGTGAGCAGATTTTCTCTCACATGAAGTGTGTCCTCAGTGCCTCCCGTCTAACTGCTGGACATTCAGAGACCTGTGTGCTCCTGAAAGTTACTAAGTGTGAACCCCAGATAACTGAACTAGCAAATGCAAAGCAGGGGCAGAAATCTCATTAGCATGTTTATCCTTGCAATAACACATCTTGGCCAAGTTTAGTTTATTCTTATCTTTGTTGTGACACCTTAAATATAGTATTTTCTGTGGTGTATGTCTTTTGATGTTCTTGTTATGAACAGGGTTTTTTAAAATACCTGATCTACCCTTTGCCAACACCGGTCAACAAATATAGTTCTATGAAGTTCAGTTTTAGGATGAAGTGGAAAAGAGATGTTATGCTGCCCAATACTGGATCTAACTGTAAAATTTCACTGTATATAATGTGTAACTTGTTATGCAGTGTTATTAAATGTATGCTTTATGCAACAGTTGAAATGGCACACTGACTTCTAATGAAAGTTTAAATGGCACTCATCACCAGAAAGGTTGCAGACCCCTGCTGTAGAGTCTCTTGAAGCAATTTGCTGGGTTCCTTATATAGGAAACATTATTTCTGATTGGCTTAATGAACTGACCTGAATTGGAATGTTTATTATGTGAAGTGTCTTGAGACGACTCTTGTCGTGATTTGGAGCTATATAAATAAACTTGAATATAATTGAACATGCATTCCTCCAATGTGTCAGCATTGATTACATTCTTTTAGTAATGTATGAACAAAAGTGACATTTATCTTGCAGAAAATAGTGTGAATGATTTAAAAAGATTCACATAGAAATTCTGATGGATCAAGCAGAAACGGAGAGGAACAAAATGAAATAAGGAACTAAAACAAAATTAAAAGAACAAAGTGATCCATCACGGCCACCATCTATTTTCTGTCTGGCTCCATGATGCATCAGTGGAATAATTTTAATTCAAAGATGTACTTTTTGGCAGAAACTCATCCCATTGACAGATGGAGACGCTCCTCCATTTAAACACAGTTCGGCGCTTCACTGACTAGTAAAACAGCAGCTGTATCGGTCATGTGACTGCTTCCTAAATGAAATGAGCGCCGACCCGAGGTCTCTCTCTATGAGCTACATACATGTGCCTATTCATCAGTGTTGCTGGACCCATCACAAGGATTACCTGCGTTTTGGGTCCTAAACCTCCAATTCATGACAGCATGAGCTGACCACAATGGACCTAGCAGGTGAACAACCACAGCAGCCAGCCTGCCCAGTTTTCCACACACCATCCCCCTGCAACCTTCTCTGAATACACTGGAGCCTTAAGAACTTTATTCTGGATTGTACTCATCGCCTCTCAGACCCATCCCTTCCACTCGCTCTACTGACTGCCACATCATCCTCCGGTCCTGTTGGCACCACCTCTTTACCTCAGGTGGTCTGATCTCCCACAACATCTTCTGGTTCTATCAGTGCCCCCTGGTCACCCCTGGTGGGCCGATCCACCTTCTCCTCATCATCTCCATCTACCTGCATCATCAGGACACAGTTACCACAATAAGTTCTGGTTTCCTCACATTCACCCCAGCCTGCCAGAGTACTTAATTTCTCTCCCCAGCAACCATCCCACCCACTCCTCGTCGAGGATGCCATCACCAGTCTTGGCTCCAGCCTTCTCCAGAGGCTCAGTTTGGGCTCCAGCCATCCTGCCCAGAGCTGCAGTCAACTGCTTTAGAGACCAGTGCTGTGCCACCTAACCGAGAGGCCCCTGCTCTGCGATCCAGTCTGGAGGTTCTCAGTTCACCATCTGCTCCAGCGACCAGAGCTGTGCCGCCTAGCATAAAGGCCCATGCTTTGCCACCTTGCCTGGAGCTGCGGCTGTCTGGCCCAGCAGTTCCCCGGGGTTCCCAATCTCCTGTGACTCCACCCCCCCACCCCCCAAGGTCCAGCCATCCTCTCCATGGGCTTGATCCGGGCTGCGACCACACCTTTATAATAACTTTATAAATTTATAATGACTTTATAATAAACCTTTATGGAATTTTAACCTACCCGGCTGCCTCCTGGATTAGCTGTGTTTCGGGTCCTATACAACCTTCAAATCATGACAGTAGTGGCATTTATTCTGTACTCTTAGTACAGTTCACAAAAAGGAATGTGCCATAGCTGAACCAAAGAACCAAAAATGGAATTACAAACTAAACACAGTAAAAACACACCAAAGATGTTTAAACATAAACATTGTTTTACTGAACAATCACACGGAAATAAATCACAGTGCATTTAGTGCCAACCACAGCCTTAAGACATGTGCTGAAAATGCCCAAGTCCATACTTATGAGAGCACCATGTGAGCACCTGTGTGCGTACACGTGCTTGTATATGTAAGGTTTCTCTATAGGAGCATCCAATAGAGTGTGAGGGGCCACAGCTCTGCCTCCCAAAGATGCATAGAAGATGGAGGGAGCTCCGAGCCCCAGAGATCCAGGAGCTGCCCCAGAGCACAGGAACCCAAAGGAGACTGTAACCAGAAAAGCCCCAGCCCCCTCCCGAGAGGCACAGAGGATTGCCCTGGGGGCCACAACGAGCAGTTGGCAGAGTCCCGGAAGATATCAGTGGCAAGCCCACAGGCCCGCCTGCAGCCTCCCACCCCCAAGCCGGCCGAGCCCGGAACCCAGCAACCCGGGACTCAGGGGTGACCAGCCCCGCCAGGGACCCAACAGAGCCCAGGGACTCAGATCCCACCAGGCGGCCACCAGGATCAACCAGACAGATGCCAAAAATCTTAAACCCCCTGACAAGGGAGCCGCGAACTCTCAAGCAGACCAAGGCACCACACTCTGCACCAAATGTGGCAGGGGGAGGGCAGGCAAAGATGTGTAGTAGCACAAGAAGTCCCAGAAGAGTGGAGGAGTCCACGACCCCACCCGACATATACAGCCATACACACTCCCTCCCTCATGTTCACACATACACATACAACCTAAGAGTTACAAACATGAATGCTAGACACCCACTCACGCTCCCAATACAAACTCTATTGACTCTGGTTCCGGAACTGCTACACAAAGCATACAACCATCACCGGTTCTCAGAGTTCACCCTTTTCTGCTGGGGTGATGATGAGCAGGCATCCCACCCAATGCCGAGCAAAGCAACCCATCACCCCAGACCCCAACCAGATGGCCAGCTCCCCCTCTTAGCCTGCAACCCCGGGAAGCCAAGCGACAACAGAGGTGTGCTAAGACCCCTAGTCTCCCTCCGCCTGCTCCAATACAGTTTTGATGCATGTTGATGAGGTGTGTTCCATGGCTGGAGTGAGTGGGCAGTGCCGGCATCTTCTGGCCTACGCCAGCTGATGCCACCATGCAGCCCCACTTCTCCCCACAGCCCTCTGTGTCTAAATGTAGTTTAAAATTGGAAGTGGGCACCGGAAGTGGGCACCAGCACTCGGGATGAGGCTGAAAGATCCCCTTGCCAAATGCCGTTGAGTGTGCTCACTCCCAAGGCCCTAAGTGTGTGTTTGCGTGGAATGTCGTTGGTGGAAGTGTTTAAGATGCAAATAAAATTTGCAAGATATGTAAAACATAAGACAGCCAGGTAAGGTTGGGTCCTCCCCCTGGACATCCTCCTCTCCCATGATGGGACAGAATTGTTATTATTTCAGAGGAGCGAGGTCCACCTGAGGCCCCTGAGCCTGGGCTAGGCACTGCTGCGTGTTCCCGCCTTCTTTCCGGCAGCAAACAAGTCAGGACCCAATACCTAAGGCCCCATCCAGATCCCCACATGGGGCCAGCTGCCCCCACACCCCGAGCCCCCACCCAGCCCCACTCGGGGGCGATGCAGCCACCAGGCAGCAGCCCATGCCCACTGCCACGACCCCCAAGGGGCCCCACTCACAACCGGCAGTAGTCCACTCCCCGAGGCAACCCAAGCACCTCCAGAGCAGGGCAGCAGCCCCCCCCCAGCCTCAGACACCCCCAGTGAACCCACCTCCAGGGAACGTCTGGATACTCCAAACTCAGACCCTCCACCCCATCACCCACATCATCCTGCAGGACAATATCAATGACCCCCCATCATCGCTATGTGATGGAACTGAGAGATTGATTTGAAGTGGAAGCAGAAGCTGTCTCAAGTGTAATATGATCTAACAAAAGATTTCTATACTGGTTAATGCAAAGAGTATCTCTAATTTTCTCTGCACGCAGACCGCTTGTTCACCGTTCGTGGAGAGGGGAGGGGGACCATTGCAGCGTGACGTCACGTGCCCAGACGGCCAGTGTCGGTGCCAGATGGCTGCTGCTAGATCTGCTCAGTGTCCTCGTCTCACGGCTAGCTAGCTAGCTATTTCAAATTCATTTGGAAGCTTTGTGCTACATCGAGATGTTCTTTTTTTTTTGGTGTTCATCCGCACAAAAATGTGTTAGTCTAAAGCAGTGATATCTAAAAATCCCTAGGTTTTATTTTGAATGTCTAAATCGCAGAGATATAGCTCTGGGTAATGGCTGGAGATGTTTTTTTTTCCCTCCAGCAAGTGTGGATATGCGCAGTTACCCGGAAAACAATAACCTGCATGCCTGAGCTCCACAAAGAGCATCCGTGAGTATGAAATGCACAAGACAGCCGCTTTCCCTCCCAATGAAATCAGTGTTAAGCAAACCCTGTTATATTTATTTACAGCGTGGTGTTGGTAATAAAATGAATACCATTATATTTGTTTTATGCTACTGGAAATGTAATAATTTCTAAATTCAAGATTGTCATCTTGCCATATTGTAAGCTATAGTTATAAACACCAGTAACAATTATTTAATATTACTGAACATGTTTATAATGCTTTTAGAACTGTGTATTGTATGTTGTTTTTGTATCTTTTGTATGCAGCCTTTGGTGTTAAAAAGGCAAAGAGAGCAGAAGTGAATTTTTGTCCACCATACCCAGCAGCAGAAACTGAGGACACACTGGAGACTATGCAGAAATCTCTACTTTTGGATGTAAAGCAGAGAAACAACAGAAAGCTTGTGAAACACAAGATGGAAAAGACCTTTGCATTAAGACGACATGAAGTTGTCCGGGATGCACCAATGGTGGAGTCTTTCATGGCAAAAGGGCCTGCCCCGTTTGATTTCAGTGAGGTAAGGTTTGCACCATGCATGGTTGTTTATCGAAGTACAGGGCTTTTTTTATTTTTTAATAGAAAAACAAAACCTGGCAACCAGCTGTTATGGCTGATTATGTTACTTGTCTGTGACACTTCTGTTGAGTGACTTGCCTTCAATGTGTAACATGTTATGTCATTTGTGCTCTGTTTTTCAGATCAATGCTGAATTTGAGAGGATAACCACAGTTCCTGTCTCAGCTGGATCTCCACTCTGACATCCTAATAAAGTTGTTCCAAAAAAGAGGAGGGCAGCTAGGAAGAACGCTCAAAAGATTGTTGCACAAATACCTGATGTAAGTAAAATGTGTGTGTGTGTGCTTGTTTATGTTTATTTATTTGACAAGCGCTTTTATCCAAAGCGCTTTTATCCAAAGCGCCTGTCAAATAAATTAGCAATTGTTAACCTGTGGGGCTTGTTGTGATCTGTGGGGGAAACCAGAGCACCTGGAGGAAACCCACGCATGCCTGGGGAGAACACGCAACACCACTCAGAAAGACTGCAGCCGGGTTTTGAACCTGCAACCTTCGTGCTGCGTGGCAACAATTCAATTCAGTTTATTTATATAGCGCCAAATCATGACAAGAGTGCTAACAAGTGTGTGTGTGTGTGTGTGTGTGTGTGTGTGTGTGTGTGTGTGTGTGTGTGTGTGTGTACAGCTCAGTGACCTAGTGGTACAGTGTCCGCCATGGGACTGGGAGATGAAAATCCTGGTCGGGTCATACCAAAGACTTGGAAAAAAAAGGGACCCAATGCCTCCCTGCTTGACACTCAGCATTAAAAGTGTTGAATTGGGGGGTTAAACAACCAAATGGTTCCCGAGCGTGGCTGTGTCTGGTGCTCACCACTCCCCCAGGGGATGGGTCAAATACAGAGAACAGATTTCGCACACACATCACTGTGTGTGTGACAACGGATGGGACTTTAACTTTGTCTGTGTATATATATATATATATATATTACTCCCACTGTCCTAATGAGTGGCCCCACAATGGTCAACTTTCCTCGTGGGGTCACCCTTTAGGACAGTGGGAGGGTTAAACTAGGGGTCTCAAACCATGTTTCTCAAGGGGCCCCATCCAGCATGTTTTAGTATTTTCCCAGCCTTAACACACCTGATTAAGTGGTTGCATCACCTGTTCAGCAGGTCATCATGGTTGTACACCACAGCTTTGGAGTTTTTTGTTATGTGGAGAGTACGTAAGTTCTGGAAACTGCTATCAACTTTCTCAGAATATTTTTTCTACTTTTTTATTCAAATTGTAAATTTTGTTTATATTTGTCAGCTTCATGCCTTTTCTTTCCAAAGTGTACATTCTCAGAGAATTGAATACACACATTTGTGTTAAACCAGTATACTTAAGACCAGGGGTGGGCAATCCTGGTCCTCAAGGGCCTCTATCCAGCAGGCTTTAGTTGTTTCTTTGCTTAAACACACCTGGTTTGAATCTGCTGGTGATTAACAGGCTGCTGCAGAGCCCGATGAGCTGCTGAACAGGTGATTCATCCAGGAATCAGGTGTGCTGGAGCAGGTAAACAGCTAAAACCTGCTGGATAGCGGCCCTCGAGGACCAGGATCACCCACCCCTGGTCCAAAGTCTACTGTTTTAACACAAAATTATGTAAATGATAAATGATACGCACTTATATAGCGCCTCACAGAGTAAGGACTCCAAAGCACTTTACACTGCAGTGTATCATTCATCCATTCACATACACATTCACACACTGATGGTGATGAGCTACGATGTAGCCACAGCTGTCCTGGGGAAAACTGACAGAGGCGAGGATGTGTACACACACGCACACACACACACACACATACATGCACACATATCTATTCAGACATACATCTACACACACATCCACACTCACACACAAATATATCTACACACACAAACACACCCATCAATACAGATATCTACACAAACACACATCTACACACAAACACACACATATCCACACACACACACACACACTCATATTTACATTCACACACACATCCACACATATCTACACGCACACGCAAACACACCCATCTTGACACACACATATCTACACACACACACAAACACATATCTACAAACACACATACAGTATCTACACACACATCTGCACACACAAACACCCATCTAGATACACACATTTACACACACATACATTTGGAATAAAATCCATTCTAGGACCCCTTTAATTTCATGAAAATCTTGATGAATGTAAATTTTGTCTTCAGTGTGACGAGCCAGATGCTGGACGCGAGTGTGTCATCAAAGGACTCTGTGTCTACATGGGGGAAGATCCAGAGAACCTTGTGCAGGAATATGTGGTACGTACTAGGGCCTGCACGACTTTATTTTTTTTAAAGTCGACAGTCAAGTAATGAAAGTCGAGTCGACTTCGACTAGTCGTTGATGACGTCATACGCCGGAAGTGGCGGCGGGGGTGGGGGTGGCGGCGGTCGGTAGGTTCGCTGGAGTTTTTGACAATTAAAATTGCGCCCACATTTTCTAAGTTAACACATCTCTTTTAACAATGGTAGTTTCTGCATCCTACTTCAGCCCTCTCCCCCCTCCCCCTGCGCAGCAGCCACAAACTCACTGATGCGCCTGCAGCCTTTCCTGCTGCTCTAAACATTAAAATAATGATTTCATTTTCTGTTCCTCACTTCTGATTACCTTCAATGGTGTCTGTTTGTTGCAACCACCAGGTACAAAAACTAACTTGTTTTTATTTGACTATTTTTCTGTTCTGCCTGTTTATTATCTTCCTGCATCTCCTCTCAGTCCTAAAGAAAAACTGCTACCTGGGTTCATATATATTCACCTCATGAGTTACCTTTGAACTGCAGTTCTAAAAGATCTACCAACCGCAAAAACAGCGGAGTGCCGCTGCTCGCCGGCCGACTACAACGGGACAGTTTTTGCTGCGGAGTTCATGCCGGAGCGGAGCGGAGTGGAGATAGTGGAATCTAGGGGGTGCGTCACCGGAGGACAACAGCTGATGTGCCTCGCTCCGCAACAGCGAAATGCATCAGGCACAAATAACAGACAGAAAACATGAAAGGAAATGAGCCGACATGAATGATCGCGTGTTTAATTTGTTTTTGAGGTGGTGACACCTGATTTGGCGGTGCTCAGGACGCAATGTCTGGAGCGCACGTCAATGATCAGAGTTTTGCATGCACAAACTGGTTAAGATTAGGATGGGGGTGAGGGGAAGATTAAATTGCAAGAGGGAAAAGGTCACAGTTTGGTTAAATGTCCGTTTTACCGCCGGTGTCAGTACCGCACAGTGCGTCGCCTCCGCCTCGATCCAGACGCGCAGGGGCTCATCACCTGCTGTCTTTTCCGAGGACTGCATCTTGTCAGTCATTATCACGTGACAGCGACTAGTTGATGACAGGCATAAAAAGTCACTACAGAGCCGTGAAGTCGACTAGTCGACTATTTCGTACAACCCCTAGTACGTACATGCTTTCCCTCATATCCGTAGTATTCTAAATACATTTTCTGGCCAAACTTGGGTTCAAACACGCTTAGCAGATGGTAAATGACCTGTATTTGTATGGCGCCTCCTGGAGTTTTACAACCACCCAAGGTGCTTCATAACAAAATCAGTCATTTCCCCAAGCACACACACATTCACAACCTGATGGTGAGGAGCTAAATTGTAGCCACAGCTGGAGCACCCTGACAGGAGACAGAAACTGACCAATATCTTGTGAGAAGCTGATATTTATCTCACACACACACACCCGTGGGGAGGGATCTTCCAAGACTCAAGACACTCCACCTGTGGGTGAGAACATTCTCACATCTGCTAGAAAGGCAGTGAATAATACATCTGAGAGTTTAATTCCTGTGTTCTGCTGGGCCCAGCAATGGGTGCTTTACTATGAGCAATATATGTGGATTTATTCAGTAGGGTTGTGCCATTTCATAATGTTTACATATATCCAGTAAGTATGTGTAGTTACAGCAGAGTCGGTGTGAGTGATAATCTGATTATCTGTGATAATGTCTAATACACCCAAGTGTGTTTTTCTGTAAAGGGTCTTTATAATGAGCTTTGTATTTTTATTTTTATTTATATATTTTGTCTCTCTACAGGACATGGATGAAAATGCCATCAAAGAGGTCATTCAAGACACCACCATTGGAATATACAGTTGTGGTCAGAAGTTTACATACACTTGTAAAAAATATAATATAATGGCTCTACTGAGTGTCCCGTTATTTCTAAAACTCTGATTTTTCTCTGATAGAGTGATTGGAACAGATACTTCTTTGTCACAAAAAACATTCATGAAGTTTGGTTCTTTAATGTCTTTATTATGGGTTAACAGAGAAAAGTGATCACATTTGCTGGGTCACAAATATACATACAGCAACATGATCTAGCAATTTTGGTGACTTAGAAACGTGTCAGTGAACTGAGCTTCATAGCATGGCCTCTTAACTTCTTGTGAGTGATTATGAGTGACTACAGCTGGTGACTTCTCTTAGGCCAGGTAAATAGGGCTCATTGGATACAAACGCCCACAAACGCTACAATGGGAAAGTCAAAGGAGCTCAGCATGGATCTGAAAAAGCAAATTATTGACTTGAACAAGTCAGGAAAGTCACTTGGGGCCATTTCAAAGTAGCTGCAGGTCCCAAGAGCAACAGTGCAAACAATTGTTTGTAAGTATAAGGTGCATGGCACTGTTTCATCACTGCCAAGATCAGGAAGAAAACGCAAGCTATCACCTGCTGCTGAGAGAAAATTGGTCAGGAGGGTAAAGAGTGAACCAAGAATCACCAAAAAGCAGATCTGCCAAGAATTAGAAGCTGCTGGAACACAGGTGCCATTGTCCACAGTCAAACGTGTTTTGCATCTCCATGGACTGAGAGGCAGCCGTGCAAGAAGGAAGCCCTTGCTCCAAAAGCGGCACCTTAAGGCTCGACTGGAGTTTGCTGCTGATTACATGGACAAAGATAAGACCTTCTGGAGGAAAGTTCTGTGGTCAGACGAAACAAAAATCGAGTTTTTTGGCCACAATGCCCAGCAATATGTTTGGAGGAGAAAAGGTGAGGCCTTTAACCCCAAGAACACCATGCCTACAGTCAAGCATGGTGGTGGGAATATTATGCTGTGGGGCTGTTTTACTGCCAATGGAACTGGTGCTTTACAGAGAGTAAATGGGATAATGAAGAAGGAGGATTACCTTCACATTCTTCAACATAACCTAAAATCATCAGCACGAAGGTTGGGTCTTGGGCGCAGTTGGGTGTTCCAACAGGACAATGACCCCAAACACACATCAAAAGTGGTAAAGGAATGGCTAAATCAGGCTAGAATAAGGGTTTTAGAATGGCCTTCCCAAAGTCCTGACTTAAACCCCATTGAAAACATGTGGACAGTGCTGAAGAAACAAGTCCATGTCAGAAAGCCATCAAATTTAACTGAATTTCACCAATTCTGTCAAGAGGAGTGGTCAAAGATTAAACCAGAAGCTTGTGGATGGCTACCAAAAGCGCCTAATTGAAGTGAAAATGGCTAAGGGACATGTAACCAAAGATTAGCACTGCTGTATGTATATTTGTGACCCAGCAAATGTGATCACTTTTCTCTGTTAACCCATAATAAAGACATTAAAGAACTGAACTTCATGAATGTTTTTTGTGACAAAGAAGTATCTGTTCCAATCACTCTATCAGAGAAAAATCAGAGTTTTAGAAATAACGGGACACTCAGTAGAGCCATTATATTATATTTTTTACAAGTGTATGTAAACTTCTGACCACAACTGTATGTCATTAAGCGATCTACTTCTGCGGAACCAGAGGACATTGGGATTATCCTTGAAGGAATCAGCGTGTTGCAGGATTTGGAAAATGTAGCATTAGCAGCTGCTATGCTATTTGGACTCATGTATGCACTAAACCTCAACTACCCGGTTGACCTCCGTTACACCTTTTGAGGTAGTCCAGAAGGTTTTCATGGGACTGGATGGCCGTAAACCTTCCAACTGAACGCTTGCTCTAAAAAAACCAGCTATTTCAGTGAGTGATTCAATGACTGCAGTTTGTGTTGCCTTTTGTATTGACCCATTTTGGCCTATTGTTTTCTCATGAGTCCACTGGAAGTTGGTAGTGTTTTATTATTCATTGTTGAGTAATACTGAATAGTTTATAATAACTATGTTCCAAGTCATTACAGGCAGGTCCTTAAATAGTTCCAGTATTTTAATATTTCAGCAGCTTTGCACTTATCAATTTTATTCTGATTAATATGAAAGTTTGATTTTATCATAAAATGTTTTTTTATGTGGGGAGCTCATTCAGAGCAGAAGGTTTTCTGTGTCTGGATATTTTAGCAGCTGTGCACTCATCATTGTTATTAATGTGAAAGCCTTGTTTTTTCATGAAATGTTTTTGATGGGGGAAGCTCATTCAGAGTAGCAAGTTTTCAGTTTTGCTGGAAAGGTTCATTTGAAACAAAATGTAAAATTCATTGATGTCAAATACAATATTTAGGACAGATACGTTTTAATTAAACCGACTGATATGCAGTTTTGTTCATTTTCTATTGCTGTGAAGACTTAATTCCATAGGTTCTTTTGTCTCTCTCAAGTCAATACAAAAATATATCTCTTGTTCAGAGTCAGTGATAATGGAAGTTTATTGCTTTGTCATTTTCTGCCCTTAAAATGTTAATAAGCTGAGTTTTACTACAACTTTTCAGTTCTCTGGCTTTTTGTCAATGCAGTTCATATTTTTCATGTTCTAATTTGCACAGGCATGGGACCAATGAATACATTACATTTGGAAACGGGCAACTTGAAAGAATAAAGTAGGATAGACAAACTTAATTTGCATTGGGTTTACACAATATTTTTGAGTAATTCTAACATAAAAAATCAGGTTGGTATTACAGTTAAATATTACACACTGAACCTAAGAAAATTATTTTGACATTAATTAAAAAAATTAAATTACATTTGTTCAAAAAAATCATGTTGAGGCAACATGATTTTTTAAAGCAGTTTCACGTAAAGAAAATACTTTGATTGGGAGAGAGTTTATTAGTAGAAGGAAAGAGACATATTCTATTGGTTAAACTTATTGTAATCATGTGGAACCGATGTACAGAATAAAATCAAGTAAATCCAAAGAGTTATTTTTTTTCAGTGTGTCTTTGGTCTTCTGAAGCGTTTTTAAGCTAATTCGTGGAGGTTGATCCTGCCAAAGGAATTTGGTAATTGAGGAGTCCAGAAATCCAAACCAGTCAATTGGTGGTTTGTTTGGGATCATTGAAAATAAGTAATTTATTCTGGGAAATACCATCATTTTAATTGTAGCAACCCTCCCCATGAATGATATCGGTAAGGATTTCCATCTTGCAAGGTCATCTTCCACTTTCTTTAAAAGTGGGATGTAGTTTAGTTTGGTTAGATCTGCCAGCTTGGGAGGGACATTAATTCCCACTGGGGAGATGCGCATGCGCTGACGGCCGATCACCGGACACAGCAGCGTTTGAAGCTGATGGCAGCTCGTTAGCAAACATCCACAAAAAATTTAGATGCATTTTTGCCTAATTTAACTACTGACGACGAAAAAAATAATCTGGTAAGTATAACTCACTCAATCTGGAGGTAAGTGAAGGAAATTTAGAAAGTTTGTTAAATTATATTGACGAAGTTTTTGAAGTTTTCGTCATGGGTCAGAAAAAATCAGCAGCTGAGGCTGAAACACCTGGGATCAAGAGGAGCCATCCTCAGGACTCGCCTGAGTCCTCATCTCCCCGGAAGGACATATTAGAATTATTAAATTCTATTGATAATGTCATGATCCGCCCCGGCCTCCCTGACTGTGTCTCTCCTGCCCTGATTAGCCTAATTGTTCTCACCTGTCCCTGATTACTCTGCCCATGTGTTCCTGATTCCCTTGTGTATTTATACCTCCCTCCTTGTTGCTGTCTTTGTCGGTTCATTGTCGTTTGTGCATGATCGTTCGTCCTGTCGCTCCCAGTCTACAAATAAACATCTTTTTATTTTTTCATCCGTCTGTCTGATCTTCTGCCTCCTGGAACCCACCACCACACATGGTCTGCCACCTCCACCCGCAGAACATGACAGAATGAACCAACCAAACTTGGACCTGTGGTGAGCTAACACCTGCTTCTGGAGGATTATTTTTTCTTTTTTTCCCTTTCAGCAGAGGGTGATTTCTGGCCTGGAGTTTTGTGTTCGGCGCATCCTACCTGTTCTCGGGGTGGTCGAAGTCCTCTGGGAGATCCTGGCGCATCCTACTGTGTCTTCGGAGTGGTCAGGGTCATTCACCTCCTGCTGTTTTTGCCCAGTCCCGTTCTTCTCCTGAAGCAGCGGATCCTGGAGCCTCAAGAGAGTTACACCCCCTGCGCACGCCATTATTCTCCGGTGTGGTAGGGCTGGTCTCCCCGCTCTTCTCCGGTGGATCCTGGAGCCTCAAGGGAGCTACACCCCCTACGCACGCCATTGTTCTCCGGTGTGGTAGGGCTGGTCTCCCCGCTCTTCTCCGGCTTCCCTTCACCCGAGCCTCCGCCGATGGACCCAGCAGATCGGGATGGCACCTGCTCTGATTGGATGTCGAGTACCTGCCGCCGAGCTGGGCTTCCACGCGTCGCTCCCGCTGCTCAACCATTTCCTGGTCCACGCCTGCAGGTTCTGTGCCTGCAGGTTCTCCACGTGGCAGTTCCTGCTGGGGCCTATGCCTGCTGCTGCAGTTCCTGCTGGGTCCCACGCCTGCTGCTGCAGTTGGTCTCAGTGTTCCTGGTGTCCAGTGTTCTAGTCAAGTCTTTGTGTCTCAAGTCCAGTCAAGTCTTCGTGAGCCAAGTCAAGTCTTCGTGAGTCAAGTCAAGACTTCGTGAGTCAAGTCAAGACTTCATGAGTCAAGACTTCGTGAGTCAAGTCAAGACTTCGTGAGTCAAGTCTTCGTGAGTCAAGTCAAGTCTTCGTGAGTCAAGTCTTCGTGAGTCAAGTCAAGTCTTCGTGAGTCAAGTCTTCGTGAGTCAAGACTTCGTGAGTCAAGTCAAGTCTTCGTGAGTAAAGTCAAGTCTTCGTGAGTCAAGTCAAGTCAAGTCTTCGTGTCAAGTGTTCGTGTCAAGTCAAGTGTTCGAGTCCCTGTGCCAAGTCTTTGAGTCCCTGCCAAGTCTTTGAGTCCCAAGTCTTCAAGTCCGAGTTTCCCAGTCTGAGCTCAAGAGACCCTCTGTAAGACGGAGTGCCGCCTGATCTGAGAGGCCCCTGCTCCGCGTCCCTGGTCTGAGTTCGTGGAAACGTCTGTTGGTCGTAAGACGGAGTGCCGCCTGATCTTAGAGGCCCCTGCTCCGCAGCCCTGGACTGTGTTTGTTCCCTGGTCTCGTCTTCTGTGTTCCCTGGTCATGTGTGCCCTGGTCTGGTCTTCATGCGTCCCTGTGTCTCCTGTGCTCTGTGGCTTGTGGGCGTCTGGTATCCGCCCCTTAAGGGGGGGGGGGGGGGGGTACTGTCATGATCCGCCCCGGCCTCCCTGACTGTCTCTCTCCTGCCCTAATTAGCCTAATTGTTCTCACCTGTCCCTGATTACTCTGCCCATGTGTTCCTGATTCCCTGTGTATTTATAGCTCCCTCCTTGTTGCTGTCTTTGTCGGTTCATTGTCGTTTGTGCATGTTCGTTCGTGCTGTCGCTCCCAGTCTACAAATAAACATCTTTTTATTTTTTCATCCGTCTGCCTGATCTTCTGCCTCCTGGAACCCACCACCACACATGGTCTGCCACCTCCACCCGCAGAACATGACAGATAAACGGCTTCTGGGATTTGAGGGGCGTCTTCATCTGCTTGAGGTTCTAAACCAGGAGTTTCAGAACCTCCGAACATCTCTGGAGTTTAGTCAGGAGCAGGTTGAGCGGCTCGCTGCTGAGAACGCGTCTCTGCGGGAGTCCGTTTCTTCCCTGGAAGAGGGAATGACGCGGATCACCCTGGACAACAAGACTCTGAAGGAGACGGTTTTGGACCTTCAGGCCCGTAGCATGAGGGATAATCTGGTGTCTGCAGGCCTGCCGGAGCAGGCGGGAGGGGCGGAGAACTGCGAGCAAACAATAAAAACCTTTCTCCAGACCCAAATGAAGATACCCGAAGAAACGGTAAAAAACATCACCTTTCACCGGGTACATCGCCTTGGATGTACCTTGCGTTACCATACTTGGCTCATCTGGACTCAGCCTAATATAATTTTTACTCGTGTGTGTGTGAGTCTGTGTGTGTGTGCGTGTGATTGCATATGTTTGTTAATATTTTTAACCTGTTATGGGAATCTGGGGTCATTTTGTAAAGCACTTTGAATAACACTTTGTTTGAAAAGCGCTTTAGAAATAAAATTTGATTGATTGATTGATTGGAGCTAAAAGAGTGGACAGCAGAAGACCTCGTCCCATCGTGGCTAAATTTGAACATTTTAAGCAGAAGAATCTTGTTAAAAATCATGGAAGAGAGCTCAGAGGGAAAGACTTCAGCGTTAATGACCAGTTCCCTAAGGAAATTCTGGATCTGCGCCGAGTCCTCTTTCCGCTGCGCAAAAAGTTTATCCAGGACGGGTTAAAGAGATAATATACTAGTTTCTATGTTTCTACTGCAAGAGAAATCTAACAAGTTAAGTAATCTACGTGAACATAAAACATCTTTCAGTTTAATGGGAGCCTCAAGTTGGTCAAAAACCAATTTATCTATTGTGGTAAGGTTGGAATTCTGAAGAAAAGAAACCTTTTTCTCATTAAAAGGTTTCCTTATTAGGACCCAAAAGACAATGCATTGTCTCCTGCAAGTTATTTGACTTACCCTATGTACTGGAACAGTTCTATAGCTGAATGTTCCTTTCTTATAAGGGGAGCTCCAACACAGGTCAGTTTAACCCTTTACTCCTAATCCCAGAAGCCAGATGGGATCAAGAAGGCTTGTGCAGCATCTCTGGATATGAACTGCACACTCTGCTGAACATCAGCGTTCTACCCCCACCAGGTGGGATCCAGAAACAGGACAGTGTGGAGTGACTTCTCCTGGCCAACACGGTCTTCTGAATCCAAGCCAGTGGGAGGTAAGCCGAGGAACTAGACCCACTTTGAACAGTCTGGGTTAGTTCCATACGAAATTAAGGCCTCTGCGAACATTAGCTAAGGTTTGTCCACTCAAATGGTCATGGTTTGTATTGGCACGCTGCATCACAAGTAAGGCGCTTAAGGGTTAAGTGCGTTAATAGGGCCTTGATGTCAAGTTAAATTGGAAATCATTAGCAGGTTCTAAGATGTGTCTAAAAATTGTTGCATAGCGACTGGTTTGTAACAATCCATTGACTTTAATGGATTCTATTTAAAGCAGTGCCATTCTGTGCCATTGATGCTTCCAGTGTGCAGTAGGGGTGACTCACAGAAATCTTGCACTGTACAGTGTACCATCTTTCTAGTGATCTCACAGTGTGACATGAACAATCCTGTGCGGTTAGAAATTGAACAGTGTGATCCCGGCGTCAGGTCAAACGTGGCCTAGAGACACGCCAGCGCCACATTTACGCATTTTAAAAAAACAAGGTATCCTTTAAAGTTTTAACTCCTCAAGTTTCCATCAGATGTGTAAAAAAAATAATAAAGCTTTAGTTTAGTAAAAATCGTGGAGAGCACCTGAGTCAGTTGAGTTTAAATTCTGGAAATCAGTGCTGATTAAAAAACTTGGATTGTTCGGATTTATAGCGATTTAACGGATTATTTAAAACAAATCTTGTGTTTTACTTTACTGTTGTGATTTTTATGTTGATTTTTGGTGGTTTGGATGCTCTTGAGTTTATTTTAAACTTTCTCTCTTTCTTTCCAGGTTAACAGCACTCCTTAATGACCTAACTTATTAGAAAACTGCTTCATTTATTACCTAAAATTTTTTTCTATTTCTTTAGATCATTTTTGTGTAACAGATTAAGTATCCATCAGTATTGCGTTGCGCTGTGACGTTATTTGCCACAAGGGTCTTTTTTTTCTTCCTCAAACCTTTGTTTTGCCTCCAAATGATACAAGTTTATTATTTAATAAATTATATTCTAAAGGTAAAACTGAAGTTTAATTAGATTTTTTAATTAGTTTTCTTTACAAAACTTTTAATTTTCTCTTCATAATTTCAGTTTATAAAGAGTGGATTAAAATGCATTTTCCTCCCTTTGGCCTTGTTTATCTGGATGTTACTGCCCATATCTTAAAAATATTTTACTTTTCCTCAGGCCCAGGCCAGACCCCCTCAGCCTGAGGCTTTACGGTCTACATGACAATTAATTTAACCCTTCTTCCAGATGTGAGGGCCACAAAAGCCCCTCTGTTCAGCTGGACTGCCTGGAAACAGGCTGTAAAATCAAGATCCACATTGGAGAGGGGCTGAAGTATTTAGGAACATGAGAAGATGTTGGTAATTAAAGAAAAACATGCTCAAATTGTAAAATCTTGCTTCTGTGACTCCAGGTGTGAGTAAGCACAAATAATATCACGAAGACTTGTATAAGACCAGTTTGAAATCTAGTTCTCTTGAATTTTGTAAAACAACAAAATTCTAATTCCGTTTTTTTTCTGCATCAAAATTAGTTTAATTTTTATAATATTCGACATTCTCTTTAGCAGGCAAGCACCAGGAAACACCAAAAACTCATCAAGTGAAGAAAAGTGAACATTAAACTGTGTGGTCAAACATCACAAATAATGGGCTAAAAGGTTGTTTTGACAGTTATTACCTTCAAATCTGCGTTCCTCCTGAGCTTTCAAGGCTAAACTTGCAACAATTTTTGGATGTTTGCGTTATCATCAGCTTTTCGCAGAAGGATTTGGAAAATGTCAGTAACGCACGGTGGACTAGGCCTCACTCTACCAATCTCTGCTTGGTCCATACCGAGGTTACCTCATAGATGAGTTGAAGAAATTCCACTAGAATTACATGAATCTGCTGGTGAGATGCCTTCTTGTTAAATTAACAGTTTCTGCACTGGCCTTGGGGAGTTCAGTAATGTGCAAATATGATAACATGAATGGGTTATTTAAGCCTTATTTTAACCCTCCCACTGTCTTTATGGGTGAACCCGCGAAGAAAGCTGACCATTGAGCAGGGTTGATGATTTATCCCTTGAGGTCCATGTGGCAGGGGTCGCTCAATGGTCAACTTTCCTTGCGGGGTCACACCCATTAGGACAGTGGGAGGGTTAAATAAAAATGTAAGCAAATGTATTGAATTTGTGGATATCTGAGAAGAGAAACCCCATTTTGAGTGTGTAGGTTTTAAACTTTGAGGCCATGTCCACCATCTGGAACTGCCTTGTGCTTTCTTATGCAATAGCAAAGCAGATGTTTCCACACTTTTCTGCACTCACCCTGATCTTCTATGTGCTATTAAAGACTTTAGTGTTGTAATGAGGGCGAGTTATTTGTAATACATTGCACTGACAAGTCATAAGTACAGAACAAATGCTTCATTGCAGGTTTTTTACAATAAACTTGAGTCTGAAAAAAATTAAACTGCAGCTGTTATGAAATTTGATGTTTATTTAAGTTGCCTGCCTTGTTCTACACATGTGCACGTTAAAATGTTTTCCTGAATCACGTGTGTGCATCCAGGTTAGAGGCTACCAACAGTTGAACGTGCTTTTTTATTTGATGATTTGCCAACAGATTCCAAGGAAAGAATCGTGACTAGCACATTTATTACACATTTTAGCACGTGTAACCGACTCACCATCTTTCACTTATTCTAACAGAAAAATTTCTGTGGCTTTTTACAATCTCTTTTGGAGATTTTGCTGCTTTACGATGCACCAGTTTGGATGTAGATGGGTTCAGGTTTGATACAGAAAGATTCACATGAGAAGCAATAACTGCAGCCTTGTTTTCTGTGAAGAAATGGCTAGAAGTGTTTGATACCTGTGATGAGTTGGGAGGAAGAGGTGGTGGTGTGACATGATTCGTCACATTTCTTGGAAAGTTTTATCTTATCTGTTTTTCTTTAGTGTAAAGCTAACTATTGTGTTTTGTTGTTAGCCTCAGGGGCTTCATTATCCCGTGTAAGTCACTTTGACTTTGGACAAAAGCTTCTGCTAAATACATTAACATAAGTTAGATGGTTTTCCTTGTCTGCTTTATTTATCTGCTCCTCCTCAGAGACACAATGGACATAAGGAGGTATTGTGGAAGGGTTAGTTAGTGGGTTAGTCAAGGAGATCCATTAGCTAGGTAGCTTTCATTAAATCCTAATTCAGCCCATAGCCTCCTGCTGGTGTTATTGTCAGAAATATAAAATAAACATAATTTTTTTTATTGGAAGTTTAAGATTCGTTATAGTTCTGTTGTGTTTCAGCAGCAGAGCTTCATACTTCATCACATTTCTGATATGAGACCATTCAAACAAATCAACAAACCAGGCTAAACATGTTTTTTATATTGATCATATTTCATTGATAATTGATTTAGTTTTTAACCTTAACTTGTAAACAATAATTTAAATATATTAAACAACCTGGTAAAAAGCACTAGAATACAGGAGATGACATCTACTCACTAAAATCTCTCATACTAAACACACTGTTCTATCTTCATTAAGTTCCTTAGAAATTGTGAAGATTTCGCTTTTACTTTCAGAACTTGTTCATCATACTTTAGTGGATAGGAATCTTGGTATACATAAACAGTTCAATAGTAGATATATGTTAACTGAGAATTGTTTGGTAAATGTCTCCAAGAATATATAATCTTTGTCAAAGAAATTTAACGTTTTTTGCTTTTCTTTAGGTTGACTCGTTTTACATTGTGTCACATCTGTGCCCAAAGATGAGTGAAAAAGGAACACAAAGACATGCAACAGAGATAAAAGTCTTAAATTATTTCCATAACTTCCTACAGGAGCTTGAAGGTAGGTTATAGACTAATTTTAAGTAGTAATAAGCTTTAGCCCTGTAAGACCAAACCATTACAAAAATACATTAAAAAAACCTGAAAATTCTGATATTTGGGAACTGAGATGTTAAGTGTTAATAAGAAAATGCACAAATGTTTTTTCCTAGACCATGTTTTTTATTATTTATTTTTTTGTATTGCATTTAAAAAAAATACTTTTTGTTAACAACAGTATTAATTTCTTATAAAAATTATTGTCCATAACAGTTAGACATTTAAAAATGTTTCCTCTTCTTTGAAAGTTGACATTAATAATTTTTCAAACCTTTTTAGTAGGTATGAGCGAGTACACCACTATCTGTATCTGTATCTGTTCAACCATCTAAATGATCTGTATCTGTACTCGGAATGGGCGTGGCATAACCCAGAAGCGGGCGTGGTTTAACCGGAAGTGGGTGTGGTTTACATCAATACATTATTTTAAATCTGAAATTGATATGGATTGATCAGAAGTTGCTATGTGTATTGTTTATTTGAAAACTATTTACAGAGCAGCCTCAGAATTGAGATTAAATATTTTTTATCACAATAGTAAAGGAACTATTACAGAACAAGTTTTTCAATAAAATCTGAACATTAATATTTAAGTGCATGGATTAATACATCTGAACTCATGCAGTAGGAACTTGGAAATATGAAATACTAGAACCAGACACAACTTTATATTTTATTTTATTTTAATTTGATTAAACTGATTTTTTCTTAACTTTCTTAGGCATTTTTCCCCACACAGTTAAACAAAACAATGTTGATTAAGGTGTGTGTGTGAGAGATAGAGAGGGAGAGAGAGAGAGAGAGAGTTAAAAAAAAAACGGAGCGGAGGCAGTGACTGACGCAGCACGTCAGCTCTGTCTAGTCAAATGCACCATGTAAGTTACAAAAAAAAGTAACTTTAAATAATCAACCGAAAAAGAGGCGAGCTGAAGAAAACCTAGGGAAAACTGAAGAAACGTGAGCAACAGTGAAGCAAGCACAGAGAGATCTGTTACTGTCTGCGTGTGTGTGTGGAAGGGCCGGACGCAGTGTTGCCAACTGTTTTTGACTGAAAGTAGCTGAAGTTCCCCCCAAAAGTCACTAGATGTCGCCAGATGACGTCACGTGCTAATTTACATATTGATGACGTCTTCACGCCATATCAGCGTTCATTTCCTCCATAGCATCTAATATATACATATATATATATATATATATATATATATATATATATATATATATATAATAGGACTAAAAGGGAGGAAAATAAAAACTATGTTATATGTTACAGTTATTAATTTGTATGATTAAAATGGCCCAAATTGCTTTGATATGTACAATAAATTCCAAGACTACCAATAAAGTGACATTAAGACAGATATGGTGTGGTGATCCAAACAGTTCTGTTGTAGGATATAACTCAGGCCTCCTGCTCTCCTCATTCTCTCAGACATTTTCCTAAAAAACAGTTTTTTTACACCTCATAGTTTCTCAACGTCTCTGTTGTGTATCCTCTCCATCGTGATAATAACGGCGCACCGAGCAAAAGGGAGCGGGTGTCTCATAGTATAACCATCCTTGTGTCTCTGAAGGAAATTCAGATGAGCCACAGAGCTGCGTGTGTAAACGGGACGGTAGTTGAAACTACCGATGACTTTATTTGCCAAATGCAGGAAAAGCCAAAGTGTCTGACGCCTGCAGAACCAGAGATGGCAGGTTGATGCCCGCGCCATCTCTAGTAGAAGCGTGAGCCTGCAGCAATATGAAAGCAGCAGACGTAAATCGGCAGTCTACAGCTCTGCAGCTGTACTCTGTCTTCAGCGAATCAGCCCGGCCGAAAACGGTTTATGATTGGTCAGTCCTCGTGCACATGCGCAGATTATCGTTCTCTTTCCTTACTCCCGGAAGAACGGTTCAGAGTGCAAATGGTTTCTTTGTTGCTAATCTGTAGGGAATATCTACAAGAAAGTTCTACAGAAAGTAGCAACGGGTCCTGAGAAATGTCGCTAAGTTTGTCGCTAGGCGCTTTTTGGAAAAAAAGCCATTGAGGGGGGTCAAAAAGTCGTTAGGAACAGTGACAAAGTCGCTGAGTTGGCAACACTGGCCGGACGGACTGAGCTCCTGGCTGCAGAGTTTTGTGTGTAGGGTGGGGCGGGCGCTCAATGTGACTGGCCAATCACAGAGCGTGAAGTTACCCAATGAGGATTTTCTTTCAGCACGATTACAGATATTTACGAGTTTTACCCGTTTCATGCTCGTATTCATCAAAAATGCTTTATTCGTACCGGATACTAGTCGGCTCATCCCTACTTTTTAGTTCACTTTGTGGTAGTCAGAGAACTGTTTGTCCTTCAGCATTACATTTCATACAGTAGACATGAACAATGGCTGGCCTGGGAAACACTGAGAGTTTTGGAATTGCAATCACAGAATTCCGCATTTCTCACTGGTTCTATGCCAACAAGGACTGTTTTAGGAGTGTATATTGGCAAGGATCTGGCGATATAATATATATCTAAATACAAAAGACAGGATACGATTAATTGCGATACTAAAAGTTAGAGAATATTCAGACATTTTTTAGACTGGATTTAGTTTAAAAACTCAGGCCAAACGCGTGGCAAAACACATCTGCGTTATCACAAGATTTTGTTGCACCAGAAGGAATGTGGTAAAACCTGCTGCCGCAGAGCAATCAGACTCTGAATTCAAACACACGAGAGGAATAAAGTAAATTATTTGATGTAAATTGTCAATAAATATTACATTCCTACTTATATTCATGTAATATTGTTAGCAAATAATATACAAATGGCATTATATACAAAAATGGAATGGAATATAATTATGTAACTGTCTCAGTTGAAGTTTTCAAAGTTCAGTATATTATTTAATCTGAAGTACAATAAACTACCAATATTATATTTAGAAGCTTTTCCTGTTACTCATTTCAATTTATGTAAAATAACACAGAATTTGACTGTAGTAAATGTGAAGATCTTGCTGTTCAGGAGTTAATTTCTTCGTTTTAATGTTTCCCCAGATGGTTCTGCAGAAGATGCACTGTCAGTTCCAGATGTGATGCAGTGGTTAACTGGCCAGGTGCACCGGTATTTTCTACTCTCAGACAGAGAACGTTTTAAGATCCATGTCAATTTTGACCACACATGCATGGAGAGAATGCCACAGCACACCACCTGCTACCCAGTTGTTAGTGCGTGCACACAGACAATCACATTTCCCAGTGTGCATTTGGTCATTAAGAATGACTTTAAGGAAAAACTGGCTATCAAGAGCGGTGCAGGCTTCCACTTGATCTAACGCCAGATTCCATGCAGCAGTAGCTACAGGTTAATGCAGTTAAAACTTGATTAGTATGGGTTAAAATGGAAGATTTAATATGGAGTTATGTTTATCAAGTACAATTACTACTGTTGTTACTCTACTTATGTAGATCTATTTACTCAACTGTTAATGTAAAGCCATCCACTGAAAGACTTTATTTTAGATTAACTGTGTGAAAAGAACGGTCAAAATACCATCATGTTATGTTTACAATGTTACAATTTCAAAGTTGAAATAATAAAAAAGGCTTACCACGTTTTAGTTCTTTTTTTAAAACACAGAACAGTTTTGTTACCTGTTTTCCCGCTATGTGTCGTTTGTGGCTGCAAACTTCCTCAGGCTGACGCTGATGGTGGCGTCACTTCCTTCTCCATCTATCCGCGGGCAGCAGAGGAATTAGAAATATGACACAGCAAGAACACACCTAAGATGTTCAAAGAAAAATGCAGACAGTGATTTGCGCTCCAGAAACCCACATTTAATTTTTTAAACCCCTCCACGGGTCTCTGAAGGCCAGCGCGGACCTCCCTGACCTGCTAAAGGGTGAGTACCAGGAGAAACTCCATCAAAGGCAGTTCGAAATCTGGGTGTTGTGATTGATGAACACCTGACCTTTAAAGATGTTTATGTTTATTTATTTAGCAGACGCTTTTGTCAAAAGCGACTTACAAGTGATAATCAGCATGTTGCCCTTGAGGCTAACAACAATAACAACAACTTGACATCAATCATGGAGAGTAGGGAACAAGGAGTGGACGGTAGAGAGGGGGGACGGGTGCAGGGAAGGTGCTAGTTTAGAAGATGCTCTCTGAAGAGCAGGGTCTTCAGGAGTTTCTTGAAAATTGAAAAGGAAGCTCCTGTTCTGGTAGTGCTTGGTAGGTCATTCCACATTTGTGGAACAATGCATGAGAAGAATCTGGATTGTCCTGAGCGTGGTGTAGGCACTGCTAGCCGACGATCCTGTGATGACCGGAGCGGCCGGGCCGGGACGTAAGCCTTTGCAAGAGGATTCAGGTAGATGGGAGCCGTACCATCTCTGACTTTGTATGCTAGTGTTAGCAATTTGAATTTGATGCGTTCTGCTAGTGGTAGCCAGTGGAGCTCAATGAACAGAGGGGTGACGTGTGCTCTTTTTGGCTGATTGAAGACCAGACGCGCCGCTGCGTTCTGGACCATTTCAAGAGGTCTCACAGTACAGTGGCTTCCGGTCGGCAAGATGGCGCCTGTGCTTGGCTTAGCCGCGGTCACCGGCCACTTTTTCAAACTTTTCTCCACTAACCTCCTCTTTTCCACCCTGCTCCTGTCTGCGATCTTCTTCAGTAGTGTCCCCGCTACCATTTCCTATGATCGCCAGACTCTTTTGTCCTCCGTTCGTTCACAATCGCCCAAGACGCACCGAGGATTTACCATCCTGTTAGTTTACCTGAGCGGCATACCGGCCCGGAACCAATCGACGATCCAGAGCTGCGCACCTCTAGCGATGTTTGTCCGGTCCCGGGAAAACGTCGGAGGAAAAGAGGTAAACGAGCAGGAATCCAGGTGAGAATAAGACTTCTCTTAAAGCGTGGTTTATCTGGTAAACATCGGCGCGATCTTCTAGCTTCTTGTCCTTTGTTTGGTGACCTGAGCGCCACTTCCGCCTTCCCGCCAGGCCGCGTTGCGACGTGGTTCATCCGTCCAAGTTTTTTAAGGTTGGTTTATCCTCATTCTTCAGTGGTTTCTCCTCCTGTTCCCTCCATAAATGGTTTTTATAAACACCGTGGATCTAACCCTGCTAATTTACGTCCACTAACTCCAGCTGTTTCTGTAGTTTCTGATTCCTCCTCCTCACTCAGTATGGCTCTATTAAATTCCCGCTCTGTTAACAATAAGTCCTTCTTGCTCAATTATCTAATTATGTCTAAAAACCTGGATTTTCTGTTTCTGACTGAAGTTTGGCAGCAAACATCTGATTATTCTGCTCTGATTGAACTTTGCCCGAGTGGTTATTCTTTTCTTAGCCAGCCCCGGGGTTCTGGTCCTGGTGGAGGCCTAGCTGTTGTTTTCAGAGACCATCTTCCATGTAGCTCTACAGCCTCTGGTCGCTTTGCTTCCTTTGAACTGCAGCAGATTAAAGTCGGGCGTAAGGACCTGTTCTACTGTGCTGTGGTCTATCATCCACCTGGTCCAAACAGTTCTTTCCTTCAGGAGTTTAGTGACTTTCTATCCTCCACTGTGAAGCTGTCCAGACTGGTGATTGTTGGTGACTTTAACATCCACGTTGATGATCCCTCCGATCACTTTGCCATGAATTTCTCCAGCCTTATGGACACCTTCAGCTTTACCCAGCATGTTTCTGGCCCCACACACACCAGGGGGCACACTCTAGACATTGTTTTTACCCTGAGTCTAAATGCTGACACTGTTTGTCCTGAGGACATTTTAATTTCAGATCACAATTGCATTTTCTTTAACTTGTCAGTTTCTGCGTCCCCACCTCCTGCTCGCCATATGGTTAGTTCTTGTTTTCTTAATGAGAGCACAGCTAGCAATTTTTCTGCTGCTTTTGATCCACCCTGTTCTTCTGAGAACGACCCAGATTCCTTAACTTCTCAGTTTAACGAGCACTGCCTCTCCATTCTGGACAACATCTGTCCTGTCAGAACCAGATCAGTTCCTGCAGTGAACCCTACTCCCTGGTTTAATGACAGCCTTCGCAGCCTGAAGCGCCAATGCAGAAAAATTGAGCGTTTGTGGAAGAAAACCCATCTCCACGTCCATCTGCTGCACCTAAAGGATCTTCTGACATCCTTTAACTCTGCAGTCAGAGACGCTAGGTTTTCCTATTTCTCCAACCTGGTGTCCCAGAGCAAAGGGAACCCCAAGGTGCTGTTTAACACCATCAGCAGCATCGTCTCTCCTGCCTCTCCTACAACCTCCATCCACTCTGTTGCAGACTGTGAGAACTTTCTGTCTTTCTTTGTGGACAAAGTCAATAAGGTTAGATCTAGCATCTCTCCTTCAGGCTTATCGCTGCCTCTCCCGACTCCAACCAGGCCCATCATCCTAGCAGGGTTCCCACGCGTCCTGGAAAACCTGGAAAATGATAGTCCAATTTTCCAGTCATGGAAAACACATGGAAAATGGGGGGAATTGCAAAATGTCCTGGAAATTTTTGAGTTGTCCTGGAAAATAATTTTCCCTCCTTGTGGATAAACAAACAGATTATTGGGCAACATTGGGCTGCAGCGCTTCTCCTTTCATTTCTGCATCTAGCTGGCACAGTGCCCCACATGATGCTTCCAACCAATCAGATTGCATATTCCCCTTCAGTTCCAGTTCCACTTCTGTTTTTCTAACTGTCTTTTTTGCTAGATTTACAGATTTTTCACCCCTAGATTTATTTCCCCAAAGAAGGGCCAAAAGTAGCGACTCGGTTCGCGAGTATTGCGTTATCGCAGTTTATAGAGTGAGAGGTTTTTCTCCTTCTCTCTTTTGAGTGACAAAGGAGCAGCGGAGAGCTTTTGTTTTTTTCACTCTGCATTGAGACGAGCGAACCTGACGAGAGCTTCAGGATAGCAACGGATAGCAGGTAGTCTACCGGACCCGCGCTCCACTCAGTAATTCATACTAGTTCTATCGTCCGACAGCAGAAACAAAAATATGTGAATGAGAAAAATGTCATGAATTTGATTCTATCAAAAATACTAAGTATGTGCTCAGAGGACAGAGCCTCAGCTGTTCATACTGTTTTTAGCTAGCTACACAGACCGCAGCCAGGTGGCAGTGAGAACTGAAGACTGGCATGGTCGTTTGAACAAAGTTGTTAACGTAATTAAATTGAATTCAACACGGCTAAATTAATAACTAGAATGATTTTAAGTGGTAACTATATATTTATCATAGTAATGCTACGTACAGTCCAGACTAAAAAAGTAGCAAACAACTACAAGTACTTATCTCTGAGGTAGAAAATTTTTTTTTTCTCAGGTCCAATATGTCTGTGATGTTAGCGGGAGATATTAGCCTAGTCATCTACCCTGAATCTTGTTTCTGGATGACTGGACTAACCTAAAATGACCAATACTGGAACAACAAAATGCAGTTTAACATCCAACTATGTGAAATAAGCAGTAAAGTGTAATGTGGTGTGTACAGTAAGTATAATACATAGAATATGAAAGATATGAAAGAGCTAAGGTTTGAAAAGCAGGCCTAATTTATTGAATAAACAATCAATATAAACAGTAACAATCTTTCAAAATATGTCTTTGTGTCCTTTATAGGCAGGAGAGTGTGATGTCAGGAAGACGGTGCAAATTCAAAACTTTTCAAAACTGGCTTTTTGCTAGCCCCAAGACTCTCTGCCTGTGTGTTGGGGTTTACTCCGGGGGACGAGAGGGTAGCTTCCCTGCGCCTTCGGGTCGGGGAACGGGTCCTGACTGTTGTTTGCGCTTATGGGCTAAATATCAGTACAGAGTACCCACCCTTTTTGGAGTCCCTGGGATGAGTGCTAGATAGTGCTCCATCAGGGAACTCCATTGTCCTACTGGGGGACTTCAATGCTCACGTGGGCAATGACAGCATGACCTGGAGGGGTGTGATTGGAAGGAACGGCCCGCCTGATCTGAACTCGAGTGGTGTTTCATTATTGGACTTCTGTGCAAGCCGCAGTTTGGCCATAACGAACACCATGTTCGAACATAAGGATGCCCATCGGTACACTTGGTACCAGGGCAGCCTAGGTCGCAGGTCGATGATAGACTTTGTAGTCTTATCATCTGACCTACGGCCGTATGTTTTGGACACCCGAGTGAAGAGACGAGCGGAGCTGTCAACTGATCACCACCTGGTGGTGAGTTTGATCAGATGGCAGGGGAAGATGCTACATAGACCTGGCAGACCCATACGCATAGTGAGTGTCTGCTGGGAACGCCTGGCAGAAGAACCTGTCAAGACGGTCTTCAACTCCCACCTCCGGCAGAGCTTTGACCACGTCCTGAGAGCAGTGGGGGACATTGACTCCGAGTGGGCCTTGTTCCACTCTGCGATTGTTGAGGCGGCTGCTGTTAGCTGTGGTCGCAAGGTGGCCGGTGCCAGTCATGGTGGCAACCCCCGTACCCGCTGGTGGACACCAGAGGTTCGGGGAGCTGTTAGGCTGAAGAAGGAGGTCTACAAGGCGTGGCTGGTCTGTGGGTCTCCGGAGACAGCAGACAGGTTCCGGATATCCAAGCGGGGTGCAGCAGTGGCAGTTGCCAAGGCAAAATCTCGGGCGTGGGAGGAGTTTGGTGAGGCCATGGAGAAAGACTATCGATCGGCTCCAAAGAGGTTCTGGCAAACTGTCCGACGCCTCAGGAGAGGAAGGCAGCAACTCGCTCACACTGTTTACAGTGAGCATTGGGAGCTGCTGACGTCAACTGGGGCTATAGTCGGACGGTGGAAGGAATACTTAGAGGAGCTCCTCAATCCCTCCTACGCGCATTCCGAGGAGAAAACAGAGCCAGGAGACCTGGAGATGGACTGTCCAATCTCAGGGGCAGAAGTTGCTGAGGTAGTCAAACAACTACACAGCAGCAGAGCCCCAGGGGTGGATGAGATTCGTCCTGGGTATCTCAAGGCTATGGATGTTGTAGGGGTGTCGTGGTTGACAAGTCTCTGCAACATTGCGTGGTAATCAGGGGCAGTTCCTGTGGAGTGGCAGACTGGGGTGGTGGTCCCCATCTTTTAGAAGGGTGACCTGAGGGTGTGTTCCAACTATAGGGGGATCACACTCCTAAGCCTCCCTGGAAAAGTCTACTCCAAGGTACTGGAGAGGAGGGTCCGATCGATAGTTGAATCTTAGATTGAGGAGGAGCAGTGTGGTTTTCGTCCTGGCCGTGGAACTGTGGACCAGCTCTATACCCTTGCAAGGGTGATGGAGGGGGCATGGGAGTTTGCCCAACCAATCCACATATGTTTTGTGGATTTGGAGAAGGCTTATGACCGTGTCCCCAGGGGCTCTCTGTGGGGGACGCTCCAGGAGTATGGGGTGGGTGGCTTACTGTTAAGGACCATTCAGTCCCTTTACCAGAGGAGCGTAAGTTAGGTCCACATAGCTGGTAGTAAGTTGGACCTGTTCCCGGTGAGGGTTGGACTCCACCAGGGCTGCCCTTTGTCACCGGTTCTGTTCATTACCTTTATGGACAGAATTTCTAGGCGCAGCCATGGTGTGGAGTGTGTCGAGTTTGGTGGCAGGAGAATCTTGTCTTTGCTTTTTGTGGATGATGTGGTCCTCCTAGCTTCATCCAGCTCTGACCTTCAGCTCTTGCTGGGTAGGTTCGCGGCCGAGTGTGAAGCGGCTGGGATGAGGATCAGCACCTCCAAATCTGAGACCATGGTTCTCAACCGGAAAAGGGTGGCTTGCCAACTCCAGGTCGGGAGAGATGTCCTACCTCAAGTGGAGGAGTTTAAGTATCTTGGGGTTTTGTTCACAAGTGAGGGTAGGAGGGATCGGGAGATTGACAGGCGGATTGGTTCAGCATCTGCAGTGATGCGGACGTTGAGCCGCTCTGTCATGGTGAAGAGGGAGCTGAGCCAGAAAGCCAGGCTCTCGATTTACCGGTCAATCTACGTCCCAATCCTCACCTATGGTCATGAGCTTTGGGTAATAAACGAAAGAACGAGATTGCGGATACAATTGGCCGAAATGAGTTTCCTCCGTAGAGTGGCCGGGCTCAGCCTTAGAGATAGGGTGAGGAGCTCGTACATTCGGGAGGGACTCGGAGTAGAACTGCTGCGCCTCCGGATCGAAAGGAGTCAGTTGAGGTGGTTTGGGCATCTGGTCAGGATGCCTCCTGGACGCCTCCCTGGGGAGGAGTTTCGGGCATGTCCTGCCGGCAGGAGGCCCCCGGGTCGACCCAGGACACGTTGGAGAGGTTACGTCTCCAATCTGGTCCGGGAACGCCTTGGGGTCCTGCCGGAGGAGCTGCTGGAGGTGGCCGGGGAGAGGACGGTCTGGAGCTCCCTAGTTGGGATGCTACCCCCGCGACCCGGACCCGGATAAGCGGAGGAAGATGATGACGATTTCAATCAGCACAGTGAATTAACCTGGTTCAGTTGCTGAGCAGAACAAAAACATGACATGGAGATGACTTGATGATGCCACAATGTCACATCTCTGGTATGAACTAAAGTAGAGAATAACTTCTGTTTTAGTTGTGTTGCATTGTAAGTAGAGGAAAGCAGGTGGGATTGTGAAAGACAAAAATCTTTCCACAACTATATTGTCAAAATAACGGTATAGGTAGGTACAATATCATATATGTTTCTAAATATATCGGGATATCGGCAAACCATAGTTATGATAACTTGACTTGTACACTGAAAACGTCTTGAAAATGTCCTGGAAAAGTCCTGGAAAATAATTTCAAGAAAAGAGTGGGAACCCTGCCTAGATAGCATTGCTCCTGTTTCTTTGCCTGAGTTAACCAAACTAGTTAACTCATTGAAGACCTCTGCATGCCCCCTCCACATCTTACCCTCATCTTTGTTTAAAAGTGCTTTTCAGTCCGTCGGTCCCAGCGTGCTCTCTATAATTAATGCTTCTCTGGTCTCTGGTCAGGTCCCTGCTTACTTTAAGAACGCTGTAATCCACCCGCTTCTTAAAAAACCGAGTCTTGACGCCTCTCTCCATAGCAGCTTCAGACCCATCTCTAAACTTCCGTTCATCTCCAAGATCTTGGAAAAGGTTGTGGCTAAACAAATCACAGCTGCTCTTGATGAACATAACATCTATGATAGCTTCCAGTCAGGTTTTCGTAGAGCTCATTCTACTGAAACAGCTCTTCTTAGGGTCTCTAATGACCTTCTGACTCACAGTGATGCAGGGGACTGTTCTGTTCTGGTCCTGCTGGACCTGACTGCAGCCTTTAACACTGTTGAACATCACCTGCTACTGGAGAGGCTGAGAGACTGGGTAGGCCTATCAGGATCTGCTCTGGAGTGGTTCTCCTCTTATCTCTCTGAGCGCTCCTTTTCTGTGGCCGTCTCCAAGTTTAGGTCCTCCACCACCTCTCTTACCCATGGTGTCCCACAAGGTTCTGTGCTGGGGCCTCTGCTCTTCCTCCTCTATCTGCTTCCTCTTCGGCACATCCTCAGCTCCTTCAAAGGAATCTCCTACCATCTTTATGCAGATGACATCCAACTGTACATCTTCTTTAAGCCCCATGAGATGTCTAAGCTAAAGCTGTTACACACCTGCTTAGACTCTTATCAAAACCTGGATGGCTGGGAGCTTTCTTCAGCTGAATGAAGATAAGACTGACATCCTCATCCGTGACCAGACAAGCTGGTTCCCAAAGTCAGAGACTCTCTTGGTCAGCTTGCTTCCCACACCAAACCTTCTGTCAGGAATCTTGGCGTGACCTTTGACCTAGCTCTCACCCTGGATTCTCTTGTTCGCTCTTCCTTCTTCCATCTCAGGAACATTGCTAAGCTGAGTCCCATTCTGTCTTGGTCTTAACTTGAGACAGTTCTCCACACCTTCATCTCCTCACGCTTAGATTACTGTAACTCTCTTTTCACGTGTCTCAGCAGAACCTCCCTGAACCATCTACAGGTGGTTCAGAATGCCTGTGCTCGGCTTCTGACCAAGTCCTCCAAACACACCCACACCACCCCGCTTCTCCTCCAGCTTCACTGGCTACATTTCTACAGAGATGACAGTAGATTGCACCAGGAGCTGGGTGGCATGTTGTGTTAGGTATGGTCTGATCTTTCGTATGTTATACAGCGCAAAACGGCATGAACGAGAAACAGATAGCAAAGATCATGTTGCCTCTGTGCGCATTAGTACATGTGTAACAGAGATGAAAATGTGAATTTCACCAAAAGTGATGTGCAGTGATTGTTTGTGTTTTTGGAGCCGCCTACTGGTGGTTAGGCGCAACTGCATGCAACGGGTCCTTCAGGCGCATTCACGGCCCCTCCCACCAAAGCAGTAATGAAAGCTGGTGGAGGTAGGTGTACTGTGAAGCCGCTCTGCACTTAAAGTCATTTTAACCTTTAATTAATATATCAATAGGACTTGTTACAGATATTTAAGTGTTGTTAGAGCATATTTTGAAAAAGGTTAGCTGTGTTTGCATTAAATTAATAACTTTATAGCCGAGATTCACACTAATGGAAGCTAGCTTTTCAGTCCTTTTAGTAATGTTTGGGTTTTTCTTTTTGCCATGAACAGACCGTTGTATGCAGTTGCAGCGCACACACACTGATGAATTATTGTGTGCTTGTTTTTACATCAGGTACGTTTAGATGTGTTTGGTAAAAATATGATTTGTAAATGTTTTATTGTTTCAACTGCCGGTGGCAGTTGACTGTTATACCTACTGATGGCAGTTAACTGTTTCAACTGTCGGCGGCTGCGCTGTCATTGTTGGTACTATTAACTATTTTATATGTTTTATCAAAAAGAAAGTATGTATTGCTCTGAAATGCAAGTTGTTAAATTAATATATTGCTGTTGTTATTAAATGCCACTATACGATCACATGATGGAAAAAAAGGAAAAGCAGTAATGAAAGCTGGTGGAGACCGTTGTATGCAGTTGCAGCGCACACACACTGATGAATTATTGTGTGCTTGTTTTTACATCAGATCCTGCCAGTAAAAAGCTCTGAAGGACAGTCCTGTGTCTGTGGCCTGATTGTATGTGTGCGGTGATTTGAGGCAACTCCAATAACCCTGGACGGACAAGAGGAAGCTGTCACACATGCTGTCCTCTCAGGTGATGACTGAAGTGTCTCATGGCCAGAAACACTGTTAACAGCACCAGAAAGTTGATATGGAATCTTAACTGGGTCGAGGACCATACCCCCTCACCTCTAAACCCCCATACCGAGCCCCCCAGCCTCTGAGGGAAGTGGCTGTGGTCACCACTATGCATTCTGACACCCTCCCGATAGAGGAACCCTGGCAGAACAGCCCTGGTTCTCTCCATGGTAGGAGAGCTACCATGCAGGCTGTGGTGACTGTCAACCTCTGGCAAAGATGACATGAAGGATAGAGATGGTGAGAGCGGATCCAATGCTGGAAATTTCACATTTTTAACAATCCGAGAGTCACTACGGCTATGGAGGAATCCATCATCCATAGCAGCTACAGAACTGTACGGAGTGTCAGTCTAAGCAACTGTTTAGTGCGGCTATTCGCTGGTCCGAGAGATGCGCTCTGCTTGACCTAGAGCAAATTTCCAGCCTGAGGAAGGAGAAGCTCTGACTCAGAACTAGAACTCTTTCTGTAGTTCACAGAAAAACCCAGGGCTTGAATGTGGGGAAAATACTCGTGCAGTGTGAGCTTCTGCCTGTGTTCGGGAACTCGCTACCAGAGTCCAGTCGTCTAGGTAAGTGAGGATCTAGATGCCCTCCTCCCTGAGGGGGTTAACGTGGCTTCAACACATTTCAAAAAGGTGCGGGGAGCTAGAGCTAAACCAAAAGGCAGAACCATATACTTGTAAGCTTTCCCTTCGAATGCAAAGTGCAGGAAAAGCCTGTGATCGGGATGGATTCCCACATGGAAATAAGCATATGTGAGATTGATTGTGGCAAATCAATCTCTGGGACTGACTGTATCCAGTAGCTGAGTGTTAACATTTTTAACCTGTATGTGAGCAGATACTTGTTTAACACACTCAGATCCAAAATAGGGTGAAGTCTGCCCCTCTTTTTCAGGACAACGAAGTAGCAACTGTACCAATCTTTGTTCATGTCCTTGGTAGGGACAGCTCGAATAGCTCCTTTCAACAGCACAGTCTGAATTTCCTCCCGTGACACGGCTGCAGCATCGGCATTTGCACATGTCTGCACGACAGAGGTAAATACGGGCGGTTTGACCTGAAACTGCAATCGGTAACCCATGGCAACCATGCGCTCGACCCAGGGGGACACTGCGCATGCTCGCCAGAGGCAAAGTTGTGCCGCAAGGCAACCGCTCCTGCCCTCTAGCGGAACGGAAGGTTTTCTGAGCATCATGTCTGCCACCAGAGGAAAACTGCTGTTCTCCAGCAGAGCGGGAGAACACAGATTTTCTAGCTCCCGCAGAGGTCGATTGCAGACAGGATTTGATGTGAAAATTGAGCTGTCGTTCTTCAGCGAAGCGGGCTGACGCAGCTTTATGAGGCCAATTTGAGAAGCATTGTTGAGACAGATTGCATCCACACATTTTTGAGTGCAAACAGCAGTCTTTATTACATTTTTGTCCATATTTCTGGAAACAGTACAACTCTCGCCCCCTGGGGGTGGTAAACAAAGTCTCTTTGGACTGGGGGTTGAACTGTAGCTAAACCGGGCCATTTCAACCATAGAAAACTGGGATTTTGTAGCCCAACAGGGTCCAATACCCAAACAAGGTCGGTCCCGGGATCAGGACAACTGAGGTTTCTTCTTGCTGCTCACAGAGTGTTTCTGCAAGCCCCAGGATGACCTTTATTCCAGGCGGAGTTGTGAGGAGGGAAAGATGGGGTTTGAGCTGGGACCAAGCCCTTTGCTGCCGCTGGCGAGGCTGTCCTCTGAGGTGGAGGAGGAGAGGTCAGGTTCTTTCTGTCAGACCAAGACCCAGGTGCCGTGCGCCACCCTTCCCACTTGGGGATGATGGAGCATAGCGCTTCAGTCTGTTTCCGGTGGCAGTGGCAGAAAATTGTTTACCTCCGCTAGTTCCGAGGGGAGGTAAAACCCAGAAAACCGGAATCTCTTTTGTGCAGGTGGAGGAGTGGGCCAGTCCACTTCGAGTTTCCCCGCTACACGCCAGCAGAGCAGGAGAAAAAAAGTGTCATCTCGCAGCTTGGAGGCCGAGGTAGCGGCTGGATTTGCACAGTCCACCTCTGAGAAGACCTCCTTGTCCTCGAGTAGGTCATGACCATCAGGGCAAAACATCTCCTTTATCCTCTTCCAGAGGAGTAAACTGAGAAGCTTCTAGGTCTGGTCTGGTGAAATTGTCCATCATCTCCATCTGATCTGCCCATCTAGTAGCGGACATTGATCACTAGGCTGTCCATATCAGAGGGGGCAAAGCCGGGGCCAAACGGGAAGACAGGCATGGGGTCCTGCAGTGAAACTGCAGCGTCTCCCAGGAGACGTTGTAGGAACTTTGTTGGGTAATTTCTAATATTGCTCTGATATTACCTCAAAGAAAGTCAGAGCACACACAGAGGGATTAGATTCATAACTTGATAAATTGTAAACAACCTTTAAACAGACAACAAACACATACTCTGCAAAGCGTGCTACTTTGCAGAGGGTGAGAGAATCAACCACACCAGTCCGAAGCTAGTTTCCTCTCACAATGAGTTAAGAACTTCAGTGAGTATTTATTGGCACAAACACACCCATCCATACATTCCTCAAAAACTCCCTTGGTCTTAGAATGCACAGGAAACAAAAGGAATTCTTCAGATACTAGATCAATGAGTCTCTTGGTCTGGAAGGATGGAAAGTGTTCCTGCCTATGCTCCAAACCAGGGCAGAAACCCCCTGGTTTGGCCTCTATATAGTAGAACACAAAAACATTCAAATGTAACTAAGCACCTCAAGCAAAAAGGAGTAGACAGAAATTCCTGCAACCATTTGGAGTGCAATGAACTCTGCTTGATATTCAGCTTTTATCCAACAAACTTCATGCACCGTTCGAGCGTAGGACAGTGGAGTTGGTTAAATTGACTTATAGTTAAATTTCATATATTTCTAAAACTTAATACTTGTTTGTATCTTGTAAAGCCAAGTAGCCTTTATTCTGGACTCAGTACAATTCACCAAAAGTAAAGAGACATTATACAGATGAAGTAAGCACAAGATAACTTACTGGAAGACACGGAATTATCATGAGAACAAGAACAAGAGAGCCTGATAACAGCCATGTGAAAAAAACAATTAAAACGTATGTGTATAACAGAAATAATAATATATTAGAATTAGTGTAACTCACTGTGATTCAAACAATAAACCAGCCATAGCTGATTACTAAATATGAAATGAGGTCTGGGCGTTTTTAAGTTTCATTCTTTTATAACATTTTTTTCTGAGATCTGTTAAAAGGTCACCATGGCAGCCTGTGTGTCTTCAACATCAGCTACACAAAGCAGCAAGTGTAAGTACCAAGTACCTGTCTTGACCACTCCATGTATGGTTTTGTACTTTAAACAGCTAGGCCAAACCTGTTATTTTTTTTCTCCATAGCCATTTGGATCATTGGGTACAGCTACGTGAGGCGTGGTGCCCAGAGAGCTGCAGAGACCCTCGGAGACAACCTTGGCCTCCCTGACGTCCGTGTCTCCTGGTTCGGTTGGGGCGGACTGAGGTGGAAAGACCTTCTCCCCTTTTTTTTCCACTCCCTGTGAGGAAGAGCAGCTCCTGATGTCCTTCTCATCCACTGTGGCGGCAATGAGATGGGGGTGGTCAGCAGTGTGAAGCTGGTCAACATGATGGAGGACCTGCACCGGCTTCACATTCTACGCCCTCATATGATGATCATCATGTCATCCATCACCCAAAGTTGTAGATGGAGGGCAGGTGTAAAACCTGCTAAAATTGAGAAGGCCAGGAGGTTTGTCAACAGTGTTATGGCTACATTTATTTCTAGTTTAAATGGTGCCGTTGTTGTGCATCCTCACATCAGACATGACAGTCCAGGGACATTTTTGTCAAAGTTAATTTCACAAATAGGGGAAATGATTTTTTTTAACTAATATTGCCAATTGTCTTAATGGCCAGCTCCAAAAGCAGTGAAAGACTTCCAGGTGGGAGTCTCGCTGCTTTTGAATTTTGCCTTTAGGACAGATTTATTTTCAGGCAAACAGGATAAACATATCCCTGACTGTTATAGCTAATGTGTTGTTGATATAATTTATCTGTAGCCATTACACTGTTGACCACTCTGTTCTTCCTTCACAAACCAATGTTCCACTCACTCTGCAGCTCTCTGGGCCCATTTTGTTATTTTACGTTTTTTTTAAATGTACTGACACTTTGTGTCCTGTTATTTTATAAAATCTAATGTAAAACAATAAATGTTTTTGCTCAGTTACTGGAATATCTTTGGTTAGGACAAAAAAGGAAGAATTTATGCCAAGTTATTTCTACAACAGGCCCATTTTAAGTCCAACAGTTTCTTAGCAGCCAATAGAAATGTGTTCTTTACTAACTTTACTTGCTTTAAAAATCTTACTAAAATAAACCGTAGAGGCTGCCGTATTGCACAACCCAATCATACTTGTTATGTAAATATTAGCTTTGTAGATATTTGTAGATATTTTTTTACAGATATATATTTGTGTGCTAAAAAACCCATACACTTAAATAATTTGTCATTCTTTATTGAAAAACAACAAAATACAGGTATACAGAAAGTGTGGGAAAATTATAATGTGAAAGTATTGCTCTTTAAATGTAATACTATTTATCTTTAAAAAGAAAAACTCTAAAAATGTCCTGTACAGCAACATGACAGACGAATGGTGGTCTGTCTGTCAGAATGTGCTGAACAGATTTGCTCTATCAAGAGGAGCGTTTTGTGTACGAGGTTCCCCTTGAATAAAAATGTATGTTATTGTAATATTGGTTTGGGTTATGTATCGCCACATCAGCATGTAAATGATGAACCAATGTGGAATAAAGAGGATTGATAGAGGACAAACAAGTAAATAAGAGAGAAAAATACAAACAACTAGGAAACCAACATAAAAAACAGCAACCAGCTGCTGCACCTGTAAAGAAACATTTCTAAGAATCATCAAGAAAATATGGGATGAACAACTATAAACATGTAAACCATGAACAACAAACATCAACAAGCATGTGACCTCCAAGGATCAGGTGCACTCTGGAACCGCCCCAGGCACCAGGAAACCAGGAGCCAGCACAGAGCACGGAACCAACTCAGACCACCTCAGACAGCCGGGCTCCTTGCTACAGATAACTCAGCAAGGCCACATCCAGAACTGGGCTGACACGGGTCATGGGCCACAGGACACAGGAATCACACAGCAACTCCACCTGAAACAGAATCATTAAAATTAGAATCAAATACAACTGTTGTTCAATATGACATCACTGTCATGATTATGAGACAGACTAAACAGACTTTTGGCCAGACTGGAAAAATTTTGCCATTTAGCCAAAGGTGGACAGTTGAGAGCTTCCGGTTGAACATCCTGGGTGAGAGCGGCCAGAATCAAGTAGCAGTAGAGAAGAGCGGAGATTTCCAGCTGAGAGAGTTTTGAAAAAAGGAGTCTGAAGGACCTAAGTGAAGTTGGCCCCCCACCTTCTTCAAATCTAACAAAATTGGAGTCAAACATTTGTGCTATGTTTGTGCTGCTAAAGTTTGTGTTTGTGCTGATTTTGCTTTAAAGATATTAGTGAAAGGTTCAAGGTCAAAAGGTCAACCAGCCCCCCCCCCCCCCCCCCCCCACACACACACACACATTAAAGGCACAGTCTGCAACATTTAAATGTAGAATAAATTTAAAAATGTTTGATTTTGACCATCTGACCCAATTTTATTAAAAAAAGTAAATAATCTTTAATATTTCAATTTTCTCCTAAGTCCCTCCCCTGCACTGTAGAGCTCAGCCAATATTTCTGCAAGCCTAACGCGTTGACCAATAGCGCTGCGATACCACCAGGTGGCAGCTGTCAATCATCGAGCACGAGCAGGTCTCAGCGTGCACAACAGTGTCACGCGCCTCACACGGCTTACTGCAGAAACATGGAGCAACAAAACCCCAAATTACCGATTCCTCGACTGCCTTCCACATCTCAAAAAAAATTTAAAAAGTTTAAAAGCCCTTCTTCAAAAGTGGCTGTAAGACTTTTGAGACAGTCGAGTAGAATTTACATTGGAGCTTGTTTTACACACGATGGAGAGATTTCCGTGATCTACACGGCCTGAAAACGGATGAAGAGTTGGCAAAGTATCTTTTAGACAGGTAAGTTATTTATTGTTTTTCGGATAAATTTACTTATAATCTTTCTTTCACTGAAAGAAGTAATAGAGCAAACAAGCTTTGTATGCTTGGTGTCCTATTGGCTAATGTAGCATTAGCTTGAATGCTAAGTCAACATGAATCCATGCTATTCGAACTATTTATGCTACATTTGGAAGAAGTTTGAGTAACGAAAGGGGATTTTAGTTTTTTTTTATATATGGGAGCTAATGATTAGTGTGGTGTTTAACTATAGGCCACATCAGTATATTGTTTTAAGCTCTTGTTTATAACTTCCCCGTTAGCGGGGTTCAGTTAGCATCTTGAAAGCTGAATTAGGTGTTTACACTTTCCTGAGCTGCGTGTTTGATTAAAATGAGTAATCAGCAGCTCATGTAGCACTTGTAGAAGTCTGAGGAGATGAATTAGGTGTGATTGATCAGGAACGTATCCAAAACCTTACGTTTCCATTAGCACTGAAAGACTTATTGTGCTAACCTGGGTGGGCCACGTGTACAGATTACTGTCCGAGTTTGTGGTCTTACCTACGTGAAAACTCCATATTAAAATAAAAGTAATGATAATCAGCTCGTGCAAAAATCTGTGAAGGCTGGGGAGACTTGTTTAGCTTGTGATCACTAATTTTTGGGCTTTGTTTTTTACAGTCATCAGTCCAAATATGAAGCATCAACATCTACACCACTGAAACGCCAACTGTGTATTTCTCCAACACCAGTGCCAGCTCTGTCTAGCATTCATGGAGAGTCATCTGAAAGGTAAATAGCTGCGTAAAAACCTCTACCAGGAATATTATAATTTTGCCTCTGTTTGTTTTAAGTTAGTGGTGGATTATTTTGAAAAAATTCTAGAAATGGGATAATGAATGACTATAAAGAATGTATAGAAATAAATAGTAAAACTACATTTTATATAGCGCCTCTCAAGATAAAACTCTTGAGGCACTTCACAACAACAAAATTAAACATATTTTAAAAAATTATATCTTTATTTAAAGTTTATGAGAAAAAAATAACACAATTGTGTTTTTAAAATGTAAAGAGAGAGACAGGAAATTATTTGTAAAGAAGGAATTCAGTGGATACAGAGAAATGCGTAATAAGTAGAGGGAGAAAAATAAGGAGAGGGTGATGATGACGGCCAATAGACGAGGTCTATTACCTTCAAAATGACAAAATATGTATTGATTCTAATCATATTCTTGTGCTTGTATTTTATTTTCATAGGGATGATAATTTGGAGGAGGTGATGGAACAAGGTGAAACTAAAAAAGAAGGATCTTCACAAATTAAAGTACAAGGTTGTATCTGTATTTGGCTGTCACATTTGTCAGGAAAAGTAAACAATAATTACTTTTTTAGGTTATCTTGTGTGGGAATTGAAGCAAACATTGACGAGGAAGAGTTCAACAATATTCAAAACTCTGTGTAAGTATTCCGATGTTAATAAAATGTGTCTAATTTTCCATACTAAAAACTTTATATTGTGTATATTCATGATAGTCATCAGATGACACATGGTCACCAAACAGAGAACCAGAAGTTGATTCGTCTTCAGAGGAGGACGAAACCATCGAGATGGACAGCGGTACTGATGACAGCGGTGATGAGGACTACACACCTTATATACACATAAGGTAATTCTTTTCGTTTAACATTCTATAAAACTGCAATAGCGCATAGTTAATAAAAAGCTTTTGTTCACAGGACTGGAGCAGCATTACAAAAAACATTACAACTTGAGACTCTGCAAGAAATTAACATTGAGGATACAGTTCATGACTGTAATATCCCAGAAGCAACTGACCGACGTTTGACAAGCAAGAAAGGTCTTCCTCGACGAGGATCCAAGGCGTTATGGTTTGCTGTCCGGAGTTCCTGCACCATCAACAGAGGAACTTCTACAACACCTACGGACTTGCGGTGATGGTAAAATAAAACATTATCTGCCTTACATCTTCCACACAATAGTCCATTTCTAATTGAGTTTATTTTTTATTTACAGGTAAAACTTTGCCACGGACATAGGTGTTGGGGGAGGCAAGAGAAAACCCAAAACCTTCTTTATTTTTGTTTCCTGTGTTTCTTTTTTAAAAATAAAGATATATTTTGGGGAAATGAGGACTACTAATTTAAAAATTTATGTAAAATGTTGGAGGTAGACATAATTTTTTGTTGTTGTGCAGGAGTTTTAAAATTTATGGTATTTTTACAAATGCAATACAGAGTTGTGCTTTAGAACACTTTATTAGAGCATCAAGCAAAAATATATAAAAACAAACTTATGTAAAATATCAAATACATACATTTATTTACAATCCTCTTGGAATAAAACCAGTGTAGTTACCATTGGGGTCAGGGAATTTTGCAGAATAAACTCCTCCATGTGTGGTACAGTTGAAATACATGTCTGGGGAGGCTGTTGGCAGCATTTCTTTTCCAAATCAGTTGGCATATTTCTGCAGTGGGAGCATACACACCATGAAGGTTGATTGGGTGTTGGAGGTGTTGTGGCAGGTGGACCAGAGAGGGCAAGTACATCAAAGAGAACACCAGTGTCTGTCCAGCACCACGGTAAGGATGTCAATAGCCTGCTGAGGGTTCAGGTTCTGTATGTGTTGCTACAAAAGTGGAAAGAGATGCTACAGCAACAGTTATGCTTACACGTTCAAAGTCTATTCGCTCGGAACAAAGATTCCGAACTCGAGAGAGATCTTCATCTCCAAGGTCCACAGCTGAGTGTCTCACACTTCTTCGGCCTCTGGATGCACTGCGGCCTCTAGACACACCACGGCCTCTGGATGCACCACGGCTTTGAGATGATGGTGGGCATCTCCTTTTTGCACCACGTCTTGAGGATGCAATAGGAGGTTCAAACTCTTCCTCAGAGGATTCCTCAATCACTGAACTCTAAATTGTATTAGAATAAAAAAATTATACTAATATAAAAAGTACTCTTGCATATTAATCAATTTTGACACAGATCAGGTTTACATCTAGTCAAAATTTGGGCTAAACCAACAATAAACAGAAACCCTATGAAAACAACCATGATTATAGGAGGACTACACAGAATGCAGTGTTTATTCATGATTTCCACATAAATTATTTATATGCTTTGATATATTCATCCCATCTTGAATGGCAAAGCAATTAAAAATAAGCTAGTTACTTGTAATAAAATGCTAACAATTTGATAGGATTAATTTTATTAACAATATAGATTGCCAACTGTTACAGGTAATTTAAAATATAAATATATTTATAGATATTCTTTATAAAATGCCTTTTGTAAACAGTAAGTGTTTAATGTGCTGGTTGAATACAACTTTCTTACCTCAGATAACTCCATTGCTAACACTAGCTCAGCTCTATTACAAGAAGCAATGCTCCGATGTTGACTCTGCTTTTCCTGCGCGTGCACATTGGGAGGTGTGGCTTTCGGCTCTTTCAGGAAGGGCGGGGGAGTGAGCAACAGCCGTTCGAATTTAAAAATCTCCTCCTCCTCACCCAGACGGCGTCATCCTGCGGACTGTGCCTTTAAGCAAACCAAACAAAATTGGTGTCCAATGTTTGTGCAGGTTTGTGCAGCAGAAAAAAAAGTATTTGTGCTGCTGTCATTGAAAAGAAATAAATAAAAGTTTCCAAAGGTTATCCTAGGTCAAACCCCCTTTCAAACACCAGTGTTTACCTGTAGTCACACACCTGGCATGAATGAGTGAGGCATTCAAATTGGGTTTGAATGAAGGCAACTGGACTTCTTTGGTTTCATGAATATAGGAGGGTCGATCTTACTGTAGCTGTGTGTTGTTACTTGACAAGCAGAAACTGTCATCTGCAACACACCTCCTCCCTACCTCCTCATGGTTCGTTTGCATCGTTAGCCTCTATTGTGTGGGAGTCGTGTTGATCAGATGCAGAAAGGTGTGATGTCGTGTTACTTTCTTGTAAATATGTATATAGTGTTTCTTCTTCGTTCCAGCATGACAGTTCTAGTTATGACATATTTTTTCATATTATGAATACATTATTATATTGCAGCACAAACGTAGTACACATGTTTGACACCAATTTTGTTAGATTTGAAGAAGGTAGGGGGGGGGCAACTTCATGTAGGTGTCTGAAGGACTCTGCACAGGGGTTTCTTTGTAAGTAGGAACAGGAATAAAGTTATAGAGGTCAGCAGGTTAAAGATCAGCTTAAATTTTTGTCACCATTAGAACAAAGGATATTGTTTTGGCGTGAGATCACCAAAGATGATAGGGTCTTTTAAATCTTACTTTCAGATAAGCTGATGACGTTCAGCAGCTGAAACTGGGGGTGGTGGCAGGAACTCAACCACAGAGAGAAAATGAATACCTGCTAGGAACAAAATAGAACAAACAAACCAAAAATCCCATACTGCTGGGATTCAACAATACAGCTTATCTGTGCAATAACATATCAAAATGATTTTAGTTTTAAGATAGTTTTTGTTTTTCTTCAATTTAACATCAACTTATCAAGAAATATGTTATCAAATATACACAAGAACACTGAGAAGGTTGCATATTCCGGTTCCTGGCTTACCAGAAAATTAACGAGCTGTCGAGGAATATCGGTCTGCTCCCGGAGCTCAGGGATGGATTGCACCGTGCTGTGAATTTACAGACTCACATAATTGTCGAGATGAATCGTAAGCTTGGAACTTTGGCCGAGATTCATTCATTGGCACAAAAGATGGATGCCATCAAGGATAGAGTGGACGAATCAATACAGATTGTGTTGTACGGAGTATAATCTGACTTGTTGATGTATGGAATTGTCTGGATTATGTCTCTCATTATGTGAAATCAATTCTAGGCTCTACAAGGTGTATCCGTGTGTGTGTGTGTGTGTGTGTGTGTCCTGGCTGGAGACTCCTGATCTCCAGATGTTGTAAATAATGGATGTGCCTTCACTACTCTGCTATGGTTAGATAATGAATGTTGTAGATCTAACCTGTACTGACCTCTGTGGATTTAGTCCAGAATGCTATAAAGATACAGAGGAGACACCTAGTCTAGGAAATATTTATAGCTGGCTTAAGCGGACCCACGAGTTGGAGAAGAAAAAGGGAGGGGGACACACCTCCCCCTGCTGACTGATGACTACGGAGAAGAGATGAGGTAATCCCAAAGGAGAAGAAAGGAATCATGCAGGAGGCGCTGAGAAGAAGAAACATGTGAACGGATGAAGACTGGGAGAAGAAAAGGTGACATCATGACAACCAAGATTTATGGTCTCTTCGGGGCGTTGGAGAAGTAACAAGAAGAGGAACACGTGACCAGGAAGTCTGAAGTCTGAAGCAGCAAACCAAGAAATGACTGTGAGGGAGGGGGGACATAGTAAATAAAAAGGAGCTACTGGGTCTGGAAGAGGGCTTTTTGATGGGAAGAGTGTGTGAGGTATAGAGATGGACAGAAGTAAGCTTTTGCTTTGAGCTTTTTGTCTGTGATAATCTGACCTAGTGTCATTTTTGGAGAGCTTATTCAGCTCAACTTTGCTATGACTCGATTTACTGGCAAAGAGTTGCTTTACTTTTTAACCCGCTTTGTCAGGGTTTCGTTTGGATTACTATTGTTTTTTATTCTGTGTGAAATAAAACCTAGTTCCTCGGATTCGAGGAACGAAAAAAGGATTTACGAGTGGGGTCTCCTCCTGCCGGTAACCGAGCGAAGGTGAGATGCTGGTTGTAAATGCCATCCCTAGGTATTGATATGTGTTTCCTCCATCCTAGGCTACAGGTAATGTCAGTTGTCTCCTCAGCATAAAAGGAACAGCTGGCAAGGGTCTTAACCTGAAGGGTACATAAGCTTCACGGACATGAATTGTGAGTAAACTGAGTCTTCCTTGAGCTGCATAAAGTTGGTTTTGCCAGAATCAGAGTCTAGGTTATTGGTGATTGCTAATCAGCTCCTACAGTGTGCAGGCAGTTTAAAGAGCGGCTGAATATCACGCCCACGCACAAATAGAAATACAAGTCAACCCTGAGACGTAACATCTGTTAAAGAGTCAGCTAGTTTGGGAAGATGGCTTGTAACAGAGATAAACAGTGAAATTGCTTCACTCATGGACACATTGGAGAATGAAAAAGATAGTGTCATAAAGTCGTATATGGAAATCAGGGAAATTGTTATTCCATCCAGTGATACTAGACGACTCACAGATGCTTGTGAATCAGTCACCAGAGACATTATCAAGGTTGCACTAGAAAGGCTCTCTGGCATAGATGACTATGATAGTGATAATGTGAAGCTACGTCTCCATGAGCTTCTTAATCCAGAGTATGCTCAATCCATCTACAGTTCCTCTCTCACGTGTTCCAGTAAGCACTCTACTGCCAGTAAGTCATGCTCTGCAAGTTCAATAGTAGCTGGAAAGAGAGCAGAAGCTGCCGCAGAATTAGCAGCTAAAGAGGTAGAGTATTAATTGTTACTAGAAGAGGAAAAACAAAAGGAGAAATTTCAACTCTTTGAAGAAAAGCAAAAACAGGAGCTTGAAATACAGAAACGTGAGTTACAAAGATTAAAGGCTGAAAAGGAGGTAAAGGCTGCTTGAGCTAGATTAATGACTTACAATCAGGAAATCAAGAAAGAAGCGTTCATTCTGTTGATCATAGCAGAAGAGAAAAAAAACCCTGCTGTTTCCACTCATATTCAAGCTCCTAACAGCAATGTGGTCTCCACCCCACCTCCCCAAGCAGACGTAATTTATTTAGCCCAAACAGTACAAGTACTTGTACAAAGTACCACTTTTTTCCATATCGCTCACCTACAAAACATTGTGGTTGATCAATCCATAATACAATATTAGACACGTAAATTCACATGCAAGCAACACCTAATGAACCAGAGCATGAGCATATCTTGCACTTAGCGAACCGTGACATATTCAGATGTCAGTAAATTTGTAGTGGGATACCAGGTCTCCATTGATGTAAAGGAAACATAATGTTACCACCTTTAGTTTAAGTATTACATAGGATCTGACACAGTCTTATTGAGACGAAGTATACAATGAACGCAGGGGCTCCGAACCACAAAGGCGAGGAGTTTGACAGAGGCAAGTGTATCAGATGCTGTTGTAAGACAACAACAATATAAATAAAATGTTCCAAAACACAGGTATCAGATTGTCCTCGTCGCAATCTATCAGCGGAATCTCCTTAGGAGATGGGAACACGGTCACAAATTGTTCCTGTGCATTAGGCATTTGGCTAGCACGATCTTCTCTGCACAAGGCTACAACCTCGGAGTTAGTCATAGTGGCTATTGCGCAGCATTGTAATCTTGTGACAGTCTCATAGATTTTCAGGAGTTGAAGCTGCGTATGAAATGGTATACACTTACCACATGCTAAGATGAAAAATACCTTATATCCAATGAGCCATGACAAGGATTGTGTTATGTGAACATTTACTATGAGATCGTACTTTAGGTATACACATAAAATGCCCATGGTGAATAACCTCACTTTCGTTTAACAGTCATGATAAGTGCGCAATGGGTGAGTGGCTATTTGACAGGTCGTCTACGGTCCCACTCACACAAGATTCTTCGGTGACATTCATATGCACCTAAAGAGCCTGACGAATCCTAATACGTTTATCCAAGTTAATACAAACACAGTGTACATGTACAACAAGTTGCTTCTGTGAGCATCAGATGCGTACGGGGAGTTTCTTGGAGCCAGTTGTTGTGATGAGCCAGAGTGCACACGTACACCACAAGCAACAGTATGAAAAATAAGACAGCGGTGGTTCTCAATATACCTAAATCTGGATATATCAGAGATGCGCTCTGATCGTAGAGGCCACGGGCTGCAGCGCCTAACCCTCCAATATACAGACCCGTGATCGGGGTCCCGCATACAGATAGCGACCACAGTACATCCAGGACAGTCGGTCTTGCGAGATGGTACACATGGAGCGTATGTGTCAGTATGGCAATAGCGATAGTTAACAATGTATTTGCTTCGCTGAATCACCAGTGTTCCCGGATAACATTGAATCCTTGCGTTTGATGAGTATTGTGTCTTCGGCTATGGAAATCATTTTCCGAAACGTTTTGTGGTCACAATACCGCCAGTGTAAAGCACGCGCACATTGGAAGTTGTTACCATATTCGGTTCCCATGTGCACATAGTAAAACTTCCGGACTTTCGGAGATAGTCATTCAACAGTTTGTTTTCGTCCATGGCCGAAACGAGACTCAGGGTGACACCACGGTGTTCGTCACCCTGCATCTCCAGAGAACATGGCTTAGCTACAAGATACAATTTTAGGACCGATCGCATTTCTAGATCGCGAGGAACAGTGGTAGCTTGAACGTCACCCTTGTGGCATGTATCGTTCAACACAGACGCTACAGAGCCTATAAATTGAAGCATCTCTTGTATCAAGCTGGGCGTAGACGCGATGCAATGTATAGCAAACCAAAGGTGTTCAGTTGCAAAAGGAACGTTCTCATAAGCCAATTCCATCACGTTCCGTATTACGGTTTCGCGACGTATCTCCAGAGATCGGTGTGAGGTCGAAAGTTCTTTGCATTTAATCAATTCGTGGAAGCGAGTTAAAGACTTGTTCCATTCTGTTACCAGCTTGTGGATAGGAATACACAGAATGTACAACTCCTCTACCCCGGCATACGCGCCTATCACATTTTTAGCCAGCATGCAACTCGGTTGCGCTATGTTACTGTTATACAAATCTATGATACCACCATACTCCTCTCGCTCCGGTGCGACTAGCATGAATCGAACACATATATCCCCAACCCTGGTTTTCAAATGCGCGGTGTCTAGTAGTGGAGAGGTCACATTCCTGAAAGTCAACGGTCCTAGAGTTAGACTCTTGTTGAGTCCATGTAGACCAAACCTGGGCATTTTACGGCCCGCGGGCCACATACGGCCCTTTGGTTGACTTTGACCGGCCCGCATAAGGTTAATTGGAAATTACAAAATAAATGTATTTTCTCATTTTACCTCATGCATGGAATAAGGCTGCATTGCTTTTATTTTGAAGTTGTTTTTTACGTGCACAATGACGCAATACGTATAGCAACAAGTGCCCGCGGTTGACATGGTGATTGTAGCCCCCAGAAATGTCCGCTCATGCAAAAAAAAAAAAAAAAAAAAAAGAAAGAAAGATGCCGAATGCAGGATTTTCAACAAAAATTGGACTGCTAAGTATTTTTTTACTGAAGTCGGAGGTAAAGCCGTGTGTTTGGTTTGCGGGGAGGAGATTGCCGTGTTTAAGGACTACAATTTGAGTCGACATTACGACAAGAAACACTCGGAAAAATACATGAACTTGTCTGATGCTGAGAGGGCACGGACATCCGAAGCTTTGCTAGCAAAGTTGCAAAAGCAGCAAGGCTTTTTTACTAAGCTTCACACATCCAGGGATGCAGCAACCAGGACCAGCTTTGTGATATCTCACAAAATGGCTAAAAGCAGCAAGCCGTTTTCGGAGGGAGAGTTTGTCAAAGAGTGCATGGTGGACTCTGCCGCACTAATATGTCCTGAAAAAAGGCGCATTTGAGCAAATCCCGCTGTCCAGGCGAACCATGACCAGGAGGATTGAGGACATTGCGGGGAACCTGGAGCTTCAGCTGCAACGTGAAGTGGCAAGTGTTGACTTTTTCTCATTGGCCTTAGACGAGAGCTGTGATGTCTGCGACACAGCCCAGCTGCTCGTATTTGTCCGGGGATAACGGACTTCAAGCTCATAGAGGAGCTGGCAGCAATGCAGTCGATGAAAGGGACAACGACAGGGAGTGATCTTTTTACAGAGGTAAATGCGTGCAAGGACACTCTGGGATTGAAATGGGAGACTGTCAGGTGTCACAACAGACGGTTGTCCAAATCTTACAGGGAAAAATGTCGGACTTTTGAAACGCATGCAAGATAAAGTGACAGAAATCGATGCAGATCAAAAATTGGTGTTTTTGCATTGTATCATACACCAACATGTGTTGTGCAAGTCAGTGCTAAAAATCAACCATGTTACTGATGTTGTTACTAAAATAATGAACTTCATCAGGGTGCGGGGCAATGAATCACAGAAAGTTTGTGGCTCTTTTGGAGGACTCCACACAGCTGTCAGATGGCTCAGCCTGGGGAAAGTGCTGAAGAGGGTTTGGGACTTGAAAGCAGAGATTCGAGAGTTTTGCGAGAGGAAAGGCAAAGACATTCCAGAGCTCTCAGATGAGGATGGATGGCAGATTTTGCATTTGCTGTTGATGTGACTGCACTGATTAATGAACTGAACACCAAACTGCAAGGCAAGGGCCTTTTTGTTCATGAAATGCACAGCCTCGTGAAGGCCTTCATGAGAAAGCTGCAGTTTCTTTCAAGTCAACTGGAGAGCAACACTCTCACTCGCATGCAAACCCTGAACCAAGTCACACCATCAGCTGATCACCTCAGCAGGTACTCATCCATGTTAAGGAGCATTACATGGTGAGTTTTCAAGGCGTTTTGAAGATTTCAGAACAATCGAGGATGAAATGCACATGATTTCCTCTCCCTTTACCTGCAGTGTGGATGATGCACCCAGTGATGTGCAGCTGGAACTCATTGACCTGCAGTCTGATGCAGTACTGGCAGAGCACTTTAAGTCAGGATCTCTGCTGGATTTCTACTCTTCTCTTAAGGAGGAGAACTTTCTAAACCTGAGGAGACAAGCTCAGAAGATGTTGGTTCTCTTCGGTTCTACCTACATTTGTGAACAAACATTTTCAATGATGAAGTTTACAAAATCCAGGTATAGATCCTCTCTCACTGATGATCATTTGTCAGCTGTGCTTCGCATCTCCACCTCAGACATTCAACCTGACTTTGATGCACTCGTTAAAGCCCAGCAGAGACTATTCAATTCAATTCAATTCAAGTTTATTTATAAAGCGCCAAATCACAACAAGAGTCGTCTCAAGGCACTTCACATAATAAGCATTCCAATTCACAGTTCATTAAGCCAATCAGAAATAATGTTTCCTGTATAAGGAACCCAGCAAATTGCATCGAGTCACTGACTAGTGCCAGTGACTATACAGCAATCCTCATACTAAGCAAGCATGCAGCAACAGTGGAGAGGAAAACTCCCTTTTAACAGGAAGAAACCTCCAGAGAATCCTGGCTCAGTATAAGCAGCCATCCTCCACGACTCACTGGAGATCAAGAAGACAGAGCAGACACACACACACACACACACACACACACACACACACACACACACACAATAATGTGTCTATAGTTCTATTGTGATGTCTTAGTAAATATTCTATTTGGTGAGATAAACTTTATTGTATTTATCCTAGTGGATCTATAATTAAATGGGTAAACTAGCAGTAACACGTCTAACGTCAAGGAAAGCAAAAAGTTATTATCAGGAGAGGGAGAATGTTTAAGTGGTTAGCAGCAGTGTGCTAGACGATGGCCCCCTCCATGAGGCCACCACAGCTCAGCAGAACGTCGTTGTAGCTTCTTCTGGGGAGAAAAACACTTAGAGAGAAAATAAAGGTAACAGCTGAAATAGCAGAAAGTCATACAGTTAAAGAGCAGGTAGTAGAAGAAAGTAGTAGAGTGTGGAAAGTGGTCAGTGTGTCCTCCAGCAGTCTAAGCCTATAGCAGCATAGCTACAGAGATAACTCTGGGTAATCTATCCTATTTAGATGGAGGCATGTTGGAGGCAGGGCAAGGGAGAGCCGTCTTTACCGACTGTACACTCCACCTCTTCCACCTAAAAGTCATTTCCCCCCTCTCCTCAGCAAGATCTAATCTGCATGAGATATTGCCTCAAGGTCTCATGCATTTGCTTCTAAACTGTTTTCCTTTCCAGCCCAAGAGAAGAATGAAGACAAAGGACTCTTTCTTTTTAATAAATCAAAGAACTCTATTTTTAAGAAGCTAATCAAACAAAGTGTTAGCCAATAATAAAATGTGAACCAATTTGTGAAATGAAAATATTAATTACTTCATATTATAATCCTATAGAATATAATAAGTAAAATAACTTTTAATGTTTCCACTAGAGACTGATTACACGAAAGGTTAAGCCACATGACACGTTGCTTTTACTGATCCAATCAGAATCTTCCAGATCTGACGGAGGCGTGGTTTTGGTGGTGCTTGGTAAATCTGTCCTCTTTTCATTTGATCATAAACCAAAACACCCAAAGTATAAAACTATGCCCACATCATCTTTAACTGCAGTTCAAAGCTTTCTAGAGAAGTTGTCGGAGTGGCCAATCCGTAACTTTCCTCTTCAGTCGAAAGAACCAACGACAAGCTGGATAAAATCTGTTGCACTTTACCAACCAAGCAACGGTTCCTTTCAGAATAAAAACTGAACCATCACGACCCCGTTTTGGGTCTCGCTAGATGCCAATAAACTGTCGTGACCAGGGAGTATCTCAAAGACAGGACTGGTCGGCGGCCACGGCTGTTCTACAGGCGTTGGCTCCAGAAAGGTCCAAGCTGGACCTCTACACCTCCTAATCTAGATGGGGACATCTGCCAAGGGTACGTAGACCGACAGAATGGCATCTCATTGTGTGTTATGAATCTCCAAATCAAAGCTTAGCGCGAAAACATCACCTTCACTCCCATCAGAATTAATAGTTTCTCCGGATTTGCTGGTTCTGAACAACATTACACACTACACCATTCTCCGTCTCACTTCACCTTAGTTACATCATACATTTATTGTTAAAGTTAGTCTAGTTTTAATTTGTTTAGTAATAAATCTTTAAACTTTTAAAACTTGACTCTCTTTCTATTGTCTCTGAGTTAATACGAAGTGTTACATGATCCCTGCAATAAGAAGTTCCAATCTTCAGGTCAAAAGTACCCAAAGATCCATAAGATTGATTTCATATTTTCTATGGAATCTCATATTTTACGGTTCATTAAATAATAAGTTAATCGTTACCATATATATAAATATATATATACACACACACACACACACACACACACACACATATATATATATATATATATATATATATATATATATATATATATACACACACACACACACACATATATATATATATATATATATATATGCATATATGTTAGGCAGTGTTGGGAGTAACGCCGTTTAAGTATAACGGCGTTTCTAACGGCGTTCTTTTATAGGTAACGGAATAATCTAATTAATTACTTTTCCCGCCGTTGCAACGCCGTTACCGTTACTGGGGACGGAAGGTTGTGCGTTACTATGTGCTTGTCAAACGTTGAGCAGCAGCGTGAGGCTTTCTGACCACCACACTTCAGCTGCAGCCAGGGAGAGAGAGGTGTCGGTAACGCACTTACAACCACAATGATGATTGGCCGGGTGGGCGGAGACCCTCACGGTCTCAGTCACTGCATTCTGTAGACACAACGGGAATAATTCCGTTTAAAATAACCGCGTTAATAAAAAAATATTTCTTTCTGTAACGAGCAAACTATAATTAATTACGTCTTCTTTTATCAAAACGTCGTTTCTGTTACTGATAAGAAAATGCGTGCGTTAAGCAGCGCGGTGTGTTGAAGCTGTCATCATCAGCTGATCAGGAGCTAAAGAGTTAGATGTTTTCATCCAAGTGCGTCACGGCCCGTGAAGAACGAGGAAGACGTGATGAATATCTACGGCTGCAGACCCACCGCAGATTTGTTGCTGCAGCAGCGAATCTGCGGGTCTGCAGCCGTGCCCTTAGTGTGACAGCGGGACGTCCCGAAGGTCCGCTCACCTGTTCACCGCTCAGACGTCCTGATCTTCTACCTTCCTAGATCATCCAGCTGTAACCTGTTCCTGATCATGTCTTTAGTCCCGCTGTAACACTGATGCATCAGTCTCAGACTGCATGGAGCTCAGGTGTTATTAGAACTACCTGTGTGTGTTTACCACCCAGCTTCAGCTCTTCTGTGGTTGGGTCTGACCCAAGTTAGTAAATGTAAGTCCTCCGTCAGATCTGTGCCTCTTCTAGTGTCATTTTAAAGGATATTTATTTATTTAACCGTTACTAGATTACCAGCAACAGAAATGCTAGTAAAAACACACAATTATGTGAAGCTGGAAAAATTAGAATACTGTGCAAAATTACATTTATTTCTGTAATTTAACTAGACTGAGATTTAAAGGCTCGGGAACCTTTACAGATGTTTCTATTTGCAATTTTAAATTTTAGCTGATTGGGTTTTTGTTAAATATCACACAGTGACCTTTTAATAGTCTAGATTTGTGTAATGTTCCTATTAGTAGTTCCTCCTGTTAAGTGCGTATTTGTTTAAATTATTCAGGTTTATATAAAACATTTGGACATACATTTTATTATGTTCAGTCATTAGTCATTTATATTTTACTATTGTAGTAATTCTTGCATTCTTTAATGAAAAAAGTAACTAAGTAGTTACTTTTGTTGGTAATTAGTTACTTTTATGATCTTGTAACTCAGTTAGTAACTGAGTTACTTTTTTGACAAAGTAATCAGTAACTATAACTAATTACTTTTTTAAAGTAACGTTCCCAACACTGATGTTAGGGATGATCGAGTACACCACTATCTGTATCTGTTCAACCATCTAAATTATCTGTATCTGTACTCGGAGTGGGCATGGCCAAACCTGGAAGTGGGTGTAGTTTAACCGGAAGTTGGTGTGGTTTACATCAATACATTATTTTAAGTCTGATCAGAAGTTGCTATGTGTATTGTTTATTTGAAAACTATTTACAGAGCAGCCTCAGAGTTGAGATTAAATGCTTTTGATCACAATAGTAAAGGAAATATTACAGAACAAGTTTTTAAATAAAATCAGAACATTAATATTTAAGTGCATGAATTAAAAGAGAAAGAGAAGAAAATATCGTTTCTATAGCGCCTCTCAAGATAAAAATCACAGGGCGCTTCACAAAAACAAAACAAAGAATTTAGAAAATGATTAAAATATATTTAAAACTATCAAAAAATAGACATTTGTGATTAAAAAATATAAAGAAAGAGAGAGAGTGATTACGAAAGAGGGAGTGGATCCTGAGGAAGAGGAGAGAGAGAGAGGGAAAAAAAACCTGACCGGAGTGGAGGCAGTGACTGACGCAGCATGAGCCGTTTTCAGCTCTGTCTTGTCAAATGCACCACGTACGTTACGTAAAAAGTAACTTTAAATAACTTTGAAGTAAATTTAAAAAGAAGCAAACTGAAGAAAACATAGGGTGTACTGAAGAAACGTGAACAGTGATGCAAGCACAGAGAGATACGTTAATGTCTGTGTGTGTGTGTGGATGAACCGGACGCGGACTGAGCTGTGAGCCCCCGGCTGCAGAGTTTTGTGTGTAGGGAGAGGCGGGCGCTCTATGTGACTGGCCAATAACAAAGAGTGAAGACAGTCAGTTACCCAATGAGGATTTTCCTTCAGCACGATTACAGATATTTACGAGTTTTACCCGTTTCATGCTCGTACCCAGATACTCGTCTGAAACGAGTATCCGGCTCATCCCTTATATATATATATATATATATATATATATATATATATATATATATATGTCCTCCGATGGGGATTTCCAACTCGAGAGGGGGGTGGGGGTGGGGTTCATCCACCGGCTTGGAGTAGAGCACCGGCCGTTCTTGGATTCTCCAGAACTCAGATTGCCAGTCCACTTCTGCCCCGTCTATAACCTTCACTCTTTCACTCCAAAGGCCCAACAACATGAATACTTTTGACTCCGATGGTCAGTGCCACCCAAAATGTTACAACAGGGTGTGCTTTGTAGCCTACCAGTGTTATGAGTGTTAAAGAGAAAATGACAGGGAGAGAAACAATGTTTAATATCATTTTTGTTGCTGGAAATAACACAAAAGCATTGTTTGTACCATCTGTCAGTCAGCTGATGGTTTCACATATAAAGAGGTGTCCCCATCACTAGTGCTGCAGGAGCACATCTACACACCGCTTAGGGCAGGCTGTTTAAACAGTTTTTAGGAAGATATATATTCAAAATATCTAAAAATCTATTGTTTCTGTTAAAAACATTCCAAATAATCCATAATAACCTTCTCAATATACACAATGATCATTTCTGATATATTAAAGAGTCATTCACCCCCCTAGCATCACATCCACCCACACTTCCTGTCTGAATATATAGATTGAAGTGTGAATATATAAGGTGCATTTCTGCACACCACTTATAGCAGGCTGTTTTAAGATTTATTAGGTAGATTATATGGTCAAAATATCTCAAAATCTATTGTTCCTATAGTAAAAATTTACATTACAAAAACTCTATAACAAAATTTTACCATGCACAATGTTAATTCCTGATATCTTAAAGAGTCATTCACTCCCCACCCCCAACACAGAGTCATATACAGCCACATTTCCATCCATTGATCCATCATTGTCCACTTATCCGGGGTTGGGTCGTGTGGGCGGTAGCCAAAGCAGAGAGGCCCAGACTTCCCTTTCCCCAGCCACTTGGGTCAGGTCTTCCGGGAGGAATGTCAAGCTGTTCCCTGGCCAGGGAACATACTTGTTCCAGCGTGTCCTGGGTCTTCACTTGGTTCTCCTCCCAGTTGAACATGCCCAGAAAAACTCACCAAGGAGACTCCCAGGAGGCATCCTACTCAGATGCCCAAGTCATCTCAACTGGCTCCTCTGGGTGTGAAAGAGCAGTGGATTTACTCCGAGCCCCCCGATGAAGCCAACAGGACCACGTCATCTGCAAAAATGAGAGGCCAAACCGATGGCCAAAATGGATCCCCTCAACTCCTTGTCTGCGCCTAGAAATCTTGTCCATAAAAGTTATGACATAATCGGTGACAAAGGCCAGCCTTGGCGGAGTCTGTCAGCGGTAACCAGGATGACCAGATCCCAACTTGCAAAATGTGGGACAGAGACTTCTCAATGTGGGACAATGTAAAATTCTAATGCAACACTAAAGAAAATCTATCCTGCCTTTTAGCTATGAAGTCGCTGTTAAATACAAATACAAATATAAGTACAATTATTACTATCATCATCATAATATGTTTCATGTACTATAAATTTTATTTGAATTCAACTTGAACAAGCTAACAGAAAAGCTTTCAGACTATTTCACCGTTCCTCTCCAGTTACCACAACTTAACTTGGGCTCTTTGGACTTCTACAGTGGCTCTGAATAACTTTAATTAAAATTACTTTAAACCATCAGCAGATTCTATAACTATAGACAGGTGTACAATAGACTTTTCATTGAATATTTTTCACAACAGAATGACAGTAAAAGTAACATTTGTAGATCTAATTAAGCTTGTTTTTAATTAATTTTACACTACAATTAGCATCCCATTCAAAAAATATCCATACGTTTTGTTGCTAGTTTTCATTCTTAATGTAGAAACAAAATTGTGTTTATTCAAAAATGACAACAAATCCATTATAGTAGATATTTAGGGGAGAAAAAACAACTTCACTGACTTGAATCTCTGAAAAAAAAACACATCTAATTTAGTAATAGTTCCTCTTGTCCTCAAAGTTCTGAGAATAATTAATGAAGGCTTCCATTTCATTCTCTCAGGGTTTCCTCCATGTGCTCTAAAAGAGTTTTGCATGTTTGCATCTGAAACAGCAAGCGCAGCACCTGTCAGTTAGAATGGACCTGTCTAATTACTGGGAAACCTGCTTCTGATCAACATGTTTTATGTGACTGATTTTCTGCTTCGTATCACATCAGACTCCTCACTCTGTCAGTCTCCCTGAACACGTTTAGCCCTGGAGTTTATTTTAGCACCATTTTCTCCTCCGTGCTCACCTGTCCTCTGTGCTGAGTGACGCTTCTGCTTTGTGGATTGGGTGTGCGCTGCAAGCGCTTCGGACCTGCGGTAAAGTCTTGCCTCCTAGTGCGATTGACAGCAACTTTCTCCACGCAGTTTATGCAAGATTGAAACTGGAATTGGCAGACTGTCAATAATGCGGGACATGAGTCTCAGTTTGTGGGACATGAGAAAAGTGATGAAAATGGGAGAGAGAGAGCCATGTCAACCAACACAGCCCCACAATGTCCAAAACCTCAATGAACTTCAGGATGTATCTTTTTCACCCGAGGGTCCTTGCCAAGAGCAGCGTTTTGACCACCTCAGAGATCTCAGCATCAGATTCTAGAGCCCAACCAAAAGTCCAGACTCCTCTTACTTGCTGGAAGACATGCTGGTGGGATTGAGGAGGTCTTCACCGTACTCCGCTCACTGATCCACTATGACCTGAGTTGGTCATGTGCACACAGTTCCCACTATAAAGTGTTGGTAGTGCACTATTTACCAATCCTGAGGCGCTGAATCGTGGACCACAATCAGCTCGAAGCCTTTGTTCCCAGAGTGGTGACATGCCACATACCAAGACCCAGCTTCTGATGGACGATGGGTGGGTGGGTGGGTGGGGGGGGGGGGGGGGTGCTGTCAGTCACTTCCTCTGCACCACAGCTCTGCTGATCCACCAGATGACATCTCCTTTAAGTGCATTTTTCAAACAGGAAGTGTGGGTGGATGTGACGCTAGGGGGGTGAATGACTCTTTAATATATCAGAAATGATCATTGTGTATATTGAGAAGGTTATTATGGATTATTTGGAATGTTTTTAACAGAAACAATAGATTTTGAGATATTTTGAATATATATCTTCCTAAAAACTGTTAAAACAGCCTGCCCTAAGCGGTGTGTAGATGTGCTCCTGCAGCACTAGTGATGGGGACACCTCTTCATATGTGAAACCATCAGCTGACTGACAGATGGTACAAACAATGCTTTTGTGTTATTTCCAGCAACAAAAATGATATTAAACATTGTTTCTCTCCCTGTCATTTTCTCTTTAACACTCATAACACTGGTAGGCTACAAAGCACACCCTGTTGTAACATTTTGGGTGGCACTGACAATCGGAGTCAAAAATATTCATGTTGTTGGGCCTTTGGAGTGAAAGAGTGAAGGTTATAGACCGGGCAGAAGTGGACTGGCAATCTGAGTTCTGGAGAATCCAAGAACGACCGGTGCTCTACTCCAAGCCGGTGGATGAATGAACCCCACCCCCATCTCGAGTTGGAAATCCCCGTCGGAGATCAAGCTGACTGCAGCAGCGATCAGACTCCTCCAGCCAGCTCGGAGTTTGCTAATGATCTATATTTCTGTATGGATATATGTCCAGCTCCATCCTCCTGCCTGTGGAGCATCTAACCATTGAACCACCGGCTGTTCAGGTGCTGCTGCTGTCATTGCAAGAACGTGCACAGTGTTGGATAAATCATCTCTTTTTGTGTCTCCTCTGTGCTGACGGGGCTGAATGCGCTGTGCGTCTCACGGCAGTGATGCACCTTTGACGCAAAATGCAGACCTTCATGGAGCGCGTGTGCGACGTATCGGGAGTGGCTGCGCTGGGCACGGACTGTGGACGGCTGATGTTGGAGGGACAGATGGTTTTTTTAGAACTCGGAGATTTTGACTAATAAATGACCCGAAAAACTACCAGTGCGCACCGCCTAGAAAAAAGTATTTAAAAAGGTATGCCGAGAGGTCACAGAGTTTGAAGTGGCGGTGCATGTTGCTGCAAACCGAACCCACTTAAAGCACAGCTTTCAGTCCATATATTCAAACTTCGGTCCATATATTCAAACTTCGGTCCATATATTCAGACTTCAGTCCATATTTTCAGACTTTCAGTCAATATATTCAGACTTTCAGTCCATATATTCAGACTTTCAGTCCATATATTCAGACTTCGGTCAATATATTCAGACTTTCAGTCCATATTTTCAGACTTTCAGTCAATATATTCAGACTTCAGTCCATATATTCAGACTTCAGTCCATATATTCAGACTTTCAGTCCATATATTCAGACTTCAGTCCATATATTCAGACTTTCAGTCCATATATTCAGACTTCAGTCCATATATTCAGACTTTCAGTCCATATATTCAGACTTCGGTCAATATATTCAGACTTTCAGTCCATATTTTCAGACTTTCAGTCAATATATTCAGACTTCAGTCCATATATTCAGACTTCAGTCCATATATTCAGACTTTCAGTCCATATATTCAGACTTCAGTCCATATATTCAGACTTTCAGTCCATATATTCAGACTTCGGTCAATATATTCAGACTTCAGTCCATATATTCAGACTTTCAGTCCATATATTCAGACTTCGGTCAATATATTCAGACTTTCAGTCCATATATTCAGACTTTCAGTCCATATATTCAGACTTTCAGTCCATATATTCAGACTTCGGTCCATATATTCAGACTTTCAGTCCATATATTCAGACTTTCAGTCCATATATTTAGACTTCAGTCCATATATTCAGACTTCGGTCAATATATTCAGACTTTCAGTCCATATATTCAGACTTTCAGTCCATATATTCAGACTTCGGTCAATATATTCAGACTTCAGTCCATATATTCAGACTTTCAGCCCATATATTCAGACTTTCAGTCCATATATTCAGACTTCGGTCAATATATTCAGACTTCGGTCAATATTTTCAGACTTTCAGTCAATATATTCAGACTTCAGTCCATATATTCAGACTTCGGTCAATATATTCAGACTTTCAGTCCATATATTCAGACTTCGGTCAATATATTAAAACTTCAGTCCATATTTTCAGACTTTCAGTCAATATATTCAGACTTCAGTCCATATATTCAGACTTTCAATCCATATATTCAGACTTCAGTCCATATATTCAGACTTTCAGTCCACATATTCAGACTTCGGTCCATATATTCAGAGTTCAGTCCATATATTCAGAAGTATTCAGGTATAAATATATAATAATTTCCTGAACGGCATGTCATATGTATATATATGTATATATATATATATATGTATATATATATATATATATATATGTATATATATATATATATATATATATATATATATATATATATATATATATATATATATATATATATATATATATATATACACAAAGCAAATCAAATCAATCAAAAGCAAATGAATATCTAAAGTCTGTCAGCCTGGCCACAGCATGAACAACTTCGATATTAAACAATAACAAAAAGGATCTTACTTTGACGGTCCGATGGCGTTTTTAGTACGGAAGAAAGAGAAACCGTCTGTTAATTTGAAACGGTCACGCGGTCGACCGCTTGTTTTGGCTATAAGAGAATCGAGAGGAAAAGAGAGAGAAAAAAAATTTGAATGAACAAACAACGAGGCGTCCCTCTTGAGTTCGCTGCGCAAGTCAGATGCCGTTGTTCCGTTGCTTCCAGAAGCTAGGCCTCTTGCACATGCTGTCTGGAGTGGTAGCAAAACGAGTGCCTCTTCACGCCAGTTGAATCCTGGACAAAAGAGGAAATTTCTCTCCGCGCTTCAGGTCTTATAGTTTGGCTGTCCAGCGGGCGGAACCTGTGTAAGTTCCGGCGTCGCTTTGGTGACGTCATCAAGCTGCTGCCAGCTACAGAGGATCATGGGAGATTGAGTCCCTGCCGGCGCTGATCTCAATATGCCGTATTTGTCTACGCTTCAGGGCATTTTTGGCACAGTCTTTTGGAGAAATTTATTTTCTTTAAACCAGCTGTTGGTTAATCAACAAAGTCTGTTTTGGCCTCCGAAGCCGCAGAGATTTGTTTTCTACAGTAATATTCAGGGTTTACAATGTTCTGAATATACTTGAAAGTATTATGTTTTACTTAAAAAACTGTTTACAGAAGGTCTACCTACCTAAAGGGGTCCCTGAATTTCTGAAATGTAGGCAACTATATTTCTAAATATGCTATTTACACTTACAGTAATGCACTGGTCTGTTGGACTTGGTTGAACAAAAATAAACAATATTTTGTTGCTTAAGCTTATATGTAAACAGACATAATTTAATGGTAAACTAAAAATCTATGTGAGAAAAATGCTTACTGTTCTCAGGTCAAATATCTATATGCAATTAATTTAGATTAATTAATTACAAAGCCTTTAATTAATTAGATAAAAATTTGTAATCAAGTCACGGCCCTAATATATATCTATATAAATAAATAAATTATATATATATATATATATATATATATATATATATATATATATATATATATATATATATATATATATATATACAGTGGAGCAAAAAAGTATTTAGTCAGCCACCGATTGTGCAAGTTCTCCCACTTAAAATGATGTCAGAGGTCAGTAATTTTCATCATAGGTACACTTCAACTGTGAGAGACAGAATGTGAAAAAAATCCACGAATTCACATGGCAGGATTTTTAAAGAATTTATTTGTGAATCAGGGTGGAAAATAGGTATTTGGTCAATAACAAAAATTCAACTCAATACGTTGTAACATAACTTTTGTTGGCAATAACAGAGGCCCAACCAGGTTTACCAGGTTTGCACACACAGTAGCTGGTATTTTGGCCCATTCCTCCATGCAGATCTTCTCGAAAGCAGTGATGTTTTGGGGCTGTCGCAGAGCAACACGGACTTTCAACTCCCTCCACAGATTTTCTATGGGGTTGAGGTCTGGAGACTGGCTAGGCCACTCCAGGACTTTCAAATGCTTCTTACGGAGCCACTCCTTTGTTGCCTGGGCGGTGTGTTTGGGATCATTGTTGTGTTGGAAGACCCAGCCACGTTTCATCTTCAAAGCTCTCGCTGATGGAAGGAGGTTTTGGCTCAGAATCTCACAATACATGGCCCCATTCATTCTTTCCTTAACACAGATCAGTCGTCCTGTCCCCTTAGCAGAAAAACAGCCCCAAAGCATGATGTTCCCACCCCCATGCTTCACAGTAGGTAGGTGTTGTTGGGATGCAACTCAGTATTCTTCTTCCTCCAAACACGACGAGTTGAGTTTTTACCAAAAAGTTCTACTCTGGTTTCATCTGACCACATGACATTCTCCCAATCCTCTGCTGTATCATCCATGTGCTCTCTGGCAAACTTCAGACGGGCCTGGACATGCATTAGCTTCAGCAGCGGAACACGTCTGGCACTGCAGGATTTGATTCCCTGCCGTTGTAGTGTGTTACTGATGATGAGCTTTGTTACTGTGGTCCCAGCTCTCTGCAGGTCATTCACCAGGTACCCCCGTGTGGTTCTGGGATTCTTGCTCACCGTTCTCATGATCATTTTGACCCCACGGGATGAGATCTTGTGTGGAGCCCCAGATCGAGGGAGATTATCAGTGGTCTTGTATGTCTTCCATTTTCTGATAATTGCTCCCACAGTTGATTTTTTCACACCAAGCTGCTTGCCTATTGTAGATTCACTCTTCCCAGTCGTGTGCAGGTCTACAATTCTTTTCCTGGTGTCCTTCGAAAGCTCTTTGGTCTTGGCCATAGTGGAGTTTGGAGTCTGACTGTTTGAGGCTGTGGACAGGTGTCTTTTATACAGATAATGTTTTCAAACAGGTGCTATTAATACAGGTAACGAGTGGAGGACAGAAAAGCTTCTTAAAGAAGACGTTACAGGTCTGTGAGAGCCAGAGATTTTCCTTGTTTGAAGTGACCAAATACTTATTTTCCACCCGATTTACAAATAAATTCTTTAAAAATCCTGCCATGTGAATTCATGGATTTTTTTTTTCACATTCTGTCTCTCACAGTTGAAGTGTACCTATGATGTAAATTAATAACCTTTGTCATCATTTTAAGTGGGAGAACTTGCACAATCGGTGGCTGACTAAATACTTTTTTGCCCCACTGTATATATATATATATATATATATATATATATATATATATATATATATATATATATATATACATATATATATACACACACACACACACACACACACATATGTGATATGGACATGAAACAATGCACTGGTGTCTGTCATTGCTGCTGACATTTCTTCATATCCCGCAGATGCGAACTTTGTTGCTGTGGTACCATTCTTGGGACCGGTAACACATTTTGGGGGCTTGTCCGGGATCTGCCTCCACCAGGCTATCTGATACCAGAACCATCAGGACAACGTGAGGCCGTGACCACAACCAGTGGACGTCCAGAAGGAGTGGGTGGAGCCAGAGCAGGGTCTTCATCTATCTGAGGGAGTCGCACTGCTGTGGAAGTAGGCAGAACATATCATGTCTACACCTCGTAAGCAATTAGTGTGGAGCATCAAGACGAACTTGTTTAAGCTGTCTGGGAGAGATGTTTACAGACCGGCCAAAGACAGTGCAGCGGACATCAATGAAGTGGAGCGTGTGGCTGCGGGTGATGAAGAAGACTGTATAGACTTCATTCTGGACTACATGCAGTCAGAGTCATTACTTAAATCTGAAGATGAAGGTATGAGTCAGCTGTTGATGTTAAATGACTTGGTGTGTAATGTAATTGAATGCTCTGCCTTAACTGGTCATGAGGATAATTTGACAACCCAAACAAATGTCCACAGACATATCCATTAGATCAGCTGAGCACATTGCACAGGATAAGAGCCACATTCATATAGATCAAATCTCAGATCCCCAAACAGTCACCATTGCACCCCCTCCCACACAACACCATAATTCTAGAGCTTACACTCATAGGGTGGACCAACTACAGTTACTCCATGAGGAACTAAGTAAAAAGTTGCAACAGTGGAAAGACATGACAGGTACACTGCATCAGGGCACAAGTGGTTTCCAACAGCTCCATCCGCCATCACAAGAAGCCAAGAGGATAGTAACCCTAAAGGACCTCCCATACCTACAGCGCAAAGAATTTAAGGTGCATGGAGGGCAAATTGGAGATAAAAACTGTGACATCGCTTACAACAACATCTCCAGACTAATAGAGGAGGGGCTTCGAGAGGGTTTCACTGAGGCAGAGATCATCCGTTTGCAGAGTTTGCTGAACTGTTACATCAGTGGCCATGCAGTGATGGTGTTATTTGATACTGGGTCACAAGTGAGCATTATTGACAGGATCTGGAGAGAGACATTTATCCCCATTCACCCAGTGCGACCTCTGAAAGACCTCTTTGGCTCTGGGGAAAGTTTAGACCTGTATGCTGCAAATGGACAGACCATACAGTATGATGGATGGGTGGAGCTGACAGTCAACCTTCCAGGAAATAACAGTCCAGAATTGGCAATACAGGTTCCTTTCCTGGTCAGCCAGCTCCCCCTTCCCCAGCCCTTGCTAGGGTCCAATGTACTTCAAGAGATGATCAGCCGGAAAGAGTCCTCCGGAGACTCAGTCACCATGGTCATTGACCTTCTCCGGAAGACCCTTGGTGTAGAGGTTGACCAGGTACAAGCTATTGTCTGCTTCATTCGGACTCGGGAAAACTTAGATGACAGGATTGCTGCAATCCGAGTGGGAAAAGAGGATGTGAACATTCCAGCTGGCAAGACAGTTAATGTGCGGTGCAGAGTACCTCCATCATTTGATACATCTGATCCTGTAATCTTTTACGAACCTTCGGACAGTACCACGATGGAGTGACTGAGTGTGGGAGAGGGTCTTCTAGAGGTGAACAGGAGTAAGTGGCCTCTCATTACCCTACCTATCTCTAACCACAATAAGCATGATATTGTTATCCCGAGGAGATCATAAGTGGGCTCTATCCAGTACATCACAAAGGTCATAGAATTGAGACGAAATGAGGACCAGAACAAAGAACAGACAGCAGCTAGTCAGGTGAGTGTAGGTGTTAGAACCACCAACCCCACCACAACCTCACCTGAGCCATGGCTATCACCCGTTGACATTTCACACCTCAACCCCGAACAGCAACAGGTGGTCAAGAAAATGCTCTTTGAACAATCTGCAGCATTTGCCAATGATGACAACGACATTGGATGCATCCCATCCCTCAAAATGTCAATTAGACTGACAGAGTAAACAGCAAAAAGTGTATGCTTCCAAAGCCGATGTACAAGGAAGTCAAGGAGTCTATAGAAGACTTGTTGGTGAAAGGGTGGATTGTAAAGTCTCACTCGCCCTATGCAGCACCCATCTTCTGTGTGAGGAAGAAGGATGGGTCGCTCAGGCTGTGTATTGACTATCGCCAACTGAATAGAAAGACTGTGCCCGACCAGCATCCTCTTCCCCGCATACAGGACCTGATAGATTCACTTGGTGGCTATGCCTGATTTTCAATTCTAGACCAGGGCAAAGCTTACCACCATGGGTTTATATCAGTGTGCTCAAGGCATCTAATTGCTTTCACAACTTCCTGGGGCTTATATGAATGGGTCAGGATCCCCTTTGGATTTTCAAAAGCACCAGCTGCTTTCCAAAGAAGCATGGAGGTGATGCTTGGCACATTGCGGGATGAATGTTGCATACAATATCTGGACGATGTCCTATGCTTCTCTAAGTCCTTTGAGGAGCATGTGGAAGTATTGTGCAGTGAGTTACAAGCTTTGCAGTGCAGTAAAGGTGAGACCGGAAAAGTGTGAGCTCTTTCGAAAGGAAGTGAGATATGTTGGGTATCTGGTGTCCAAAGATGGGGTCAGAGTATATTCTAAGGATATTGAGGCAGTACAGGCACTGAAGGAGAAGGCCCCGAAGACTGTTGGAGAAGTTAGGAAACTTCTTGGTTTCTTGAGCTACTTTTGAGCCTATGTAGAGGACTTCTCACGCATAGCCCGACGCTTGTATGATATACTCCAAGGGAAATCCACTTCACACAAAAAAAGCCATCAGGAGGGAAATCTAAGAGCCCTCAGTTGCCATCAGGAACCTCTGTAGAGTGGAACCAGGAACACCAGCAGGCCCTTGAACATCTTATAACCATTCTCACCAGCCCACCAGTACTCACATACCCAGACTTTAACCTTCCATTTATACTTCATACTGACGCTTCACAGCAAGGCCTTGGAGTTGTTCTGTATCAGAAGCAAGATGAGAAGCTTAGAATGATTGGCTATGGCTCACGCACACTCACACCAGCAGAACAAAATTACCATCTTCACAGTGGTAAACTGGAGTTCTTGGCCTTGAAGTGGGCAGTGTGCGACAAATTCAGGGACTACCTGTTTTACGCACCACATGTTATTGTATTTACAGACAACAATCCGTTGACCTACATATTAAGCACGGCCAAGATAAATGCAGTAGGTCATCGCTGGGTGGGAGAACTGGCGGACTTCCATTTTGAAATAAAATACAAGCCAGGCAAGTTAAATGTGGATGCTGACATGCTTTCACATTTTGTCCACTCGACATCGGTGCCTACATGAATCAGTGTTCAGAGACATTGTCTGAGGAGGCGGCAAGTGTACTGCATGGGCAGGTAGCAGACTAGCTCATGAGAAAGAAGTTGCCTGGGTCGCAGCTCTTAACATCTCTTCCCAAAACCCAAACCCCACCCAGTCATTCCCAGCGATTAACCATAGTGATCTGATAGAAGAACAACATAAAGATCCAGTGATTGGAATGATTTTTGAATTTAAAGAAAAGAACCCAGGGCTGGAGAAACCAACAAGGAAGCTAGCAAGAGCATGGAGTAAACTGCATGTTGAAAATGATCTCTTGTGGAGAAAAGTTTTGGGTCGAAAGCAGTTAGTGTTGCCAAGCAGCTACAAGCAGACAGTTCTGACCCACCTTCACGACAACATGGGACATGTTGGTGTTGAACGAGGGTTGAACTTGGCAAGAGAAAGATTTTTCTGGCCTTTAATGAAAAAAGACATCAAAGAATATATCACTCGCAAGTGTCGCTGTGTGATGCAAAAAAAAAAACTGCTATGCCGATGGGGAGCTTAACATCATCCTCACCTCTTGAACTTGTTTGCATCGATTTCCTGCATCTTGAAGCCAGCCGTGGTGAGTATGAGTACATTCTTGTGATAGTTGATCACTTCACGAGGTTTGCGCAAGCATACCCCACCAAGAACAAAGCTGGCAAGACTGCTGCTGATAAAGTTATGCTTTAAAGTTATGCTGCAAAGTGGGCAAAGAAAATGGCAGAGGCATACAAGATAGCCAGTGACAACAGTCAGCAGTCCAGTGCAAAGGGAAAACAATACTATGATCGAAGCAGCAGAGGAGTGATTTTACAGCCAGGTGACAGGGTCTTAGTAAGAAATCTGATGGAGAGAGGAGGGCAATGCAAACCAAACCCCTATTGGGAGAGAAAAGTTTATATTATCAGAGAGCAACTAGGTGTCAATCCAGTCTACAAGGTGAGCCCAGAGATAGGAGGTTGTCCTGTTTGCACACTTCACAGAAACTTGCTGCTCCAAGGGAATGACCTACCTGTGGAACCACCTGCTAAAAACCAACCGAAACAAGGAAAGCAAAACCTAAGGCAGGTGAAACCTATTGATGTTCAAAAGACTTGTGACACTGAAACCAGTGATTCAGATGAGGAAGCTGTAGCACCACAATACTGGCTTCGAATTTCGAGGCAAGCACTCACACCTAATACACCCCAGCAGGACTCAGGACCACGCTGCACCAAAACCCCACTTTGAGAGGACAAGCGCAGTTGGCTCTGCATCTGAAAGAGAAAGTGTTGTGGGAGAACTCCAAGAAGAGCAGGATGATGGATCAGAGTCACAAGGAGAGCAGAATCCCCAAGAGATATCTTAAAACAATGAAGATCACCCACCTGTGCTAAGACGTTCTACTAGAGAGAAAAGACCTGGCCAGATGCAACACCAACCACAGGCTCACTGTTTCCCCTTTCAGCCTCCATCCATATTTCCACCCAGTCATTGTGTATATCTGCAAGGCTTTTACCATACATCCAGTTACTGAATAAAGTGCATGGTTTTGAAAGGTATCTTTAGTGTAACTGTTGGGGGATGAGAAATGGTTTAGATAATTTTACGTGTCAGGAGTGACAAACCTAGCGACAGCTACTTTCTGTAGAACTTTCTTGTAGATATTCCCTACAGATTAGCAACAAAGAAACCATTTGCACTCTGAACTGTTCTTCCGGGAGTAAGGAAAGAGAACGATAATCTGCACATGTGCATGAGGACTGACCAATCATAAACCGTTTTCGGCCGGTCTGATTCACCGACACGGTACAGTTGCAGAGGCTGAGTCTGCCGATTTACGTCTGCTGCTGCTGCAGGCTCACGCTTCTACTAGAGACGGCGCAGGCGTCAACCTGCGATGTCTGGTTCTGCAGCCGTCAGACACTTTGGCTTTTCCTGCATTTGGCAAAAAAATTCAACGGGACTCTCAACTACCGTCCCGTTTACACACGCAGCTCTGTGGCTCATCTGAATTTCCTTCAGACACAGGGATGGTTATACCATGAGACACCCACTCCCTGTTGCTCTGTGCACCGTTATAATAACGATGGAGAGAATACACAACAGAGAAGTTGAGAAACTATGAGGTGTAAAAAAACTGCTTTTTAGGAAAATGGCTGTGAGAATGAGGAGAGCAGAAGGTCTGAGTTGTATCCTACAACAAAACTGTTTGGATCACCACACCATATCCGTCTTAATGTCGCTTTATTGGTACTTTTGGGATTTATGTTACATATCAAAGCAATTTGGGCCATTTCAATCATACTAATTAATAACTTTAACACATAACATAGTTTTTGTTATTTTCCTCCCTTTTAGTATATCTTTTAGATGCTATGGGGAAAATGAACGCCAATAAGGCGTGATGACGTAATCAATATGTAAATTAGCACGTGACGTCACATGACGACATCTAGCGACTTTTGGGGGGAACTTCAGCTACTTCCAGTCAAAAACAGTTGGCAACACTGTCCGCCCCTCGCATCAGACGCGATACGGACATGAAACGATGCACTGGTGTATGTCATTGCTGTTGACATTTCTTCATATCTCGCAGGTTAGTGTTAGGTTAAAAACACTCTAAAAGAACTCTGAAAGTGTGATATGACGTGTCTCAGTTAAAATGTGTTTTGAAAATGGTTAAGGAGTAGAAGTAAACTTACTGTTGGCTGCAGGGCCGGCTTTGCCGACAGGTGACACAGGCGGCCGCCTGGGGTGCCATCTGATGGATAGGGTGCAAAATAAAAAAAAATAAAAAAAGTTTATTAAATGTATGTTTGTTATATGAAATGCACTCTCTACATACTCAAAATTCCCCTCTGAAATGACATGAAATGAAAACATCAATATTTAAATTCTAATGATCTGGCTGCATGACGAGCTCCCGCTTGGGCCACCGCTCCGAAGCATTTGACCGTTAAGGGTGCCGTAGATCACGTGCGAGGGCAGCACTGTAGGACATCCTGTTGTCGCGTTTAAACTTTTGATATCTTTTACGATAAACAGAACACCTAAGCCATCGGGATCAGCATTCCGAAAGCGACGGAAGGAGGAAGAAAAAAAACGGGCCCAAAGCAGAGGTATGTAGACTTTATAAATTTGGCAAAGGAATTTTTTGCGTTACCATTGTAGCTAACTGCCTCTCCTGCCACGCACGGTCCATGGACGGACCCTCACTAGCTGTTTACATTCATAATACAGTATCTCATAACTTTAACCAATTAATTTTACTTTTGAATCGTCGTGTCCAGATGCAGTGAGACAATATCTGCAGCCACGACAGGCACCTGTTGACACCACGGGGGCGGGACTGTCTTCTACACCTGTTGAGCCTCACTGTGATGATGAAGAATGTAAGATTTTTTTACTGGTTTTTGGAGTATGATCGCAGCCTTTTTATGAACTTCGATTCAAGTTTTAAGTACGCATACAATATGAATTTAATATTTGTATATCAGAAGAACGTTAGGTGTGGGTGTAGCAAAATTGCAACTTTGTCCGACACATCGGGCGGGCGGCGCCGCCGCGGCCGTGGCGGGGACTTCCCCGCTGCCGCCGGGCCCGGCGGGGAGTGAGAACTGCCTAAACACAGCATGAGATCTTATTTCGTCTCTTTCTTGTTTACGCTGCAGCGTCTTCTATCCAGGCATCACGCAGCAGCAGCACATTTACTGAGCTACAGTCTCAGCATCTAGAACCAGGTGAGTAAGTTACTTGTTAGGCTATTTGTAATCAGCAGTAGAAACGGACTTTTTCAAATTAAACGGCTTATCACGTATATCGATATGCAAAATTAATTTATTTAAATCCACACCAGACACTTGTTTTTGGCACAGTCAGTGCAGCATTGATTTAGCATTGAGAATATTAAATAATCTGAACATACACATCTGAAATTGTCTCCTTAAGATGTTGTTGCCAGTTAGACTGTAAATTTGTAAAAAAGGATGGACATTAGTTTTTGTGACATTAGTGAGTCATCTTCAGGGCAGAAAGGTTTATGTCCTGAAGAAGGTGGTACAGAAACACGTCGGTGTTTCCTTGTTTAATAAATGAAATCCTCAGAGTGCCTCAGATCACCGGTTCTTCTTCCTCATGTTCTACAATTTATTTGATGCTGAAGAACACCTGAGAGTGAGACATAAGTCTTTTCAAATATTCCCCATGGATGCACTCACTTCCACCTGTTTTTGATAATTTTATTCAGGTTTTCATAGAACAGATTAAAAAAAGATCAATAAAATAAAAAGTCCAGTAACATTAAAAATAATGAAAAGCATCACTGCACATGACTGAGGAATACTGAATGTGAAAGTGGCACTGTTCTTAATTCATGCATCAGAGGGTTAAGTTGCTTTGTGTGTGTGTGTGTGTGTGTGTGTGTGTGTGTGTGTGTGTGTGTGTGTGTGTGTGTGTGTGTGTGTGTGTGTGTGTGTGTGTTACACATATTGGACTGCATGAGACAGCATGGTTTCATCAAATCCATGCATCCTATATCTTGGCTGAAGTAATGGCTCAGGAAAATAACATAAATAAATAATGACGTCTCTACAGTGTCTATGATAATGTTTTATCTTATCTTTGGTCTGGGAGGTGTAACTTATCATGATACAAGCCTTTTAAAACATGTTAAAGTGCTACAAGAGGAGATAAATGCATGAATTTAAAGTTCATGTTTGGAGACCAACCATCACAGTTTGGAGGCTCACGCTGGTGAGGAGACACCATTAGTTCTAGTAACACCTGGGCTCCCAAGGCCTATTCTGACAGGATGGACGTTACGGGACCCTTAAGGATACCAGTTGGATGATTGGAGGATTATTTAGGAGGATTGGAATGAACAAACTGATTTCAGTGGTGAAGGGTTAAATGAGTGAGTGCAAGGGCGTCAGTTTGTTTCCAGAATTGCTGGGGACAATAACCATACACTTGAGTGGGGTTTAAAAATTGCTGGGGACAATAAAGTTGGCTAGCACAGGGGTCGGCAATCCGCGGCTCTGGAGCCGCATGCGGCTCTTCCATGCATCTGATGCGGCTCTCTGTGCTTGTAAAATAATGAATGGATATTTAAATAAAATGCTTTATATTTTACTGCATTAATTTTACATCTGTAAGCTAATTCTAAATGTAAAGATTGTCTGCGTAAACCTGAACAGGTCCAACCCGGTCTTACTGTGAGACCGGGTTGACGCGTCACGCTTGTGCGTAATCATAGGCGCTTCCTGAGCTGGAGGATGTCAGATTCTGGGATTCTCCTCAGACAGGTTCCTGGATGCGTCGCCACATTGGAGACAGGAACAAGCACTATTCAGCCAAAGTTTCATAATCAGGTGTGGCAGTGTGAGTGTCCTGTCACAGTGTCCCGATAGATCATGCGCCCTGGCTACTTGGAAAAGGGGATGTCCCTTTGGCTGACTGGTTAGAGCGTATGACTTTCACCTGGGACTCTGGGGATCGAATCCCGCCCGGGCCCTCGTTTCTCCGCCTTGCCACATATTGACGGATAAATTCAAGGATGTTGGTTGTTTTGAAAGAATTACCCCGAAGCACACTGATGCGCATGGATGAGCTGACATTTTAATCGTTACACACATCGCAGAGGTAACTTGATTCTCATCAGAACATCAGAGCTTTATGCTGGACACTGTGTTCAGCGCGGCTCGGAGCGCCCACGGTGGACAGAAGATCTGGGGTTCGCAGCGCAGCGCAGAACCACGGTGCATGCCATAAGATTTCCTCCCACTGAAGCGTTCTGGAAACCCGGTCTCTCTGAGGGATGTGTCACTTGGAAAAATGTTCTTTTTATGAAATTATGAAACTTTGGCTGAACAGCGCTTGTTCCCTTCTCTAATATGGAGATGCATTACGCATCCAGTCTGAGGCAGAATAGCTCTTCAGCTCATAAAGCACCTGTAGAGACATTTGATTACGCACAAAGTTTATGTGGAGCAGAAGCGGTCGGGCCACGGCAGGTGAAATGTTCCTAGCCTACATGAAGTGTAACATTAATATGTTACTGGACACGCTGGTCTGGTTGGTTAGACCAGTGTTTGAAGTGGAAAACACATACACACACACACACACACACACACACACACACACACACACCAATTAAAATAATGCTGATAGCGTGGACTAGAAGACAGGTGATAGTTTATGTATTTAAATGATGATCAGGCTGCTGTAAAATGTAATCTCCATCCACATCCAGACACAATTATCCTCTATTCTGTCTGTAGTTGCTCTGCTCTTGTCTGGGCTGACGGAGCTGATGGTGCGTGCGGCGCGCCTAACTAGCGGCTGATGCACATTTTACGCATTTGGAGAGATGGGCTGGATGCTTTGTTTTACTGGAAGATGGTCCACTTAACGCACGGGTGTAGACTACATATTAATGAAAAATGAATGAAAATTAAACTGGGAGTTTTTACTTCATATTTTAGAAATAAAAATGACGGGGAAAACATTTATGACGTCTTTTTAAACTAAATTTTCCAGCGCGACCTGCCTGCTTCACTAAGTCACTGCTTATTAAGGTTCGTCCAGAATTACCGTGGCCCACCCAAAAATGAAAACCTGGCGCCACGCCTGTTATAAACCTTTGCAAATTGTTGTTCTTCACGTTATCAAACTCAGACTTTGTACAGCTAATGTCAAGATGTAAAATTATGAATTCAGTCGAGCTCTTCCGTCCCTCCCTCTCCTGCTCTCCTGGAAACCCGACATCGGCTGTCAGAAGCGGAGGTGAAGAAGGAGATGAGGCAAACAGAGTGAGTGCGACGTAAAGAAACCAGACTGGTGTGGAGGTGAGCAAAACAGCTGGAAAAGTGTGGGTGTTGAATCCCCCACGGATGCGACGCTCATGCGAGCGACCGGTAGCGGCTGCTGTCACCTGGTTGTGAGCAGCTCTCTGCTGTCTGAGGGTAGGCCCCGCCCACAACGCAGCGGCTACTGCGGTGTTTTCTTTACTGTGGGAAACGGGTAATAATGTCTCTTTGATGGGAACAGGTTGCCGACCCCTGGTATAAGATCTGAGCTGGTAAAACAAAAATCCTCATCAGCAGGCATTTTTTAAAGTGGGGGGGACACAGCTGTCAATCACAAATTTTGCCGGGGACATGTCCCCGGCGTCCCCGGTTAAAATGATGCCTATGAGTGAGTGAACCCACTACCCAGGATGAACTCTGCTAACTTTAAAAATCAGCTGCTCTAAATAAGCATGAAGGTCAGAGAGGAGCTCTAGGATGGACATGGATAAAGGAACTGTAATGTAGAGGTAAAGTAGGGCAGGGCCAACGTTAGCAGCTGTCATACGGTCCATCTGAAATGTTTGACTTTCATTTAGCTCGTTATGTGACAGGTTAGAGCACAGTCTCATGTTAGAGTTTTGTCATGAGAACATTGAGATACCTCACATGCTGATGGCATCTAAAAATATATAATTTTTTTCAAATTAAAGAATAATTTTAATCACAATTGGAACCTACAATCCTAGAAAAACCTCGTCCAATCAATGTGGACGTCCTGTTCTCACTGATTGGACAGAAATCCCTCCATCAAACTGTGTGTGTGTGTGTGTGTGTGTGTGTGTGTGTGTGTGTGTGTGTGTGTGTGTGTGTGTGTGTGTGCATGCACACGAGTGAATTGTGAACTGGCATTGTGATTTTGCTCTACTTACATGTAGCCATCTTTACGCTGACAAAAATGTAACTAAGTAAATTTTACTTTGAATACATTTTGTTTACAATACTTTTTACTTTTACTTGAGTAAAAATTTAGGCAAGTACTTTTAGTTGTACTTGAGTAAAAAATTATCAAAGTATTGGTACTCGTACTTAAGTAGGAAATTTTAGTACTCTTTCCTCCTCTGGTAATTGGGATATTACTGTTTGAATGCAGATGAAAATTCTGTAACTTCCCTATACTCTTATAGAGAGTCATGTTTGTTTCTCCTATGTTAATACCTAAGGATACAGAGGTGTTGCTCCAGCAATAAGGTCAACAAATTGGTAATATGTTAATGTTTTAGATTAAAAGCTCTTAATGTGCCGTTTATGTGGACTGAAGAAAAAAGATGGACTGAGTTTCAGGAAAGTTTTCCAGCATAAAACTTTATTGTGAAATAAAGAGACGTGATATGTGTCATGACTCCCATCCTTTACCCTCATCTGCCTTATCATTTCCTCCTCATTCAGCTCACCTTGTCCTCTCACCAAGCTCCAGCCAAGCCCTGCTTTCCCCAGCAACCTCTGTCAGCTTCAATCAGCTCCATTCATTCCACCTGCTCCTGTAATGAGCCTCATCCCATACACCTGCTTCCCCTGCTATAAAAGAAACAGCCATCCAGTCAACAGATGCCAGATTATTACAGCCCTGCCAGTAATTCTCCAGCCATCCACCCTGCCTGATCTCAGCCTCCAGACCTCGTTTTTCTCCTGACCCCTGCCTTGCTCACTGCCTGCCATTTGGACCTTGTCTGTCTCTGAACCTGCCTCAGCCTTGCCCTCCAGGTACCTCTGCCTTGAATAAAGACTTTTTTATATATTTTTACTGTGTTTGGCGTCTTCACGGGTCTTCAGAGTTCAGTGCGTGACAGAATAATCTGGCCAAATTCTGACCCTACGCCGACACATCACTTGGGAGTATTTTTTTCTCTCTTCATACGTGCCATGGAGTATCTCACGCTCCTGGACTTCATGGAACTAGAGAAGGAGCAGGTGTCACCGTTCTGGGGAACGCGGCTGGCCATCAGGCCACAGCCACGCAGAGGTTCCACTCCTCCGTCCAGGCTTGCTGCGGCCGTCTTGCGCAACGGGTACCTGACAACGCAACAGTGGCAGTCCGGAAGACCTTCTACTACTTCGTGGCCTTCACAGACGCAAGGTTTTGCTGCTACACCGCTCAAGCCTCGAGTCCCTCCGTCCCGTCCACGTCCAGCAGTGGTCCCTGGAGACGCACCGCGTCCACGTCCAGCGGTGGTCCCAGGAGGCGCACCGCGTCCATGTCCAGTGGTGGTCCTAGGAGGCGCACCGCATCCACGTCCAGCGGTGGTCCCAGGAGTCTCACCGCATGCACGCTCAGTGGGGTTCCTACTTCCGCCTTTTGAAGAGGCTCCACCTGCCCCGGTCCATTGGTGGTTCCAGGGGTTGCATCGCATCCACGTCCAGCGGTGGTCCCAGGGGGCGCATCGCGTCCACGTCCAGCGGTGGTCCCAGGAGTCACACCGCATCCTCGTCCAGCAGAGATTCCACCTTCGCCTGTCCGAGAGGCTCCGCCTGTCCAGGTCCAGCGGTAGTTCCCGGGGTCGCATCGCATCCATGTCCAGCGGTGGTCCCAGGGTCCGCACCACATCCATGTCCAGCAGGGGTCCCGCCTCCATCTGTCCTGCTCCAGCGGTGGTCTCGAAGGTCGCGCCGCATCCTGTCCAAGCGGTGGTCCCGAAGGTCACACCGCATCCTGCCTCAGCGGTGGTCCCGGAGGGCGCATCGCAACCTGCTCTGGCGGTGGTCCCGGGGGACGCATCGCAACCTGCCTCGGCGGTGGTCCCGGGGGACGCATCGCATCCTGCTCTGGCGGTGGTCCCGGAGGACGCATCGCATCCTGCTCTGGCGGTGGTCCCGGAGGACGCATCGCATCCTGCTCTGGCGGTGGTCCCGGAGGACGCATCGCATCCTGCTCTGGCGGTGGTCCCGGAGGACGCATCGCATCCTGCTCTGGCGGTGGTCCCGGGAGGACGCATCGCATCCTGCTCTGGCGGTGGTCCCGGGAGGACGCATCGCATCCTGTCTCGGCGGTGGTCTGGGAGGACGCATCGCATCCTGTCTCGGCGGTGGTCTGGGAGGACGCATCGCATCATGCTCTGGCGGTGGTCCAGGAGGACGCATCGCATCCTGCTCTGGCGGTGGTCCGGGAGGACGCATCGCATCCTGCTCTGGCGGTGGTCTCGGGGGACGCATCGCATCCTGTCTCGGTGGTGGTCCCGGAGGACACATCGCATCCTGTCTCGGTGGTGGTCCCGGTGGACGCATCGCATCCTGCTTCGACGGATGAGGTCCAAGAGGCCCCGGTCCCGGTCCAGCCTGTCCAAGGGGCTCCGGTCCAGCCTGTCCAAGGGGCTCCGGTCCAGCCTGTCCAAGGGGCTCCGGTCCAGCCTGTCCAAGGGGCTCCGGCCCATCCCGTCCAAGGGGCTCTGGCCCAGCCCGTCCAAGGGGCTCTGGCCCAGCCCGTCCAAGGGGCTCCGGTTCAGCCTTTCCACGAGCCTCCAGTTCAAGGGTCGACGCCTCCAGGCTCTGAAGTAGACATCTCTGGTTCCTGCTCTGAAGAGGACGTCTCCTGCTCTCAAGTTCCCCAGTCTCAAGTTCCAGAGTCTGTGTCCCCTCTTAGTCGTCTTCCTCTAGTGTCCCCTCTTAGTCGTCTTCCTCTAGTGTCCCCTCTTAGTCGTCCTCCTCTAGTGTCCCCTCTTAGTCGTCCTCCTCTAGTGTCCCCTCTTAGTTGTCCTCCTCTAGTGTCCCCTCTTAGTTGTCCTCCTCTAGTGTCCCCTCTTAGTTGTCCTCCTCTAGTGTCCCCTCTTAGTTGTCCTCCTCCAGTGTCCCCTTTTATTCTTGGTCCAGTGTCCCCTCTTAGTCTTGGTCCAGTGTCCCCTCTTAGTCTTGGTCCAGTGTCCCCTCTTAGTCATGGTCCAGTTTCCCCTCTTAGTCATGGTCCAGTTTCCCCTCTTAGTCTTGGTCCAGTTTCCCCTCTTAGTCTTGGTCCAGTTTCCCCTCTTAGTCTTGGTCCAGTTTCCCCTCTTAGTCTTGGTCCAGTTTCCCCTCTTAGTCTTGGTCCAGTTTCCCCTCTTAGTCTTGGTCCAGTTTCCCCTCTTAGTCTTGGTCCAGTTTCCCCTCTTAGTCTTAGTCTTGGTCCAGAGTCCCCTCTTAATAGTAGTCCAGTTTCCCCTCTTAGTCTTAGTCTTGGTCCAGAGTCCCCTCTTAATAGTAGTCCAGTTTCCCCTCTAAGTCGTAGTCTTGGTCCAGAGTCCCCTCTTAGTAGTAGTCCAGTTTCCCCTCTAAGTCTTAGTCTTGGTCCAGAGTCCCCTCTTAGTCCTCGTCCACCAGTGTCCTCTATCACCACAACTCCTACAGTCCCGGCTCCTGGTTCCGCGTCGCCGGCCCCCCAGACTCTCACAGTCCAGGCTCCTGGTTCCCCGTCGCCGGCCCCCCAGACTCTCACAGTCCAGGCTCCTGGTTCCCCGTCGCCGGCCCCCCAGACTCTCACAGTCCCGGCTCCTGGTTCCCCATTGCCGGCCCCACAGACTATTCTGGCCCTCCTTCCTGGTCCCCCTCCTCCCGCCCTGCTCTGGCCCTCCTTCCTGGTCCCCCTCCTCCCGCCCTGCTCTGGTTTCCTGTGGGCGTCTGGTATCCGCCCTTGAGGGGGGGGGGGGGGGGGGGGGGGTTCTGCCATGACTCCCATCCTTTACCCTCATCTGCCTTATCATTTCCTCCTCATTCAGCTCACCTTGTCCTCTCGCCAAGCTCCAGCCAAGCCCCGTTTTCCCCAGCAACCTCTGTCAGCTTCAATCAGCTCCATTCATTCCACCTGCTCCTGTAATGAGCCTCATCCCATACACCTGCTTCCCCTGCTATAAAAGAACCAGCCATCCAGTCAACAGATGCCAGATTATTACAGCCCTGCCAGTAATTCTCCAGCCATCCACCCTGCCTGATCTCAGCCTCCAGACCTCGTTTTTCTCCTGACCCCTGCCTTGCTCACTTCCTCCCATTTGGACCTTGTCTGTCTCTGAACCTGCCTCAGCCTTGCCCTCCAGGTACCTCTGCCTTCAATAAAGACTTTTTAATATATTTTTACTGTGTTTGGCGTCTTCACGGGTCTTCAGAGTTCAGTGCGTGACAATATGGACATGAAACAATGCACTGGTGTCTGTCATTGCTGCTGACATTTCCTCATATCTCGCAGATGCAAACTTTGTTTCTGTGGTGCCATTCTTGGGACCGGTAACACACACACACACACACACACACACACACACACACACACACACACACACACACACACACACACACACACACACACACACACACACACACACACACACACACACACACACAGCTATGTAAAGTTTAAAAGGATGTTGTGATTCTGGTGATTTTGTTTCGTTAAAGTGAAAATAGTTTTTGTTCTTTCTTCTTGCTGTGTACGATCTCCTGTTCCCTGAAACACTGATCTGTTTGAGCAATCCATAAATGTAACAAGAGAACAAAGCATTTACAGATACTTGTTCTCAATTCAGCCACAAAGTATTATTTTTTGACATTTCTGAGTGGGATTTAAAGTTGATGGTTCTCACCCTCTGTTTATTAATGAGCGCATCGGGATCCCAGCTGAAAAAGGTGACTTTGTGAGTAATTCCCCTGAGTGGGAGGGTCTCAAGGGCCCATCTCATATTTATCGCTACAAGTTTTCTTCATCCAAACCATCGGGATGGATTTCTCTGCTTTTCATGGTTTCAGTCATCACTTGCTCCTCACTGAACTGAAGACAAAGGTAAATAGTTTGTTTATCTGCTTAAGAAAAGTCAATTTTAAATCTGTGACCTCTGCATCAGCCCTTTTTGTATTCATCCAGCGTTGCATCTGACATGCGTCTAATGCAAAATAGATTGCATTAAACATTACAAAGAGTATTTGCAAAGGTTAAACCGGATCATGATCATAAAACTGAAAAGTATGTGTAGTTGCTGTTATTTAGTTAATCATTCCCCACCTCCATCGTGTCTCATGCAAAGAGATCCGGTCAGAGTGGAGATTTGGGAACTTTGACTGTTAGCACAGATTCTTCACATACTTGCATGCTGCAGTAGATGCCAGGAGGGATTAAATGAGATGAAATCCTATAATTGGGAGATGAGAAGGTGAATGCCACCTCTCAAAGAGCAGGCGAGCAGCCCAATGTGCACATGAGCCATGAAAGCTGCTTTGTCTTCATCTGTTTCACCAACTTGTCAGGGCTAAAAGTCATCTGGCATGCTCACACCTTTGGATGGAAACATCCCAAATGACAAGGAACAGAGTGAACTCAGAGACATGGTTTCAGATAATTAATCAAAGTAAATCAGTTTTGATAAATGTTTCTGCTTTTGCCTCTTTAGGATGTGTTTTTAGTGAGGAAACAAACAATGAACTCACAGAGAAACATGGACCTTGAAGTGCTGGATAATCTTATCGTTTAAAGTTTATCAAAGCCACATGTCTCACTGACACCATAATAGTCATGCTCAATCCAGCCTCCTCTCGTGGATACAGTTTACCCTTCTCGGAATGCACTACATCACTGTTAATTTCCATATAAATGAGCAGCAGACATGTTCATTTACAGCAGGCTCGTGAATCTTATCTGCTGGGAAGTTGTTATCTTCAGAAAGCAAATAAAGTATGTCATAATAGTCCTATTTATTTCTCTGAGAGCATTTTATTTACAGATTTTTATTTCTTGTGGGGCAGTGTTTTATCAGGCGTAACCCTGACCCTGCATGAACGAAGGGCAGTGCAGCGCTGAGGTAAGCACACTTTGAAAATGACAAAGTAAGTTATATTGTTTCTGCAGGAAGTGCAGTGCATGAAACCAACAGCTGAGTAAAGTGCAGTTTTCAAGTGGGGCGTGGTTTTTCTAGCCTGCAACGGAAACCCCAGGCATCAGCACTATCATATCATAGGTAGATAAAGGAGGGAACCTATCAAAGAAAACGTATACGAGAAAGTGGATCCTACCCCGACTCCTTAGCACACCTGACAGGCAGAAAGCTACAAAAATGTAAGTTAAATGTTATATACATATATATATATATATATATATATATATATATATATATATATATATATAAAATAACTAGATGTAACCTGTAAAATATTAGAGAAAATTTTTTTCCCACATTAAAACCACTGAAAGGCATTTTCAGATGTCTTATTCGTTTCATTAATTGGTTCAATCTTTGGATGTTTTAGTAAATGTGTCTTTTTTAGGTATGAAATTAAAATTAAACACTGAGAAACATGTACTTTACGGACAAAATACTCCTCTTTTTGAGCTGGTCTCACAACCATTCATTGACCCATCCTCTTCTCTCCCCTTTCTGTTTCTTGAACTCTGTCTTAAAATCCAACTTCGTTTCCATTTTTTACTTTTTATTTAGTCTTCAAGTCAATTCTCCATCCTGATCCAAAACCTTTAAAACCATGGGGTGTGGTGCGATCAAGTCTCTTCTGGTCAGCCTGTCTCAGAGGAAGCCTATTGAGCCCGACGGGGAGTCGTCCACCTTTAACCGATGCCTAACCACCCTGGACCTGGTGGCCCTTGGAGTGGGCAGCACCTTGGGTGCTGGGGTCTACGTCCTCTCCGGAGAAGTGGCCAGAGACTCTGCTGGACCCAGCATCATCATTTCCTTCTTTATCGCAGCCCTGGCATCTATATTTGCTGGACTGTGCTATGCAGAGTTTGGATCCAGAGTTCCTAAAACAGGTTCAGCTTACCTTTACAGCTATGTGACTGTTGGAGAACTGCTGGCTTTCATCACCGGCTGGAATCTGCTGCTCTCCTACGTCATAGGCAAGCATGATAAACTTGATTTGTTGATGTTATTAATACATTACTAATGTTTTATTCATTCATTCTTGTCACGTTTGTCTTTAATAATCAATGGTTTACATTTGGGATAATCTCTTTTCTTAACTTTAAAAACAGCTGATGGGTCTTTTAAAGTGATATTATCAGATGACAGAGGACACTGGAACTCATCAATGATCAACAAAGGTTCTCTGAACTTCACCCTGTTTTGGAAGCAGGATTTGAAACTGAACAGTTGATTTCTGATTCTGATTTACAAAAACAGTTAACAGCCAGTTTGATCAAAATCACCAAACTTTTTTTGACTGCCATCTCCTAATGAAAATAGCAAAAATATCGGTCTTTACTTCTAAAAGCAGTAACAGACATGGATTAAATTGTTGGTGCCCTTCAGTCAATGAAAGAAAAACCCACAATAGTCACAGAATCTAACTTGAAACTTGAATCTAACAAAAGTAATAATAAATAAAAATTCTATGAAATTTAACCAATGAAAATCAGACATTGCTTTTTAATCATGCGTCAATTATTTTAAAAAAATTTGTTCATGGAACAGGCCTACACGCAAATATGGTACTCCTAGGAAAAGTGGAAAATAATGTGATCAAAGGGACATGTTAATTCAAGGTGTGTCTACTAATTAGCATCACAGATGTCTACAATATTGTAATCAGTTAGTGGGCCTATATATATGTTTGGGGCGACGGTGGCACAGGAGTTAAGAGCTCGCCCTGTAATCGGAAGGTTGCAGATTCGAGCCCCGCTCAGTCTGTCACTGTCGTTGTGTCCTTGGGCAAGACACTTAACCCACATTGCCTGCTGGTGGTGGTCAGAGGGACCGGTGGCGCCAGTGCTCGGCAGCCTCGCCTCTGTCAGTGCGCCCCAGGGCAGCTGTGGCTACATTGTAGCTCATCCCCATCAGTGTGTGAATGTGTGTGTGAATGGGTGAATGACTGATTGTGTTGTAAAGCGCCTTGAGGGGTTCCAGGACTCTAGAAGGCGCTATATCAAATACAGGCCATTTACCATATATAGGCCTGTATATATAGGCCTCGGGGGCAGCAGTAGCTCAACAGGTTGAGCCGGTTGTCCAGTAATCGGAAGGTTGCAGGTTCGATCCCGGCTACCGACAGAGAATTCTGCTGTTGAGTCTTTGGGCAAGACACTTAACCCACCTTGCCTGCTGGTGGTGGTCGGAGGGACCGGTGGCCTCGCCTCTGTCAGTGCGCTCCAGGGCAGCTGTAGCTACATCGTAGCTCATCACCATCAGTGTATGAATGTGTGTGTGTGAATGGATGAATGATACACTGTAGTGTAAAACGCTTTGGAGTCCTTACTCTAAGAGGCGCTATACAAGTGCGGGTCATATATAGGGCTCCAGGTAGTGACTGTGTTGTTTGCTGACAAGGTGTGTGCCATCGTGTCTTCGTGGTTCAATGTCCACGTCTCTTTTTTTTTTGTATTGCTTCTTTAATCCACCTTTTATATTTTTGTTGTTCGGTGTTTATGAGGTGTATTCCATGGCTGTGGTGAGCGGCCAGTGCTGGCATTGTCAGGCCTATGCCAGCGGATGCCACCGCACCACCCCACTTGCACCCACAGCCCTCGGTGTCTAAGTGCAGTTTAAAATTGGAAGTGGGCACCGGCATTCGTGAGGAGGCCGAGAAATCCCCCTGCCAAGTGCCGTTGAATGTGCTCACTCCCAAGGCCCTAAGTGTGTGCCCGCACTGCCCGCTCACCACAGCCATGGAATACACCTCATCAACACACAACAACACTATATTGGAGCAGGCGGAGGGAGACTAGGGGTCTTTGCACACCTCTGTTGTTGCTTGGCTTCCTGGGGCTGGAGGCTAGGAGGGAGATCTGGCCGTCTGGTTGGGGTCTGGGGTGGTGGGTTGCTGTGCTCAGCGTTGGGCGGGGGAGCCTGCTCATCAGCACCCCAGCAGAAAGGGTCAAAATCTGGTAACCGGTGATGGTTGTACCCCATGTACAGCAGTACCGGGACCAGAGTGAATAGGGTGTGTATGGGGAGCATGAGTGGATGTCCGGCGTGCATTTTTGTAAGTCTTTGGTTGTATGTGCATGTGTGAGCATGAGGGAGGGAGTGTGTGACTGTGTTTGTGTATGACTGTATATGTCAGGTGGGGCCTTTGACTCCTCCCTTCTCCTGGGACTTCTTTTGATGATATAGATCTTCGTCTCCCCTCTCCCTGCCACACCTGGTGTGGGGTACGGTGCCTTGGTCTGCCTGAGTGTTCTTGGCTCCCGGGTCAGGGGGTTTAAGATTTTTGGCGCCTGCCTGGTCAATCCCGGTGGCTGCCTGGTGGGGTCTGGGTCCCTGGGCTCTGCTGGGTCCCCGGTGGGGGTGGTCGCCCCTGGGTCCCGGGCTCGGCCGGCTAGGGGTTGGGAGGCTGCGGGCGGGCCTGTAGGCTCTCCGCTGATGTCTCCCGGGACTCTGCCGGCTGCTGGTTGTGCCCCCCCGGGGCGATCCTCTGTGCCTCTCGAGGGGAGCAGGGGCCTTTCTGGTTGCAGTCTCCTTGGGGTTCATGTGTTCTGGGGTAGCGCCTGGATCTCTGGGACTTGGAGCTCCCCCCGTCTCCTACACATCTTTGGGGGGCAGGTCTGTGGTCCCTAACACTCTCTATTGGATGCTCCTATAGAGAAACCTTACATAAACAAGCGCGTGTACACACACAGGTGCTCACATGGTGCTCTCATAAGTATGGGCTTGGGGATGATCAACACATGTTTTAAGGCTGTGGTTGCCACTGAATGCACTATGATTTATTATCGTGTGATTGTTCGGTTAAACAATGTTGATTTTATATTTCATCATCACATTGACACAGTGATAGCTTGATCTTGATGTATTGTTGTGTGTCCCATTTTTTCCTGCTCTTTCTTTTTCTGCAGGTCTAGAAGCAGACTCTTGTACCCTTCCCCCCTCTCTCCCCACCTTTTGTCTTTTCATTTCTCTTTCACCTCTGACTCTGTGTCTGGTCGGAATTACAAAGCATTCAAAAACAATAACAATAAAGTTTTAAGTATCAGGCGTGACATTAGAAGCAGACGCTTTAATGCTCCACCTGAGAGTAAATCTGTAAGGCTTGTTACCAGCATTCAGACATCAATTCTGTTTGCTTCACAGCCAGACAGGACACGGTTAAAAAAAATAAATAAAAATTTGTTGTTCGGTGATTATGATCCTTGTTTTATCCCAATCCTTTATGATTTTCTCTTGTGCAGTGGTCTGTTACGGCTTATTTCTTTATTGTACTTTCTGCTTCTTGTTTCGCTGCCCTTGTGTGGCCTTGGTTTGTTTCTGCCGCACACTCCGTTCTATGTTCTATTGTTCGTCAGTTGAGTTGACGTCCGGTTTCACTTATGTAAGTTTTATTGCAGAATTTGCATGGTATTTTGTATATGAATACACATTCTTGTCCTGTTGACATCTTGTCTTTTGGCTGTACTAGTCTTTTTTTTATGTGTGTTTATGTTGTTCATCTTCGTTACTTTTGTACTGTTATAAGTTATAAGGGCTTGTCCTTAACTTTGCTGACATGTTTCGACGTTTCACTACCACTTTTGTCGGAGCAACCGCTGGATATTGGCGGCGTCACTTCCTTTTATTCGGGCAGTAGAGGAGGATATCACCCTCTGATGCTCGTGCCTTCTCTGCTGATCACCGTGTCCAAGGAGTGGTCCAGGGTGTAAACTCCTTGGTCCCTGGGGGCAGTGGCTATGGCTTTGTGTTCTACGTTCTCCATGAAAAACTCGCAAAGGGTGGCTGATAACGGGTTACCCATGGCAAAGCCTTTCAGTTGTTTGTATATTGTTCTGACGTATGTGAAGTTTGCTATCAATTGTACCAGTTCTGCTATGTTGTGTGTTATGAGGTTTTTTCTTTTGTGTAAAGTTTTGTCAGGTCTGATTCTGTTAACCACTATGTTAATGGCTTTTTGGGTTGGTTTTTTTGTGAACATTGATCTAACATCATGTGAAATTAGTATGTCATTGTCTTCTATTATAATCTTTTTTTAGTTCTTTTGCCAGTTTTGCTGATTTATTTTGCTATATTGTATGTCGGTGTACCTATGCCAGGGCTATTCAGTTCTGGGCCTCGAGGACCGGTATCCATCACATTTTGGTTTTAACTCTGTTTCAACACACCTGATTTCAATCAGCAGGTGATTAACAGGCTTCTGCAGAGCCTGATGAGCTGCTGCACAGGTGATTCAACCACTGAATCTAGTGTGTTGGATCCGAAAAACCACTCAAACATGCTGGATACTGGCCCTTGAGGCCCTGAATTGAATAGCCCTGACCTATTCTTTCTACCATTGGTCTTAGTGGGGTGTTCTGCTTGTGTATTTTTGGGGTACCATATATTCTTGGGATTGTGCTTGCTGTTGGAATCCAGTGTTTGTACATTTTCTGTTATTCAGCCTTTTTCTTGTAGTGGTTTCAGTAATTTCTTTTTCATGTTTTTCCTTTTTTGGCTGTTCTTTTTTCGTTTGTAGGGTTGCTGTTTTTTAGTATCCCAACTACATTTTTTCTAAATTCTGCTTTTTCCCCTTCATCTGTAATCGGTTGAACACAGAAAAAGAGGGCAGCAGACGACGATATCGCCCTCTGCTGCCTGCTGATAAAACGAGAAGGAAACGACGTCACCAACATCGGCAGTTCTAAGGATGACTACAGTAATTAGCCGAAACATTAGCAAATGGCTGAAAAATACTATCTGGAAAAGGTGTCATTCAGCCTGAGATAACAGAAGCAGTTTGCTCATGAGGAGTGGGCCAAAATACCTACTGAGATGTGCAAAAGTCTCATTAACAACTACAAGAATCGCTTGGTTGCAATGATTGTCTAAAAGGTTGTGCTACAAACTATTAAGTTGGGGTACCATCATTTTAGTCCAGGCTTATTTCATGACTTTACTTTTTTAACCCTCCCACATTGTTAATGTGATCACATGGGCCCCAGGTGCTTTTTTTTTATTTTTATTTTTTAAGAGCACACCACTTCACCCTTGCCAAGGGATCAACTATTTTTAACCACCCCCTGGCCTGAAGGGGTCACCTGATAGGACAGTGGAGAGGTAAAATATGTTGAAGCGTAGTTGAAAAGCAATGTCTGACTTTCATTGGTTACATTTCATAGAATTTTTCTTTATTACATGTGTCACATTCAAGTTATTTCTGTAACCATTGTGGGATTTTCTTTCATTGACAGAAGGGTGCCAACAATTTTGTTCACATCTGTATCTGTTTTTACTTCCTTCATTTTTTTAGCTACAACAATTCAAATCTTTTTTGGGGGGAAAAAATGAGACATAAAGACACAATGGAAGGGAAACATTCTTGTCTATATTTTCTGTTTATGAATGCAGTAAAATGCTGCATCACACTCATCCTTTTATTGCCTGTTTCTGGTCAGGAACATCCAGTGTTGCAGTGGCCTGGAGTGGGACATTTGACGAACTCATTGGAGGTGTCATATCAAAGTTCTTTGAAGATAATGCAGCCATGAACTTACCTGGCCTGGCACCTTACCCAGATATCTTTGCAGCCGTTCTCATCATGCTCCTGTCAGGTACAAACTACTGCCATTGAGTTGGTGACAAGAATATAATACAAAAAAATACCTCATTCTTCCCTCATGCACAAAGCTGACATGTATGGGATCATGTTTCAGGTTATTTTAATTCTTCAGTGGTTTTATGATTTTAAGACTGTAATCAAAACAGCGATTTTGATCCCAATTTAGCCATTTGTAGGGTTTGCATTTGATTGAACTACTCGGTCATGTTTTGTACGATCGTCTCAAAAATCGTGCGTGATTGCTCAGATGGGATGGGCAATTAGTAAGTGGCTCAATTCAAAAAATAGATAAAGCCCAAAATATTATTATTAAATAATTATTTCACTATAAAATTCATGGATTTTGTCAATAAAAATAATTATTAATAATCATTAATAAAAATCATATATGATTGTTTTATCATTTAATTAACTATTTCATGGTCTGTTCATCTATTTTATTTTTTCTGTCAACCTCATCCATTAAAGTCAGTGGATGGAACTAATTCTGATAAACATCTCTAACCAAGTCAATAAAAATCCTCTAACATATAAGCTGCCATGGTTGTCGTCAACCTGAGCTTTGCTTACTGATTTTGATGGGCAAGGTTCACAGATATAACAAAATCATGATGAACAAACCATGAAATATAATTTAAATTAATATTTTTACTCAGGGTTCATGTGATTAAATATTTAACATATTTAATGATACATTTATAAAATTATTTTATGCTTTAGTTATTTATTGTATTGTGTCACCTTTTCAGTCCTTGCGTTCCTCTCTCACTCTTTTTCAAATCCACAAGATGTATGACAACACAAGTGACCCAGTATTATAACTCTCTGGAGAGTTGGTACTTTACCTCTGATTTAGTGTCAAAAACCATTTCCTCTGGAGTTTGATATTCAACACTGGTGTTGTAGTTAATATAGTAACTCTAACACAAAACCAAGTGTTACAAACTAGAGTGTTACAGTTAATTTAGTCTAAAGGACAATTGTACTTTCAACTTAAACAAACCATCAGGTGTAACCGATGTCAGAAATGGAATGAAATATGAAGTTAAACTAAAGTAAAAAAGAAATTGTACTAGAGTAAAAAAATAAAATTGAACTAAAGTAAAAATAAGTTCATAATCTTTGAAACAATTTTTTGTTTGTTTGTATGATTCTGTAAGAATAAATTAGTTTAGCTAAATTTAAATAAAAAATAAACAGTTTCAGTCAAATTAGAATGATAATTTCATCGAAACTAAAAAGGTTAGCTGTAAAAAATTGGATGGATTTTAAGTTGGTTCAAAGTAAAGCATTTTAAGTGTACCTTTTAGAACTGTAATAAGCCCTGCAGAGAAGGTCACAACTGCACCAAACTTGCTTTGTGTCATCACACAAAATCAACCAACACATCCCTGTGACAGCCTGGTGACTTGTATTACGGCCTATATTACTTTTTGTGTAGAAAACACTATACCAATTAAAACTGTACATGTTTTCTCAAACAATAAATCATGGATTACTCCACGGATAAAAACAGTCCTTAAGGAAAAAAAGAGGGCATTCAAATCGGGTGATAGAGAGGAGCTGAAAAGGGTGCAAACAGAGCTGAGGAAACTGATCAGAGAGGGAAAAAAACAACTACAGGCGGAGGATGAAGGATTAACTTCAGCAGAGCGATGTGAGGGGAGTTTGGAGAAGCCTGAGGAACATCTCTGGCAACAAGGAAAAGATTGTTGATTGTTCAGCTTCAGTCACTCCATCTGTACAGCCCCCTCCAACGCAGTACCCACCATCTGGAACAGCAATAGCTGATGCTCCTTCAGAACGCGGCTCCACCCTGCTGGTTTCAGCTACACAGGTCAGGTTGGAGCTGAAGAGGATTAACACCAGGAAGGCAGCAGGTCCGGATGGCATCAACTCAAGGGTTGTTGGGCTCTGTGCGGACCAGCTGTGTGGGGTGTTGGCATACATCTTCAACCTGAGTCTAAGGCTGGGCAAGGTACCAGAAATTTGGAAGACCTCATGTGTGGTACCTGTGCCAAAAAAGCCACACCCAAAAGATCTAAATTATTACAGGCCGGTGGCTCTGACTTCCCACCTAATCAAGACTTTGGAGCGGCTGGTCCTCACGCAGCTTAGGCCTCAGGTGAGATCATCCTGGGATCCACTGCAGTTTGCATACCAGCCTGGCATTGGGGTGAAGGATGCAATTATCCATCTTCTGAATCGCTCCCTTTTCCACCTCAATGGCAAGGGAACTACTGTGAGGATCATGTTTTTTGATTTCTCAAGTGCCTTTAATACTATCCAACCAGAGATTCTGAGGGACAAGCTGGAACATTTGGGAGTGGAGCAGCACCTCAAGTCATGGAACTTTGACTACCTCACGAATAGAACACAGTATGTGAGGACTCTGGGCTGTGTGTTGGACAGAATTATTTGCAATACTGGTGCCCCACAGGGAACAGTTTTGGCACCATTTTTGTTTACCATCTACACTGCAGATTTTTCCTATAACTCTACAAGTTGTTTCCTCCAAAAGTTCCCTGACGACTCAGCAATAGTCGACCTCATTACTGACGGGGATGACAAAGAGTACAGGGAGCTGACTCAGGTCTTTGTGGATTGGTGTAAGCAAAACTACCTCCAGATCAACACTGGAAAAACCGAAGAGCTGGTGGTAGATTTTTGCAGGCAAAGGCGCCCTCCAGTACATCCACTGAGCATCCAAGGAATGGATATTGAAGTTGTTGAGACCTACAAGTACCTTGGTGTTCATTTAAATAATAAACTGGACTGGTCAGATAACACAGCAGCTCTCTACAAAAAAGGGCAGAGCAGGCTGTACCTGCTGCAGAGGACTAGGTCTTTTGGATTCCAGGGTCCACTACTCAAGACCTTTTACAATGCTGTTGTGGCCTCAGCAATTTTTTAACGGCATGGTTGGCTGTGGTAGCAGCATCTCAGCTAGGGACAGAAAAAGGCTGAACAGACTGATCCAGAGGGCCAGTTCCGTTCTTGGAGCCCCTCTGGACCCAGTGGAGGTGGTGACTGAGCGGAGAATGGTGGCCAAGCTATCTTCTCTGATGGATAACATCTCCCACCCCATGCACCGGACTCTCGCAGCACTGAATAGGTTGCTGCATCCACGCTGCGTGAGGGAAAGGTTCAGAAGATCATTTCTCCCAGCAGCGGTTAGATTTTATAATGAGGCCATTGCAGCTCGCAGTTGAAATGAGGAAGATTGTGGTTTTATTTTGTTAGTTTTTATATTCTTAAATATTACTGTTTTGATCAAATTATGTTTTTGTCTTACCTGTTTTTCTGACTGTACCGTCCTCTATGCTGCAACTATGAAATTTCCCACGTGTGGGACTAATAAAGGTATTGTCTGTCTGTCTGTCTGTGTCTGATCACAGGGATGCCTTTTACGCCATTCTGCACACAAATAAAAAAAACTCTAAACCTCTAAAGACCTAGATTTTCTGTTTCTGACTGAAATTTACCAGCAAACATCTCATTATTCTGGTCTGACTGAACTCTTACTCATTCCTTAGCCCGCCCTGGAGTTCTAGGTGTGGTGGAGGCCTAGCTATTGTTTTTAAAGATCATCTTCCTTGTAGCTCTACAACCTCTGGTCACTTTCCTTTGAACTGCAGCTAATTAAAGTCCTGATAAGGACCCGATCTACTGTGCTGTGATTTATCACCCACCTTGTTCAAACAGTTCTTTCCTTCAGAAGTTTAGTGACTTTTAATCCTCCACTGTGAAGCTGTCCAGACTGGTGATTGTTGGTGACTTTAACAACCACATTGATGACCCCTTGGACCACTTTGCTTCTCCAGCCTCATGGACTCCTTCGGCTTTACCCAGCATGTTTCTGGCCCCACACACACCAGGGGGCACACTCTAGTCCTTGTTTTTACACTGAGTCTAAATGCTGACAGTGTTCGTTCTGAGGACGTTCATATTTCAGATCACCATTGCATTTTCTTTAACTTGTCAGTTTCTGTGTCTCCCCCTCCTGCTCACCATCTGGTTAGTTATTGTTTTCTTAATGAGAGCACAGCTAGCAATTTTCTGCTGATTTTAATCCACCCTGTTCTTTTGTTAATGAACCAGATGTCTTAACTTTTCAATTTAACAAGCACTGCCTCTCCTTTCTGGACAACATGTGTTCTGTCAGAACCAGATCAGTTCCTGCAGTGAACCCTACTCACTGGTTTAATGGCATTCGCAGCCTGAAGCGCAAATGCAGAAAAATTGAGTGCTTGTGTAAGAAAACCCTTCTCTACGTTCATCTGCTGCATCTAAAGGATCTTCTGACATCCTTTAACTCTGCATTCAGAGACACAAGGGTGTCCTATTATTCCAACCTGGTGTCCCAGAGCAAAGGAATCTCTAAGTGTTGTTTAACACCATCAGCAGCATTGTTTGTCCTGCCTCTCCTACAGCCTCCATCCACTCTGTTGCAGACTGTGAAAACTTTCTGTCTTTCTTTTTGGACAAAGTCAATATGGTTAGATCTAACATCTCTCCCTCAGCCTTCTCTGCCTCTCCCAACTCCAACCCGGCCCATCATCCTAGATAGCTTTGCTCCTGTTTCTTTGCCTGAACTAACTGCCTGAGTTCCGCTTCCGGTCGGCAACAAGATGGCGCCTGTGCTTGGCTTAGCCGCGGTCACCGGCCACTTTTTCAAACTTTTCTCCACTAACCTCCTCTTTTCCACCTGCGATCCTCTTCAGTAGTGTCCCTGCTACCATCTCCTATGATCGCCAGACTCTTTTGTCCTTCCGTTCGTTCACTATAGCCCAAGATGCTCCGAGGACGTACCATCGTGTTTGTTTACCTGAGCGGCGCACTGGCCCGGAGCCAAACGATGATCACGAGCTACGCACCTCCAGCTATGTTTGTCCGGTCCCGGGAAGACGTTGGAGGAAAAGAGGTAAACGAGCAGGAATCCAGGTGAGAATTAGACTCCTCTTAAAGCATGGTTTATCTAGTAAACATCGGAGCGATCTTCTAGCTTCTTGTCCTTTGTTTGGTGACCTGTGCGCCACTTCCGCATTCCCGCCAGTCCGCGTTGCGACGTGGTTCATCCGTCCAAGTTTTTTACGGTCGGTTTATCCTCATTCCTCAGTGGTTTCTCCTCCTGTTCCCTCCATAAGTGGTTTTTATAAACACCGTGGATCTAACCCTGCTAATTTACGTCCACTAACTCCAGCTGTTTCTGTACTTTCTGATTCCTCCACCTCACTCAGCATGGCTCTATTAAATTCCCGCTCTGTTAACAGTAAGTCCTTCCTGCTCAATGATCTAATTCTGTCTAAAAACCTGGATTTTCTGTTTCTGACTGAAGTTTGGCAGCAAACATCTGATTATTCTGGTCTGATTGAACTCTGCCCGAGTGGTTATTCTTTTCTTAGCCAGCCCCGGGGTTCTGGTCGTGGTGGAGGCCTAGCTGTTGTTTTCAGAGACCGTCTTCCATGTAGCTCTACAACCTCTGGTCACTTTGTTTCCTTTGAACTGCAGCTGATTAAAGTCGGGTGTAAGGACCCGTTCTACTGTGCTGTAGTCTATCGTCCACCTGGTCCAAACAGTTCTTTCCTTCAGGAGTTTAGTGACTTTCTATCCTCCACTGTGAAGCTGTCCAGACTGGTGATTGTTGGTGACTTTAACATCCACGTTGATGATCCCTCCAATCTCTTTGCCATGAATTTCTCCAGCCTTATGGACACCTTTGGCTTTACCCAGCATGTTTCTGGCCCCACACACACCAGGGGGCACACTCTAGACCTTGTTTTTACCCTGAGTCTAAATGCTGACAGTGTTTGTCCTGAGGACATTTATATTTCAGATCACAATTGCATTTTCTTTAACTTGTCAGTTTCTGCGTGCCCACCTCCTGCTCGCCGTATGGTTAGTTCTCGTTTTCTGAATGAGAGCACAGCTAGAAATTTTTCTGCTGCTTTTGATCCACCCTGTTCTTCTGAGAACGACCCAGATTCCTTAACTTCTCAGTTCAACGAGCACTGCCTCTCCATTCTGGACAACATCTGTCCTGTCAGAACCAGATCAGGTCCTGCAGTGAACCCTACTCCCTGGTTTAATGACAGCCTTCGCAGCCTGAAGCGCCAATGCAGAAAAATTGAGCATTTGTGGAAGAAAACCCATCTCCACCTCCATCTTTTGCACCTAAAGGATCTTCTGACATCCTTTAACTCTGCAGTCAAAGACGCTAGGGTTTCATATTTCTCCAACCTGGTGTCCCAGAGCAAAGGGAACCCCAAGGTGCTGTTTAACACCATCAGCAGCATCGTCTCTCCTGCCACTCCTACAGCCTCCATCCACTCTGTTGCAGACTGTGAGAACTTTCTGTCTTTCTTTGTGGGCAAAGTCAATAAGGTTAGATCTAGCATCTCTCCTTCAGCCGAATCGCTGCCTCTCCCGACCCCAACCAGGCCCATCATCTTAGATAGCGTTGCTCCGGTTTCTTTACCTGAGTTAACCAAACTAGTTAACTCTATGAAGACCTCTGCATGCCCCCTCCACATCTTACCCTCATCTTTGTTTAAAAGTGCTTTTCAGTCCATTGGTCCCAGCGTGCTCTCTATAATTAATGCTTCTCTGGTCTCTGGTCAGGTCCCTGCTTACTTTAAGAACACTGTAATCCACCCGCTTCTTAAAAAACAGAGTCTCGACCCCTCGCTCCATAGCAGCTTCAGATCATCTCTAAACTTCCATTCATCTCCAAGATCTGTTGTGGCTAAACAACTCACAGCTGCTCTTGATGAACATACCATCTAAGATAGCACCTCGTGATTTTTATCTTGAGAGGCGCTATAGAAATTATATTTTCTTCTTCTTCTTCTTCTTCTTCTTCTTCTTAATTTGAAACCATAAAATGTGAAATATCACAAAGTATGAAATATCACCTTAATGGCTCATCTGAGGAGAGAGGGTAAATAACCTTCAGTGGAAAAGCTCCATCATCACGTTACATACCCCCCCTTTCAAGGGCACGGTGGCCGTACAGAGACCACCTGACATTGAACAGACCAGAGTCTTGAAGGACTCCGACGATAGGGCATGGTGCAATTCCCCAGGAATTGTATAGATTCCCAGGAAGAGGCCAAAAGTGGTCAGGTACGAACCCCACTCCGAAGAACAGTCTAGCATAATCCCTTCTGAAGCACATAAGTCAGCAGATTATTAAGATATCCACATGGAGGTAATAATTTGAAGCACGAGTAAAACTTTGTATCTCCACGGGTAGGGAATAATTCCAAAATAGTATATTGATCATTGTAATTGCACTTAATGTAATCCAGTGCAGGAAAGAGCAGCAGGTATGTCAGGCCCCAGCGAGCGAAGCATCCCAGCAGCCATGCCGGAATCCACGGACGTCCAGGTCCTACGAGCCGGAACACCAATCAGGAGGAGTAGAATCCGATGACGAATCATAGGTCCGCCCCCAAGAATCGAGGATCATCAGCGAAACTCGGCAGAGGAGAAAGAGCACAACATAGGGCACTTCAATGTAGACACAACAAAATGGCGTCTAATGTAAATCAATAAAGAAAAAGAAACCTTTCAGTGTGAGTACCTGCCTGTACTATGTGTAGCAATTATGTGAATAGAGCTCAAGTGAAAAAATGGATGCAATACACTACATGTACTGGAAAAAGTGGTGTAAAAAGAATAAAGTAATAAAACCCTATACTGCATGTTTGGCAAAAAATAGAATCACTTTATTAAGCAAAAATTTTATCAAAATTGTTGTAGCCCGTAATGGTGAATTAACAAAGTTAATCATAAAGTTATCACTTAAAATAACAATAGAAAAGTAGGTATGAGTGTTAAAGAGCACTAAAAATGTAAATCAGTGAAGTTAGTAATCAACCTACATGTGAATGTACCCTTAAGGAATTACGATTAGTGAAAATAAAAATAAAAAATTGGATAACAGCAATATGTGGACTAAACCCATCTACTGTTAACTTACTGATTACCTGACTTCAGGAACCCACAGCATGTTCATCTCAAATAGAGATCACCCCACTTGCGGGGTGGAAGGCCTAATTGAAGGCACGGGAGGTGCCGAGGAGGTGCAGGTGGAGGAGTGACTTGCGGAGGTTGCGGTATCTGGACAGCCGGGGCTTCGCAGACAACCGGTACTTCACGGACGACCAGCACGAGATAGACGGCCACCGACGTTGCGGACCGAGTCCCTTAGAGAGAAAATCTGTGTTGAGAAGTGACGGAACAGGAAAAATGACAACCCCAACGACAGACAAAGGTTTAAGCAAGCGGTGAATAACACAACAGAATCAGCAGAGGACCAGTAGTAAGACATCGGTTGAAACCCGAGACCGGGATTTGCCGACAACTCGTGCAGCACCTTGTTCACTGCACCAACCCGAACCGTGGTTGAACCACTGAATGCAACACGGTCCACCGTAGCTGGAGAAAGAGCAAAGAAGATATCATAGAAAGCAGAAAACTCCACAACAGACTTATACTCACCAGGATCCAAGTAATATAGAGAGACCTCACCTTTATGGACCGTACCCATAGGGTCTGGGACGGAAGCACAACTCGAGTGGACACACCATGACGCTCATAGAAAACATCAGCTTCACGAGCAGGAGTATTAACCAACCAACAGTCACCAACAACAACAGCAGTAGTTTGAACCACATGTGAACGTGGAGTCACAGTCATAGGACTCATCAATGCCACACACATCAGTGGCACCGCCACGCAGAAAAGGTGTACCTGGACACAAGAAGTGTAGGCCACATGTGAGAGAACATGCGCAGGTCCGGGACTAACCGGACGTGCAGCTTTCCTCATGGTACGCGACGACCGGAGGCGTATGCAACCTGACATGAGTGTCATCAACCCAATTACGTACATTTACCACATCCTTTAATCTGTAGATGTCATCTGGAGATACAATGGGTAAGTTGATGATGAAAGCTAGCTCTCTAGCATCTGGACTGACACTTAATGGGATAGCACTGCCCAATGAGAAAGCCAAGTGAGTCTGAAGAGCCAGAGGGTCATTCGATGTCACCCGAGCAATAGCAGACTGGACCATGGCCAGGGGCACGAGGTACGGAGGGATCCTCCCCATGAGTAGGGTATCGATCGAGGCGCTCACGTCCCGACCATAGTCGGACAGGCAAGTGGTCAGCATTTGTGTATGAGCATAATCAACATTCACAAAAGAATGCAATTCGTACACAGCGGAAATTGTTTTACACAAAATGTCACTATGAGTGTTGAGTATCACCATAGTCTGTTTTTCAGACGTGCCCAGCTGTCTCAAGGCATGCCGCTGCTGCAGTACCTGCTTACACAGAGCCGAATATTCTCTGTTAAGCTCATCAACGTGTCGACGAACTGTGTTAATCTCAATCGAGTTGACCGAAGAGAATCCAAAATTTAAAAGAGAATGTTGCAGGTTCTGTGGGTGCTAGAGGACTAGTGCTGATGGAATCGACCACCTTGCTGAGGTCTCAGGTATCGGTGTATGCACCGTTGTGGCAGGTCCCGCCTCTGCAGGACCTGCTTCCATGACATAGCCACAGGCAAGTTGAGGAGGTTCTACCGCAGAGATGCACAGAATTGACTCACGTTCTGTCGAATCTTTCAACAGGTCAAGAAGTGCGGCACCCAGGGCATGAATTTTTCCAGGAGACCGGCTCCCAGAATCAGTTCTCGGCTTTGGGGCAGGACTGTAGTCCTTGCGAATACTACACTGTGAATTTTGGCCAGAAGGAGTGCGGCTCTCACCTGAGCGAGGTGACTCCCTCCTGAAGGAGTATGATGAACCCCCCCCCCCCTTTTCTTTAAAAGAAGCACGTTTTTTTTCGCGTCCAAGTCGTGGTGACTTTGGGTCGCCTCCACGAGCCGGTGGAGGGGTCCGGGGTCTGTTTGGATTTTGAGGCTTGTTATTTGGAAAGCCTTTTGGCTTGGAGTTGTTATTGGATTTCTGGGCCTTTTGTGTAGACCCATTGTTGCGGTTATTATTTTTGAGTCCCTGATGCAGTCCCCTTCGAGTCGCAGTGAGGAGGGGCTTGCCTCCACCGCCAGAACTGATTGAGCGTGCGAACTCTTACTGGATTTGTCAAACTGTGTAAAGGCACAACTCGCCATTCTCCTGAGCCCATCCATGGGTGTGGTTTTCATCTCCACTGTACCCATGTAGGGGCTGTACTGAGGATGTAGATTCTCAAGGAAGATTTCCTTGAAACCTTTCTCATCTTCCATCCCCTCCTTACATTCCGTACCGAAGTACGTGTCGAAGAGGCATAGATAGAAGGCTTGTGGATCTTCAGTGCAACCCTGTTGGACTGTCACAGCTAACTTTATACCAGCCTCCTTAGCATCATAGGTGTATTTTTTTTTAATTGCAGCTTCCAGCCTGGTGTAATCGTTTGCAATCGCACTATGCTGGCAATCGATGAACTAACCCACGGCATCGGAGGTTAACCTTATTAAAAAGATCTTGTCCTCCAAGGTCATTCCCGGACATCGCTGAATGTGATGCCGGAGGTCACTCAAGTAGGTGTCAACCGGGTATGAATTACCTGGTCGAGGGTTGAATCTCTTGACACTACGGGACATCCTGTAGATGTCAGCCATAGACACCAGTGAGTTCAGTTGGGCTGGCTGGGAGGCTGGCACACCCATCGCAGCAGCACCGGCAGGTGCAGCAGGAGGGTATAGTTGTGCAGCCAGAAGGTGTGGCTGAACTGCAGGCACATATGTATGAGCTGCAGGTGGGAATTGCTGAGCTTGAGGTGGATTAGTATAGATTAGCTGGAGGTGGGTAAAAGTGGCCTGGCTGAAAAGCCAGGTAGCCTGGATGGGGAAATGGACGTGGAGCAAAATGGCCTAGCTGTGGCCCCAGAGGGGCTAGCTGAGCAGCTAGCGCTGGGTGAGCTAAATGGGCCGGCTGAGGAGCCGGTCCAGCCACAGCGGCAGCATGTGCAACACCATTCGCTGCAATAGCAGATGGTGGAGCTGCAGGTGGAGGAGGTGGAGGTGTTGGAGGAGGAGGTGGAGGAGAGGCAGTTGGTGGAGGAGGGAGTAAAAGGGTCTGCCTTTGCCTCTTGTGTGCGGAAATCTCCGATTTTAAATCAGCAATTTCATCCTCATGAGCTGTTACCTGAAACAGAGCTTCATTGAGCTTAACCCTGATGTTATTTGCCTCTGCTCAAGCATCAACTATCATTTGCCCTAATTGTCGCCTCGACCAACTCTTCATTTTCTCTCCGAATTTCTTCCAGAAGTTCATTCAGCTCTTTTAATTTCGCATCCTCATCAGAATCCAAACCACAGCCTCTTTCTCTTGTGCTTTGGTTAGAAAGTGTGCGCAGAATACTTTGTGTCTCCAGATTAGCATTAACCTCTTTGTCCCAGAGCTGAGCTAGCAGAACAGCAAATCCTACCATGTTCTCTGTACGGGTTGTTGGTTTAACCTTCTCACCTTCTTTGGGCAAATTATCCACGTGTGTCATTAACAGCTGAACTAGATTTTCTGCTGGATAATTCTGCAGGATATCATGTCCTTATGCTGTTATCACCTACACATGCTGTCACAACATCAATAACTTGTCTGCTCACAGTGGGGGGGCACAGTTTTTCATCAGACATGATTGAGAATCAAAAGTTAATTTCCCTCTTTTTTATATATGTATTTGTTTAAAGTTGCAATGTGCAAAGGTACCATGCGGTGAAGGTAGCACCGGTTGTAGGTGCGGACCTGATCAAGATGGCGGTCCAAGAGGTTGCGTGGGTGACCCAGGCAAAATGGCGGTGAACCAAAATGGCGGTGAGCCGAGATGGCTGACCGAAGTTAGTTTTTTTACCGAAAATGTTACAAAACGCCATCTGCTCGACCGGAGTGGAGCTTATCCTGTAGGGAATAGCGGATTGTGTGACACAGAATCGCTGTGTCAGGCAGTTGACAACTCGTCCGAATCGCGACTCCGGTTTGTCAAACCAAAGCTAGGAGCTAACAGCGTGTTGTGCTAGGCTAGCGGGGCCTAAAGTAACTTCCGTGTGGTTACCAGGACTTTTGTGTTCAATTCTCTCTTAGAATTGAACTGCTCGATTAACGACGGACCTTATGGTGAGGTGCTCGTGTTAATTTGTCGGACAATTAGCGTGTGCAGTTCGTGCTGCAGCAGGCTCTTCCGTTTAAAGCTTATAAAGGCGGTTAGTGCTGCGTTGCTAACCAAGCTAACGGGATTGACTTCCGGTGATCAGCCGGAAAGCCGGACAACGGCTACTGTGTAGCGACTACCGTGGAGAACTGGTCTCCGGTTACAGGTTACTTGTACACAGTGACCACGAAGTTCACTCAAACGTGACAGAATCACACAGATTAAAGACACAGTGAACCTGTATCAACAGGTTCAATACACAGATTAAACCTTAGAAATGACAGAGGACAAACCTGGTGCAGATAAAGCTTTGTGATAAAAACTCCAAGGCAGCTAGTGATGACTAAGGCTTAAGTGATTTGAGAGGAATCAGCGCCTCCTGTCGGAGGTGCTCGGCGCCACCCCCTTTTCAGACTTACCCCCAAATTCCACTACCTCCGCTCCGCTCCGCCACAAATGCCGGAGCAAAATCGGTCCCGTTGGAGTCAATCAGAGCAATTCCACTACTGCGGCCGTGCTGCGGCATTGCGGCGCCATGCGCCGCCCTCTGTTCCGGCGTCCGGCAAAAATAGAATCGATCCTATTTTCGCCGGACGCCGGAGCACCTCCGCAGTAAATGGACAGAAATCACAACTGCCCAACAGGAAAAGGAGCAAGCACAACTTCCGTTTTTCACAATAAATCGATAAACAAAATGCGTTTTTTGTTTCATATGCACAAGTTTAACAACTTTTAACAACTATCAATGGCGGCTGAAGTTTAAATGCACAAAAGTAAGCCATAAATACAGTTTCTACTATCAAAATAGTCACACTTTGTTGATCCAAACACTGCTGATCTCTCAACACAAATGATGGGCAGATTAAACAGTTCATGCCGATGCTTCTCCCACACAACGGGTATTTGGATCTAACTTCCGCGTTTATTGCTTGGACTGTATCGCAAGATCTCGAAAATCCCGCGCATGCTTGTTTGCCCACCTCAGGTCTCCGCACCGGAGCGGAGCCGTTGTAGAGCGGGTACCAGTAAAAATTGAGTTCGGAAGCGAGCGGCTGCGGAAGGCGGGGGCGGACCGGAGCGGAGCGGAGGTAGTGGAATTTGGGGGTTAGATGGAGGTCGGCTGCTCTCTAGTGGCGGGTAATGAGATTGCCTCATTTCTCACCCAGAACACCAACTTTGATGAATTTGTAGTGTTTATTTAATTGAAAACGGTCTTAGAGTCAACACGAAGTGTCACAATTCAGAAATAAATGGGCTGGCATGCCAAATATGTAGCAAAGACTACATTTAATTAGAAACCAGAAGATCTGATCTTTTTATTGCAGGGATTGAGCAACACTTCGTATTAACTTCAAGATTTATTACTAAACAACTTAAAACTAGACTAACTTTAACACTAGGTATATAGTGTAACTAAGGTGAAGTAAGACTGAGAATGGTGTTTGTGTGAATGATTCAGAACCAGCAGATCCGGAGAAACGATTAGTTCTGATGGGAGTGAAGATGATGTTTTGCGCTAAGCTTTGGTTTGGAGAATTATAGCACACATTGAGATGCCATTCTGCCAGCCTCCGTACCCTTGGCGTTAGTCCCCGTCAGATCAGGAATGTTGAGGTCCAGCTTGACCTTCTCTGGAACTGAAGCTGGTAGGAAAAACAGTGGTTGCCGACCAGACCAGTCTTGAGATACTTCCGGGTCACAACAGTTTATTGGCATCTAGCGAGACCCAAAAAGGGGTCGATGGTTCAGCTTTTATTCTGAAAGGAACCGTTGCAGCAGGTGGAACAGCAACAGAATTTATCCAGCTTGCCGTCAGGTTCTTTCGGCTGAAGAGGAAAGTTGCGGATTGGCCACTCTGACAACTTCTCTAGAAAGCTTTGAACTCCAGTTTAAGCTGACGTGTGCATAGTTTTATAATTTGGATTAGGGTTGCACGATATTAGGGAAACCTACGATATTCGAAAACAGTGCTTAATATTTTGATATCAATATTACTCACGATAAATGAACAAATACTAAAGTATGCAGTGTTGATGTCGTCTGGCGTGTGACGTCTGCTCTGGGTTCAAAGCAAACAAAAACTAATGCATGAATTCCATTACAACACAACATTTTTATTGCAAAAATATGCAGCTGCACCTGCTACTGTATTAGCAGCAAAACAACAAACTGCATGCATGCAGTTTCTCAGTGACTTTAAAACACCACCTCCGACATAAATCTTTTTCTGATGCTCCAAATACAGAAAAACATCCCTTACCAGGGTTTTCTGAATAAATATAAAAATCAGAAAATAAGTTTAAATGTTAAATAATAGTTAACATCACTTAAATGCAACAGCAAATTCTTTCATTGCTACTGAGCATTTTCTCCACTTATGTGGTTATGATATAAGGCTGTTGCTGTAACTGGGAAGTGAACTGTGCTGGGCCAAACTAGGAGAATATTAAGATTTTCTGAGGGAAAGAGAAAAACAATTGTCTACCTTTCAGAAGAGGAACTGGCAAAAAACTACATGGAAAATATGTGAAAACGTTTGTTTTTAACCCCAAATGGAACAAGTTTAGCTAGATCTTAAAAAGCAGCTCAGATGATGAAACTGCAACTATGATTCTGATAACAAGCTAACAAATTAAACTAGCTCCTCTAAGACAACCGGCTAGCAGAGCTTCTGACTGACAGTTTATGTGCAGCAGCAAATCAACTATCCTGATTAACAAGGTTATAAAAGCTCATGAATGAAAAATTACTTTGATGTGTGGGGGAACTTTTCCAGGCCCTCTTTAGCAGGGTGGGACTGGGAGGAGAGTGCTGTAGCCTTTTAGCTGGGAGCTAACCGGAGCCTAGGGCTAACATCACCACCCGGTGGAACACTAGCGACATGGAGGTGGGTTGGTTCAATTCAATTCAATTCAATTCAAAAATACTTTATTAATCCCAGAGGGAAATTGATTGCTGTAGTAGCTCAGGATAATAATAATAATCAAGTCATCAAAGAGTTGTTGTATATTACGATGGCTGTTGGCAGGAAGGGTCTCCAGTAGCGGTCAGTGTTGCAGCGAAACTGAAGAAGCCTCTGACTGAAGACACTCTTCTGTTGTTGGACAGTCTTGTGGAGAGAATGCTCAGGGTTGTCCATAATTTTCTTGATTCTCTGGAGAATCCTTCTTTGCATTATCTCTTCCAGTGGTTCCACAGTCGTCCCCAGAACAGAACCAGCCTTTTTTATTAGGCTGTTGAGCCTTTTCAGGCCCCTGCTTCTGATGCTGCTACCCCAACAGACGATGGCTGAAGAGATTACACTCTCAACAACAGATTTGTAGAAGATCTGCAGCATCTTGCTACAGACATTGAAGGACCTAAGCGTCCTCAAGAAGTGCAGTCTGCTGTGTCCCTTCTTGTAAACGGCTTCACTGTTCTTTCTCCAGTCCAGTCTGTTGTCCAGGTGAACTCCAAGGTATTTGTATTCCTCAACCACCTCCACTTCTTCTCCCATGATGGAAACAGTGTTTGACTCCACCCTGTTTCTTCTGAAGTCTAAAATCATCTCCTTTGTTTTGTTCACGTTCAAGGTCAGATGATTGTTTCCACACCATGCCACAAAGCGCTCCACCAGCTCTCTGTACTCAGCTTCCTGTCCATCTCTGATACACCCGACAACTGCAGAGTCATCTGAGTATTTCTGTAGATGACAGGTCTCTGACTTGTACTGGAAGTCTGAGGTGTACAGGGTGAAAAGGAATGGTGAGAGTACAGTCCCCTGTGGTGCTCCAATGTTACTGATCGCCTGGTTTGATGTGCAGTTCTTCAGCCTCACAAACTGTGGTCTGTTTGTCAGGTAGTCTTTAATCCAGGCGATAGTTGAGGCCCCCACCTGTGTCTTTTGGAGTTTCTGGCAAAGTACATCAGGCTGGATTGTGTTAAATGCACTGGAGAAATCAAAGAACATGACCCTCACAGTGCTGCCTGCTTTGTCCAGGTGACAGTGGGTTGGTTGAAGCAGCTGGATGATGGCATCTTCAACTCCAACTCAATGGCGATAAGCAAACTGCAGCGGGTCCTGATATGTCCTAGTTTGCTTATTCAGGTGGACCAACAGGAGTCTCTCCAGGACCTTCATGATGTGGGATGTCAGGGCAACCGGTCTGTAGTCATCATTGACTGATGGGCAAGTTTTCTTTGGAACTGGAACAAGGCAGGATGTCTTCCACAGGACTGGAACCTTCTCCTGGGCCAGGCTGAGGTTGAAGAGGTGCTGCAGAATCCCACAGAGCTGCTCTGCACAAGCCTTCAGTACTCTGGGGCTGACACCATCCGGGCCTGCAGCCTTGTTCCTGTTCAGTCTCTCCAGCTGCCTCTTCACCTGACTTCTAGAGACAGATAGGTGGGAGGGGGAGGTAAATGGGGCAGCAGCATCTCTTGACTTGGTTGAAGATGGATTTATAGAACCAGAAGAGTCCATGACTGCGTTAGAGGACAAAAGAGCTGGGGTGTGACAGGAAAATGTTGGATCAGAGGAGGATGGGATGTCTGATTGGCTGGGGACAGGCGAGAAGGATGCCGGGTTTGTTCCTGGACTGAACCTATTGAAGAACTTGTTCAGTTCATTGGCTGTATCCAGGCTGCCATCTGTGCAATCCTTCCTCTGCTTGAAGCCTGTGATCTTCTTCATCCCTGACCAGACATCTCTGATATTGTTCCTCTGTAGGTTGTTCTCCAGCTTCTTCCTGTATGCCTCCTTGCTGTCTCTGATCTTGATCTTCAGTTGCTTCTGTATACTCCTCAGTAATTCCCTGTCTCCCTCCATGAAGGCTCTTTTTTTCTCATTTAGCAGATTCTTCAGTTCACTGGTGATCCAGGGTTTGTTATTAGCGAAGCATCTCACTGTTCTGGTGGGTATTATATTATCCACACAGAAGTTTATATAATCAGTGACACATCCAGTCATGGCATTGATGTCCTCTTCATGTCCGTGGCAGAGAGTCATCCAATCTGTGCTCTCAAAACAACTCTGCAGGGCTTCTTCAGCGTCCTGTGACCATTTTCTCACAGTTCTTCTTGTCACAGGTTGCCTCTGAACAAGTGGTTTGTATTCCGAGCAGAGAAAAACAAGATTGTGATCTGATTGTCCCAGAGGAGGTCTTGTTTTGGACATGTATGCATTCTTTACATTTGCATAACACAGATCCAATGTCTTGTTTTCTCTGGTGGAGCAGCTGACAAACTGTTGAAATGTTGGAAGTGTAGCAGAGAGCGAGGCATGATTAAAATCACCAGATATAGCAACAAATGCATTGGGGTGCTGGGTTTGTAGCTTAGCGACAACGGAACTGATGGCATCACATGCATTTTCAGCAATGGCTGAAGGTGGAATATAAACGGTTGCCAAGACAACACTGGTGAACTCTCTTGGCAAATAATATGGGCGACAACTTACTACCAAGAGTTCAACATCTGGGCTGCAGAGACGACATTTCACTGAAACATGACCTGGATGGCACCATCTGTTGTTGACAAGCACTGCCACTCCACCTCCTTTTCTTTTCCCGCTCCTCTTCAGATCTCTGAATGCTCGTACAGTCAGGAATCCTGGCAGAGAGACGCTGGAATCGGGGATATGGTCCTGCAGCCACGTCTCAGTGAAACACATAACACTGCACTGCCGATACTCTGGCTGAGTCCTTGAAAGGGCTTGGAGTTCATCCATCTTGTTGGCCAGTGATCTCACATTGCCCATTATGATCAATGGCAGAGATGGTTTGAATTTCCTCTTTCTCTGTCTCCGTTTTGCTCCCGCTCTGGACCCACGCTTCTTGCGTTTTAGCTCATTTGGGATTTGTGGCTTCAGTTGAGGTATTATTTCAGCCTTCCCAATGTTAGGCAGCTGCTCCCAATTGTAAACCAGCTTGTTGCCATGGTTACGCATCATAACAAATGCTCAAAAAGTGAAAAATGAGCAGTAAAAATCCTCCAAGCTTCACAGCATCAGAAACAGAAAAGTAAAATGTCCAAAAGAATACCGTTTTTCTTGAGAAACTAAAGAAAAAATGTCCAAGAAAAGGCAAAACTTACATATAGTCTACAGAGCTACTCCAACATGCAGCCACTCAGAGCAGCGCAGTTCCGACAGCACCAGCACGTGTCGGAGTCAGCCCGGTAAAAATGATTAACTACTCCGAGCGGAGTCACGTTCACGTTTTGAAAGCAGCGCTGATTCCAGAAACCTCAGCACAAAGTGCGTTCGCTGCTTTGAGCCAGCATGATAAACAATGGAACGGCGCCGCTAACTCTGTTCAGGTGTTGCTTTCCAAAAGGGTCTATGTAGGGGGGCGGGTGCATTACGTGAACGGAACCATCTGATTGGCCGCATATCAGAAGGACTTCATTTGATTGGTCAAATAATACTTCCGATATAATTTTTAATTTTTCGATATATTGTGCAGCCCTAATTTGGATGTTTTGATTTACGTTCGAATCAAAAAGGGACAGATTTACCAAGCACCACCAAAACCACGCCTCGCATCAGACCTGGAAGGTTCTGAATGGATCAGTAAAAGCAATGTGTCATGTGACTTCTTACATTACGTGTGATCAGTCTCTAGTGGAAACATTTAAAGTTATATTACTTATTATATTCTATAGGATTATAATGTCAAGTAATTAATATTTTCATTTCACAGATTGGTTCACATTTTATTATTGGCTAACACTTTGTTTGATTAGCTTATTAAAATAGAGTTCTTCTGATTTATTAAAAGAAAGAGTTCTTTGTCTTCATTCTTCTCTTGAGCTGGAAGGGAAAGTTTTAGAAGCAAATGCATGACCTTGAGCAATATCTCATGCAGATTAGCTCTGAAGCTGGGGAACAGTAAAGATGCAAAAACTACCATTGTTAAAAGGTTTCTACCGATGTCGGGTTTCAAGGAGAAACAGGAGAGGGAGGGCAAGAAGGAGAGGAGGCAAACAGAGTGAGTGCAACAAAGAAACCAGACTAGTGTGGAGGTGAGCAAATGGCTGGAAAAGTGTGGGTGTTGAAACCCCCACATCCCCCACGGGTGCGACGCCCTTGAGTCTGGCACTCTAACCACTGGACTACCAAGTTTGTTATAAAAAATAGTCGCCTAACATACATATCCTGTGCTGGCCATTATGTTCATCTTTGTCGACAGGATGTACTTCAGGGAGAGGAGCCAGGCATGATGATGTAATTTGTTTCCATTCAGGCTTTTTAAATTAAAATCACATATTTGCAGCCAAGACACAAAAATACATGAATGCAGCCAACAACAAGTTAGAGGTCTTTTTTAAATGGAGAAATAATATCGCATGGTAAAAAGCTCCAAAGAGTGGATCTTTCATTATATGAAATCATGACACATGTTTGGAAGATGGCGCAGCTGTGGCTGGGCTGCGTCAATCATTTCCTATGCCTCTATTGATTTTTGGTGTTTTATTAGTGGTCTTTTCTCAAAACGTAACCCCACTTATAACTTTTGACCGACAAATTATTCTGCAACTCGGTAAAGTTGCGGAACAATTATGGATTACAAAAAAATCAAAGGACCAACCCACTGCCGCTGTTCCTTGGATCAGTTCCACCGTTCCTGCGGCGTTCTTCCTGCCTGCCCATGGATCGCAGTCACCAGAGGAGATGTGAAAAGAGGTGGAACCCGGGTCAAGCTCAGGATCTTCCTCACCCAGACCTCAGCGTGCGGAGGCACTCAATCAATTCACTACTCCTCTGCTGGGTTTAATCCAATCAAATCAAATCAAAGATACTTTATTAATCCCAGAGGGAAATTAGAGTTTCAGTACACACAATTCAGAGATCAGACATACATGGGCAAGACACATGACAAGAATTGGTGACTGTGGTCATTCGCAACCCTGAGTCGCGCTACCTTAATAGAGATAAGAGGGTTACATGAGGATTGGTTCAGGTGGAGGGAAAAAAGGCACTTCAGAGCTACCCTCCACCAGGAGAGCAGCTTTGCTATGCAAAAAAACACTAACAAATATGCAACAGACTTCAAACACAAGTGCCCACTAGGTGGGGTGGTGGGTTGGGACTATCCCTACTTTAGTTCCTGCAGCCACCATAAGCAGCACATGTCACCTCAGTGTGGATAAGGGGAGGAGCATTAAGGGTTGGAGGGTTGCAGTGACTCTGGAATGTTTCAGCGAACTTCCCGCTGTACCGCCCAGGCTAGGAAAGGATACAGAGTTGAGTTACCAAAGCGACGGCACATTCCACATATCTTCTTAGGTGGGAGTTTTGTTGGAGCCTTGCAGGCTCAAGGGCGCCAGATTCTGATTAGGAATTGTTTTGGGGCCAGACAGAGATACCGTAAATCCTCTAATATTGGCCTGTATTCAACTAACGGCCGGGTATCACATTTTGGCCGGTGTCGGAGTCGGCGGAGGTGAATAATGGCCGTTTTTTTATTGTGGCCGGGTGGAATGTGGTAACAAGCAAGTACCACAGGGGGGCGGTTGTGTTATCCGTCTCACTTTTGATTTGCCAGTGATAGACCGCGAGGGTAACTTTAACTGTGCGGAGACAAAGAGGAGGCGAAAATTTGATATCAAGTTCAAAGAGAACGTGCTGATTATGCTGCAAAACACTCTGGGGAGCAGTAGGGGTTGTATGTACTAGTCACTAGTCGACTTCACCGCTCTATAGTGACTTTTTATGCCTGTCATCGACTAGTCCCTGTCACGTGATAATGATCGGCAAGATGCAGTCCACGGAAAAGACAACAGCCTGCTGTCAGCAGGTGACAAGCTCCTGCGCGTCGGGAGGCAACGCGCTGTGCCAGAGTGTCGGTATTGACACCCGCCGTAAAACGGACATTTAACCAAATTGTGACCTTTACCCTCTTGCAATTTAACATTCCCCTCACCCCCATCCTAACCTTAACCAGCTTGCGCATGCAAAGCTCTGATTGTTGACACGCTCCAGACATCTGCGTCCTGAGCACGGCCACAGTAACATTATCAAATCAGGTGTCGCCACCTCAAAAACTAATTTAACACGCGATCGTTCATGTCGGCTCATTTCCTTTAATGTTTTCTGTCCTTTATTTGTGCCTGATGCGTTTCGCTGCTGTGGAGTGGAGTGCATCACCTATTATGTCCTCCGGTGACACACCTCACTGCGGCCGGCGAGCAGCGAGCACTCCGCTGTTTTTGAGGTCGGTAGATCTTTTAGAACTGCAGTTCAAAGGTAACTCATGAGGTGAATATATATGAACCCAGGTAGCTGTTTTTCTTTAGGATTGAGAGGAGATCCAGGAAGATAATAAACAGGCAGGACAGAAAAATAGTCAAATAAAAACAAGTTAGTTTTTGTACCTGGTGGTTGCAACAAACAGACACCATTGAAGGTAATCAGAATCAAATTCAGAATCAGAATAGGTTTATTGCCATTGTCAGTGAACAAACAATTCACAAACTAGGAACTTGCTTCGGTACTAATGTACAACATATAACATGAATAATAAGATTAAAAATAGAATGAAATAGAATAAAATATAATAAAAAACTAGAATAAAACTTTCAGCTATAAAAAATTTCAGGTAATGGTAACATGGCCGATAACGTGACGTTGTGTCGAGTACAGAAGACGAGCATGGTTGTGTGTTTATAAGCTATTCACAAGTCTAATGGCAGATGGAAAGAAGCTGTTCTTATGGTGGGAGTTTCTGGTCCGGATGGACCGTAACGTCCTGCCTGAGGGGAGCGGCTCAAAAAGTCTGTGACCCGGGTGCGAAGGATCAGCTGCTATCCGATCTGCACGCCCCCGAGTTCTGGAGACGTACAGGTCCTGGAGTGATGGAAGGCTGCAGCCAATCACCTTCTCAGCAGAGCGCACAATGTGCTGCAGTCTATGTTTGTCCCTCACTGTGGCTCCAGCATACCACACAGCGATGGAGGAGATGAGGATGGACTCAATGATGGCTGTGTAAAACTGCACCGTCATCTGGGCCGGCAGCTTGGCCTTTTTCAACTGCCGCAGAAAGTACATTCTCTGCTGGGCCTTTTTGATCAGGGAGCTGATGGATGGCTCCCACCTAAGGTCATGTGTGATGGTGGTTCCGAGGAAGCGGAAGGAGTCCACAGTGGTGACGGGGGTGTCCGTCAGGACGAGGGGGAGAGATGGGGCTGTGACTTTCCTGAAGTCCACAATCATCTCCACTGTCTTCTGAGCATTGAGCTCCAGGTTGTTGCTGCTGCACCAGTACACCAGCCGTTCCACCTCCCTCCTGTAGGCGGACTCATCACCGTCAGAGATGAGTCTGATGAGGGTGATGTTATCCGCAAACTTGATCAGTTTAACGGAGTCATGGCTCGAGGTGCAGCAGTTTGTGTACAGGGAGAAGAGCAGAGGCGAAAGTACACAGCCCTGTGGAGATCCTGTGCTAATTGTCTGAATGGTGGAAACATTCTTCCCCAGCCACACACACTGCCTTCGGTCCGTCAGGAAGTCAGTGATCCACCTGCAGGTGGAGTTGGGTACGTTGAGCATGGAGAGCTTGTCCTGGAGCAGAGCAGGGAGGATGGTGTTGAACGCAGAGCTGAAGTCCACAAACAGGATCCTAGGGTAGGTTCCCGGGGAGTCCAGGTGCTGCAGGATGAAGTGGAGGGCCAGGCTGATGGCGTCGTCTACAGACCTATTGGCTCTGTATGCAAACTGCAGAGGGTCCAGGAGGGGGGAGGTGAAGGACTTGAGATGAGGGTGGACCAGGCGCTCAAAAGACTTCATGACTACAGACGTCAGCGCCACAGGCCTGTAATCATTCAGTCCAGTGATAGGGGGTTTCTTAGGGACAGGGACAATGGTGGACAGCTTAAAGCAGGCTGGAACATGGCAGGACTCAAAGGAGATGTTAAAGATGTCCATGAAGATTGGACATAGTACCTCTGCGCAGTGTCTCAGGGTAGCGGGGGAGACACCGTCCGGGCCCGGGGATTTCCGTGGGTTTTGCTTACGGAAAACCCTAAGCACATCCTCTTCTGTCACTGAGAAGGCAGTGGAGGGGGAGGGGTGGTCAGCGGGGACTGTACTATTCACAGTGGTGAAGGTGGTGGGGGAGGCATGTGACACCAGAGTGGCTGAAGAAACCAGTGCAGTAGGGGGTGTGGGGGATGGGTGTTGCATTTCAAACCTTGCATAAAAGGAGTTGAGTTGTTCAGCCAGTTGTAGATCGTCAGCAGCATGTTGGGCTCTAGGCTTGTAGTTAGTGATTTGCCTGAGCCCTCTCCAGACAGAGGCCGTGTCATTGTCAGAGAACTGCTCCTTTAGACGCTTATTATACCGGGTTCTCGCCTTCTTCAACTCTTTTGAGAACTGGTACTAATCAGAAGTGAGGAACAGAAAATGAAATAATTATTTTAATGTTTAGAGCAGCAGGAACTCCGAGAGGCTGCAGGCGCATCAGTGAGTTTGTGGCTGCTGCGCAGGGGGAGGGGGCAGAGGGCTGAAGCAGAAACTACCGTTGTTAAAAGAAATGTGTGTAACTTTGAAAAAGTGGGCGCAATTTTAATAGTCAAAAATTCCAGCGAACCATTAGTTCATTTTGCTCAAATAGAAATTGAGGCCTGCCTCTAATTCTGGTCCTCCTTCCTATAAAGGCCTGGAGCTTGATGAGCTTGAGTAAAATACAGGCCCAGGCCTGTATTAGAGGATTTACGGTAATTTCCACTCTGTCTTACAGTTTGTTGGTCCTCAACCTCTCAAAATCCCAATGATGGACATTAATCTATCCCAATCCGTGCTGATTCATCCACTCTCTCCTTGATGGCATCCATCTTTTGTGCCAAAGAATGAATCTCCACCAAAGTCCCAAGCTTACGATTCATCGTGACAGTTCTGTGAGTCTGTGAATTCACAGTGTGGTGCAAACCATCTCTGAGCTCCGGGATCAGGCCAATATTCCTCGACATCTCATTAATTTTCCGGTAAGCCAGGTAGCCTCCAAGGCCAGTGAGAAGGAAACGTGACACCAGCACCACGAATATCCACACGTCTTCAGAGTCCTCCACTGACAGCTGAGAATGACAGATCAAGTTCCACTGTTTCCAGGAGTCCATGATGTGTCCAACTGGGTCTGTCCCGGCTGGGCATCCGGGAGCCCCTTCTCCCATTATCAGCTACAACCTCCACCGCTCCTCAGCTGCCTGCTACAAGTGGCTCTACCCTGCTTCCTTGCTGTGGACACAAACACTTCCTCACCAAAGGCTTGTGAAGCGCTGTGAAAGAGGGTGTGGTTTAGGTAACCTTCACCAGATCACCTGTGTCCCGCATCAGCTCGAACCGAAGCTTCGACACTTCTTATTGGTTAACATTCGTTCCCTTCAAACTAAAACTTTCATCCATGAAGATATTTTCCATCAATTGCCTGAACCCGCTTTGTCCACGTAGGGTCGCGGGGGGGCTGGTGCCTATCTCCAGCGGTCAATGGGCAATCAGGCGGGGTACACCCTGGACAGAAAGCCAGTCCATCGCAGGGCAACACAGAGACACACAGGACAAACAACCATGCACACACACACTCACACCTAAGGACAATTTAGATAGACCAATTAACTTAGTCATGTTTTTGGACTGTGGGAGGAATCGGAGTACCTGGAGAGAACCCACGCATGCACAGGGAGAACATGCAAACTCCATGCAGAAAGATCCCAGGCCGGGAAGCGAACCCAGGACCTTCTTGCTGCAAGGCAACAGCTCTAACCACTGCGTCACTGCGCAGCCCATGATGATATTTTCATTTCTTAATTCAATTCAATTTTCAATTCAAGTGTATTTATTGAGTGCTAAATCACAACAAGAGTTGTCTCAAGGCACTTCACATAGTAAACATTCCAATACAGGTCTGTTCATTAAGCCAATCAGTAAAAAGTTCCCTATATAAGGAACACAGCAGATTGCATCAAGACAAGTCTTTACAGCAATCATCATACTAAGCAAGCATGCAGCGAAAGTGGAGAGGAAAAGTCCCATTTAACAGGAAGAAACCTCCAGAGGATCCTGGCTCAGTATAAGCTGCCATCCTCCACGACTCACTGGGGATGGAGAAGACACACACACACACACACACACACACACACACACACACACACACACACACACACACACACACACACACACACACACACACACACACACACACACACACACACACACACACACCAAGTAGTGTTTCTATGGTTACATTGTGATGTCTTAGTAAATATTCTATTTGGTGAGAGATAAACTTTACTGTATTTATCCTAGTGGATCTCTAATTAAACGGGTAAACTAGTAGTAGCACATTCAATGTCAAAGAGAGTAAATTGTTATTATCAGGAGAGGGAGAATGTTTAAGTGGTTAGCAGCAGTGTTCACGCCGTTGGACTTTCTCCAGCTGACAAACTTGGATTAAGCCAAGAGAAAATTGTGTTTTTACTGAACTGCTCCCTTCGGAGTGAACCTTTTTTTTTTTAACTCTCTCAGACTATCTGGCAGAGGAGGTGGCTTGTTACCGTTTTTAAGAACTATTTTACATGTAAGACTATGAGTCCTTTTCTTCTTTTGAGCTGCAGCATTTTGTTCTGGATTTCAAACCTCCTTTTTTCTGTGCCTTGATCTATCGTCCCTCCAAATATAACAAAGGCTTTATTCATGATTTCTCACAGTCCCTAGCTGATGTTGTGTCCAAATATGATAAGATTGTTATCACTGGAGATTTTAACATCCATGTCTACTGCCCTGACAACCAGCTAACTAACGATTTAATATCCATTCTAAGCATGTTTGATCTGTATTAACTTAAAAAAGGATCCAACTCACTCCCATGGCCATAGCCTGGACCTAGTAGTCTACAAAGGACTTTGTGTTGCTCTTAAAGGCATTGAGGACACGGTCCTTTCGGACCACTTCTCCATAGCCTTTGACATTGTTATTCCTCAACCGGCTGTTTTTCCATCTTCAAATGTTATCTGGCATCGTGTCCTCACACCTTCAACTGTCAAGGCCTTTTACACTAACTCCTCAAACACAGAACTTGCTGTTACAGATCTTTCAACCTCCCTCTACTCTAAAAATGAACTGTGGGAGCTTTTTAATTTCACCTCTCTTGGAATTTTAGACAGTGTGGCTCCTCCTAAACGCCAGGGTCCCCGCCGGCCTTCTGAACCTTAGTTTAATGACAGTACATGCCTCATCAGAAGACATTGTAGGAGGCCTGAGCGCAAATGGAGGAAGGACAATTTCAAAATCTCCCTGGATATGCTCAGGGAGGGTCTGACCTGCTTCCAAACGGCTGTTAAAGCTGCTAAATCTCAGTACGTCTCATCAGTCATTACAACTAATAGCCACTCTCCAAGACTACTCTTTGACACCATTGAGTCATTTCTCAATCCATGTTCTATTGCTCCTATTGATTCCTCTGTGGACGTTTGAGAGAAATTCAGAATTTTGTGGACAAAATCTCTTCTATTCGGCACAGGGTCGGAATGCCTATTGCCACAGTCACGCCTCCCTGTCCTGTTCCAAATGCTGTTTTAGAAGAGTTTCCTCCTGTGTCGCTCTCCTCGCTATCTGCACTACTGAGTCAAATGAAACCCTCTCTTTGCCCCTTAGATTTTCTCCCAGCTAAAGTGTAAAGGATGTACTTCAAGTCATTGGACACTTTATCCATGCTGTTTAACTCATCCCTGAGTTTTGATATTTTTCCATTGGGTTTAAGGCATGCTGTGGTTTGGCCCCTACTCAAACAACCCAGGTGGGCCCCACTGTTCTCTCAAATTTTTTGATCCATTTCAAATCTTCGCTTTTTAATCTAAGGTTCTAGAAAAATATTTTTTTAATCAGGTTCAACAATTTCTAGACAACAGTATCATAGAAACCTTCCAATATGGTTTTAGATCACGCCACAGCACTGAATCGGCTCTCCTTTCCATAATGACACAGCTGGACGATAGGCAGCCGGTTGTGCTGGACCTTTTGGCTGCTTTTGAAATGGTTGATCATAAGATTCTTGTCTCGCACCTTGAAGACTTTGTTGGCTTTGGTGGTAAAGTCTTAAAATGGTTTGTTTCCTACTTCTCAGATAGGACCTTCTCAGTGATTGTAGGTGATGTTTTCTCCTTTACCGCCTCTCTTTCCAGTGGTGTTCGTCAAGGATCAGTTCTTGGTCCACTGCTCTTTTCTTTATTTATGCTACCACTTAGAAGAATCATAACTAGACATAACCTTTGTTTTCATTGTTATGCTGATGATGTTCAAATATATTAACCAATCAGTCCAAATTCTAACGTCACAATTACATCCTTGCTGAGATGCCTCGATGACCTCCAGCTGTGGCTCTCTGATAGTTTCTTGCTCTTAAATGAAGAGAAGACAGAGTACATCATTTTTATTGCCCCAAAATCATCCTTGTATTTACATCCCTAATCTTGGCCCTTTGGCCTCCAAAAACAAACCACATGTTAGAAACCTTGGTGTCATCTTTGACAGTGAACTCAATTTTGACAAGCAGATCAGTGCAGTGGTTAAAGCAAGTTTTTACCAACTCCGGGCTTTGTCTAGGCTCAAACTTTTTCTAAATCGCTCAGACCTAGAAAAAGTCATCTACGCATTCATCAGTTCACGCCTAGACTATTGCAATGCTCTATATGTTGGTCTGTCCAAGTCTTCCATTGCCCACCTTCAGCTAGTCCAGAATTCAGCAGCACGCCTCCTCACGAACACATCTAGATGCACTCACATTAAACCCATCCTCTCAGCCCTGCATTGGCTCCCTGTGTCCTTTGGAATACAATGCAAACTCATTCTGTTTACATTCAAGTGTATTCATGGCCTAGCCCCACTTACCTCTCTGACACTTTATGCCTACTCTGGCACACAAGATAAACAAGTCATCAAACAAACTTTTCCTTGAACTTCCTTGTTTCAGGTATAAGCATTGGGGTGATCACTCTTTTTCAGTGGCAGCCCCAAGACTCTGGAACAAACTCCTCACTGGCATGCGTCTAACTACAGTATTGCCACGTTTTAAAAGCAAACTCAAAACGTATCTTTTCCAGTAGGCTTTTAACTAATAGGGTTTTTTTATTCTTTTTTTTTTTGACTTTTATGGCGAACATTTAGGTTTGTGTCTTATTTTATTCTTGTTATTGATTTTAAGGTCTTGCTATTTATATATTTATTATCTTAAATTGATTTTATTTTCATGGGTTTTACCTTTTATTATGTTTAAGCACTTTGGGCACATTCAAGGGTTGTGGAAAGTGCTCTATAAATAGACTTGATTGATTGATTTATATGGCCCAGGGATGGGCAGTAAATCTAAAATGTATTGTTATTGAAACTTCTGACTCTGTCACATTGTGAGCAGGAGGGTTGAACCCGAGATGCAGAACACCCAGAACGACTCGAGGCAGGAGAAAATAAGTTCCTTTTGCTAAAGGAGGATGAGCAAAGATCCAAAGGCACAAAAATCTAAGCCTAATCTCAAAAACACTGAATGACAAAAAACTAAAACAAAAGCTCACTCATGAGCATGAACCTAGAGAATCTCGAGAGGGACAAAACAATGCTGTCACATACAATGGACCGACATACTGAGAGACAAGACAGGGTTATATACACAAGGGCTGGGTGATTAGGGGAATTGGGCACAGGTGAATCTAATGAACTGAGAGGAAGTGCAGAAAGAAGTAGGGAAGAAACTCATCTAAATCCTGTAAAAACAAAAGCTACTAAACTAACCCAGGACACGTTGGAGAGGTTACATCTCCAGTCTTGTCCAGGAATGCCTTGGGGTCCTGCCGGAGGAGCTGGTGGAGATGGCTGGGGAGAGGACGGTCTGGAGCTCCCTAGTTGGGATACTGCCCCAGCGACCCCGACCCGGATAAGCGGAGGAAGACAACAACGATAGTAGAACAAAGACACAGGGGGAATCTAGAAATAAGTGAACGAATGATCTAAGTGGGGAAGAAAACACACACACTAAAGGAGACTAATGAACTGAAAATCTGAGCCTATAGAAAACTGCAGAGGAGTGACTAGGAGAAAAATGAGGGAAACCAGGAGGGAGTTGGGGACCAAAGGGGGCACAGAAGACTTGGGGAGACATGAGGGTAACCTGAAGGGAGACCTGGAGGGGGCTGAGTACTTCAAGGATACAAAAACGCTTGGGGGGAACATGAGGGAAACCAGGAGGGAGCTGGGGACAAGAAGGGGCATAGGAGGCTTGGGGACACATGAGGGGCACCTGGAGGGAAACCTGGAGGGGGCTGGGGACCACAAGGACACAGAACATGACAGACTCTTATTGAGATAATTTTTTCCCATGTCATTAAATTTGATAATAAAAAAGTTTTAAGATGGGTGCAGGTTGGCAACGTTCATGTCTCCTTTAAGAAGCTGTACCACCTTGAGTCACGTAAAAATGTGACTCATCATAAAACATGTGACAGTCAATTCTAGTGGACAACTTTTGTTTATGCGCATACCGGTAGTTATCGTCCATTTATTGTTTTCGAGATGAAATCCTCAATATATCGTGATATTGATTTTAGGCCATTTGCCCAGCCCTAATATGGCCCTTTCAAATATTGATTCAGTATCGTCACACAAAATGTCAAAAATGTGTACCAATATTTTCTTACATACATACAACACAATCTTCCTTGTCCATATTGCCCCTTAACTGGCTTTGAAACTAATCCCTCTTAAAGCCATAGTGAGTAAAAAGTTCTGTGGTAAAAGCGAGCTAACAAATTCCCTTTAACTTTAACCGGTGGTTGGGATAAACAAGACAAATCTAATTTCACATTTTACCATAAGGTGTGCTGGCATTTGGAGTGAAAGAATCCACAACCATCAACAAGATCTTTACAGCAATCAACATCTTAGTGTTGCTGTTCGTGACCATCTCTGGATTCATCAAAGGAAACATCTACAACTGGCAAATCAGCGAGGAGGCTTTGATAAATGCCACAGCAGAACTCAAGTAAAGAGAACTTGTTTCTTGTTTCATTCTGCATGTGTCTGTTATCATGACCTATCTGTCTCAGATTTTTCTCAGTTTAGGTAAAAATGCTTTTAATGTTTCCCCTCACCCATACAGGAACCTAAGCTCTACCACCAATGTAACCAGCGAGTTTGGAGCAGGTGGATTCTTCCCATATGGCCTCAGTGGTACCCTGGTTGGAGCTGCAACCTGCTTTTATGCTTTTGTTGGATTTGATTGCATTGCAACAACAGGTAAAAATGAAGATAAATACCTTACGCTAAATTCTACTTGGATTTTATTTAGGTAAATTAACATTTTATAAAGATAAATCTTATCACAACATATGAAAACATTACAACTCTACTGATACCTTTCTTGTTGTGAAATGTATAACGAACTGGGCAATAAAACTACAAAACTGACATTGCTGATGTAATAAAGTACAATAAAATGTTTTTAGTACACTTTAAAGTGCTTTACAAGCAAGGATAAGGATTGTCTGATTGGGTGGATCTTCAGTACAGCAGGAAGTAGAAAAATTCTAATCCTGCAAAATGCTTTCACAGGAGGGAACAAAACTTTGTTTAAAAAAAAGATATATTTGATGAGGCTGAGTTTGTCTAAAACTGTGCCGTGTAAACTCTTAGTTCTCACAGTGAGCTGTTTACTGATCTGAATGATTGGAGTCAACATACAATGTCATAAAGTTTGTGACATTTATGTTTAAGGTCATTTAACCTTTTAAAGGTGAGAAGAAATAGTTTAAAGTCAGCACAGATTCAAACAGGAGTGCAGAGTTATGGTTCACATTTCATCGATCTGAGGTAATGTCACTTTATCCACCTCATTCCTAGGCCTGTTCATGTAAAAACGATTATGCGAGAAACATCTGGTGAGATATCTGAATTAGGTTTTGCTTCTTGTAGCAGAGTTAAGAAAGTAGCTTAAATGTTGCCTTTGGAAAGATCTTCATATCATCCACCCACTCCTCTATTGCAGTAGGTAGAAGCATTACAATGATGGCCCGTTTGAGCTGTGCCAGCTGGTGTTCTCACATAGTTTATGCATTTAAAAATTTCATCAAAAGTGGATTAGTGCTAACAGATCACATCATTCACCTCATTTTTGAGGATTTCCGAGTCGTGGCAGCGCGAAAATGACGTCACTCATCTCCGTGAGCTCTGTCCTCAAGACTGCTCTTTCTTCTCTGCTCCACGAACCACAGGCCTCGGTGGAGAAACAGCTGTTATCTTTAAGAAACACTTTCCGTGCCAACTTATATCCTCAAACTCCTACAGCTCATTCGAGATGATCATGATTAAAATTGGTCCAGCTCTACCAGTTTATGGAATTCTGGTCTATCACCCACCTGGATCTACTTCATCCTTCCTGTCTGACTTTCAGGACCTCCTATCTTAAACTATTAAACTAGACAGGATAATCATTGTTGGAGATTTCAACATCCATGCTGAGGATCTATCTAACAGCTCTACCAGGGAGTTCCTAAACATGATGAACTATTTTAACTTCTCTCAACACGTGTCTGGTCCCACTCACAGAGCAGGCCACACCCTGGATCTGGTCTTTTCCTACGGACGTCTTGTTGATAAGCTGCAGATACATGATGTTGTGTTCAGTGACCATAAGTCAGTTTCTTTTCATATTAACCTAAATTCTGAATCTCTTTTACCAGTCTCTGCTAAGCAATGACGTATTATCAACAGTTGTACCATTTGAAATTTCTCCTCCCTCTTTGACTTTGTACCTCCTTCCTCTGATGACGTAGAGCTCCTTACCAACTCATTTAATGATCACTGCCTCAAAATTCTAGATCAGGTCGCCCCTTACAAAACCAGCCGCAGTTCAAGTGCCTCCAGTTCACCCTGGCTGAACAACCAGATTCTTGAACTTAGACGCTCCTATAGAAAAGCGGAACGACGGTGGAAGAGGACAGGTCTGGTTGTTCATCGTGAATATTTTAAAGAACTTCTCGAGTCATACAACGAAGCTGTAGAAAGTGCCAGGTCTTCTTTCTTCAGCAACCTCATATGTCAAAATAAGAATAATCCTAAGGTTTTGTTTGATACCATCTCCAGCATCGTGTCTTCTCCTCCGCAGCAGGCTCAGCTATCTTCAGCTGATGACTGTAACACCTTTCTCCACTTTTTTTGCCAACAAAGTGTTGAATCTGAGATCCAATATTCCACCAGTATTCCACTAACCCTAACCCTAACCAGAGTTATTTTTGATCCAGTTTTAAGTTTAGACTCACACGTCAAACCCATCTCCCGCTCTTGTTTCTTCCAACTGAGAAACATTTCAAAAGTCCGTAAACTGGTTTCTTCTGCAGATCTGGAAAAAAATCATCCATGCCTTTGTGTCATCACGCTTAGACTACTGTAACTCTCTTTTTACTGGTCTCAGCAAAACCTCCCTCTCACGCCTTCAAGCCATCCAAAATGCAGCAGCCAGACTCCTAACCAAATCCAGCAGACGAGCTCACATCACTCCAGTTTTACAGTCCCTCCACTGGCTCCCGGTAGAACATAGAATACAGTTTAAAGTTTTAGTCCTAACCTATAGAGCTCTTAACAACCAGGCTCCAAGCTACCTATCTGAGCTTTTATCCACACACACCACCTCTCGGAACCTTAGATCCACATCTGAAAACCTCCTGGCTGTTCCTCGAACCAGACTAAAAACCAAAGGGGACAGGGCCTTTCAGTCTATTGCCCCCAGACTTTGGAACAGTCTGCCTTCAAATCTCTGTCTCTTTAAATCTGTAGAGGTCTTCAAAAATAATCTTAAAACTCACCTTTTCATCCAGGCTTTCCCCCGCTAAATATTCTAAAAGAAGGCTTTGTTCTTGTTCACACCTTGACTTTGTTTTTACTCCTGATTTTGGTTACTATTGTTGTCACTGCTATTGTTTTTATGATGTTTCATTGGTTTGAGGTATTTGCCCAGATTTTACTCATGTTGTACAGCGCTTTATGATGTATATCTGTGAAAGGCGCTATATAAATAAACTTTAATTACTTACTTACTTACTTACCTATGGTGGCAATGTAAACAAATGCTGGACTGTAGGTAGGTCAAATCTTTCATACAAAGGATCTTGGGGGCTAGAAATAAAGCCTGGACCATGCAATTCACTTTTCGGCTGTTGCACAAGTCACACTGTGTGGACTCCAGAAAGGTGGCACACTGTACGACGCAAGATTTCAGTGAGCCAAACTGCACAACGTCTTTCAATTCAATTCAATTCAAGTTTATTTATAAAACGCCAAATCACCACAAGAGTCGTCTCAAGGCACTTCACATAATAAACATTCCAATTCAGGACAGTTCATTAGGCCAATCAGAAATAATTTTTCCTATATAAAGAACCCAGCAAATTGCATCAAGTGTCAGTGACTATACAGCAATCCTCATACTAAGCAAGCATAAAGTGACAGTGGAGAGGAAAACTCCCTTTTAACAGGAAGAAGCCTCCAGAGAAACACTTTTCGTGCCAACTTATATCCTCAAACTCCTACAGCTATGTCACAAGTGCACTCCCTGAAAAGCATACATCACTAAAAGCAGGCAGCTAATCAAAACAAAGAAGCTGAAAAGAGAAAAAAGCGCAACCGATTACACTTCTTTTTAGAGTCAGCTCATGACCCAGCTCATCTTCCTCAAAGAGGAAGGATTGATCCACTAGATTGTTTTTAAAACCTGTTCTTTGGCCTCAGACTCGGGTCTCCTCTTCCTGTCTTCCAGCTTAACAGTTGAGCTGGACATTCATCCTTCTCATCCTCCTGTAACGAAGTGGTTACTTTAAAAAAAATCAATTAAATATAAAAATATTCAATTAAATGTAATATCCCATTTAAATATGGATTATCAATATCTTTTCACTTTTAATATTTGATTGATGATGAAATTAGGTAATTTGAGTATGCCAAGGAATCCACACATTATAATAATTTGACACAGAGACAAAAATATGGTTCATACTAATTATTGTATATTGCTACCGCTTACCTAGGGGCGGATGCAGAAGCGGCCTGGGCCTGAGTCATGACACACACACTGGGTGGGTCTGAGGGGGAAGAACATTATCAGGGAGCCACAAAGGGTTGAAGGACCACAAGATACCAACAACAGCACCCTGTGTGGCTAGTGAGTTTGTAACGTCTCTTGATCATGTCCAGGTGCACAGGAATGACCTTTGACTTTATGCCAACACATCTGCATGCCATGAAAAGGTCTCAATGTTTAACGGACTTCTGGTTGGAGGTCAAGAACCCATTACTTTTCCAAGAAGGCAGATGGCAGGAAGCTGAGTCAAGCATAGTCTGAGTGAGTGCAGATCACCAGCTTGTGTACACCACGATCAGCAGCAAGTTGTAGGACTATCAGGATCCCAGCAACCTCTGCGAACTGTGTTGAACTCAGAGGGTGAGTAGAGTAGCCAAATGGACACTGTGTGAAGGTGTACTGGCAGTTGGTGAAGGTGAAGGCTAATTTATATTGGTCAGTCTCAGACAGGAATTGTCCTGAATTCAGAAGCAATGTCCAGGGTGGAAAATTATTTAGCATATCTCACCTTTGGAAGTTCTTGTTCCAGGTGGGCCATCAGCCACCGGGACAATGGAACCTGTTGGTCAAGTTTTCTGTAGTCAGTGGTTAGTCTCCACTGACCATTAGGTTTCCTCACCACCACAACGGAGCTGGGTAGGTGCTGTTACAGGGTCGTATGATACTCTTTTCCAAGAGACTGTTAATGATTTCCTGCACAGGTCCATTGGATGCCAGGGGAATAATGTAATGATGCACGAAGGGCAACGGAGCATGTGGTGGTCGGAATCCTCACCTCATGGATCGTAGTTAACACACAATCTAGGGAGTCGACTGAAAGGGTCTTTGTATTTTAATAGGAGCTGACGTAGTTTTTCCCATTTAACCTCATTCATAAGAGCATCCCCCTGCCCACGACCTGTTCAATGCATGAGAAGATGTCGGGGGGCGGTTCTAGAGGGGCTGAGCTCGGCGTGGAGCCTGTAGGTTCCCCAAGCTCAGGGCCTCCTACCACAAGACAGCAAAAGTCAAGTTCAGGAGGGAGCTCAGTAGGCAGGGGTTTTTCAAAACACGCCCAAAGCACCCCCACCCACCCAGATCGACAACAGGGACAAGGCATTCCAATAGATTTTTATTAAGGATCAAAGGAATGGAACCAAGATCAGAAATGTACACGGGGTGTGTCATCAGATGATCACTGTGAAGTGAAGAAGAGACACGAATGACAAGGTTGTGTCCCCTGGAGCACATGCGTGGACATTCATCGCACAAGGGACAAGTTCTGGAGGTCGACCTCCGCTACTGGAGGCTAGGACGAGGCGGTCAAAAAGAGGATGAGACATGATAGTGAAGTCTGAACAGGTGTCCGTAAGCGCATCACAGGGGAGCACCTGTTCGAGAGTTACGGATTAGAGATGAGTGAGTACACCACTCTCTGTATCTGTTCAATCATCTAAATTATCTGTATCTATACTCAGATTGGGCAGGGTCTAAACCAGAAGTGGGTGTTGTTTAACCAGAAGTGGGTGTGATTTATCGCTGTACATCACTTTAATTCTGGAATAGATATGGATTGATCAGAAGTTGCTATGTGTATTGTTTATTTGAAAACTATTTACAGAACAGCCTCAGAATTGAGATTCAATGTTTTTGATCACAATAGTAAAGGAACTATTACAGAACAAGCTTTTACTGTTCAGGTGTAAACATTGTGCTCCATCCCTGTGTTTGAACTCAGAAGATGCTTCTTGATGCCACAGATATGTGATGATTTAGCTTGTTTATTTATTTTACTCCAGAATAAGAGATTAAATTCTTACACAAGCAGTTCAGTGTAGTTAAATTAGTCATGGTGTGTGTGTGTGTGTGTGCGCGCACGTGTGTGTGTGTGTGTGTGTGTTACATATATAGGACTGCATGAGACAGCGGGGTTTCATCAAATCCATGCATCTTAAAACTTGGCTGAAGTAACGGCTCAGGAAAATAACATATTTCATAAATAATGACGTCTCTGCAGTGTTTATGATAATGTTTTATCTTATCTTTGGTCTGGGAGGTGTAACTTATCATGATACAAGCCTTTTAAAACCTGTTAAAGTGTTACAAGAGGAGATAAATGCATGAATTTAAAGTTCATGTTTGGAGACCAACCTTCACAGTTTGGAGGCTCATGCTGGTGAGGAGACACCATTAGTTCTAGTAACACCTGGGCTCCCAAGGCCTGTTCTGACAGGATGGATGTTACGGGACCCTTAAGGATTCCAGTTGGATGATTGGAGGATTATTTAGGAGGATTGGAATGAACTTATTTCAGTGGTGAAGGGTTAAAGGTATTGGCTCGGCATTAAAATTGTAGAAATGCAAAATAACTACACTTTACCATCTCTATAAACATGTACTGGGTTCAGTTTTTTATTTTGTTAAGGACTTTTGTCATAAATCATTACAGAAAATCCAAATCCTCTCCTCCAGACAGTGAAGAACTGTGTTTCGCATACGTCACTCCAGCACGTAAAACAAGCCAGCTGCTGATGCTCTTATTGTGAATCACTGTTATTTGTTTACTTTCATGCTCCTAATTATTACGTAAAATTGCATTTACAGCTGCAGCAAAAGGTCTGAGCCATGTGTCCGTGTCCTACACGCATTTTTAAATAACAAGTACTGAAGAGAAATTTTGGATTATTCTTATTCTCCTCAATTAGCGATGAAAAATAAGCAGTTCTAGCTTGTTGAAGCTTATTTTTGTAAAGCACAAGACTATTTTTCCAGGATAAGTAGGACTCCTCCTGGTGTGTAGAGCGCCATGTTCTCTCTAATTTTCTAGAGTTTTGTTTTAAAGTTTGTAAATGAGAATTAAACCAGGGAGCCAACTTCCTGTGCTTAATTACCTTCTTTTTTAAAGGGGCAACATCATCTAATGCCACACGAAAAAAAGGAGTAACATTATGAACTAAGACGTCAATTTGTGAAGGGCTAGAAATAAAAAAATTGCCCTCTGCTACGTTACTCTGAGATGCTGAGGACAGTAAAGATGGAACAGTTGATTTAAAAGACGCAACAGCGTTGTCAGATAGGGACCGACTATAGTGAAATTTACTTTCATGTCTCGAGAACTCAGTTATATAATTACAATAATACCAGAAAATTTTGATCTAGTATGTCTAATTTTTCTGACAAAGCAACACAGGCTATTTGTAGTATTACGACAAAACAAACTCATAGTCTTCCAGCTACCACTATCAGTATGTTGAAAATGTTTTGTTGTGTTTTTATATTTTTTGATTTGTTTGTTTTTAGGTGAGGAGGTGAAGAACCCTCAGAAGTCTGTTCCTGTGGGTATTGTGGCTTCACTTCTGATCTGTTTCTTGGCCTACTTTGCGGTGTCCGCTGCCCTCACCCTGATGATGCCCTACTATATGCTCAATGAGAAGAGCCCCCTTCCTGTGGCCTTTGAATATGTTGGCTGGGCCCCTGCAAGATACGCTGTGGCAGCCGGATCATTGTGTGCCCTTTCCACCAGGTCTGAAACCACACAGTCTACAAAATACCTACCAACATGTAATGTGACACTGTTGGGTTGGTTATGATTCATTTACTGATTTTGGTCATGTGGAAACATTTCGGTAGATAATTATTGTGAAATGTTATTCATTCTCAGTGTTGCTGCAAATGTTCTTTTAATGCCTGCAATCAAATGTCACAGTTTCACATTTTTTTGTCTTTGAAAAGACATACAACCATGGCCCCCAAGGCATTGTGGGTGTTGGGTTATGGAAGTATGGGACGTTGTGGGGAAATGTAAGGGCATGTAGTTCCCTGCAGAAACAAAGAAGTAGTTGAATTCACATTTTTGACTAATATGAGGTTCTTCTGTGTACAGCTTATTTACTAAATATTTCTGTAGCTGCAAATTTCTTTGCACACAACATTGAAGTTAGATGATTTAATCTGTTGGTGATTTTTATGAGAATATAAAAAAGTTTACAGTTTTTGGTAGATTTTTCTAGCATTTACTCAGTTGTTTCTACACTCTAAAAAAAGTTGAACAAACTTAAAAAAGGCAACCAGCTGCACAGCTTTTTTGAGAAAACTCAACAAAGGCATTTTTTGTTGTGTGAACAAGAACTAAGATGTTAACTGAAATATCAATCTTAAGTTGAATAAATTTAAAATCGCTCTTCAGCTCTACTTCTGTTTTTCAGTTGAAGCAACCCATGTATTTAAGTTAAAAGAATTGAAAAAAAGTTGAGACAACATGTTTACATTTGTTGCCTCAACTTACTTGTATGAGTACTTTTAACATAAAGTTTTAAGTTGGTAAAACTTAAGACTTCAACTCAAATATACTCATACAAGTAAGTTGAGGCAACAAATGTAAAATACATTGATTCAAATTAGTGTTTTGAGTAAATCTGACCTTGATTCTTAAGTTTGCCCAACATATTTCGGTCTCATACACATCCTTAATGTAGGTTCACACAACACAACTTCTTTTGTTGAGATAACACAAAAATGCTGTGCAGCTGGTTGCCTTACTTTTCTAAGTTTACTGAACTGCCTTACTTTTTAAGTTTACTCAACTGCTCATTCTTTAAATAAAATGTTTGCAGTCAGGGATTAACATATCACATCAAAAGCATATTGTGTATTTAGGGAAACATTTATTTGTAACATTGCAACATAAGTTATTCTTTGTATCGACATTCCAATAGCTGTATGAGGTTAATTTCCTCAACGAACAATGCAACAAAAATAATAAAATGGAAAAATCCAATTCCTTAAGAGACTACAGCAAAAATTAACTAATGCACCTGAAAGGCACTTAATGGAAGATGTAAACAAAAATATGCCACATCAATTACACTGAAAAATATCTTTCAACTCATCCTGGATATTCAACTCTAAAGTACAAGGGAAAATTATGGATAATAGTGTTACAAACTGCTGTGGCTACCTTGTAATCTTGTTATGGTAACTTTGAAATGTTAAAAAGAAGTAGTAGAAAAAGCTGCATGATTCTGTACAACAATAACCCCCTGAAGAAGGCATTTTAACATCCAGAAAATATTCATTTAAAAGCATTTTTGAAACATTAAATATTTGTTAAACATTAAAACAACGTGCTTTTACATTTTCACAAAAAAAATTTTAAAGACTGCTTGGCACCTGCCAGTCTTTAAGATCTGTAAGGCTGATGAAGACTAAGAAACACGGAGTAGTCAGCACACTTATTATGTACAAACAACCACCTCTGAACAAGCCATTTTAACATTCAAACTATTCTTTAGGGCCTGGACTCTGGCTGAGCAGTCAGTTCCCAGATTGAGGAAAACCTTTTGAATGGCCTCTAGCTTAAGTCCTTTGGATAGTACAGGTTAAGATCATGTATGAGGCTGAAGTGAAGTGCAAATGTAGTAAGGAAACTGCTGATGTCATCAAGGACAATCTGCTTCTCAATAATCAGGGCAATACTTCTTGTTGTTGGAAATGAGTTAACTGTTCTAACATAATCTTCGACAACCATGAGAATACCAAGTTCCATGCCTTGGACAGCCAAACCTCATGGGTCAGAATCCTGCAGAAAAACAGAAAAAAAAGACATTAATTTCTTTTTATTTTAAAATAAAGGATTATCAACCATTATTTTGGGATAATGACACCTAAAAATACAAATCTTAACATTCCACAAAAAAAATTATAGTACTGTAGAATAATATAAATAAATGCAGTGTATAAACTACAGTAGTTAGATTTCTGTCATGAAATTCTGCAAGTAGTATATAAAAAGGCGGATTTGGAAAGATCCATAACTTTTTTGTTTGATTTTGTGCATCTGTTGGCAGCAGAGGACAATGTCACTCTACTGCCCACATCCCCCTCACCGACGACACGGTCTTATTCCACAAAAATAAACAATCAACGATGAACTAGAGCAGGGGTGCCCAATCGTGGTCTTGGATAGCCGGTCTCCTGCATGTTTTAGTTTGAACTATGTTTCAACACACCTGATTTCAATCAGAAGCTAATTAACTCATTCACTGCCAATGATGATTAAAGTCGTCATTTGCATTTTTTTTACTGTGTGGGCATTGGAACGAGCCCCCGCACCACGTGAACAAACATCTCAGCTCTAAAGCCGATCTTCATCCACATACGTCACAAGTCATGTGATCAGGAAGCAGAAAATCCACGTGTTAGGAGATCGTTTTGAGCCGCTGCTGTAAAAAAAGAGAGGCGATTTGGCATCGACATCATCTTAGTGTGCAACGTTCTGTGACTCTTAAAACAGTTAAAATGGCAAGAAACGCTGGCAGCGAAGGACTTTACCGATCAGGAAACAGCCGGCAGCAAATGAGTTAACAGGCTTCTGCAGAGCCTGATGAGCTGATGCACAGGTGTTTCAACCACCGAATCAAGTCTGTTGGAGCAGCAAAACCACAAAACCTGCTGAATACCGGCCCTCCAGGACCAGGATTGGGCACCCCTGAACTAGTCTGCTTCTAGATCTGCAGAAAGAGAAAAACAACACACAACAATACAACAAGAGCAAGCTATCACTGCGTCAACCTGATGAGGAAATATAAAATCATCATTGTTTTACTGAACAATCACACAATAATAAATCACAGTGCATTTAGTGCCAGCCATAGCCTTAAGACATGTGTTGAAAGTGCCCAAGTCCATACTTATGAGAGCACCGTGTGAGCACCTGTGTGCGTACACGCACTTGTATATGTAAGGTTTCTCTATAGGAGCATCCAATAGAGAGTGTGAGGGGCCACAGATCTGCCAGGTGAAGATGTGCAGCAGCACAAGAATTCCCAGGGGAAGGGAGGAGTCCAAGACCCCACCTGACATCTACAGTCATACACAGACACAGTCACACACTCCCTCCCTCATGCTCACAGAGACACATACAAACCAAGACTTACAAAAATGAACGCTAGAGAACTACTTACGCTCCCCATACACACTCTAGTCCCGGTACTGCTGGACAAAGGGTACAACCCGGCCCCACCCCAGCAGAATATCTATTCCCATCCCTGCATTTGCACAACTTCCACAATATGTAAGACATAGACATCCAGGAAAGATCTGGTCCTCCTTCTCCTGGACATCCCCCTTCCCCGTGATGGGACAGAATTGTTAATATTTCAGAGGAGCCAAGGTCCACCTGAGGCCCCCGAGCCTGGGTCAGGCACTGTTTTCGCTTTCTTCCTGGCAGCATACAAGTCAGGACCCAATCCCCAAGGCCCCACCCAGATCCCTGCATGGGGCCGGCCGCCCCCACACCCTGAGACCCCAGGCCCCCACTCAGACCAAGGACAAAGAACATTGAGAAAGGAGGTTACACACTGCATCGTTCATGGGACAGTTAAGGCTTTCACACTAGCATTGGCTCTATGCAGCTTGGACTGGGTATAGAATGTTTTCATTTGGGTAGCCGGGGGTTTGCTGCGTGCAACTGGTCATTTTTTCTAACCATCCTCCCGCGGCGGTTTTCTTGGAGTTAAACTGGTCCAACACACCCACTGCTGACTGACTGTCTGACTCAAATAGCCCTTGCAGACACTGCGTGGGCCAGCTTCATCTGGATAGCCTCAGCCGGACCCAGCCTGGCCAGACTGATACAACACATCCTTGATTAGGACTGCGGCCGTGACTGAGCATAAAGGTTGATCTTTAAAATTGGCGTCAAGATTTCTGTGATGCCATGATTGCATCTCAGAGCAAGTGGGTGGGGAAAAAACGTGCAGGGAAGTCAGCAGGGATTGGTTTACTCCACACAAAAAAAACATGAGGTGATGAGTATACAGTGTAATGAGATCTGTATGATATACAGAAATACAACTGAGCAGCCAGCACATGATATTTTACTCTGCTCCACGAGAGAGAGACATGCACGCAAAGAGACATTTTGCCCTCATACTTCTCCGTCTTGGAGAGTTGCAGAACTATTCCCCGGCAGGACAACAGAGGACGTAGCGCTGTTCTGTGGTATCCTGTAATGTATTTGGTCCAAATTAGTGCATTTACTATTGTGTTTTTTGTATTTCAGAGACTTTAACACAGACAAATTTGTCTTATTCTCCTCCACCTCTTCATGTGCACCTCTAACCCCACATTTCCGTTCACGAATAAAATTCTTGCTGAGCATATTCTTACTCCTCCAGTAACGGGGTGAACAAAACACTGCAGTGTTAGCTCGCCAGAGGCACAGCAACATTACAAGGTCCTAGTAAATAGTTACTACATCTCACATTATGTTTTTTAAAGAAAAAGTCTGACAACCTCCCAGCTGGCTTTAAAAGGAAATATGTTTCAACAAATGTGTTCTTTCCATCATGATTAAGGCATTAGACTGTTTTGTGATTATTTCTCAGTAGAATTCTTACATAGTGCTCCTTCAAAGTATCAAATAAAACACATTGAAGAAGATTTGAAAAAAGGTTTGCATTTTCCAAAGAACAGCGCAGGCCATCGATTCATCACATCAAACATGAAGGGTTCTTCTCCCACTATATCCTTACTCCTCACAGAAAAGTATTTTCCATTCCAGAGTCGATTAAAGCCTTGTTAGACATTCTTTTTTTTTTGTCTCCTCCTCCAAAGTCTTCCTCTCCCTTTCCAAGGGGTCTGGAGGAATTAGTTTGCTTTAGTATCTTATCAAAGAATATTCTAGTTTAATTTAATTAGTTTTTAATACTTACAGTTAAAAATTGTTAAGGCCAGTGCAACAAAGAGATTGGTGTTTTTTCTCTATTTTGAGTGAGAAATATTACCTAATTTACAACATAGATAGATAGATCACACAACACTATATTGGAGCAGGCGGAGGGAGACTAGGGGTCTTAGCGCACCTCTGTTGTTGTTGTTGCTTGGCTTCCTGGGGCTGGAGGCTAGGAGGGAGATCTGGTTGGGGTCTGGGGTAGTGGATTGCTGTGCGCAGTGTTGGGCGGGGGAGCCTGCTCATCAGCACCCCAGCAGAAAGGGTCAAACTCTGGTTACCGGTAATGGTTGTACCCCATGTGCAGCAGTACCGGGACCAGAGTGAATAGTAGGGATGAGCGAGTACACCACTATCTGTATCTGTATCTGTTCAGCCAACTAAATTATCTGTATCTGTATCTGTACTCGGAAGTGGGAGTGGCATAACCCGGAAGTGGGAGTGGTTTAACCGGAAGTGGGTGTGGTTTACATCAATGTATTGTTTTAAGTCTGAAATTGATATGGATTGATCAGAAGTTGCTATGTGTATTGTTTATTTGAAAACTATTTACAGAGCAGCCTCAGAATTGAGATTAAATATTTTTGATCACAATAAAGAAACTATTACAGAACAAGTGTTTCAATAAAATCAGAACATTAATATTTAGGTGCATGGATTAATACATCTACATCCTAGTAGGAACTAGGAAATATGAAATGCTAGAACCAGACACAACTTTACTATTATTTTTTTTTTATTTGATTAAACAGATTTTTTTCTAAATGTTCTTGGCATTTTCCCACACAAAGTTAAACAAAACAATGTTGATTAATGTGTGCGTGTGTGTGTGTGTGTGTGTAGGTGTGTGTGTGTGTGTGTGTGTGTGTGTGTGTGTATGCACACACATAGAGAGGGAGAGAGGGAGAGAGAGGGAGTTCAAAAAAATTAAAAACCCGACCAGAGCGGAGGTAGTGACAACAGCACGTCAGCTCTGTCTTGTCAAATGCACCATGTCAGTTATGAAAAAAGTAACTTTAAATAATCAACCGAAAAAGAGGCGAGCTGAAGAAAACCTAGGGAAAACTGAAGAAACGTGAGAAACAGTGAAGCAATCACAGCGAGATCCGTTACTGTCTGTGTGTGTGCGTGAATGAACAGGACGGACGGACTGCGCTCCCGGCCGGCTGCAGTTTTGTGTGTAGGGAGGGGGCGGGCACTCTATGTGACTGGCCAATCACAGAGCGTGAAGACAGTCAGTTGCCCAATGAGGATTTTCCTTCAGCACGATTACAGATATTGACTCGTTTTACTTGTTTCATGCTCGTATTCGTCAAAAATGCTTTATCCATACCGGATACTCGTCTGAAACGAGTATCCGGCTCATCCCTAGTGAATAGGGTGCGTATGGGGAGCATGAGTGGGTGTCCGGCATGCATTTTTGTAAGTCTTGGGTTGAATGTGCATGTGTGAGCATGAGGGAGGGTGTGTGACTGTGTTTGTGTATGACTGTATATGTCAGGTGGGGCCTTTGACTCCTCCCCTCTCCTGGAACTTCTTTTGATAATAAAGATCTTCGTCCCCCCTCCCCCTGCCACACCTGGTGTGAGGGGTTGTGCCTTGGTCTGCCTGAGTGTTCGTGGCAACCGGGTCTGGGGGTTTAAGATTTTGGCATCTGCCTGATCAATCCCGGTGGCTGCCTGGTTGGGTCTGGGTCCCTGGGCTCTGCTGGGTCCCCAGCGGGGGTGGTCGCCCCTGGGTCCCGGGTCGCTGGGTCCCCGGCTCGGCCGGCTAGGGGGTGGGAGGCTACGGGCGGGCCTGTGGGCTTGCCGCTGATATCTCCCGGGACTCTGCCGGCTGCTGGTTGTGGCCCCCCAGGGCGATCCTCTGTGCCTCTCGAGGGGGCGGGGGCCTTTCTGGTTGCAGTCTCCTTGGGGTTCCTGTGTTCTGGGACAGCGCCTGGATCTCTGGGACTTGGAGCTCCCCCCGTCTCCTACGCATCTTTGGAGGGCGGATCTGTGGTCCCTCACACTCTCTGTTGGACGCTCCTATAGAGAAACCTTACATAAACAAGCGCATGTACACACACAGGTGCTCACATGGTGCTCTCAAAAGTATGGGCTTGGGCACGTTAAACACAGGTCTTAAGACTATGGTGGGCACTTAATGCACTGTGATTTATTATTGTGATTCTTCAGTTAAGCAATGTTGATTATGTATTTCTTCATCAAGTTGACGCAGTGATAGCTTGATCTTGTTGTATTGTTGTTGTGTCCCATTTTTTTGTTCTTTTGCTGTTTTTTGTCTTTTTCTGCAGGTCTAGAAGCAGACTCTTGTTCATTATTGTTTATTTTTGTGGACCCCCCCCCCCCCCCCCCCCCACCACCACCTTTTCTTTTCCTTTCTCTTTCACCTCTGTCTCTGTGTCTGGTCGGAATTACAAAGCATTCAAAAACAATAACAATAAAGTTTTAAGTATCAGGTGTGACATTAAAAGCAGAAGCTTTGATGCTCCACCTGAGAGTAAATCTGTAAGGCTTGTTACCAGCATTCAGACATCAATTCTGTTTGCTTCACAGCCAGACAGGACACGGTAAGAAAAAAAAAAAAAAGATATATACTTACAGAAAACATTCCTAAAACTTAGGTCTTCGTGCATGGTATTGGCATGTCCACTTGAACACTAAACGCAGCACTTCTCTCCTAGACATGTTTGGTTCCACAAAAACGTGTGGCGCCGTCCACTAGGGAAAATGAGCGTGCACAACGGTTACCTAATTTCGACAGACAGCGACATAAAACGAGAGATTTCAGAGAAAATACTAATGATGCTGGACGCTTGGGAATAAATAAACAAAATAAAAGCATTCCCCAGTCAAAAATGTAGAGTACACTTAGATGGTAGAAAGCTAGAGCAAACACACACTTTCACTTAAACAAGAATTAGCCTTCGCTAGCTTGGCCTTAGCCAGTACAAAAGTCAATATACCAGTGCGTTTTAGTACTTAAGGCATTTGAGCGGCAACCAGCAACATAAAGTTTATATAATAAAGAGGCTTACCTGATCAAACAGCGTCAACGTACAGCATTATATTCAGAACAACGGTGCTGTGCGTCTCGTCCGAGTTCCGTGTTTCGTTCTCGTTCCGCTCTGTGTATCTGTCTCGCGCTAACCTGGCTTCCGGAAATGACGACTGTCACTAAATTCTTGAATTTCTCGAACTGTATGCCACCTATCGATCAGGCGTCTGAATTGCGTTTCGTTTCTCACTTAAAAGGATGTGGAACTTTTCCACAGTTGTTTTTTTATTTGTTCCAAAAACATAATTTAACAAAATACAAATAGATTAAACAACGTGAGAACAAACGAAGTATGCAATTCAGTGGAATACATTTATGTGAACAATCATAAAGGGGGATTAATTATACAAATACATGTAAAGCTATACAAAAATCAAATGTTTTGAGAGCCTTTTGTGAGAAGATAATAATTGTCTGTGTAGATTTACATCATTAAGGAAATGGGAAAATTCGAAATAAATTAGCACATAAAAATAACACATTTTTTGTTAAGACATTCATGCTTTATTTAAAAAAATAAGAAATTAAAAATTGGTATGAGTGTGGCTTACTATTTTGTGCAAAAGTACTTTAGTTAATGTAACTAAGATAAATTAAAAAAAATTCTGCCAGTGCTTTGAAACATGACTTTTTTTAGGATTAACTCATGTTTATGAACTTATTTTTCACAGTCAGTTTAATATTAATGGCATCAGATTGGCATGTTAAACTAAAATGCTTACACACACATTAAAACACAAACATATATGAATGCAAATATATACATGTAAGTATCCATTGTATTCCCATGGATAAATTACATGATTTCCCAAACTTAAACAAAGTTTACCATGCGTGGTGTCCTTTGTTTCCTTTCTGGATGCACCACTCATTACCTAAAGTTGTCTCAACTGAAAAATGTTGTTTAAATGAACAACTACTTTGTGGACTTCACATTTTGATTAAGTTAAACTATTTTAGAAAAAAAAAAAGGCCAGTTAACTTAGAAATATGTGTTATAATGACAAAACTGTAGTTGGGGTTTTTAGAGTGCAGCAGGAGAAAGAAGTTGTTGAGAAGTTATTCTTCCATTACAGCCCAGTTTAAGTATAGTTTTTTCTTTATTTTGTCACTCTAGCCTCCTGGGAGCCATGTTTCCAATGCCCCGGGTTCTGTTTGCCATGGCAAGAGATGGACTGCTGTTTCAACCTTTGACTAAAGTCACCTCTAAGGGTAGTCCTGCTGTAGCTACTATTGCATCCGGAGCTGTGGCAGGTACAGGCGCTATATCTATTACTGCAGAAAAGTAATTGGGGCCAATTGACTTACCAGTCTTTTCATTCTTGCCTTCTTATCTTCAGCAATAATGGCTGTCCTCTTTGATCTGGAAGCCTTGGTGGAAATGATGTCCATTGGTACTCTGTTTGCATATACACTTGTTGCCATATGCATTCTTATACTAAGGTATAATTGTTTGATTCACAATTTTAAATGCATATTTGTTAAAAGAGAGGTTTTGTGATTGATTGAAAACTTCTGACTTTCCTCTGTACATAAGATATCAGGCCGATTCATCTGAGGATTCAGATCTAAAGATTAGAGAATCAAACTCGAGGTTTGCCTTTTTGAATCCTCCGTCTTCTCCCAACACATCCACTGCTCGAACAGTCACAATATTGACTATAATCTCTGGTAAGTAAGGAATTGCAGATTTAATTAGGGATCTTAAGTATTTGTTTAATTTAATATTTCTCTAGTATTTAATTTCATGTTGATGTTTGTTTGTTCTTTTGTAGTTGTGTTTGTGGTTGTGCTGTGCATCATCTTGTCTCAGGCCATTGATGCTCTGTCAAATGTGGAGGCATGGAGCGTGGTACTTGTCTGCATTGTTGTTGTCATCTTGCTGATTCTCTTATTTTTCATCTGGAGGCACCCACAAAATCCAACAAAGGCGTCTTTTATGGTGGGTTTACAACACTTGTACAAACCATTCAGCAATGAATAAAAATCTCTGATATCCAATGTTCTCGTTACAGGTACCTTTACTTCCTGCTCTGCCTTTAGTGAGCACACTAATCAACATTTACTTAATGGTACAACTAGGTTCAGACACATGGCTGCGATATGCAATCTGGATGTTAGTTGGTAAGAGTTTTCCTTTAATGCCCGGAACACACCAGCTGTGAAGTGCCGCCAAGTGGATCGCTCATGAAATTTGTGCGCTGTCCACTTCTCCTGTTTTCACAACAGGCGAGAATTTTCAATGAGCGCTTCTGCTCACACCTACTGTTTTCCAACACCCCCCACCCCACCCTCGTGCCCTTGCTGTGTGTGTGTGTGTGTGTGTGTGTGTGTGTGTGTGTGTGTGTGTGTGTGTGTGTGTGTGTGTGTGTGTGTGTATGTGTAACCAGTTTGCCCCGCTTGTTGATAACGGAAACTGCGCTGATCCTGCTGCTGTGTATTTCTTTGTATTCACATTTATCTTTTGCTGTAAAAACTGCATTCAAAATTATGGAAATGCTATGTTTTCTCCACAGGAGTGTGTGTGTGTGTGTTGGTTCAGTTTAATCTCTCTATCTGTTTAGATACAGAAGAATGCTCACATTAATCAATTGTGGTGTTTTATTTTGAAAATTTTCTTTTATTTTGTTAAATTTACTGGCCTGCCTCTTCTGCTTTGGTTTGACTTCCTGCCAAAATTGACGCGGCTCACGAAAAAATAGAGCTCACGCCGAAACGATCGCTGCACGGCGCAAGCCTTTGTGGCACTTTTGCTGCGCTTTGCAGCTGTGACCGAAAGAGTAGGTTTAACAGGGGCGCTGATTGGAAGCGCTTGTCGTCCCACGGCGCTTCGTCACGCTTCCCCATCTGGTGTGTTCCAGGCATAAGGGTTGCAAGTCTCTTTCATATTGACTATTGGACTTGTAAATATTCTCTTCATCTCTTTTCAGGATTAGTGATCTATTTTGGTTACGGAGTCCGTAACAGTGTTCAGAGGAAGCGTTTGATGGCCAACCAGACCGTGATTGAAACAGTCAGCAGCAAAACAGACAAGGACATAATAAAAGAAGAAAAGTTCTGATCTCAGATGGAGGGAAGGCAGACGAAATGAGATGTTACAGTGATTAACTGCTTTGAATGTGTACCAAATATTTGTGATGCTTATCCATTTCTCTGGAGTTTTTAGTCCGGGAATGCAAGTAAAACAATTTATGTAGTAAAATGCAGATAGCCTTGGAAAGGTTTTTTTTTTTTACAATAAATTGCTGCTTCATTACACAATAACATTTCGATATGCATAAACCCTTTCTCCATCACAATCTGAAAACCTTTGAAACATTTCTGCACTTTTAACACACCACGACAGAGAAAGGTTATCTGTATAAAAAAAACAACAACAACTAGCACATATTTAAACATACATTAAATTATTGAATACATTAAGCCCTTGCCCTACCTTGCCCTTTTGTGTGTAAATACCAGCTCCAAAAGCCTATTAATCTGCCCCAGATGTACTTTACTGATGTACAAAATCTGTACATAATTAACTTATATCATACCACACACAAATAGTAACATGTGTTTTTTTTTCACAGCACATGAATTTTAAAATTGTTAGTTTGTTTTATTTCATTTTTTACATTTTTAAATTATTAGACTAAAGCAGTAGTAGGATATACCGTAAATCCTCTAATATTGGCCTGTATTCAATTAACGGCCGGGTATCACATTTTGGCTGGTGTCGGAGTCGGCGGAGGTGAATAATGGCCGGTTTTTTATTGTGGCCGGGTGGAATGTGGTAACAAGCAAGTGCCACAGGGGGGCGGTTGTGTCATCCGTCTCACTTTTGATTTGCCAGTGATAGACCGCAAGGGTAACTTTAACTGTGCGGAGACGAAGAGGAGGCGAAAATTTTATATCAACTTCAAAGAGAACGTGCTGATTGTGCTGCAGAACACTCTGGGGAGCAGTAGCAGGGGTTGTATGAACTAGTCACTAGTCGACTTCACCGCTCTATAGTGACTTTTTATGCCTGTCATCGACTAGTCGCTGTCACGTGATAATGACCGGCAAGATGCAGTCCTCGGAAAAGACAGCATCCTGCTGTCAGCAGGTGACAAGCTCCTGTGCGTCGGGAGGCTACGCGCTGTGCCAGAGCGTCGGTACTGACACCCGCCGTAAAACGGACATTTAACAAAATTGTGACCTTTACCCTCTTGCAATTTAACCTTCCCCTCACCCCCATCCTAACCTTAACCAGCTTGCACATGCAAAGCTCTGATCATTGACGCGCTCCAGACATCTGCGTCCTGAGCATGGCCACAGTAACATTATCAAATCAGGTGTCGCCACCTGATTTGATAATGTTACTGTGGCCGTGCTCAGGACATTATCAAATCAGGTGTCGCCACCTCAAAAACTAATTTAACACGCGATCGTTCATGTCGGCTCATTTCCTTTTATGTTTTCTGTCTTTTATTCTTTTATTTGTGCCTGATGCCTTTCGCTGTTGTGGATCGGGGCGCATCACCTGTTTTGTCCTCGGTGACACACCTAACTGATGTGGTCGGCGAGCAGCGCACACTCTGCTGTTTTTGCGGTCGGTAGATCTTTTAGAACTGCAGTTCAAAGGTAACTCATAAGGTGAATATATATGAAGCCAGGTAGCAGTTTTTCTTAAGGACTGAGAGGAGATGCAGGAAGATAATAAACAGGCAGGACAGAAAAATAGTCAAATAAAAACAAGTTTTTGTACCTGGTGGACACCACTGAAGGTAATCAGAAGTGAGGAACAGAAAATGAAAAAATTATTTTAATGTTTAGAGCAGCAGGAACTCCGAGAGGCTGCAGGCGCATCAGTGAGTTTGCGGCCGCTGCGCAGGGGGAGGGGGGAGAGGGCTGAAGCAGAAACTACCGTTGTTAAAAGAAATGTGTTTAACTTTGAAAATGTGGGCGCAATTTTAATTGTCAAAAACTCCAGCAAACCTTTTAGTTCATTTTGCTCAAATAGAAATTGAGGCCTGCCTATAATTCTGGTCCTCCTTCCAATAAAGGCCTGGAGCTTGATGAGCTTGAGTCAAATACAGGCCCGGGCCTGTATTAGAGGATTTACGGTAAGTATGGAATACCCTTAGTGGAGCATCACATTTCTTTAGCCTTTTTATGTGATGCATTTAAAGATTTCTGTATTGAGTCTTTGCCTGTGAATATATTTGCTATTTTTATTGCTGTAAATATTCCTTAATAAAGAAGAATCAGTCAAATTGTAATGCTAACTGTCCTCTGAAGTTACTGGATTTCAAGGTATATTCATCTATTAATTTTAGGAGTTTAAAGAGAGTTTCTGTGTACTCTGAACAATCTGAATTTGGAGAAATAGAGTTTAAGTCTGACAGATAGGACCTGTCAGACAAACTCAATGCTCCTCTGCAGTGTTGCCATGAAAGCATTTCATTTATATTATAATTATTATAAGTGACAATAAGCAAACGTTTATTTAATGATTATTTAACTTATGAGTTTTAAAAGTTCTTCTGTCTTGTGCTGTGAATAAACACCATAGAATAGAACCAGTCTTAGATCAAAGTGAGCCTGGAAGGACCTTGACGCAACAGTCTCTTCTGTAGATTAAAGCTCCAGTTGGAGACTTACAGTTGTGGTCAGAGGTTTACATACACTTGTAAAAAAATATAATATAATGGCTCTACTGAGTGTCCCGTTATTTCTAAAACTCTGATTTTTCTCTGATAGAGTGATTGGAATAGATACTTCTTTGTCACAAAAAACATTCATGAAGTTTGGTTCTTTAATGTCTTTATTATGGGTTAACAGAGAAGAGTGATCACATTTGCTGAGTCACAAATATACATACAGCAGTGCTAATATTTGGTTACATGTCCCTTAGCCATTTTCACTTCAATTAGGCGCTTTTGGTAGCCATCCACAAGCTTCTGGCAAGCTTCTGGTTGAATCTTTGACCACTCCTCTTGACAGAATTGGTGAAGTTCAGTTAAATTTGATGGCTTTCTGACATGGACTTGTTTCTTCAGCACTGTCCACATGTTTTCAATGGGGTTTAAGTCAGGACTTTGGGAAGGCCATTCTAAAACCCTTATTCTAGCCTGATTTAGCCATTCCTTTACCACTTTTGATGTGTGTTTGGGGTCATTGTCCTGTTGGAACACCCAACTGCGCCCAAGACCCAACCTTCGTGCTGATGATTTTAGGTTATGTTGAAGAATGTGAAGGTAATCCTCCCTCTTCATTATCCCATTTACTCTCTGTAAAGCACCAGTTCCATTGGCAGCAAAACAGCCCCACAGCATAATATTCCCACCACCATGCTTGACTGTAGGCATGGTGTTCTTGGGGTTAAAGGCCTCGCCTTTCCTCCTCCAAACATATTGCTGGGCATTGTGGCCAAAAAGCTCGATTTTTGTTTCGTCTGACCACAGAACTTTCCTCCAGGAGGTCTTATTTTTGTCCATGTGATCAGCAGCAAACTTCAGTCGAGCCTTAAGGTGCCGCTTTTGGAGCAAGGGCTTCCTTCTTGCACGGCAGCCTCTCAGTCCATGGAGATGCAAAACACGTTTGACTGTGGGCAATGACACCTGTGTTCCAGCAGCTTCTAATTCTTGGCAGATCAAGCTTTTTGGTGATTCTTGGTTCACTCTTTACCCTCCTGACCAATTTTCTCTCAGCAGCAGGTGATAGCTTGCGTTTTCTTCCTGATCTTGGCAGTGATGAAACAGTGCCATGCACTTTATACTTACAAACAATTGTTTGCACTGTTGCTCTTGGGACCTGCAGCTGCTTTGAAATGGCCCCAAGTGACTTTCCTGACTTGTTCAAGTCAATAATTCGCTTTTTCAGATCCATGCTGAGCTCCTTTGACTTTCCCATTGTAGCGTTTGTGGGCGTTTGTATCCAATGAGCCCTATTTACCTCGCCTAAGAGAAGTCACCAGCTGTAGTCACTCATAATCACTCACAAGAAGTTAAGAGGCCATGCTATGAAGCTCAGTTCACTGAGTTCTAAGTCACCAAAATTGCTAGTTCATGTTGCTGTATGTATATTTGTGACCCAGCAAATGTGATCAATTTTCTCTGTTAACCATAATAAAGACATTAAAGAACCAAACTTCATGAATGTTTTTTGTGACAAAGAAGTATCTGTTCCAATCACTCTATCAGAGAAAAATCTGAGTTTTAGAAATAACGGGACACTCAGTAGAGCCATTATATTATATTTTTTACAAGTGTATGTAAACCTCTGACCACAACTGTATGTCTCCAAATGACCGATACTGAAGAGGTGACCTGTTGATTGAAAAACAGACCATTTCCGGAGGCTACATACCCCCCTTTTCAAGGACACGGGGTCCTGGCAGAAACCACGGGTCGTTGAATAATCCCAGAGGCCCTGGGGACTCAGTCGAAGAAGGAAAGGTTAGTTCCCAGGCAAAGGCATCAGGAGTGAGGAAAGGCAACCCCCCACACCAGAGAATAGTCAATGGTACTCCCAAACATGAAGAGATAATTCCAAACAGGCAATGATAATTCCACTTAACGTAATGCTTAGGCAGTAAGCAAACGAGCAAGGACCGGCCCCAGGCAAACCGTAGAACTCCAGCAACCACGGCAGGAACCACAGGATGTCCAGACCCAAACGAACCGGACCCACAGGCAGCAAAATCAGGCGACGAGGCCAAGAGGCGCTCCCAGGGAACGAGGACCACAGGTGAAACTCAGGAGAGGACATGCAGGGCACTTGAATGTAGACACACATAGATCACATCTGATGCTAAATAACAAATAAAAAGAAACCTAGCCCTAAATGTACCTATGTGCTATGTGAAAGCAAATTATGTGAACAGAGTTCAGGTGAATGAAATGGATGCTGTAAACTATGTGTACTGGATATGTGTTGCAAAAAGAACAAATTAACAAAACCCTATTCGTAAGGGGAAATCAACGCTTTGGAGCAAAAATGTTATCAAAACAGAAGGGCAAAATAATCTGTAGCCCATGACTGGTAAAATCAAAATAAAGGAGATCATAATAGAAATGACGAAAAGGAATCAGCTGTAATGAAATAAGGCAGAAATGTAAATCTATGGATATATCTTTAAAATAAGTAGTAATATAAAGAAGAAACACTAAAATGTAAATCATCGACATTAGTAATCAAACCTATTTGTGAATATACTCAATAAGGAATCAGAGATTAGTAGATAAAAATAAAAAGTGGAATTTGGATAAACACAACAGTTTATGGAATACTCCCTCTGACTGTTAAGACTTAACCATTACAGAATTCCAGGAACCCACAGCATGACCATCTCAAGTCACCCAAGTCTGCATGTCATGTATAGACAGGAAGTACAAACATGCTCACACACAAACACAAACAACTTGTGTAACTTGAAACAGAGAACTATGGGACAGGCGAACCTGGATAATTGAGATCACCCCCCTTTTGAAGATGAAGGCCTAACCGGAGGCACAGGAGGTGCAGGCAGAGGTTCAGGAGCGAGAGGTGCAGGTGGAGGTACAGGACCGGACGGCGCAGGTGGAGGCACCTGGGCAGCCAGGGCTTCATGAACTACCAGTAAGAGAGCTCGAGATAGGCGGCCACCGACGTTGCGGACCGAGTCCCCTAGAGAGGTCAACCGTGCAGAGAAGTGACGGAACAGGAACAACGCCAACCCCAGGATCTGCCGACAACTCACGCAGCACCCTGTTTACCGCACCAACCTGAACCATGGTCGGACCATTGAATGTAACACGATCCACCACAGCTGGAGAAAGATCAAAGGAGATATTATCATAAAAAGGAGAAAACTCCACAACAGACCTATGCTCACCAGGATGCAAGTAATATAGAGAGACCTCACCTACGTGGACCACAGCACTACGTGGAACTGTCACCCATAGGGTTTGAGACAGAAGCACAACACGCATGGACATGCCATGATGCTCATAGGAAACATCCGCTTCACGAGCAGGGGTATTAACCAACCAGCGTTCACCAACAACAACAGCCATAGATTGAACAACATGTGAACGTGGAGTTGCAGCCATAGGACATTTAGAATCTCCCGACAACTCATCCATGCCACACACACCAGTGGCACCGCCACGCAGAAAAGTTGTGCCTGGACACAAGAAGTGTAGGCCACGTGGGAGCGAACACACACGCAGATCCGGAACCAACCGGAACGACTGGAGGCATATGCAACTTGACAAAATTTATTGTTCTTCAACCAGAATAAAACTTGAGACTGTCCTGTTCTGCCCGAAATATAAACATGGATGTGCCCAAGGGATTGTCTCTCCTTCATTAGCGCCTTTTGAGAAGGACACCCAGGTCAATGGAACAATCAGATCCTGCTATTTCCATCTCAGGAGAATAGCTAGGATTAAGCCGCTGCTATCACGTAAACATCTGGAAACTGTCATCCACGCCTTCATTACCACCACTGGACTACTAAAACTCACTTTATGCAGGCATCAAGCAGGCCTCCATAACGAAACTACAAAAGGTCCAAAATGCAGCAGCCAGGTTACTGACTGGTACCAGGAGATCTGAACACATCACGCCTGTCTTGGCATCCCTACACTGGCTTCCAGTCTCTTAGAATTTAGTTTAAAGTTCTGGTGTTTGTTTTTAAATGTTTAAATGAGTTGGCTCCACGTTATCTGGCGGATCTGATCCATCCTTATGTTCCCGCAAGGAACCTTCAGTCAGCACAACAAGGACTGTTGGTCATTCCTAAACACAGACTACAATCTCGAGGGGGTCGTGCTTTCTCGGTGCTGGGAACGAGGCTCTGGAATGAGCTACCTATATGTGTTAAACAGGCCACCACGCTCAGCAAGTTTAAGAGCCAGCTGAAAACACATTTTTATTCTTTAGCTTTTATTCAAGAAGAGTCCCGTTAACGGATGGCTTTGCACTTTTGCTGCCCCACCTAGATTTTATCTGCATGTTTTGTTGGTTTTTAATTGGTTTTATATGTTTTTTTTATGTTTATTTCTGCTGTGCAGCACTTTGTTTGGTCCTTGGGCCATGTGAAAGCACTACATAAATAAAGTTTTAGTTTGTTATTTAGTAGTTGGCGTGAGTGTCGTCAACCCAATTACCTACATTTACCACAGATGTCATCGGGAGATCCAATAGGTAAGATGAAAGCTAGCTCTCTAGCATCTGGATTGACACTTAATGGATAGCACTGCCCAATGAGGAAGCCAAGTGAGTCTGAAGTGCCATCGGGTCCTTCGATGTCACTAGAGCAATTGCAGACCAGACCATGGCCAGGGACACGAGGTACGGAGGGATCCTCCCCATGAGAAGGGTGGCAATCGAGGTGCTCACGTCCCGACCATAGTCGGACAGGCAAGTGGTCAGCATCTGTGTATGAGCATAATCAACATTCACAAAAGAATGCAATTCGTTCACAGCGGCAATTGTTTTATGGAAAATGTTGCTATGAGTGTTGAGTACCACCATAATCTGTTGTTCAGACATGCCCAGCTGTCTTAAAGCACGCCGTTGCTGCCGTACCTGCTTACACAGGGCCGGATATTCTCTGTTAAGCTCATCAATGTGTCGACGAACTGTGTTAATCTTGATCGAGTTGACTGAAGAGAATCTGAAATTTAAAAGAAAGCCAATTGTATTAGCCACTGAGAAAAATCCGTCCAGGAAACACTTCGGTCTAATGCTGATACCTGAAAGATCATTGTTCGAAACCATGAATGTAAGCGCCTGGAATAGAATGTGATAGACGTCAGCTTCTGTGTGCTGCATCAGGGTACTAGTCTAGCTGGCTCCAGTTTCCAAGAGGTTGCTGAAGGAATTACCATCTTGTCAGTACACGCCATAGCGGGGTCAAATTTAACAAAAATCTTTAGTGTGAACAGGCAATGGTTAGTTATTATTAGACCTGGGCGGTCTCGGAGCATGACACCCGAAGAGGGCCCAGGTTCGTACAGATGCGTTAGAGTAGGCTGTGAATGAATCTCAGTTGTGGTCGACATCAGAGAGACACACGCAACTAGCAAAACATATTTTGTCAGTCCTGGAAACGGAAACCAAGAAGGTTTTAGACTGTAGACTGGTGCGGCCTTGTGAGGGTTCGGCGCAGGTGAGAGCTCTGGAGGGCCCTCGGTCGACACGCAGGTGCAGTCAGGGAGATCAGGGTCAGCCCGTAGTGGTACAGGGTGCCATTTAACCCCCCGTCTGGTAGGTGAGTCAACAACCTCAGGGGAAGAGGTCACCAGCACCAGCTATAGTGGAGTAGGGTCAGTGATGTCATGAGCCCCTCCTTCGGCAGGTGGGGTCTCCACTGCAAGGTGCTGGGCTTCAGCTGGAGTCTAAGCACCACCATCAACACCCCCCCCCCCCCCCCCAATTTCTTGATTCTCTGGAGAATCCTTTGCATTATCTCCTCCAGTGGTTCCACAGTCATCCCCAGAACAGAACCAGCCTTTTTTATTAGGCTGTTGAGCCTTTTCAGGTCCCTGCTAGGTTGCCGATATTACTTTTATCCAAATTTTTTTTTTAATTATTTTCGTCGTCGTCTTCCTCCGCTTATCCGAGTCCGGGTCGTGGGGGCAACATCCCAACTAGGGAGCTCCAGACCGTCCTCTCCCCGGCCACCTCCACCAGCTCCTCCGGCAGGACCTCAAGGCGTTCCCGGACAAGATTGGAGATGTAACCTCTCCAACGTGTCCTGGGTCGACCCGGGGGCCTCCTGCCAGCAGGACATGCCCGCAACACCTCCACGGGGAGGCGTCCAGGAGGCATCCTGACCAGATGCCCTGTAGGAGCCAAAAGTAGTGTTCTGTGTGTACGTGCAGTTTGACATCCTGTTTATCAGTCCAGCTTCTGCGTACGTGCAGTTTAACATTTTGTTTTTCAGTCCAGCTTATGTAACTTCCAGTAAGTCTTAAGTTCTAGGACCATATTGGGAAGTGAAAACAGCACCCCATCTTTTCCCGAAGTCAAAGGAATGTGGGAGTAATGCCAGGGACAAAAAGTATAAAATAAGCCTGCATCTTGGTCGCAGGAGGGCTTTTGCAGGAGGTTCCAGCCGAGGCTATCTTAGTTCCAGGCTGAATGCTGTCCCCATGAGTTGCTGGTGATATATTGCTGAATTGTACAAATAAATGCCCCACGCTGTGTTTGGACAAAGCTGTCTGACTCTTGTGTTTTGATAAGGCAAAAGAACCACATTTGGTGACCACGAAGGGGGAGTAGAGGCGTGCTCTTCGGATCGGTTCACGGTCCACGGAACTTGACTCCTGGGCCCTGATAGGTAAGAACAATTTTTGTTCAATTTTGGAGTTACTCTGTGGATTGTGAACTGGTCTGTGAGAATTACATGCCCTGCTCATAATTTAGAAGTTATAACAACAAGAGAAGGCACTTGTCCAGAGCAGTGGTGAAAAAATGTTCACACATGTGTGAAGTCAGCTGAGTCATTTTGATGACGGACAAATTTTAAGTGTCAAATTAAAGGTGGGACAGCAAATTGGAATAGAATTTTAACAGCTGATAAGGTTCTGAGTAATCCAGCCTGCTGACTCGGTAGAGCAGAGACGGGGATTTAAGATAACAGTTGAAGAAAAAGCGCTGAAGTTGTGACAAGAGATAAGCTTTGCCTGTAGTTCGGTTATTCCCCGGGGATTGGTAAATTTCATGAGAGTTGTTGGCAAAGGCATGTGAGGCCTGATGATGACGTCATAGTTTGCAGCAAAGAGGATGTGAAAACAAAGCTCCGGAGCTCGGGAGCTGTGTGTTGCTGGAGAAGTTTTGTGTTGCTGTAGAAGTTGTGTGTTGCTGTGTGTGCGCTGAGACCAGCGTGTGTGTGTGTATGAGGCGCCGATGGTAGAAGGAGGAGGAAGTTGGAAAAAAACTAGGAAAAGCCTTAAACGGTGTAAAACAGATCAACAATATTCACTGCAGTGCTAAATTTGATGTTTAAGGTTATACAAATTTCAAAGTCTGTGATCCTGTTCTGATTAGTCTTTAAACAGAAAATCAGAAGTTAAAAAATAATAATAATAATAAGTTTTTAAAGTGACATATATATAAATAAAAATATATACTGAAGTGCACACCCAGAGGAAAATTTTACTGCTCAGTGTTATCTTTTCTTAAGCTCAGGAGACAAAGATTTGACTCTCACTCTAGTCTCATTTCAGTTTTGTTATTTTCTCATCTATTTCTCCTAAAATTCACTAGGAGAAATAGAGTGAGACATAAAGTAAGGTATAGGAGTCATATTTGAGACTTTATAGAGACATCTTAGAGAACTTCTTTTGAACCTTGTTATGTCTCCTTAATTACATCCCCTGAGGCCAAGGAGCAAAAATAGAGCTTCAGAGGAGATCTACATATACGTCTCCTTTGAGACCCCATCCATCCATCCATCCATCCATTTGTTTGAAAAGCAAAGAATAAAACAAAATTCCAAACTACAAACTTATTTATTAGAAATGCCAGATGCTTAACTGCAGTTTTCAAAAAACATCCCAGAGGTGAGCTCTCAAAAAGCAAAATACTGCAAAGGCAGCCTAACAAAACTGACAGTCAAATTATATTTTTCAAATAATTGTTGTGTTACATAACATTTCTATAAGCTCTAAAAATGGCTTGAATATATTCCTGTGCGTAGAACATTTACAGAACCTGAACATGCCTGGTGTAAGTGCAACTTTAACAACAATCATTGAACAGCTCTCGGCACAGCTGCATGAGAATGAAAAACAGAACAACTCACAGATTTTCAGCCCTCATGAGTTCAATTTCCTATTTTGCCATGTCTAGGTATTTTTGGCTCTCGTGCGACATTTGTTTATCAGTGCCTTTTTAACCTTAGTTTTCTCAACCGGTGTCCATCCAGCCAGAGTCCCACATCGCATGACGTAAGCTACAAGAAAAAAGTAAAGCATAAATAATAAATCCACTTACCACACATACAATTAAAGATTTGTGTTTATTATTTGAAATTAGTTGCCCTGAGTATATGAGAATAAGCATAGTTTTTTGAATGACACATTTTAACTACCTAAAATATCATATTTTAATGACTATTGATTCCATTCATTTGTTCTTATCATTACACATCTGAGTATGGGAATTTGATAACAAAACGCCACAAATCTAAACTTTAGAAAGTTCAATCAGTACTCACTTAGAATCCCATTGACTCTGGACTTGTCCAGGACCCTCTTCCCTTTCGGCACTTTTCCATGTTTTCCAAATGCCACTGCATTTTGGCAATCTTCTGGACTGAAGAACTCATCAAAAAGAAGATGGAACAAGTGGAGGCAGTCCTTCCTTGCCTCAGAGTGGATTGCAACCAGACGTGTTGAAGAAAGAAAAAGGCCACTTTCTGGATACAATTCTTGCTTCCCAAATGCCTTCTTTGTAGTTCCAGATCCACCATGTGGCAGCACCTGCTCCGCTCTATCCAGAAAGCTCCTCAATGACTCCATCTGTTCGCCACCTATAACACAAAAAAATAAAATATTACTTATTTGAAAAGCCTCTTCTTCATCCATCTATCATCTATACTCGCTTTGTTTAATGGGGGCTGATGCCTAGCTCCTGCAGCCAGGGTAAAGTTGGACAGGTCACTAGTCCATTGCAGGGCAACATAGACACACAGGACAAACAACCATGCACACACACTCACATCTAAGAATAATTTAGAGACATCAAATAACTTGACCGTAATATTTTGACTGTGGAAGGAAGCTGGAATACCTAGAAGGAACCCATAAATGGGGAAAACATGCAAGTTTCGTGCAGAAAAAACCCAGATTTGGGATTTGGACCTTCTTGCATCAAGGCAACATTGCAGCAGCAGCTTATCCATAGAAGCTTGGGCTCCACCATCCATGATATGAAGAGGAAAAGATGTCAAAAATATATATACATAATGTAAATCCATATATTTACTATTAGTGTGAGTGCTTAAATTCAATCTAAATTATTTACATATAATTTCCACCAGCTGTCACATTAAACAGTGAATTTCCCCCAACAGACTCACTAATTTCACTCCTCAGACACTGAAAAATGCACTCCTGAACTGCAGCTAAACAGCCAATCATGTTTTATTGCTAGGTAAAACTGGAACAATTCTGGCCAATAAACATCACCGAATTTATTGTCTCTGAGGCATAGCGCCCCAGCTACATGAAATTGTATGCTGAATAGTGTTGGGCATCGAGCATGGATTGGAACCGGTTCCAATTGTTCATTTTTCCCGGAATCGCTCAACGTTTTTATTTCAATTCCTAGTTTCCATTCCTAGTATGCTGACGGAAGAGGAATCCGCGGCCGATCTCCATGAAAAATAAACGTCATCTGCAAATTGTGAACAACGCTTTTCAGAGCGGATCACACCAGCTGTCTGTGTGCAGCACCAAGTCTCCCCCTCCCCTCACCCGGATATAAACAAATGTGTCTGGTTGTGCTGCAAGTCTTTTTCTTTTTTCTCCAAAACATGTTTTTGTCTAAATCAGGGGTGTCAAACATGCGGCCCGCAAGCGGGTTAAATCCGGCCCGCGAGATGGTTGTGAAAACTTTATTTTCATACTTTACAATGTAGAGTGAAAATAAACTTATCTTTGTGAGCAAGTTTTCTCTGTAACCAGTATTAATAAAACAAAGCTGCGCTCAAGGCTCATACAAGAACTTGAATCCCATCCTGAAGTTGGCTGCCACTCAGGATGTGACTTCTGATATTGATGTGCTGGTGAAAGCTAAAAGATGTAAAGTAAAATGAGTCAAATATACTTTAAGTGCTGCATGGAACTGATCTTGCCATGTGATCTGTAAGCTCTTTGAATCACTAAGGAATTTTTTATTATGTATTGATTTTTTATTTTTTTCAAATGTTCAAGTACACTTCAGGTGTACACTGTCCTCAGGCTCCAGCCTTGTTTTATATTGATTGTATTAAAACAAAGAAAACAATCTGAAGTTTTTTTTTTTTTTTTTTTTTTTTTTTTTTTATTTACCGGTCCGGCCCACTTGGGACTAGATTTCCTTCAATGTGGCCCCTGAGCTAAAATGAGTTTGACACCCCTGGTCTAAATGAAGGTGATGTTGTTGTTCATATAATTAAAATTCATGCTGAAGTAAAAATTATTTCATCAAGTAGGACCTGTGGTTAGCTGGCTCATGTAAAACATGTCATGTCTTCAAAGAATCGGAATCGGTAGGAACCAGAATCGAAACGAGGAATTGGAATCGGAATTGTTCAAAATCAAACAATGCCCAACCGTAATGCTGAAAGGCACTGGATTGGATAGCTTTTCCCCTCTCTTTCTCTCTCACTCTCTCTCTCTCTCTCTCACACACACACACACACACACACACACACACACACACACACACACACACACACACACACACACACACACACACAGACACACACACACAAAATAATCTGGGCTGCACTTAAATGTGTGGAACACAGAAAAATGTTTTTGAATAGTTATTTCTGATTCTAACGGGTCACTCTGAGTTCTTCATGCAGGCTGAACATGAAAATAGTCTCCTACACCTTTCACCCGCAGTAGCTTCTGATAGAAAACAGACAGTGAAACTCTAGGATTAGAAAATCCTGACATATCTACGTCACACTGTCACTAACATTCATGGACTCACCCATCTGGACTCATGAGTAGGGATGAGTACCGAATTCGGTACTTTTTAAGGTACCGACCGAATTCCATAGTACCGACCGAACACCGATTCACGTCATTTCAAACGGTGCCTCGTTTCGGTACTGCCAAGACAGTTGCGCATGCGCAAGAGCGTTATGTCGCCGGTCCCTGCGAGCCCGTTGTAAACAGAGCAAGCATGGTAGAAAGAACGCACGCTAAAGCTTGGGTCCACTTCACTAAATGTGATGGGTAACTGGGTGATGAAACTAGCGACAGACAACGATCTAAGTGAGACATCCTCATCTTAATCTGCTCCAGTAGGTAAATAAAATGTTTAAGATAACGTTACCTTGATTTGTTAGCTTCCGTTTCGCTAATGGTGCGTTCGCTTTCTCCTCGGAACTCCGAATTTCTGACTAGAAGAACATGAACGCGCTCTAAAGTTTGGCTTTACTTTACTAAATGTGACAGGTGACTGGGTGAAGGTAAAACCAGTGACAACGATCTAAGTTTGAGGCATCATCGTTTTAATCTGCTCCAGCAGCTAAATAAACCGTTAAAGATAACGTTAGCTTGATATGTTAGCTTCCATTGCCACCGTTGTTATCAGCTAATGGTGCGTTCGCTTTCTCCTCGGAAATTCTAACTTCCCAGTAGGAAAAATCAAATGAAAAAGGACGGCAAAAGGAATGAAGATACACAGTAAATTTAGTTCACAGTAAAGATGTTTGCTTCAGTTTAATTATCAGCTTATAAAACTACAAGGACGATGTTAAAATACAAACTTGTATGTTATTTATTGTGATATTTACCAAATATTGTTATATATTGAGAAAAAATATATATTTAATTATAAAAGAGAATTAAAATAATAAACACTCAAAAGTATCGAAAATTGGTACCGTTAAGTACCGGTATCGACTCGTAGGTACCGGGAATTAGTACCGGATCGATTCAAATGTCAAAGGTACCCATCCCTACTCATGAGGAAGGTTGTTGTTTTTTAGCGTCCAGGCTAGTAGAAGCTAACTGTTTGCATTAGCAACAACACCACAGAGCAGAACTCCTGCAGGCTTGAGTTATTTGTGGAGATAAAATATTAATGTTGCAGAACAAACGGAGGCAGTGGTAAAATCACAATATTTGTAGCCAATCAGAAGTGAGATGTCCAAATATCGGGAAATAAGACTCCAAATCTTGTCATCTGAAGCTACTTTCCCGCCAGCTTACTTGTACTTCCTGAAACATGCACATCTGAAAATTTTCCCCTCAGAGTATGACATACAATAGGGCTGGACGACAAATCAATAGGGCTGTGCAGTGGTTAGAGCTGTTGCCTTGCAGCAAGAAGGTCCTCGCTTCCCGGTCTGGGATCTTTCTGCATGGAGTTTGCATGTTCTCCCTGTGCATGTGTGGGTTCTATCCAGGTACTCCGGCTTCCTCCCACTGTCCAAAACATGACTGTTAGGTTGATTGGTCTGTCTAAATTGTCCTTGGGTGTGAGTGTGTGTGTGCACGGTTGTTTGTCCTGTGTGTCTCTGTGTTGCCCTGCGATGGACTGGCTCTCTGTCCTGGGTGTACCCCGCCTGATTGCCCATTGACCGCTGGAGATAGGCAACAGCCGCCCCGCGACCCTACATGGACAAGCGGGTTCAGACGATGGATGGATAATTCATTATTTTTTTTGTTTTATCATGTGTATTGTAATAAAACAAATTTGCCATTTTTCTTACCTAAATTTAAAAAAGTGTTTCTTTCACCTGAGACGCCTTGCAAAAATCAAGCATATGCTGTCGAGAGCCCACCTGGAGCGGGTACTGCATGCCTTTGTTATTTCTAGGCTTGATTACTGCAACTCTCTATATGCAGGGTTGTGTCAGTCATCACTGCGTCACCTACAGGTTGTGCAGAACAGCGCAGCCAGGTTCCTGACTGGGACCAGGAAACGGGACCACATCAGTCCGGTTCTGGCCTCCCTGCACTGGCTTCCAGTTTGCTATCGTGCACAATTCAAAATCCTCATCTTTGTTTATCATTTCTTCCGATGATGGTGTGTGGTGAGGCAATTGCATTCCCACTAATGTTGTACAGCCTGTTGATGTCATCTGCTACCTCCTTAATAAACTACTTGGACTACATCACTGTGGAGTGCCAATCCTTCTGACCGAGGACAACTCAGTTGAAGCGTGATCGGCAATCAGTGCAAACATTCAGTACAGTTGGTGTTGGTTAAGAATCTGGCAGCAGCATTTTGAACCTTCTTAAAATGAAAATAAAGAAGCTATTTTGGAAATGAAGAGAGATGCACTGACACATAATGCCCTTTTTTTCCGAAGGGTGGGGAGGTGGGGGTGAGGGCACCACAAAGCATTTGTGCTTAGGTCACTCAAATGGCTAGGACCAGCCCTGCATTTAATAATCGATCATCAGGGTTGCTGTACAGTTGAAACTCCAGTCCACATCCAGACAGAATCATCTTCTCTTTTGTCTCATGATTTCTGCCTACAACGTTTTCCTTTTGTTTCTAACAACATTCTCACTTTCAAGTGAAGCACATTCCTCTTCTTGTTTTGACATTTTGTTTCTTGTACTCTTGATCTACATTTCTGGTTGGATGCAATCTCTCCTCCTCAGCCATGGACCTGTTGGCACATTTAACCACTGGTTGGTCAGGTGCTGCATGCTGGTATCTTTTTTTTCTCTCGCCTGCTGATGGTAACGCTTTGTGTGTGGCACATCACAGCAGTGGAGTGTGTCTGTGGCGTATTTGTACAAAAAGAAACTTTTCTTGGAATGCGTCTTCTGCTGTTAGGAAAGGCGGCGTTCGAGGGGACTATGGATGACTGGTGTTTACTAGAAGACGGACATATAATTCTTTTCAGAAATCTCGGGATTTCAACTAATACATGAGCAAAAAAATGGTACTCTCCATACCCTAGAAAATAAGTCCCAGTTTGCTAAGAGAAAAAAAATTTGAAGAGGCGGTACTGCGTATCAGTGAGTACCGGCCCACTTATAGCCTTACACATTAGCATTGGAACGGCCTCTTCTGGTACAGAGCAGCACCGGAATTTGGTTTCACACACAGGTCAGATTAGCATTTTCGGTTATGAGGAGATTTTTTTTACAGACCACCTTCCCAGCAGTCAGACTGGGACTAAATAGACACTATAGACTGGTTGGCCAGCCGAAGTTACACGCGTATCTCTTAGCAAAGCTTGTGATTGGCCTGGCGGCAGCAATGAAGTGATAGCACCCAAAACAATAAGCTTTTGCGTTCTTTGCCCTTCATGAAGCACGCAAGATGTCTAATCTCAAATCAGATCAGCCATGGAGTAACAGAAATTATAATTATAATTCTCTTTCTTTGCTTGCTGAAGATAGGATCCAGCTAGAAATAGATGGAGCAGTGAGGAACGAGAAAGTGTTTCAGGAGCTTTCACAAGCCATTGCTGCACAAGGATTCAGCCAAACTTCAAAACAAAACAAATAAAATAAAATAAAATTAAATGCAAGTACAGGACAATCAAGGACCACAATGATCAGAGTGGATCAGACAGGTGACAGTGGAAATGGTTTCAAGAAATGGACGCCATTTATGGACAAAGACCCACGAGCAATGCTCTTATCTTTTTAGGTATCGATAGGATGTAATGCATAAAAGGCCTGCACTAGTCTCCATCATGTGTGGTTGTGCCTGTCCAGACAAAAGTCTAGCTCCTAGCTAGGACCTAGCAGCTAGCTTGGACATAGCTTAGTAGCTAGCCATAATACATGTCACAGATTGTGTGTGAGTGCCACAGAAAATATGGGGATTAATATAATCTTTTTTCATGAAAGGAGATATTGCTATGGATTTGTTCTGGATTGAGACAGAGGAGAAGTCCTCCGACACCGAGGGCACGGCAGCTGTAGCCGAGCCTAGCTGCAGCCGCGGCCCGTCTCAGTCTCTGGCAGGGCAAGGTGAGTGTAATCATGTTATGTGAATAGAAAACTAATTTTCCGTATACTAAAAGTGGTTTCTTCATCGACTTTTATTCAGCTAAAAGGAGGAGGACAATGTCTGTTCACATACATAGGTAGATACAAAGAGGACTAGAATACTCTGAGCATGACTCCTCAGGTGTGGAAAGTTATCTTCTTTTAGAGAGGAATAAAAATCCAGCAGGGACACAGACCTGAAGAACTCTGCGTGTCAGGCTGCAGATCCATGAGTTCCATCTGAACATCACCTGGAGCATTATCCACACTGCAGTTGAAGGGAGAAGAAACTATGTCCATTTGTTTTTCAAGAGCTTTAAAATCTTAAAATCACTTTGAACACTCTGCAGGCAGTGCATCTAACATGGCTGAGTACTTGCGGAGGTGATTGACTGATCGCGTGGCCTCCTTTAGTGGGTCAGATGATTGTCCTTCACTTGGTTTGAGATAAGCTGCAACTTCCTCAAGAAAGCCTTTACCGCACTGTACCTCTCATGCACAAAAAGTCCCCTGCACTGCAGTTTGATATGTACTTGGTTCATTAGTGCAGTCACATCCACTGCAGATCCCAGGTCTGCCACCCAGTCTTCAACTGAAAACTCTGGGACATCATGTCCTGTCTTCGCACAGAAAACCTGAATCTGATCTCTCAGATCCCAGACGCTTTTCAGTACCTAAGCCACCTGACAGACCAGTGGTAGCTGATGTCACCATGTTCCATCCCATTTTCCTCCAAAAGAGCAACAAATTGTCTGTGATTTAATGCTCTTGCTCTGATGAAGTTAACTGTTTTAGTGTCATACGGGCAAAGTGTGTGTTTATTGTGGTTTTCCTTCCAGTGTGGTGTGTTTTTAGTGTGTATTTTTTTTTTTTACTTAGTTTAGTGCATGGGATGCTTTTATTTTGGGAACCCAGGAAACTGGGAGGGTGTGTGATTTTATTTTGACAAGCTTGGACAGATGACATCCGGACCGGAGCAATTATCTGCACCGGTGGCAGATTAGGAGCGCCTTTTCTTTTGGTGGAGACGGTGGCAGGAAGTGGAGAGTCGCCGGGTGAAAGGACATCGATTGTCTGTGACGAGGCTTCATGGAGATGTGGGCAGGGCATTCCTCTGCCCTGGTGTGTGAGTAGCGGCCTGTGACAAGGTGTGACCCGCGGTGTGCGATCGAGCAGTGACTGCCGTTAAATTGCACTGACAGGTGGACACGCGATGGAGGAGGACGAAGGCGTGGCGCGGTGACGCGAACGAGCCAGTGACTGATCTGCAGAAGGAAGCGGCCGATCGAGGGAAACGGCGGTGCGGCAGACACGCGTCTTGAAGGAGGAGGCAAGCTATCGAGGGAAGAGGAAACCGGCTGCGTGGCGGGCAAGCGTCCCGAAGGAGGAGGAATCTGCCCCGCAGCGTCCAGATAAGGCTGCAGACTCACCGGGCCCAGTTCCGGCAACCGTTTATAGTGGCCTAAGGCTTTTTTTTAATGATGTTTTAATTAGTATTTTCAATAAACCCCGGTGCGGTGGTTAACGGCTGATTCCTTTCATCTCTGGCAGTCGCTCTCAACTTACCTGGTGTAACCCTTGGGTGGGATTTTGTATCTTGTAGATATATAGTATAGCCCACCCACCCGGTAGGAAGGTGCCACATTAGTAACAACATCAACAAAGTGCTCCATCTTTAAAACTGTCTTACACAACACTTCCTGATGTATATAATACAATGCAAAAATGACTATTTCTGCACAGGATTCATTTCTGTCACTTTGCCCTACATTCTCTTTAGAAGCCCTACATGTTTCCCTGTCAGATTTGGACAACCACCTGTTCTTACACCTGCCAGATTGTCCGATTTCAGTCCGAATTTGTCCAAACATGCAGTTACCTCTGTGAATAAGTCACTAACAGTGGTTGTCCCTTTCATTGACTGCATGGCTGCCAGCTCCTCCGTCACTTGAAAGCCTGCAGTCATTCCACCTAAGAAGATGAGAAGCTGGGCAGTATCACGCACATCGCAACTCTCATCCAAAGTCAGGGAAAATTTGTCAAAGTTTGCTGATCTGTTCTTCAACTGAAGCTCCAAGTTCCCAGCGATGTCCTCAACCCGCCTCGTCACAGTACGTCGGGAGAGTGGGACGTTCTCAAAAGCGTTCTTTTTCTCCGAGCATATCAGTGCAACTGTCTCCAATAAGCACTCCTTAATAAACTCTCCGTCAGAAAATGCTTTAATTATCCTGGTGATTTGGTGAGAAATGACATGACTTGTCCGAACGGCTGCTTCTCTGGTGGTGTGAAGTTTAGTAAAAAGTCCTTGTTGGATTTGCAGTTATGACAGCAACGCATCAGACATCCTTGCACACTCATTTTCTGACAGGTTTCTGTATTTAGCCTCATGTTTGGTCGCAGAGTGGCGATTCAAATTGTAATATTTTAACACAGCGACCTGTGTTCCACAGATCACCCTTACCAAAAAGAAGTACACTGAAGTATACTTGAAGTATACTAAAAATGAATACAGTATACTTCCAAGTTTACTTTCAATGTACTTATTAGAAGTATAGTTATCCGAGTACATTTTTTAAATACTACTAAGTATACTTTAATACATACTTACATTAAAGTTTACTTACATTTAGACTATACTTGTACTTGACTCTATCAGAAGTATATTTCACCAAGTAATGTATAAGTATACTTAATATATATATATAATATATATATATATACTTATATATATAAATATACTTATATATATATACTTATATATATATATACTTATATATATATATATATATATATATATATATATATATATATATATATATATATATATACAGTGTGGGCAATGTCTGTTATTCTTAAAGAAAAGAGTCGGAGAGAGTTTTTTCAGTCGAGACAGCGTGGTCTTTTATTTGTCTTCTCACATCTCAGGACAGCCGAAAGACCCCGACAAAAGAGTGGTTCCCCTTTTTATAGCTCACAGCCTTTGAACATTCATTAGTCAACCGGCGAGAACCAGACCATATTTGGTAAACTGTGGGTGGAGACTTCTGTCTGGGACACAGCAACACATCAAGTATTTTTAGCAAGTCAGATAAGCTTTAAGCAATTTTACTGGAAGCAAGCAGAGACCAAAACAGGAAATTCCTTCGGAGCTGATGTTGGAACAGCACACGAACTCTAGCCAGAAAACACTTTCAACCTAAGAACTCAGCTTTAACTCAATACATTTTGTAGATGACCTCTTGACCTTTTTGGGCGCCAACAGTCCTCCCTTTGGTGGACTTGTCCACCACACATTACTATAATAAACAAATTAGCAAATTAGCAATGAATGCTTAACTAAGTAACAGAACAAATGAGCAACAAATAATGATAATGTAACAATATGACCGAGGATAGAGACAAAAGGGCATAACATATGACCTTGAATCAAAAAATGCATAAAGGAGAACCCATGCCAAAACACGAGATGATGTTCCAGACTAACACAGCAACGTTAACACGTATATGTAATGAACAATGATTAAGACACTGAAAAACAACCGATGGGTTCACAGCTGAGACAATGAAAAACTATGAAACAATACATGAAACATGACTTTAGCATTAACTGAACCCATTACTTCACGAATGTATTGCATGCGCGCTCCATATGGAGGCGAAAAACCCTGTCCGCTGTACTTTAACAGGGAAAATTCCTCCATGTCCTCCCCGACCCCAGGGACGAACACCTGAAGCACAGAGCATGCATGCGAGGACACTGGTGACACATATCCTCGTCAGTGATCAAAAGAAAAAAACACACACAAATCAACAAAAGCACATGAAGATAAACAGGTGACAAATATGATGAATAATGAACAATTAGCTTTAGCGAAGACATAATGAAACAGTAATAAGTCCGGTTGAAAACTTCATTCAAAAGAATAAAACGGAAAATACAAGTTCAGCATCCATGTCGGCGTTGGAGGCCTTCTGCTGCAGGAGGGCTTCATGTGGACAAGTGTCCTTTATTTGTCAGGAAAGCAAAGGCATAAGTCCTTGGCTCAGTCCTCCCTTTGTCCATCTTCGTGCAGCGTGGTGGTGCCGACTCCATCCTCCCCACAGCGAGCAAAACACAACATGTCAACAAGAAAAACTTGAATTAGCACGCCAATTGCCCATAAACCTATTACCACAAAAACTTCCTAAATATTAGACCCTAAGACAAAGCATCCATCCCCACATTCACTCCCCCTTTCTATACTACTCACTATCCTAAATTAAAGAGCTAGTTTGCCAGCACGGCATGCAATGATTCACTCAACCAGCACCCACCAGAAGATCTGTCGCACCTGAAATGGAGTACCAACAGTCATGGTTATGTTATCACATTAAGTTAAAGAACTCAGACACAAACGGGAACAAAAATGATGTGAAACCTAAGAATATATGGTAAACTCATATGTTGGGTCGCCTATCATCAGTAGTTCTGAATCCCCAGCATACGAGGAATTAATCCGCAGCATTATGATCTATAACATTGGCATTAATGTGCTCTAAGCACTTATCCAGAAACATGTCAGTTCTGGGCTCATTATTGGTAGTTTACCAGGAATACACACATGCTATATTCTGTTAGGATTTATCTCTTTATTACCTCAGATCTGCCTGGCCCCTCCGGCCCATGCAAAAGCTTTACGTACATCTTAAACCTATAACCTCCCCTCGGACAAATAAAACAATCAAAGTTGTAAAACTGGAACAAAAGTAATTAGACATCAGCTAAGTTACGCCGTCATTGTATGGTTAGTGAGACTAGTCAAGTGCTTGCATCCACAGATGTGATTATAATGACGTGAATGCAGGTATGGAAACCAGTCTAGGGTGTAGAGTAGTTGCATTTTACTCATCTGTCATTGTGAACAATTCGTCTATTGGTGTCGCGGTCGTCGGATGGCCTATAAAACGATGATACATTGTGGTGATGTCTTTGTCCTCTTGTTATGCTTGTCCACTGGTTATCCTCTTCACCTCCTCCAGCAGAAACCCCATTGTAATTAATCAGGGATGGGTCCTTTAGCCTTCATCTCAGGTATCGACGTGAGTCCATGAGAGTCCAATCTTCATCTTTTTCCATCCTCACCCTTGGTCACCGTGCAACACCAGGAAGCCTTGCACTCCGTACGGACCAGACGTCCCCCGAGCCGATCGCCTAGGGATTAATGGTTATGCACAAAAATGTCCTATCTCTTACTGACCCTAGCCTCTGATACCTACAACATCAGACACATACAGCTACAAACAGCAAGCGCAATTAAAGGTACAGTAACATCATAACATGGACACACACGGACACACAAACACATACACATGCACATACACACACACAGAGAGAGATAGAGAGAGAGCAAGAATGTGTGTGTGGAAGAAAAATAAGTGGGATCCACTTTGCCACCAGCATCTCCACCTGTGTCACAGAGAAAAAATTGCAAAGAAATTAAAACATAAAGCAAACAATAATTCAATGAGTATAAATGATTCAACTAAAATATACAACCATGCATGTTTTTTATTTATTTTTTTTAAACAGTTCCAGTAGCACTGACGATGCCTTGTGCAATGGATTGTTAAGATGGTCTTCATCAATTAGAGATTATAACCGAATTGTTTCAGGTTCCTGAATTTGAATTTGAATTGGTTAATTTACTCAGAATAGTCCAATGGCTTTGTTGATGTTTCTCAAGGCTCGGCCACGCCCATATAAATAAAGGAACAAACAAACAAAACAAGCACAGTCAAGCACACGGTCCATACACGTCTCTGTACCCTCACACACCAAGCAAATGTCAGACTGAAGCGAAAGTGTGAAATTCCTCAGTTAAGTAGGCATGCATGTTAGCAGTTTCATCCAGAGCTTCCTTCCACTTCTTAAACATCTGGATTATTTCTGGAAAAATTTCAGTTTAGCCAATTTCGGCTGTAGCCAAATCCAAATGTTCTCGCAACGCCATTCCCGCAAAAGGCCAATTAAAAATGTTATGTTAAAGATTACACAAGATGAGAAAATGTGAACATAATTATTATCGAATGAGAGGTACAATTATTCACTATTTTGTAACATTATTTTCTACGTTAGAACTTACAGCTGATAGAAAAATATAGGATCAGGTTTCTAATCCTATTTTTTAAGGATAACTTCCTCAGTTAACTATGTTCTGCAGTAGTTTAGTAAATTTTTCCCAATTCTGACATTTCACCAAGCCAGCTGATTGTTGCCCAATAAGCTTTTTCCATTACCTAACTGCAGCAAGCACTCCTTCACTGGGTGTAACCATAGGAGACGGTCTCTTTTGAGCCTCTCTTTGTAAGTCCAGGATGACCACCGTTATTGATTAAAGTTCACATGTTAGCACACATGCTCCTCCCCTTTGTCCTTTATTTCATATGCAGCAGGGCAAGCAAGCGTCCGCCTCATTGTGTCCATTTTACGGCGCCTCCCCCATCTCGACGCAGACACACAGCTTGTGGTGGGGACTTCCTGCTCCATTTGTGTAGAGCCAGATCCGGGAAACTGTCATTTGCAGTCGGTTTCCGTCTCTGTGACAGGCCAACCCAGTAAAGTTCATGCCGCCACAGTTCACAGCAAACGTCTTCCTTAAATATGTTGATTGGGTTGAAATGACAGAACTTTCTCTTTTAAAAATCAACGATGGCTTCTAATGATTAGTCGACTTTACTGACTCAAAGGTAAATCTAGACTACTTCCTGGGCACAATTGTTCCTTAATCATCAAATCAGTTCTACACAGGTTTTAATCATTAGGTGCAATCTAACCCAAAATGCAAGATCCCTCTTTTCATTTTTTATTTTTATCCATCTTATTTTGGGAGAATAACTACCAGTTTTTTAATCCGAAGCAGCCTGGTACAGTTTCTAGCCAGGTTACAGGAAATAATAGTTAGTTTATCAGTTTTTTTTTTCCATTATTCAGCGTCTCAAAATCCAGCCACTAATGTTAATGGTTCTTAAAGTTGAGGCAAGACAATTATTGGGTTTTGTTTTACAGCAAGATTTACAGCAATAGTTTTACAAAACCTATACTAAATATTTATAAATGGGTGTAACTGAACGTTCTGGAGCAAATACTTTATTTCCTGACTGATTGTTAATTTTAAGATTGGATCCTATGATTCTAAGAGGTATGAGAGCTGCAGAATGCAGCACCCTGTGCTATTTATAGACTACGGGATTCTTGTGTGTAAATGTGGGTGGAGTCAGGCCCTCAGGCAGAACTTTCAGTCTCATTCTTCCCTGACCGTTTAGGAGAAAATATCTCACGGAGGCCACCCATGGACTAAGAATTAAGACTGGACTAAGAAGGTACGCCCAAAACACCAAAAATATCTTTTCTAAAGTCACAAATTGCTTAAAACTGCATGTTACAGAAAGCAAGCAAGCCTTGTTTCCACCATGTGTGTGTGTGAGCAGACAGTAGAAAAAGAGGAAGAGAGAGACTCCAGTTACAACACGGCCCAAAAGCTGATAAAATACTTCCTTTGTATAAACACGACCATGCAACTTTTATATTTTAAACGATTTCCTTGTCATCGCACTAACTACCAGTTCTTTTTCTATTGTTTTTCAGTCGGGCAAAGCTGGACTACGCCCTGTTTGATCCAGCAGCTCTCTCTATTAAACACTGCGTCATTCAACAGAGGATCCAGCCAGAAGCAGCATTCACTTCTCATGCAAGAAACACTCACATCCAGTCACACAACGGCACAGACAACATTTTTCCTCTTTGTCACAGTCTTTTAAACAAAAGTAAGTCAGTCCGTCACTTATTTATTCCCTGTATATATATATGTACATACACACACACACATACATACATACATATATATATATATATATATATATATATATATATATATATATATATATATATATATATATATATATACACATATACACACACATACACATACAAACATTTGTTTTACCTTATCTTTTCTTAATCTCTTTGTTCCAGTTGGACTATTATTATTGTGTTTCTCCTAATTTAAATTTAACTGACCCAAATTGGCACTTACTTTTCCTACTTTACACCAAATTGACAGGACTTCCTTTAACGGCTGGTAATTTTCAGAACTTAATGCCTGCTTTTAAGCAAGTCTTATTCAACCATTAGAGCAAGTCAAATTGCAATTTTTGAGAGCGCTCTGAGAAACAGTCCACATATTTATTTTCTACAGATCTGTTTCAATCTTACTGTTTAGCAGCTGCCTGACCTTCAATAAATGTATATCTAAATATTCTAAAATAAAGCTGTCATTTACAACTTTCCTTGTGTTCCTTGATTTTTTTCCCTTTTAATCTCCAGGCCACTACATATATATATATATATATATATATATATATATATATATATATATATATATATATATATGTTACTTTAAAACCTTTTATTTATTAACTTATGGTACTCTGTTCAGACTGATCAGAACAGGATTGCAGAATTTGAATTTTGCGTAACTTCAAACATTAAATTTAGCACTGCAGTGAACTTTACATATGCGAGTTGCAACTTTTAGAGCTCTTATTTATCTTATTTATTTTCCTGGTACCGCATCAGGCCCTCACACTGTGGTTCTTTCTATTCAACCCCCACCTCCCCCCGATTCCGAGAAATGATGGGGCGCTACTTCCACCTCCTAATATGGTCAAAAGTAGTTGAGACTTACATAAGCTGGAGAGATCAACATGTTTTGGATCACGTAATCAGCAGCTGGGCTGCCTGATAAGCAAGGAGTTGCACCGCACGTGTGCGGCTGGAATTGATAAGCAACATGTCAACATGCACGTACCACCCACACACGGAGCTCCCAAACCTCGGCTCTGCTTTTTGCACTCTCCAAGTGCTCAAACTGAGAGCCATACGCAGCCTCTCGCTGCAAACTCAAGACGTCTTCTCACAGGCCTCACTACTGCTTTGCAAACACTCTTAAATTTGTTACTCCTCGTGGACGAACCGAACTCAGCAAAGACTTCAACTTCTTATACAGGCCTCTTTTTCTCTTTTTACTTTGCCACAAACTCTTATTAAATTTACCAAACCCCAGGGGAAAGACCGAATTACAGGCAAAGCTCATCTCTCACAACTTCAGCGCTTTTTCTTCAGGATCCCCATCTGCTCTTACCGAGTCAGGAGACTGGATTTCTCAAAACCTTGTCAGCTTTTCAGATTCTATTCCAATCTGCTGTCCCACCTTTCAATTTGACACTTAAAATTTGTCCGTCATCAAAATGACACAGCTGACTTCACACGGTGTGAATATTTTACCACTGTCAGACATGAATCCTCTCTCCAACTGATATTTATAGTATTATCAGAACAGGAGAACACCCCTGCCCAGTGACAGAGGCCACAAAAATGAACAAAAACATGCTCACCTGGGCCCTTAGTTCGGACCTCAGCCACTGGACAGGAGCCAAGGGACGCCACGGAAAGTCCTCGCTGTTCACCCATCTGAGGTGCCAAAATGTGGGCAATTTCTGTTATTCTTAAAGAAAAGAGTCGGAGAGAGTTTTTTCAGTCGAGACAGCGTGGTCTTTTATTTGTCTTCTCACATCTCAGGACAGCCGAAAGACCCCGACAAAAGAGTGGTTCCCCTTTTTATAGCTCACAGCCTTTGAACATTCATTAGTCAACCGGCGAGAACCAGACCATATTTGGTAAACTGTGGGTGGAGACTTCTGTCTGGGACACAGCAACACATCAAGTATTTTTAGCAAGTCAGATAAGCTTTAAGCAATTTTACTGGAAGCAAGCAGAGACCAAAACAGGAAATTCCTTCGGAGCTGATGTTGGAACAGCACACGAACTCTAGCCAGAAAACACTTTCAACCTAAGAACTCAGCTTTAACTCAATACATTTTGTAGATGACCTCTTGACCTTTTTTGGTGCCAACAACAGTATACTTATATATTATATATAAGTATATATATATATATATATTTGGAACTTTTTATTTTTGAATTAGAACAACAACATTTACATGGAGATGCATTTGAGTTTCTTCTTCCCTTCTCCAGGGCAGTGTTTCCCTGAACAAAGTTCGAATTTCCTTGTGTTCATAAGATCTATCCAACTTAACCAAATCACCAATCAGTACATATAGTTCTGACAAGCTTTCTCTGTATTCATCTTATCTGCTCTCTACTACATTCTACATTTTACTTTGATCTAGCTAAATAACTCACCCAAAAGACAAAAATACATTAAAAAAATAAATAAAAATTAATAATAATAATTTTCACATGAGAGTACTATCTTTCTAACATTTGTTTTATTGGTTCCCAAATTTTTTCAAATGTCCCTAGTCCCAGTCATAGTCTTGCATTAATTTGTTCCATTTTGTAGACCTGTCTAACTCTGTCTCTCCACTGTGCCACCCTTGGGGGTTCTGTGTCCAGCCATAAAACTGTAATACACTTCTTGGCAGTCATAAGCAGAATTCTGATTACGTATGTCTCCATTATGTGTGTATGATTTTTGGTACAGCATTTCCAGTACAAACCATTTTAACTTAAATTGTAATTTCACCTTCAAGGTTCTTTCAATTTCTCCCTAACACCTTCCCAGAATGGTATGAATTTAGGGCAGTCCAAAAGTATATGTGAAAAGTCTCCCACTAGCCCGCATTTTCTCCAACATAAATTTGAAACATTACTATTTAGATATGATAAGTGGAGTTTTAAAGCATGCATCTTCACCTTCCATTCAAATTCCCTCCAAGATGGACTATTAGTTAGGTTATGGCCTGCTTCAAGTGTTTCCTCCCATTCCTCATCTGTTATCATTATGTTCACTTCCAGTTCCCATTTTTCTTTAATATCTATATTCTTAACAATCAAATCCTGTTGTAAAGCTTTATATATTTTGAAATCAGTCCTTTTTGACATGTCCTTTCTGTTTAACATAATCACTTCCTCCATATTAAGTTTATCCTTGCTTGAAACTTTGCCTTATTTTGAAATAACTACTCTGTCTGTCTGTCCTAAATAACATATTAAGCATGAAATTACGAATTATTGTGAAATTACACTAACAGGAAGTGCTTTTATTTTGTAGCATTTGCTCAGTCAGCTCTCGAAGCTTCTCAGCAGACGGAGAAGAGCAAGGGTTGGAGGTCACCTCCAGGAGGTGCATTAACCGTTGGCGGTCGCGCTTTAGTTCTGCATCTGCACTTGACAGTCACTGGTTCTGCACCACTGAGCTAAATGTAAGTAGCCACCATAAAAGTTGCTTAAATGTTTTAAATGTTTTTAAGACGGACATGGTGAGTAATGTTGGCCACGTAGCAAGCTAATATGCTAAGTCATTGCATGAGTTAGCTGTGTTATTAACGTTGTGTGCGACTAAAGTCTGTTTATTAAATGAAATGAGCAGCGCTATCTCATTATTAAAGGTTAGCATTACTTTAGATACTTTTTTATTAGACTTCTAGAGACTTATTCCCTCCATTTGTGTCCCCTCCATCGTAATTTTTTAAACGTGACGTTCTGAGAAAAAAATAAAAGCGGGAGCTCAGCGCCACCAAGTCAAACTTAAACGTCCACTTATTAAAAGTAAATGAGCAGTGGTCTCTTGTACAGCGATGAAAAAATCAGTCTGTGTTGTAAACTATTTCCCCGGAGCACCAGTGCAATAGGTTTGCAAGCAGCCTGCTTTTTTTAACCGTAGAAGAGGATTGTGACCGCAAGAGATGAAGCGATGCTATGTTCCCTCCTTCCCTCCATTTTTGTCCCCTCCATAGTTTTTTTTAAATAGTGCTCGGTTGCACATATCTTGAACCGCAGAACGCTGTTTCTATTAATTTCACAGTATTTTAGTGTTGTAATTTTGTCCTTACTGTACACTGTTACTCCAGATTCTTAAATGTTATGTTTTTAGCTTTGTGTGGATAAGTCAAATTACACTTGAATCTCCTCACACACACACACACACACACACACACACACACACACACACACACACACACACACACACACACACACACACACACACACACACATAATTTAGATGATTAATGATTTAGCTTCATATATAGTGGAGGACTGCCTAAATTTTGCAGACTAACACAGATCTACCTTGTGATTCACAATGTTTTCTCTACTGATTATGCTTCCTGGTGTAGATGTGTAAATGTAGAGCATCTGCGTTCCTATGAGCTGTCAGCCACACCGGGAAGCCTGTCTATGAATCTAAAGTCAGACTTCAATGATCCAACCCCACTCTCTGCACACAAGATTGATGGCATGCTGCTGTTGACCCCCAAGAGGTTCATACAAGTGAGACCACTGGTGAGTAATTCTCACAATCTGCATTTTTGATGGCACATCCTAAATAACATGACTATATATGTATGTATGTATGTATATATGTATACAGATTTGTCTTTTAAAACTGGTGAATATACAATTTACAGGTAATGCCTTTATGCTATGAGTATTAGAGCCACTGATGGAAAAAAAATATAGAATTCTGAGAAAATAAGTCATAAATCTGAGTTTAATCTCAGAGTTCTGACTGGTACCTAAAACAAAAAAAAAGGGAAATTGGGGAAGATTATGAGGGGGGATCAGAATTCTGACTTAAATCTTAAAATTCAGGCTTTTTTGTTTGTTTGTTTGTTTTGATTTTTTTTAACAAAAAAAATTCCTAAATAGTTTTTTGTTTGTTTGGTTTTAGGTTCATGAAAAAAGTCAGAATTCTGACTTAAATCCCAGAATTTTGAAATTATCAGATTTTTTTTTCTCAATTCTTTTCTTTTTCTTCAGTGACTCTAATACGCTTAGGCAATAAGGCAGTATTAGGGCCACTGAAGGAAACAATTGAATACTGAGATAAATGTCAGAATTCTGACTTTATTTGATTTATTTTCAGAATTTTTTCTTCTTCAGTGGCCCTAATACCCCTCCGTATTATGTAATGTTAAACACCTCAAATTAACTTTTGAATTCACCAGTTTATCATTGGATTTAGATGCAGATATCACTGTCTTGGAAAATTGGTCAGAGCAATTTGGCATTAAGTTTGATTAGTAAACTTGACAGTATTTACACTCTTAATAATCTTCTTAGGAATTACATGATGTCCACACAAGGCGTACCACTGTTCTCCATGCCCTTCCTGTCTATCTACGTGAGGAAACCTCTGGGTTTTTGAGGACATGTGTGGTAAGTCCCAGTATTGTAAATTTGAACAAATCATTCTATTTATTTATGCATAAGACAACACAAGGACAACGCACATGAACATTTTGGAAAATGTGCCATTGTTTCAACTACAAACTTTTGGCAAGATGTTTAAGCCTGCCACACAGGAGAGCAATCAGCTGAGCAAACGGCCTCAAATGACTGTTTGCTCAGCAGATTGCTCGCCATGTGCGCCTGATTTTCACTGAGTTTTCCACCTCATGAGACGCTGAGGTGAATATCTGACCAGTTAGATATTTTGCGCCTCACAGGGGTAAAAACTCGCTGTGTGTGCACTACTGAGCTGCTGGCTGAGCTGAAATATTCTAGTGGCCAATCAAAGCACTTTCTCCGCTCACATGACCCCAAGATGTATTCAGATGCAGCCCCTTGCCTTGTCTGCGTGTCTGAAAAATAAACAAAATGGTACCTTGCGAATCGATGGGCCCACTGTTTCCATTACCCTTTCGGAAGGATTCTGGGTCTTCCAGGTGCATCTCTTGGAGTAAATTGGCATAAACTCCTTGCCTGGTCCATCTTTCCAGCTACTGTACCCATGTTTTCCTAAACTTGAAATGCCGGTGGCGGCGACGTTTCATCAACAAAAAAGGATAGGCATTTCCTCCGTTTCCAGCTCTGTCTCTGTGTTGTTTCTTTTCTGACATGCAGACAGGGGGCTGCCATCTTGGGGTCATGTGAGCGGAGAACGTGCTTTGGTTGGCCACTAGAATATTTCAGCTCAACCAGCAGCTCGGTAATGCGCACACGGCGAGTTTTTACCCCTGTGAGGCGGAAAATATCTTAACTGGTCAGATATTCACCTCAGCGTCTCGTGAGGCGGAAAACTCTTGTGAAAATCAGGCGCACATGGCGAGGTATCTGCTGAGCAAGCGGTCATTCGAGGCCGTTTACTCAGCAGATGACCCTCATGTGTGGCAGGCTTTAAGGCACTGAGAAAAATCAACAATCACTGCAAAGAATTCAAGTAGCTTTCATTAGCATAACGCTGGCACACACTGAAGCCATCTCACTTTATTCATAAATGAGAGCACAAAGCAACAGAATGAACAGGAGTAGGGCTGGGTGATATGGCCTAAAATCAATATCACCATATATTGAAGATCTCACCTCGATAACGATAAGTAGACGATAACTAAAGGAATGCGCAGCAACAATATTTGTCCACTAGATGGGGCTGTCTCATGTATTACATTGACTAAAAGTTTACATGACTCAAGGTGCTACAGCTTCTTAAAGGGACATAAATGTGGCCAACTTACACATCTTTTCATTTTTTTATTATCAAATTTATTGACATGGGAAAAATGATCTGGATGAGAGACAAGAACTTGGATAACGATAAATCTTTGACATGTTGCCCAGCCCTAAACAGGAGTCTACCAGACTGCATTTATTGTTATTTACATGACAATCTACTGAAATAAAAATGGCCACAGTCAGAGTTTCAGTTCAAATGTGATTAGTGTATGATCTCCCTTTCATTTTTGTAAGGATGATACCAATGAGCCGGACCTCAGGGATGCAGCAGTTGTCCTCCTGACAACCATCACCGATGATGCCGAGAGTCCAGTTACGTATGACCCAGTGAGAATCTCTGTTATCCCAGAGGGTGATGTGATTGTCAACCTCTCCAGCCTTCCTGATGCCTTCCTGGTAATGTTCGGCCTCATCTATGCCTTACATCTAGATTATCCGAAGGGACTGACCAACACATTTGAGTTCACACAGAAAATCTTACTTGGTCTTGATGAGTCTAAACTGTCACCCAAGCTGCAGAGTCAAAAATGACCTGATGTTACATGTGTAACTCAAAATCTGAAAGAGTGGTGGATTCAGATGGCTCACTCTGTTAGAGCATTGTCCACATCCACAATGTAATTTACTATTTGTCTGCTCTTTAATTGTTGATGTTAAAGTAACACACCACCATTTGGGCAAATATGTTCATTTTCCACTTCTCCTTGAGTTAACCCTCCCACTGTCCTAATGGGTAGGACCCCGCGAGGAAAGTTGACCATTGAGCAGGGTTGATGGTTCATCCCTTGGGTCCATGTGACAGGGGTGAGGAGTGAGCACCACCTCACCCCTGCCACATGGACCTCAAGAGATACTCAATGGTCAACTTTCCTCGCGGGGTCACCCATAAAGACAGTGGGAGGAACAGTTGAGTTTTACCTTTTCTCTGTTTGTCCAGCCGTTCTGAGTCTGGCAACTCCATTCGTGGCTTTAGTTTAGCATGAATAATTGAATCGGATTAGCCCATTAGCATCTAATGCTAATAGGCTAATCCGATTCAATACTCAACTGGTTTTATGCCAAATGGCAAAAAGTACTCACTGACTTACTTGATAGTGGTTAATGTAATTCATATTTTGTTAATGTTGAATTGATGTGCATCCTGATGTTGCTTTAAACCACCTACTCAAAGAAAGACTACACACTGCTGTTGTCCAGTTTTGAAAAGTGTGCGTTTGTAATTGTTTCTTTCAAATTTTGTTTTATTTTCTGTTTGAGTTGGCTTAATCGGTAACTTTAATTTGATCATAATTTGAAAATATATTTAACATAAACTCCAAATATTTAAGTTTATTTATGTTCTGATATACTCAAATATCTGAGTTTATAAACTCAGAAAATATGAGGCAACTGACTGCCTTACATTTTTTGAGTTCTGCCTACTTATTCGGGTTTACAGTGTACGAACTGTAAAGATTTTGTGGTGTCAGAGTTCACCTAACAGTTCAAGTGTTCATTTTTTTGCTTTGTGTGTTCACAGGGCATGCTCAGTTGAAGTTTCCATCTCTGCGCGTTCAAGATGTAAGAAAAATAACACGAAAGAAATGCAACAATGAAAACTTCAAAAAGGCATCAACAACCAAGCAAGTGGATCCATAAAATGGACTGATTTTTGTAAAGGCATTTTTAAAAAGTCTTTCAAAATGGACAGAACTAACGCGTCATGTTCAGAACAGTTTGTGTTCTCATCTTTGATTAATCCTGGTAAACAGGTCTGTTTTTGTTCTGTTCTAATTCTCTCTGTTTAATAAATTTAAACAAAATGACTTAGCTATTTTATTTAATTTTTTTTTCTCTGCATAAAGACGAAGTATCAGTAAATAGTGGAAAGTAAATGTATTGGTAGTAAGCATATAGCAGATGTTAAATGTTACTTGCAGTATGTGTTTATAGAAAAAATAGAGATACTTAAATGTACTAAAAGAATATTACGTCAAGTTTACTGTAAAGTGTACTTTCAAAACTGTAAGTATACTCAATTATATAAGAAGTACACTACAAGTAAACATATATTATTACTTTAAGTATAATTTTAAGTATACATTCAAAGAGAAAAGTATACTCTATTATTTCAGAAGTACACTACAAGTAAACCTATAATGTTAATTAAAGTTTATTTTTAAGTATACTTTCAAAGGCAAAAGTTTACTCAATTTTATTAGAAGTAAACTTATACTGTTACTTTTAAGTATACTTTCAATGAGAAAAGTATACTCAACTATATCAGGAGTACACTACAAGTAAACTTATATTGTTACTTTTAAGTATACTTCCAAGGAGAAAAGTATACTCAATTATATCAGATGTACACTACAAGTAAACTTATAAGTATACTTTCAAGGAGAAAAGTATACTCAATTATATCTGAAGTACTCTATAAGTAAACTTATATTGTTACTTAAAGTATATTTTAAGTATACATTCAAGAAGAAAAGTATACTCAATTGTATGAAAAGTAAACTTATATTGTTACTTTAAGTATACTTTCAAGGACAAAAGTATACTTAATTATATCAGAAGTACACTCCAAGTACACTTGTGATGTTACTTTAAGTATACTTTCAAAGAGAAAAGTATACTCAATTATATCTGAAGTACACTACAAATAAACTTAAATTATTACTTTGAAGTATACTTGTAGTATACTTCAAGTATACTTTTAGCAGCCCAATTTAGTCCCAAGGAGTATACTTCTAAGTAAACTTCAAGAACAAGTATGCAAATAAACTTCTGTATACTTAAGTATACTTGAAATTAGATACTTAAAGTATACTTCTTTTTCGTAAGGGCAAGCACACTGCTTTACCTTTTATTTCTGTGAAGCAATACTTGGCGGTCCACGTCTTGTTAAAAACACGACATTCGTTATCAACTTTCCTTTTCTTAGAGTGTGCTGGCATCTTGAGGGTAAAGTCAATTTCTTCTTCTCCGTCAGTGTTGTTATGAAGGCACGCAGCGTCGGCGCAAGGGCTCTCTCTGACACGCTTGCGGAGTCTGACGGAGACATGCCCCCTCCCCCTAAATGTCCGTCGAGAATGTGGGAGAGCGCATGCCTGTAATTGATCGGCACACTGTTTCCTTTCACGTACGCCACATTTGTTGCTATTCACCGACCCCTTCACTCAATGCTCACACGCGGGCCAGAAGGAGATGCACCAAGGGCATCACTTGGTGCAGTTCCACTAAAAGAGTATTTACCTGCAAAACAGCCTGTTAGCTCAGCTTTCTGCTGCTTCCTCTGTAGCAAGTTAGCAGTACACAGGTTAGCTGCAAAGTCTCTGATGTTCCACAGGTTCCTGAAAAATTAGCAAACTTATTAACATAAACTGCAATAATTTATTCCATGAAACCAGTAATGAATATGTTAAGATGAGTTTTTAATACGTCTCTCTGGAACAGTAGACCATTGTCCTGAGGCTAGCACTATGGCTTGCTTAGCAGCTAGCTAGTGAACTAACGTCTGGTTAAAACCAACTTAAAAAGTGGTTTAACTTACAGATTAACTAAGAAAAGATAAAATATATTATCAATACTCACTTTAGATCCTCAGTAGACACCACAGACAGCAGAAATAACGTGTTTGGGGCTCAAAATTCATGTTGTTGACCAGGTGGAAAAAAAAAGTTTTGGAGGCTACATCACTTCCAGGTCACTGAACTGTCACTCAAGAGAAACCACTGTCCTATGGGAGAGGACTTCTCAGAAGTCCCGCCCACCCGAAAGGGTTGTGTCAGAATTGCAACCAAAAACTCAGGGATTGCAAAGGAGAAAGCCAGACAGTGTAAGTGCAAATCTGGTAGTGAGAGCAAAGCTCTGAGCAGCGAGAACAAAACTAAGGAAATTGATAACAAAAATACATAGAGGCAAACAGTAAAAGGAAACATACTTTGTTACTCATTTTAAGAAGTTGATTCAGATAGTAAGTTTTACTTTTGAAACATGTTTTTTTCCTTTAGTCAATATTTTTGTTCTGTCAATTTTTTAATGTTTGTTTGACCGTCAAAGTGTTTTTCTTGATCATTTTAAGAATCTGATTCAGATTGTAAGTTTTTCTTTTGAAACCAATGTTTTTTTCTCTCAATGTCTTAAAATTTGTTTGCTCCCCAAAGTGTTTTTCTTGATCCTATTGGCACAAATCTAATCCCATATATGTGTTTCAAATAGAATTAGAAAAAAGGGTTGTCTTTGTGCGTCTGAATAGATTTTGCTCGTTTCGGAGGATATTGACTCTGAAGACGGTCTGTGTGTGTGCTGCGTGCAGAGCATGTGCCTGTGAGTTGGCTCTGTGTGTAAGGTGTCTATTTTGACTTCAACTTTACTGAGGTTTTGTTGTGTCTGAATGTGAATGTAAGCATGAATGTCGATATGATGTAATAATGATGATGCCGGTGTCCGATCCCTGCATCGGGACAGGGGTGTAAACCATTGAAAGTCAAATAGGGTCATTTAGAAAAGAGATAGAGGGGAAAAAGAGATTCTCTCCAGGGGCTGTCAGGCTCCATTTAAAGCTGTTATAGCAAATCCACATTTGAACAGCTTCATTTGGCCTGAAATTAATGTCTTGTGCTATTTAAATTTTCTAAAGAAGTACATGCTATGGATAAGCATTAATATGGTAAGGACAGTAAAGAAAATGGCCAGTAACCGTAAAAAATGACTGTGAAATTTACATAAAAATGGTGTCAATACACAACAGAAATGTACTGTAAACTACATAACACACATTTTCTGTTGCAATCACAGTAAATGTTTGGAAAAAATAAATAAATCAAATACATATAAAACAATATATTTATGTATATCTACATTAACATCATGTGGAAAATAACCCATTTATTTATTTAATCAACAAACAGTGGTAATCAATACAGAAAAACACTGTAATACTTATAACTAGGGATGAGCAAGTACACTACTATCTGTATCTGTATCTGTTTAACCAACTAAATTATCTGTATCTGTATCTGTACTCGGAATGGGCGTGACATAACCCGGAAGTGGGCGTGGTATAACCGGAAGTGGGTGTGGTTTACATCAATATATTATTTTAAGTCTGAAATTGATATGGATTGATCAGAAGTTGCTATGTGTATTATTTATTTGAAAACTATTTACAGAGCAGCCTCAGAATTGAGATTAAATATTTTTGATCACAATAGTAAAGGAACTATTACAGAACAAGTTTTTCAATAAAATCAGAACATTAATATTTAAGTGCAAGGATTAATACTAGGGATGAGCCGGATACTCGTTTCAGACGAGTATCCGGTACGGATAAAGCATTTTTGACGAATACGAGCATGAAACGAGTAAAACGAGTCAATATCTGTAATCGTGCTGAAGGAAAATCCTCATTGGGCAACTGACTGTCTTCACGCTCTGTGATTGGCCAGTCACATAGAGTGCCCGCCCCCTCCCTACACACAAAACTGCAGCCGGCCGGGAGCGCAGTCCGTCCGTCCGGCTCATCCACGCACACACACAGACAGTAACGGATCTCGCTGTGATTGCTTCACTGTTTCTCACGTTTCTTCAGTTTTCTCTAGGTTTTCTTCAGCTCGCCTCTTTTTCAGTTGAATTTTTAAAGTTACTTTTTTCGTAACTGACATGGTGCATTTGACCACAGTGTGTGTGTGTAGATGAGCCGGACGGACTGCGCTCCCAGCCGGCTAGAGAGTTTTGTGTGTAGGGAGGGGCGGGCGCTCTATGTGACTGGCCAATCACAGAGCGTGAAGACAGTGAGTTACCCAATGAGGATTTTCCTTCAGCACGATTACAGATATTTACGCGGTTTACTCGTTTCATGCTCGTATTCGTCAAAAATGCTTTATCCGTACCGGATACTCGTCTGAAACGAGTATCTGGCTCATCCCTACTTATAACAGAACAAATTTTGACAAGATTACATCAAAATATTGTAAAAACTACATTTTATGCCAGTTCTTTTGAGAATACAGAGATCTGTAAGTCACTTTACAGGTTTAAGCTGTACGTTTAACACTATTGATTAAATTATGCCAATTTTGATTACAGAAATATTTTCAGTTAAAAAATATTATTTATAATTGCATCATGAAACTGAGAAGTTATGTGCTGCTGGGATCATGAGGGAGTCAAGACAAATATCAAATGGCTACTCAACAAGTGACTAATGGATAGCTCAACTGGTAAAGCACCTGACCCAAGTTTAAATCCAAGCTTGGACAAATCCCAACAACCAATCTTAGTCATTAGTAAGACCCTTGCTGCTACTTACTACCTCATACCATCATACTACTGGCTGCAATATCACCTAACTAAATAAGTTTTGATTCAAGAAAGGGTTTATTTATAAACAACATTGCTATGAAAAATTAAGTATGGCTATAAATCATGACTTAAGGATAGTTTGATAGCTGATTAAAAGACTTATAAATTAATAAATAGATAAATTACATTATTTAAAACAGCGAGGACTATGGTAATACGTTTTAATGGGGTTAAAAATTAATGCAAAGACATTAAAAGTGTTGTAAAAACGGCAGATTCTAATAAAAACCGATGAATAAAGATGCCTGAGAAATTAACTGAAGCTGAGATTGAGCTCAATTGTCAAAGTAGCTGAATTATTGGCAGAAATTTCCACTATTACACAAAGAGCTTAAAATAGATGCAATGTGTCTCCATATCACCATGAGAGTGGAAACGGAGCTGGCCCAAGATACAGTAATGTTTTTTCATGCTGGTCTGGTTCCTCTTTCCACTGAATGGTTTTGCACTGATAAAAAAATCATTTGTGTCATGCGGCGTTGTTTTACCCACCACCAGCATAACAATGTTCCAGGCACAAGCCACTCCTCACATCTCCTTGTCTAAACCTACAGATATCACGTGGCAGGAAGTTGGTGTGCAGACTAAAATAGCCCACCAAGCCACAGACTACACCCAAGTTGATAAAACATGGTTTTATAGTCAAAGCAGCCTTTCAACTTTTGGGACGCTTTGTGCTGCATGACATCGACTGGCCTAGAAAAACACATATTATCTGATAAGGACCTAAAAGATCTAGAAAACATACCTGAAACATTATGGTCAAAGGGTCTCACTGATGTTGGTCTGATAACATCCATACCACCAGAGCAGATAAAACCTAAATCTGACTGGAGGCCATGAGTTTCTCGATATCCTCTAAAACCAGAAGCTGTGAAAGGGATTCGGCCTCTAATAGATAATTTGTAAAAATGTGTTAAAAATATGAAGTAAAATTAAAGTTAAATAGTCAAACATTTATGAAAAGCTGAGTTGAAATGCCCAGAATAATTAAATCAGTATTAATCAGTTAACCTCCAACTGTGTAAGTTCTCCCACTTAAAACATGGAGAGAGAGAAACAAAAAGAAGCTCCGAAGAACAGAAGTTAACTCGTTGATAAACAAAGGTGCACAGCTCAGTCCTGAAACACAATCATATGACATCATTACAAGCCCATCCTACCAAAATCACTTTTTAACACTGCTGCAATTTTGACACATGGCCTACTAATGTGTCAACAGGGGGGATGGAAAAGCTAATAAACAAGCATTTTCAAACATACCATTTAACAACCTTCTTACATTTTTTTGTGTGAAATTATCAGTAATTTTGTTTCAGAAAACTTGAGGGAAAACAATTTAGCAATATCAGAGTCACAATCCTCATCAGCCTCCAATTTAGACCAGAATCACTAACATTTCAACTCAAATTCAATGTGCAACGCATTCATCTTAAAGACTATTCCACAAATCCTTCTGGTTGATGGGGCTTGAAGCTTGATCTCCTTCTGAAGTGGAAAACACTGCAGAAACGTAATAGGGAAGAATAGCTTAAACGTTTACATATAAGCAGATATTATCCTATTTAATCCAGAGAACAAAACAGGCTCTTGAGTGTCACAAGACATCAGCCATCATCAAACCACTCCCAAGTACGGTGATTAACTTTTTGTTATTGATCACATATTTATTTATCACCATAATTTGCTATCAGATCCTTAAAGAGTACACAGAGCGACCACTTGGATTATCTATTCCTAACTTTATCATATTTTAAAATGAAAATTACCAGCTTCAAAATTTAGATGGGCTTAACAAATAAGCCTTTCCGTTTTAACCATAAGGTCGAAGGTCCATGGTTTCTATCGTTCAAGATGATTATTTTAGCTCTCATTCATTTTAAGAACTCTATATTTGAACTTGTGTTTAGTTCTTTTGCTATTTTTAATTGTCTTATTTAATGTTGAATCATTTACCTAATTCATCCTTCTTAAAAAATATGCAAAACCATTATTCCTAATCATGGAATCCCAGAAACCACCCACAGTGACAATGGCAGCCATTTTGTAAATGATGTAATAAGTAAAAAGTGTTTAGACTTAGTGAAAATGTGCATGGGAATCACGCCTACTCTGACAGGCCTGACCCCATATGAAATCATTTCAGATTGCCAGTTTTCTCACCAGACTTAGAGAAGAAGAGCAAACATTAGCAGACTACATGAGGAAACTACTAAAAACAAATGAAATGCACCAACAACTTTCACTGCCTGCAGATTCTTTGTCTCCACAGGAACAAGAACCAGTGAAACCTGGGGACTGGGTGTTCATTAAAGTCATCAAAAGAAAAACATGGTCCAGTCCAAAGTGGGAGGGACCATTTAAGTACTCCTGACCACCCCCGCCACAGTGAAGATAGCTGAGAGATCAACATGGATCCACCTCAGTCACAGTAAGCTGCAGAGTGTCCTGGGAAACTAACACATAGGTGAGGGGTGAAGAATCCGGAGGCATCTGTAAAGAATGAGTAGTTTACATCTTACTTTATGAACCATAAAATGTGAGATTCCATAGAAATATGAAATATCAATCTGACGGACCTTTGACTATTTTAACCAGAAGATTGGATCTTTTTATTGCAGGGATTAAGCAACACTTCGTATTAACTCCAAGGAGAGAGAGTCAGGTTTAAAATAGTTAAGAAATTTATTTCTACACAATTTAAACAAGACTAACTTTAACACTCTGTGTACTGATGGACTAAGGTGGAGTGAGACATGATGAATGATGGTGTGTGTGTGGAATGTTATTATCAGAACCAGCAGATCTGGAGAAGCAGTTAGTTGTGAGTGGGAGTGAATGTTTCGCTCTAAACTTTAGTCGGAGATTTATAACACACGAGACACCATCTGTTGGTCTACGTACCCAGGGGAAGCCTCCGTTAGATCCAGAATGTCGAGGTCCTCTTGGACCCTCCTTGGTACCGAAGCCGGTAGAAAAGCAGCGAGGCCGACCAAACTAGTCTTGGAATGCTTCCAGGTCACGACAGGTTATCACTGGCGTCTCCGAGACCCTGAAGGGGTCGTGAGGTTCAGCTTTTATTCTGAAGGAGCCGTTGCTGTCAGGTGTAACTTGCAACAGATTTTATCCAGCTTGTCGAGGTTCTATATGGCTGAAGAGGAAGTCCGGATGGCCGGTCCGAGACTTCTCTAGAACGCTTTGAACTAAAGAAAAGGTGGCGTGGGATAGTTTTTATAATTGTCATATTTTGGTTTACTGGCGAATCAGAATTTGACGTGCAAAAGAGGGTTTATACAAACACCACAGATAACCACGCCTAGCCAGAAACGAAGGTTCTGATTGGATCAGACAAAAGGAAATGTGTCGTGTGACTTTAGCATTATGTGTCATTAGTGTCTAGTGCAAATGTCCAAGATTATAATTACTTGTAAAATACTACTGATCACATGATTATAACATCAAGTAATAACATTGTCATTTCACAGATTGATTGAACATTGGGCTCACATTATTATTGGTAATAACAAAGTTGTTGATTATGTATTTATCGAGAGAGTTCTTCGTCTTTGTCTTGAGCTGTAACAGAGGTGAAGCAGTTCAGATGAGCAGAGTGCATGAAAGACCTTGGCCACAATCTCATGTAGATTAAGCTGTCAGAGACTTTATGTCTCTGCTCGAGCAGACGCAGCAGATCATGACCTTTAGGTCATAAACAGGACATTCATGACGCTACACCTCTCACCTAACTTAAGGTTAGTGTCCCTAGGAGCTCTGTCAGCCTAGCCGCAAGGATGGAGCCATACCAGAAGTGTTGGCTCGCTAGCGGCATGGTGATGCTGGTAGGAATAATGATAATGAAACTTTGTTGCTTGTCTACAAGAAAGAGGTTAATGGTGTTCATAACCTCACATGACCTCTCCTGCAGAACACGATGGGTCCCCCACGAGTTTCCCACCAACTCCTAGTGGAAGTTCATGAACTTCACCACTCACGACAACAATAGGACCAACTGTTATGCCTGCTCACACATGCCTAAGTCCTTTCAGAACTACGGGCTGTGGCCCTACAACCTCACAGGGTTAAAAAGCCATATGGCTGTTTGGACTGTCAATACAGCCAGGGGGACAGACCTGGAGTAGAGCCAATTTCTCCATCCTCCTCAACATCACCTCCCTGGGAAGCCCTCTGAGTGATTCCCCCTGCGAGGGACAGCGGATGGGCCCAACTTCCAAGATCACTCCCAAGCCTGGTAATGACCAGCCACCTCCCAGACAAATTTTTCCCTGTCTGTGGTAGCCAACGGATCTAGATGGGTGGGAAAACTCCCCCTGCACCTCTGCAACCTCCTTTTTCAGGACTGCTCACAAAATGTGACTCTTAGGAACCAAAGCTGCACCTACGAGGCCCACCACCGGCTGGTCCTGAACAAAAGCACCACCAACTGCTCTCAACTAACCCCGCCTCCCCAGGGCACCAGAGTTTTGAGCGACTTCTACTGGCTTTGTGACAACAAAGCCTGGATCTCCCTACCGCACAACTAGTGTCAGAGTCTTTACAGCAATCCTCATTCTAAACAAGCATATAGCGACAGTGGAGAGGAAAACTCCCTTTTAACAGGAAGAAACCTCCAGAGAATCCTGGCTCAGTATAAGCAGCCATCCTCCACGACTCACTGGGGAACGAGAAGACAGAGCAGGCACACACACACACACACACACACACACACACACACACACACACACACACACACACACACACACACACACACACACATATACCAAGTAATATTTCTATGGTTACATTATGATTTCTTAGTAAATATTCTATTTGGTGAGAGATAAACTTTATTGTATTTATCCTAGTGGATCTATAATTAAACGGGTAAACTAGTAGTAGCACATTCAACGTCAAAGAGAGTAAAAAGTTATTATCAGGAGAGGGAGAAAGTTTAAATGGTTAGCAGCAGTGTGCTAGATCAGGGATTCCCAAAGTGTGGGGTGCGTGAGCTGCCGCTAGGGGGTGCGCGAGGTGAAAAGTGTAATGGCTGCGGAGCTCAGAGAAGTCTGTCAGATGTCACCATTAGCGTAGAAACTCATTTGTGGGTGGGCCAAAGAAAAAGTAAGTGGACACAATAAATGTAATTGAAAACAAGTATATTTTTGCGTGCGCGTGTGTGTCCTCCACATGTGTTCTAGCTTCATAATAACAATGCGCCGAGCTTCAGCACTCTGGCCTGCGCACGCCGATATGTTCCGTATTTGATCATTTTTAACGGTTTTGGAGAAATCTGAAGGTGGCGAGTCATTCTGGCAGATTGTAATTAACACCTTGTCTCATGCAGGTGTTCTGACATTGTAAACCTCACACACAGAACATTGTGGATGTAAATAAATAACAAGAAATGATTCCCATTCAGGCTATTAACAGCGTGCCGGAGATCTGAAGTTCAGAGTGCGTCTGTCAGAGGTCAGACGCGTGCCAGCGGAACCACGGCTCACGGGTGCACAAGTGAGCACGTCTGGGCTGGGCAGAAGTCATTTTACAACATTGGTTTAAATAGCGCTAATAACGAGATGCGGTGACTGGAGCGGCTCATGGAGCTGTGCCGTGCGCGCGCGCACACACACACACACACACACACACACACACACACAGATTCAATAAGAGCGCACGCTGCGCAAACTCCGGCGCCCCAGAAATGAGTGCTGCGTCCTCTGTGATAAAAACTTTAAAGAGGTTTTGTAACATTTTTCATTCCAGGTCAAATTAAGATATTAGCTTCTATTTTGGGATGACGTATTAAAGTCGGGTCTGCTCCAGCAGTGACTGACTACAACCCCTGTTGCAGCATTTGTTGTTCCAGTCCGCGTGGCAGCGGATTGCAGATTCAGCCACCATAAAACAGCAATTAGTCGGTCTGAGGCAAAAGTGAACCTCATGGCTTTTCCATCTTTTCCCCTATAGACATTTGATTACGCACAAGTAGGTGACCAGTTCAGGTTTACGCAGAACAGAAGGAAGGAGAGCGCTCTGGCCGCACAGGTTAAACGTTCCTACTTTAAGAAAACCATTAAATTGCATTGTTTATGTTCTACCTGGGCACTCTAAATATTTATTTAAAATTAAATCAAAGGAAATTGTAATGGTATCGAATGTTTATTAATTACTATTTAAAAAATGAAAGCTATGGGGAACAAGGTCGATCATATTTTTTTAACCGTGTCTGTTTAGCTTGACGTCTGATATATATATATATATATATATATATATATATATATATATATATATATATATATATACACACACACACCGTAAATCCTCCAATACAGGCCGGTATTCAATTAAAGGCCGGGTCTCCAATTCTGGCCGGTGTCTGAGTCAGTGGAGGTAAATAATGGCTGGTCTCTTATTGTGGCCGGATGGAATGTGGTAACAAGCAAGTACGAGCGTCCCAGCGGCAAGGTTATAGTCCCCAAATCAACCAGCAGGAGGTAGTAGAAGTTCACGCAGACCTTTTTTAGGCCTTTTCTTCAACGCTTTGTAACGCTACAGACACGACCCTCTATCACGCTCCTACCACACAGAGTCACGGTGTCAGTTAACCATGCTAATTCAACCCGCTCCACAGAACACACATCACCTTCCCTGTGGCTTACATAACACTCACACAACACGCAAATCAGCACATAGGAACTAGCAGAACGATAGGAAACACATATAACACAATACCCAGAATGCACCTGGCTTACAACCCCAGCCAGGTCATTACACTATCAAGTTCAAAGAGAACGTGCTGATTATGCTGCAGAACACTCTGGAGAGCAGCAGTAGCCAGTAGGGGGTGTATGAACTACAGCAATCCCTCCGCGGTAGATGCGTTCCAGACCTGGCCGCTATAGGTGAAAATCCGCAAAGTAGGGACTCCCAGCATGCCCCTCGCGGGGATTCCCTTCACGTCGCACCTACGTCACAAACCGCGGCTATAAACGGAAGTCGCCTTTCCAGCTCACCACTCAGTCATCGTTTCTTCAGTTTCACGATCAGAGTTTCCAACCTACCGATCAATCCAACGAACTATCAGCTCATAGTAAGTTATCTTACTTACTTCTGGAAAGCCCGGCATTTCCGTGTCACTTCGTTGACGCTCGAACGCTCGGGGGTTTCCTAGAGCACCGACGCTATCACTTCCGCGTCTGTGAAACCACGCTCCCTATTGAATTATCGTATGATCACATTCTCTTTTTGGGGGTAAAACTCAAGTGCCAGACCGTAGGTACTGACACGTGATCGTTCATGTCGGTTCATTTCCTTTAATGTTTTCTGTCTTTTATTTGCGCCAGATGTGTATCGCTGCTGTGGAGCGGGGCGCATCAACTTGTCCTCCGACTCACAGATCACAGCAGGGAGCGCTCAGCTGTTTTCGCGGTCGGTAGATCTGCCTCCTGAGCACGGCCACAGTAACAATCAGGTGTCGCCACCTCAAAAACTAATTTAACACGCGATCGTTCATGTCAGTTCATTTCCTTTAATGTTTTCTGTCTTTTATTTGCACCTGATGTGTTTCGCTGCATGCTGTGGAGCGGGACGCTGCGCGCATCACCTTGTCCTCGGACGTACTGATCACTGATACAGCCGCCAAACAGCAAGCGCTCCGCTGTTTTTGCGGTCAGTAGATCTTTTAGAACTGCAGTTCAAAGGTAACTCATGAGGAGAATATGAACCCAGGTAGCAGTTTTTCTTTAGGATTGAGAGGAGATGCAGGAAGATAATAAACAGACAGGACAGAAAAATAGTCAAATAAAAACAAGTTAGTTTTTGTACCTGCTGTTGCAACAAACAGACACCATTGAAGGTAATCAGAAGTGAGGAACAGAAAATGAAATAATTATTTTAATGTTTAGAGCAGCAGGAACTCCAAGAGGCTGCAGGCGCATCAGTGAGTTTGCGGCCGCTGCGCAGGGGGAGGGGGGAGAGGGCTGAAGCAGGAACTACCGTTGTTAAAAGAAATGTGTTTAACTTTGAAAATGTGGGCGCAATTTTAATTGTCAAAAACTCCAGCGAACCATCAGTTCATTTTGCTCAAATAGAAATAGAGGCCTGCCTCTAATACTGGCCCTCCTTCCAATAAAGGCCTGGAGCTTGATGAGCTTGAGTCAAATACAGGCCCGGGCCTGTATTAGAGGATTTACGGTATATATATACATATATATATATATATATATATAGCCATGCCCTGATGTGGGGGCTGGGGGGTGCGTCGACATGGTCGGGACATAGAAGGGGGTGCGCGGCTAAATAAGTTTGGGAACCACTGTGCTAGATGATGGCCCCCTCCATGAGGCCACCACGGCTCAGCAGAACATCATTGTAGCTTCTTCTGGGGAGAAAAACACTTAGAGAGAAAATAAAGTTAACAGCTGAAATAGCAGAAAATAATACAGTTAAAGAGCAGATTGTAGAAGAAAGCAGTAGAGTGTGGAAAGTGGTCAGTGTATCCTCCAGCAGTCTAAGCCTATAGCAGCATAACTACAGAGATAACTCTGGATAACCTAGCCTTTTAGATGGAGGCATGTTGGAGGCAGGGCAAGGGAGAGCCATCTTTACCGACTGTACACTCCACCTCCCTCTACTTGTCCAGATTTAGGCCAGTGGCGGCGCCAGGGGGGCGCTATAGCTACCCCTGGATTAGTCATAGCACCCCCAAGTAAATATTAAATTTTTTTTTTACAATTTTAATTTAACGTGTGGATGTGATAATATTTAACATACAAAACAAAAATGATCAGTAAATTATCATATAGATAGTAAAAACTTAAACCAAAACAGGAAATTGATGTTAACCTTTGACCTCATTTTCCACCTAGAGTCAGAGGTAAGATGGATCGGTTTTTGTTGCCCACATTTCCACAGGTTCAGTCAGAAACGAATGAATCTTTGGAAGTGATCTCAGACCCACAAAAACCTACGGATCTGGATGAAGAGAGTCAACCCTAAACTGCCCCAGCAGTCAAGGGTTTTGCCGCTGGAAATGCTAACGCTAACGTTAGCTAAACTTGCAACACTATAGGTGTGTCCGAATTCATGGGAAGGATGCTTGTAAGAGTGCATTTTGAGGTTGATGATGTCACAGCGCAGCGACGAGTACTGTCCAAATTCCAAGAATACTCATTCTCGCGTCCTCAAATGCGTCCTCGCTCCTCCCACATTTCGAGGACGGGTCTGTTGTCTCCTCACAGAACAAGGCTATCCCAGCATGCTTTGCGTGCCGGCTGTGGATTTTCAGCAGGAAGAGAAAATGGGGAGAGCTACGAAGTTTTAAACGTAAGTTTGTTAAAAACTAGCCGTAGAAACCTAAAAAGCTTAAAGCGGTTCAGTTTATGGACATTTTTCATTTGTATATTTGTTTTTTAAATTACATTTTAAGCAGAAATCAGCCAGAACGAGTTTATTTAGCGGGTCCCAGTTATTCCCGTGTGTGTGTGTGTAGCGAATTAAACTTGTCATTTGTTTTAAGGACAACAGAGCAAAGAAGCATTTTTATTAAGCTTAGAGGTGAAGAGTGAAGCTGTTTACACACAACCACAGAAGTTCTGCTGCTCGCCGGGTCGAGTGCTTCAAACAAATACTAACTGATAACTCTTTCTGGTCATTGATTTTATCACCAGTTTTATTATTACAGATGTTTTTGAACATGTGGGCGACGGTGGCACAGGAGTTAAGTGCTCGCCCTGTAATCGGCAGGTTGCAGGTTCGAGCCCTGCTCAGTCTGTCGCTGTCGTTGTGTCCTTGGGAAAGACACTTAACCCACGTTGTCTGCTGGTGGTGGTCGGAGGGACCGGTGGCACTAGTGCTCGGCAGCCTCCCCTCTGTCAGTGCGCCCCAGGGCAGCTGTGGCTACATCGTAGCTCATCACCATCAGTGTGTGAATGTGTGTGACTGGGTGAATGACTGGTTGTGTTGTAAAGCGCCTTGGGGGGTTCCAGGACTCTAGAAGGCACTATATCAAATACAGGCCATTTACCATTTACCATGTTACATGAACAGAAAATGAAAAGATGGAGTAGGAGAAGGAGTAGGGCTGCACGATATTAGGAAAACCTGCGATATTCGATAACGGTGCTTAATATTGCAATATCAATATTACTCACGATAAATGAACAAATACTAAAGTATGCAGTGTTGATGTCGTCTGGCGTGTGACGTCTGCTCTGGGTTCAAAGTAAACAAAAACTAATGCATGAATTCCATTACAACATAACATTTTTATTGCAAAAATATGCAGGTGCACCTGCTACTCTATTAGCAGCTGCACCTGCTACTGTATTAGCAGCTGCACCTGCTACTGTATTAGCAGCTGCACCTGCTACTGTATTAGCAGCAAAACAACAAACTGCATGCATGCAGTTTCTCAGTGACTTTAAAACATCACCTCCACCATAAAACTTTTACTGATGCTCCAAATACAGAAAAACATCCCTTATCAGGGTTTTTAGATAAATAAAAAATATCAGAAAATAAGTTTAAATATTAAATAATAGTTAACATCACTTACATGCAACAGCAAATTCTTTCATTGCTACTGAGCATTTTCTCCACTTATGTGGTTATGATATAAGGCTGTTGCTGTAATTGGGAAGTGAACTGTGCTGGGCCAAACTAGGATAATATTAAGATTTTCTGAGGGAAAGAGAAAAACAATTGTCTACCTTTCAGAAGAGGAACTGGCAAAAAACTACATGGAAAATATATGAAAACGTTTGTTTTTAACACCAAATTGAACAAGTTTACCTAGATCTTAAAAAGCAACTCAGATGATGAAACTGCAACTATGATTCTGATAACAAGCTAACAAATTGAACTAGCTCCTCTAAGATAACCGGCTATCAGAGCTTCTGACTGACAGTTTATGTGCAGCAGCAAATCAACTATCCTGATTAACAAGGTTATAAAAGCTCATAAATGAAAAATCACTTTGATGTGTGGGGGAACTTTTCCAGGCCCTCTTTAGCAGGGTGGGACTGGGAGGAGAGTGCTGTAGCCTTTTAGCTGGAAGCTAACCGGAGCCACCACCCGGTTGAACACTAGCGACATGAAGGTGGGTTGGTTCACCGGCACGTGTCGGAGTCAGCCCGGTTATTATCAGCTGCTTAACGACACAGAGCGAACTCACGTTCACGTTTGAAAGCAGCGCGAATTCCAGAAACATCAGCACAAAGTACGTTTGTTGCTCTGAGCTAGCATGGCGAACAAGGGAACAGCGCCGCTAACTCAGTTCGGGTGTTGCTTTCCATCCTAAGGTTCTATTTCATCTAGTCTTAGCCCTTAAGCGAGCTGCTATTGGAAGGATGATCTCCGCATCAGCCAATCATGAAGAGCTTCAATGTACGCCCACTAATAGTGGGCCCCCTTGTGGGTATATAAGTGGAACGACTCCACTGTTCGCCTCCTTTTTCTCTTCATGCCAAGCCTGAGAGCTTTTCTAAAGAGCAATTATCGAGAAGATTCGACTCACCAGCATGTCCAGCAACACCAGAACCTGCCCGGCCTGCCAGACGGGCTCCATGTCCAGCGGGGACCTGCACGCCAAATGCGAGGTCTGTCTCAGGGCTCATCACGCTGGCCTGGCCTTGACCCCCCAGGCCTCGTGCCCGTTCTGTGCCGCTCTGCCTGTGGCTGAGAAGACCCGCCGGGTCGAGTGCTTCACTCCCGCCGCCGCCGAGGAATTCCCGGTGGCTGAGGCGTATTCGCTGGACAAGGCTTTGGACTTCTTCAACGCCGGTCAGGAGCCGGCTGGCTTCAACCAGCTGGATGACATCACCGAGAGCGAGGACTACGACGGGGCTAGCCGCCTTAGCCATTCCTCCCTTCTAGACAACACGGAGGTCGACGAGCCTGGCTCAGCGGGTCTTCCTGCCCTAGTGGCTTCTCGCTCCTCCCTACCAGCAGTAAGAGCACTGCTCCAGGAGCTGCCCGCCATCATCTCCGCGGCTGCGGTCCGAGAGGGGCTAGCCGTTCCAGAACCGCCCCCGCCCAAAGCGGATGACTTGGCGGGAATTTTCGGGACAACTCAGACGCGCTGTCCAGACCCTATCTGGCTGCTTCCCCGCTGCTATGGGTTGCTGGTCCGCCACCTTCACCGAGCCTGCAAAGCTCAAGGCGCCAGTTTCCACCTACACGCCCATCACCAAGGTCGTGGGCTTCTCCGACCAGGGCTGGCCGTCCGTTCCTCCACTCGAGCCGGACTTGGCCTCGCTGTTTGGCACCAAGAACCACCTCACTGGCCCACAAGCAGTTCCCGCTTCGAAACATGACCAGCTGCTGACACGGCTCACCGACCGCGCACACCAGTGTGCCTTTCAGACCGGCGCTGCAGGGAATAACATCGCCCTTCTCACCTTCTGCGTTTCGAAGATGATGGAGGAGCTGGACGCTCCCGACGAGTCGAAGACCGCCATCATTAAAACTACTGATGCTATCCTCAATCTATGCGCTGCTGTGCTCACCGGTTCTGCTCGCATTGCTGCCTGGCAGACCCTCATCCAGCGGGCCCTGTGGCTCAAGGCCATGCCCTCCATTCCTGATCACCTGCACAGAGAGATGCTGGAAGGCCCCATCACCTTGTGGTTCTTTTGCCTTATCAAAACACAAGAGACAGACAGCTTGTCCAAAACGCAGCGTGGGGCATTTATTTACACAGCTCATCCATACATTACCAACAGCTTTATGGGACAGCCTGCAGCCTGGTGCTTAATGCCTCGGCTGGAACCTTCTGCAAAAAAACCCCTCTCCCTCAACACGCAGCCTTGGTTATACTCGTGTTTGCTGGCGCTCACTCCCACATTCCTTTGATTCTGGGAAATGATGGGATGCTATTTTCATTTCCTAATATGGTCAAAGAAGTTAAGACTTACTGAAAGTTACATAAGTTGGGCTGAACAACAGGATGTCAGATTGCACGTACGCAACAGCTGGGCTGATAAACAGGATGTCAGTTTGCACGTACACACAGAACACTGATTTTAGCTCCTACAGATCCCCCCCATGGGGGTGTCCACCCCCATAAACAAGCTGGCTACATAACATATAACATAACACATAAATGAATGTTAACATAAACCAGTAAATGGGTGTTAAATGACAAAATGACAAATACACTACAAACGTCAACCAAACTATATAGGTATATACAGGTGCTGGCCAGTAAATTAGAATATCATCAAAAGGTTGAAAATATTTCAGTAATTCCATTCAAAACGTGAAACTTGTACATTATATTCATGCAATGCACACAGACCAATGTATTTCCGATGTCTATTACGTTTAATTTTGATATTTATAGGTGACAACCAATGAAAACATCAAATCTGGTATCTCAGAAAATTAGAATATTCTAAAGGCCAATGAAAAAATGTTTGTTTCTCTAATGTTGGCCAACTGAAAAGAATGAACATGAAAAGAATGTGCATGTATAGCACTCAATACTTAGTCGGGGCTCCTTTTGCCTCAATAACTGCAGTAATGCGGCATGGCATGGACTCGATCAGTCTGTGGCACTGCTCAGGTGTTATGAGAGCCCAGGTTGCTCTGATAGTCGTCTTCAGCTCCTCTGCATTGTTGGGTCTAGCGTATTGCATCCTCCGCTTCACAATACCCCATAGATTTTCTATGGGGTTAAGGTCAGGTGAGTTTGCTGGCCAATCAAGGACAGGGATACCATGGTCCTTGAACCAGGTGCTGGTGGTTTTGGCACTGTGTGCAGGTGCCAAGTCCTGTTGAAAGGTGAAGTCTGCATCCCCATAAAGTTGGTCAGCAGCAGGAAGCATGAAGTGCTCTAAAACTTCCTGGTAGACGGCTGCATTGACCCTGGACCTCAGGAAACAGAGTGGGCCAACACCGGCAGATGACATGGCACCCCACACCATCACTGACGGTGGAAACTTTACACTGGACCTCATGCAACGTGGATTCTGTGCTTCTCCGCTCTTCCTCCAGACTCTGGGTCCTTGATTTCCAAAGGAAATGCAGAACTTGCTTTCATCAGAAAACATAACTTTGGACCACTCAGCATCAGTCCAGTCCTTTTTGTCCTTGGCCCAGGCGAGACGCTTCTTGCGCTGTTTCTTGTTCAAGAGTGGCTTGACACACGGAATGCGACACCTGAATCCCATGTCTTTCATGAGTCTCCTCGTGGTGGTTCTTGAAGCGCTGACTCCAGCTGCAGTCCACTCTTTGTGGATCTCCCCCACATTTTTGAATGGGTTTGTCGTCACAATTCTCTGCAGGGTGCGGTTATCCCTAGAGCTTGTACACTTTTTTCTACCACATTTTTTCCATCCCTTCGCCTGTCTGTTAATGTGCTTGGACACAGAGCTCTGCGAACAGCCAGCTTCTTTAGCAATCACCTTTTGTGTCTTGCCCTCCTTGTGCAAGGTGTCAATGATTGTCTTTTGGACAGCTGTTAAGTCAGAAGTCTTCCCCATGATTGTGGTGCCTTCAAAACAAGACTGAGGGACCTTTTAAAGGCCTTTGCAGGTGTTTTGAGTAAATCAGCTGATTAGAGTGGCAGCAGATGTCTTCTATATTCAGCCTTTTCAGAATATTCTAATTTTTTGAGATACCAAATTTGGAGTTTTCATTAGTTGTCACTTATGAATATCAAATTTAAATGTAATGAACATTGGAAATACATTGGTCTGTGTGCATTGCATGAATATAATGTACAAGTTTCACGTTTTGAATGGAATTACTGAAATATTTTCAACCTTTTGATGATATTCTAATTTACTGGCCAGCACCTGTATGTAACGACGAAGTAACTGCAAACCAACCCTTGGATGAGTACATAGACACGAAGTAAGTATCAGCTGCAAAACACAACATGGAATGTGACGTCTTTAACCAACTCAGTAACACATCAAAACGCATGCACACCCTGTAAGAGGGCGAAAACCTGTCCGCTGTTCTTAACAGGAAAAATTCCCCCTTGACCTCCTGGCCCAAACAGGACGATCACAAAAAGCACAGAGTGAGCATACAAGTCTAGCCTAAGTATATGGCAGACATTAGGTTACATTGAATTAACAAAAGAACACACATAAGAGAAAATGAACTGATGAAACCTTTCAACAGAGAACAAAAATCATAAGTATGATCGAGCATTAATTACCCTTAGCAATATTGCTCCTCCTTGAACCGTCACCTTATCGTGGTGGAGGAGTTTGAGTGCCCTAATGATCCTAGGAGCTATGTTGTCTGGGGCACTTAGTTACCCTGGTAGGGCCTCCCATGACAAATTGGTCTTAGGTGAAGGGTGAGACAAAGAACGGTTCGAAGGTTCGAAGGATCTTTCATGGCGGTTAAAACGAAGAGTCGGAGTACCCGGCCCGGAGGGTTACCGGGGTCCCACCCTGGAGCCAGGCCTGGGGTTGGGGCCCGTGAGCGAGCGCCTGGTGGCCGGGCTTTCGCCCATGGGGCCCGGCCGGGCCCAGCCCGAACCGGATACATGGGCTCGTCCAACTGTGGACCCACCACCCGCAGGAGGAACATGAAGGGTCCGGTGCAATGTGAATCGGGTGGCAGACCAAGGCGGGAGCCTTGGCGGTCCAATCCCCGGACAAGAAAACTAGTTTTTGGGACATGGAACGTCACCTCGCTGGCGGGGAAGGAGCCGGAGCTTGTGGCAGAGGTTGAGCGGTACCGGCTAGATATAGTCGGACTCACCTCGACACATTGCATTGGCTCTGGAACCCGAGACCTGGAGAGGGGTTGGACACTCTACTTTGCTGGAGTTGCTCCGGGTGAGAGGCGGAGGGCTGGGGTTGGCTTTTTGTTAGCCCCGAGACTCTCTGCCTGTGTGTTGGGGTTTACCCCGGGGGACAAGAGGGTAGCTTCCTTGCGCCTTCGGGTCGGGGAACGGGTCCTGACTGTTGTTTGTGCTTATGGGCCAAATATCAGTTCAGAGTACCCACCCTTTTTGGAGTCCCTGGGACGAGTGCTAGATAGTGCTCCATCAGGGGACTCCATTGTCCTGCTGGGGGACTTCAATGCTCACGTGGGAAATGACAGCTTGACCTGGAGGGGTGTGATTGGGAGGAACGGCCCACCTAATCTGAACTCGAGCGGTGTTTTGTTATTGGACTTCTGTGCAAGCCGCAGTTTGGCCATAACGAACACCATGTTCGAACATAAGGATGCCCACCGGTACACTTGGTACCAGGGCAGCCTAGGTCACAGGTCGATGATAGATTTTGTAGTCGTATCATCTGACCTGCGACCGTATGTTTTGGACACCCGAGTGAAGAGAGGGGCGGAGCTGTCAACTGATCACCACCTGGTGGTGAGTTGGATCAGATGGCAAGGGAACATGCCGCGTAGACCTGGCAGACCCAAACGCATAGTGAGGGTCTGCTGGGAACGCCTGGCAGAAGAACCTGTCAAGACGGTCTTCAACTCCCACCTCCGGCAGAGCTTTGACCACGTTCCGAGAGCAGTGGGGGACATTGAGTCCGAGTGGGCCTTGTTCCACTCTGCGATTGTCGAGGCGGCTGTTGCTAGCTGTGGTCGTAAGGTGGCCGGTGCCAGTCGTGGTGGCAACCCCCGTACCCGCTGGTGGACACCAGAGGTTCGGGGAGCCGTCAGGCTGAAGAAGGAGGCCTACAGGGCGTGGCTGGTCTGTGGGTCTCCGGAGGCAGCAGACAGGTACCGGATAGCCAAGCGGGGTGCAGCAGTGGCAGTTGCCGAGGCAAAATCTCGGGCGTGGGAGGAGTTTGGTGAGGCCATGGAGAAAGACTATCGATCGGCTCCAAAGAGGTTCTGGCAAACTGTCCGGCGCCTCAGGAGAGGAAGGCAGCAACTCGCTCACACTGTTTACAGTGGGGATGGGGAGCTGCTGACGTCAACTGAGGCTATAGTCGGACGGTGGAAGGAATACTTTGAGGAGCTCCTCAATCCCACCAATGCGCATTCCGAGGAGGAACCAGAGCTGGGAGGCCTGGGGATGGACTGTCCGATCTCGGTGGCAGAAGTTGCTGAGGTAGTCAAACAACTACACAGCGGCGGAGCCCCGGGGGCGGATGAGGTTCGTCCTGGGTATCTCAAGGCTATGGATGTTGTAGGGCTGTCATGGTTGACACGTCTCTACAACATTGCGTGGTCATCGGGGGCAGTTCCTAGGGAGTGGCAGACCGGGGTGGTGGTCCCCATCTTTAAGAAGGGTGACCTGAGGGTGTGTTCCAACTATAGGGGGATCACACTCCTCAGCCTCCCTGGAAAGGTCTACGCCAAGGTACTGGAGAGGAGGGTCCGATCGATAGTTGAATCTCAGATTGAGGAGGAGCAATGTGGTTTTTGTCCTGGCCGTGGAACTGTGGACCAGCTCTATACCCTTGCAAGGGTGATGGAGGGGGCATGGGAGTTTGCCCAACCAATCCACATGTGCTTTGTGGATTTGGAGAAGGCTTATGACCGTGTCCCCAGGGGCACCCTGTGGGGGACGCTCCAGGAGTATGGGGTGGGTGGCTTTCTGTTAAGGGCCATTCAGTCCCTTTACCAGAGGAGCGTGAGTTTGGTCCGCATAGCCGGTAGTAAGTCGGACCTGTTCCCAGTGAGGGTTGGACTCCGCCAGGGCTGCCCTTTGTCACTGGTTCTGTTCATCACTTTTATGGACAGAATTTCTAGACGCAGCCGTGGTGTGGAGTGTGTCGATTTTGGTGGCAGGAGAATCTCGTCTCTGCTTTTTGCGGATGATGTGGTCCTCCTAGCTTCATCCAGCTCTGACCTTCAGCTCTTGCTGGGTAGGTTCGCGGCCGAATGTGAAGCGGCTGGGATGAGGATCAGCACCTCCAAATCTGAGACCATGGTTCTCGACCGGAAAAGGGTGGCTTGCCACCTCCGGGTCGGGGGAGAGGTCCTACCTCAAGTGGAGGAGTTTAAGTATCTCGGGGTCTTGTTCACGAGTGAGGGTAGGAGGGATCGGGAGATCGACAGGCGGATTGGTTCGGCGTCTGCAGTCATGCGGACGCTGAGCCGATCTGTCGTGGGGAAGAGGGAGCTGAGCCAGAAAGCCAGGCTCTCAATTTACCGGTCGATCTACGTCCCAATCCTTACCTATGGTCATGAGCTTTGGGTAATGACCGAAAGAACGAGATCGCGGATACAAGCGGCCGAAATGAGTTTCCTCCGTAGGGTGGCCGGGCTCAGCCTTAGAGATAGGGTGAGGAGCTCGGAAATTCGGGAGGGACTCGGAGTAGAACCGCTGCTCCTCCGGATCGAAAGGAGCCAGTTGAGGTGGTTTGGGCATCTGGTCAGGATGCCTCCTGGACGCCTCCCCGGGGAGGTGTTTCGGGCATGTCCTGCCGGCAGAAGGCCCCCGGGTCGACCCAGGACACGTTGGAGAGGTTACATCTCCAATCTGGTCCGGGAACGCCTTGGGGTCCTGCCGGAGGAGCTGGTGGACAAGGCCGGGGAGAGGACGGCCTGGAGCTCCCTAATTGGGATGCTGCCCCCGCGACCCGGACCCGGATAAGCGGAGGAAGACGAAGACGAAGACGAATATTGCAACCAGTAACTGTACGTGAATATGCAATCAAAAATACAAACTTATGTGTGAAATAAATGATTGACGTGTGTAACGTGAGGAAGTGTGGGTTTTCTGTCACAAAGCTGGTGTTTGACCCGGCTGGGTCGCTCATAACTTTAACACACAGATTGGGACCTTTGCAGACATGAAGTCTGCGAGAGTCTGGAAGAAGCCATAACATCAGCCACCTGCAGCGTCCAGAAGACGTGTTTCCATGAGTTGTACCCAGAACAAGTCAAAACATAAAGTTTAAACTTCCTTTTCTTGTTTTGAATGTTAAAAGTTTAATCATCAATTTGCTCATTATAAATGTGTTTTAATCAAATGAATGATTATTATGCTTTGGGTAATTATAAGAGATTTAATTAATCCATTCTTAATTAAATGTTAATGTTGAGAATGTTTGGTAACGACCTTCACACTCCTGCTTCTTCACACACCCAAACACGCCCACGCACATCTGCTCACAGTAAACTCCAAAACACATTTGCTGACGTACACGTTTTGCTTTGAGAGGAGAAAGGCTTTTGGTAAGTTTTAGTCTAATGCTTGCAGTTCGTGCTTGACAACGAAAGAGAGAGGACCTGAAGAAACCAAAGGGGGGAGCCGGTTGGCTCGTTTCTCCCCCCCCCTCACGCTGTTCCTGTTAGCCAGACAGGACAGCTGAATCGCAACTTCTAACGCAGACTCATACAGAGTCTTTGATTTCTGAGTGAATTAACTTAAGAAAGCGCATCGACAAAATGCTTTACCATCAACGTGTACCGAGGGCAACTCTGGACCGGTTCGCGGCGCATCTTTGTCTTCTTTGCCAGCCAAGGTGCCCTGGATGAAACATCATCCTAAGGTGACGTCCCGGGTCCAACAGAGGGTCCGATTTTCGGTGAGGCAGAACACGACAGATAGCGTTTTGATGCATCTTTTCCAACTAAACCTAAGTTTATTCAAACCATCACTTTTCACTCAGACACCTGTTTCTTCCTGAAGCAAAATCAGATGCACACACGCATTCATCTCACCTCATGTTCAATTCTCACTACACTTTGCACACACACGCATCCATAACCACATCATATTACTCTCAATCTTCATTCACCAACAGAAGGTCTATTTGAGCAAGAACAGCATATCAACTGTTAAAGATTGTCCCACAAAGTTGCCGATGTTGATTTTTATTTCCTGTTTGTCAATTTCAAAATCATTAGTTTAATTTGAAGAATTAAAACTTTTAATTGTCAAACTGGTTTCCTCATTGAACTGAAACACAGACACACAGATATTATCGTCAGTTTATCGATGAAAACAACCTTTGAGTCTTCTTAACAATATAAAATTTGGTTATTGATTGATTAAAATTAATATTCCGAATTAATACGTAGCATGGTTCCTCTTTCATAAAAGAGCCTAAAACCACAACGCTACAATATGGCGAGCGTATCCAGACTTCTATATCTGCGATATATCTGATTTCAAACATCTAAAAGCTAATTTTTCACAAATTACGCCTTTTCTCTGTGTTTCACTTTGATGTCTTATTGTGAAAAAAAAAATGGAAATTATTCCGCTGAAGTCACTCTTCCGGGAGACGTCCTGGTGGAAACTTGACGGTGGAAGATCTCCGATCTCAAATTGTCCGCAAATTACAGACAGTACTTTGATTTATCCCATCTTCGCCTTCGGAGCGAACGTGTGAATTGTGCTTTTGACTAAATTCTGCCCATTTTGACGCGACGCCGCGCCTCTAATCTCTTCAGGTCGGAAAGCTACATTTCCGCTCTGAAGCTGGCTGGGTGAGCTACCGTGAGCAGCTTATCCTCAATCCTAAAATTAAGGCTAAATTCTCCGAATTCTCGGACACCCTTCGTCTCAGTGTGTTGACACTGTGGGCGAGCTATTGTGGAAGATATTTCCGTTACATAGGCGACTGATCAACGCCGAATCTGTCCCGGACGACTCGTTAGCATCTACCGTTAGCTTCACTTGCTAGGTAACCGCTGTGATTCGGGTTATATATGCCGGAGGCGTTACTGCATCCAGATTGCGTACGCTTTAAAGTCCGTTTTAGCCGCGGAGCGAGATGCCTGCTTGGTTAATCGGGCAAATTTAAGTCTGGTCGCTACAGACGAAAAGCTAGACCTAGCCGGAGAGCTAAGCTAGCGAGCCACAGTTAGACAAAACGGGAACGCGTCCCATTAAATTGTCAAACCATTTCTGACACAGTCAGTCTGTGTCCTCCCGAAACCCGCATTGGCGGTGGTTCTTGTAAATCACTACGGTGTGTAGAATCAACATTTTACGAAGTGGCCTTCCGTCGGAGTAAAACAGAAGTTTGTCCGTGGAATACCATCACGTCCGCGTAGGTTTTTTTTTTAATTTTTCTTTTGGGGCCGGTGAACGGGTCGGCATTCACAGCCTCCGTTGCTCGGTTCCATGCCATTTTCTTCTATCTTGTGGTGAAGTTGTGTACATTCCTTTCTCAATCATCACCTCCTTGTTTTACCCTGTGTCATAAAGTTAAGTTGTGCTACGGGCGGTCCTTGATTGTGAGATGAATTAAGGATCTGTACCGGACTCATACGTCGACTCAGGAGGTAAAAACGCGAGTTGCTCTGTTTTAATGAGAGATGGACGAGACACAACAAAATCTTTCTTGTACTGTTACACATGGTGTAAGGTTCTCTGACGTTCTGCTTCCAGAACATGCCAAGACGCAGGAGACTGTTTACCGGCCGGGCCACGCTGGTCCCACCGCCCGCCCGAACGGGCCCGCATTAGTCGGGTGCCGCCGGTCGGGCGCGGTGGGGACTAGTGGCAGCGGTTCGGTGCCAGCTGCTCTGGGTCGGAGGTGGTTCTGGTTTGCACTTCATGACGTGAATTCAAGCAACATGCTGTTTACAGTCATAACGCTTTTTCTTTACCTTTATTTCTTCCAGGGGGTCATAAACCCACCATCGATATCAAGGTTTGAAATAAACAACACTTTCTATGCTACTTTTAAGCTGAATAAATCTCTTGAGCCTATGGTTAACCTCTCTGACAAACAGGTGGTGCTTAACCCTTTGGTTCCTGATGTATTTTCTCTTTCCACTATGTTAGGGGCTGACCATCTCTCCAGCATGGGTGTGAATTTCTCAGGCTGTGACCCACCGCTTCAGTCAGAGGTCTGCTTTAACCGTCAGTCCACATCATGCACAAACCAGCTTGTTTCTCGGGGCGCTATGAAGACATCAGCCGCCGTGAAGCATTCGTGGCCTCCAAACGTGGCCGTCTTACCATTTGCAGGGTTTGTGCCCGGACATCTTGACCTTTCTGTAAATGACCTTGTCATTTCTCGGTTTGTGACCTCTGCTAATACGGTGGCCAATTCTTTTCTCCTTTCACAGGGGTGTGACTTTGTCTCTGGCCTCTGTGCTCTCTTTCCTGTGATTTCTCTTTCAGGTGACCACGACGGCGCAGTAAAACCTGCGGTTTCCAGTAGTCAAGTGGTCAGTGGCGATATTGAGGGAGCTCCGGTGGTTGCTGTGGGCATCTCTCTCACAGGCCCGGGGGCGCCACCCGGCCCGGGAGCAGTAGGTGCGTGCAGTGATGCCCTGCTCGGGGCCCCGCCTGACAAAGGGGGGGTGCCGAGTGGCACTGAGTTTTCCGTTGCGGACTTCAGGTTGTTCGGGGGAAACCCTCCTCCGAGCGGGTGGGTCATTGCAGGATTCGACACTGACCTTCAGTCGATTCAGCTGACAACTTTGACCTCCGACCCGGAGATAGGTGGTACACCTTCTAATGGGCGGAATTCTAGTCAGTCTGTAAATACTCTGGTTAAACCGGGTTTTTCTGATTCTGTGTGGGAACCTCCATCATTCTTGGGAATAAAGTATTCTTGGCTTCAGTTTTCAGGGCAGAACATGTTCCTTTCGATAGTGTCATGTCTGTATCTGATTCTAAACATGGCTAGGTTTGCTTTGACACCTGTGACACAACCATCCTTGGATCACTCCTTTTCAGAACCTCCAAGTCCAACACCTCCGGGTCTTTGGACATCTGAACACCTACTCTTTCAGCACGATTCAGGTGACGCTGTGCATCTTCTTGGTAATAGGGCTTTTAAGAGCTTAAGAACTGTTCTTTGTTATGCTTCTCCTGTCTCACAGACACGGCATAAGTTTGAGAAACAAAAGGGGGGTGGGGAGCCTCCTCGTGCTTTGCGAGCATCATTTTCGCATTTCCAGTTCACTACTATTTCTGATCACAACAAAGTCGCCTCTGTAAAGCTGCCACCCAACTTTGAGCAGGTAAAATCAGGTTCTGATCTAACAATTATACCATCAGCTTCACTCGAGTTCCGGACGGGACCCTCAGGTAAATTCAAACAAGTTTCCCTGTGGGTTCGTAACACAAGATACAAACAGTTTGATAACCAAATCGCTTATGAGATCGCTCCCACAGATACGTCCAAACTCGTGTCTCTGTGGATCCGCAATACCAGATTCAAAACGCTTACTGAACAACTCTATTCTGACCAACACTATTCTGACCAACTCTATTCTGACCGGATTCTTTTCCACTAACTGTTGGACCGTTACAAATTCTCTCGTTTGTGGGATGAATTTTTAACAAATGTGATATCCTTTGAATTTTTTTTTCAGGTTGCCTGCCTCCAGCCAGGACACCTGTTCCTAACTCACATTTTTAGGGATTACTAACCTGCTGATTTACATTTTAGAATTGATTTACATCTCTATCTTTTTATTAGTGCTTTGTGTAGCATGATTATATTTGATTACAAATTTAATTTTATTTTGTTACTATTTCCCTTAAAGGGCCACAAGCCAATTTGCCCTTCATTTTCATGATTATTTCTTTTATATATATGCCTTTAATTAGTGCAGCCTGCTGAGTTTCACATATCAGTTAGGATTTATTTTCTTTTATTTGTGTTTTCTCTGCATCACGTTTTTTACATGACATGTAGAACAGGGTGCAGAACATTTCTTCTTTAGATAATTCACAAAAGGCATCCACATTTTCCCAGAGGCACCCATAGATAGGTTTTGATTGATTTCTTTGATTTGCATCAAATGCTATCTATCGTGTGGGCTGTCTCACTTTGTCTCCTTCTCCGAGCTCGTATGGACTACATCCAGCACTGGACTGACCATAGGGCATAGCGGGCAACTGCCCGCTGGGCCGACCCTTTCATCTTTTATGGGCCGGTGTCTGTTTTTTTTTTTTTTTCCTGGCCTCTAGTTGTTGCGGATAACTTGCCCGCGCCGCCCCACGCGACGCCTCGTAAAAGTTGGTGGATTGGCCAATTGGTAATAATACACTCTGGGCTGGACCAATAGCCAGAGGTCTGATGCACCCGCCAGTTGTTTGTGAATCTCAGTAAACAGACAGACGAGCTTTACAAAATGGAGAACAAAAAACGGAAAGGAGGAGCGGAGAAAATTCGACTAAAAAAGAAACTGGCCCTTCAGGCTGATGCTGGCACATGTGTTAAAATCTCACAGTTGTTTGGTAGTGAAGGTTCAAGTAAAATCAATTTAGGAAGTGATGGAGCCTCAGCCCAGCGACAGGTTGGAGAAGAAAAGAGGGAGGAGGAGGAGAAACCCGAGCCGGTGTTGTGCCATAAATTGACTCGCTGCCAAAAAATGATTAGCCACCGCGGGATCGCGCACGGTTAGGTAATTGCATTTCTAGACAAAATTCCCCAGGATTTCGCCCTAAAACTCGGCATATCTAGCAATATGGACATTCAGAAAGCAAAGATAACCTCTTCCGGTACTTAAACAGATGTTTATCGCGGATATTAGTGTGGCAGTGTTTGTGGCACCCTGCGCGGGAGCACGAAGACGTGCTTGTGGAAAGAGGGAGGAAGATGTGGCTGTGTGAGCGTCCTGTCACAATGTCCCGATTGATCATGCGCCCTGGCTACTGGGCTAAGGAGATGTCTCTTTGGCTGACTGGTTAGAGCGTATGACTCTCACCCGGAAGTCTGGGGATCAAATCCCGCCCGGGCACTCCTTTCTGCACCTTGCCACATTAGTTTTTCCAGTTCGGAAGTTGTTTTAAGTGTTGCTATTTGTCTTAAACGTTCACAATGAGGATATATTAATCCTTTTTGCAATATTTGCGATTGAAAGATGGTTTGTGCCACAAACTTTGTGGTAAGAACTGGCTTTCTTTATGTTACAGCCTTGATACTAAAAAAATAAATAAACAATGTAAAATGGCACCCTGTATTGAATGTAAACGTTGTATAAATGGAAATAAACAATTCTCCAGCGATTTAATTTTTCCCCCTTCCTTTCTTTAGTCCACTTGACATGGAGCCACAGTTAACTAGTTTGGGGCACATTTTTACTTGAAAAAAAGTATTTAAAATGATCAAGCTTTGGCTTTAATGACACTGTGTAGGTTGCTATCTATACATTACGTTGCTCTATTTAAAAGTAACAAGATAAAAGCACTTCAGCACATAAAATTAAGATTGTCACTTGCCAAATAGACTACACCCTCCCGTTTACCTATAAGAAATGCCTCAAAATATCTTTAAATTCTTTATTGATGATTTAATTGTAGACAACTAAAATGGCATTTTACTTGCCAAAAAGTGATTGAATCGCTAAGATTTTCATGGAGGCTAAAATTGACCAAATAAGGGTTTTTTGTATTATCTGTTGATGTTACTGTACTCATACTGCCTACTGTATCATCAAAAACACCCCAAAAATGGCAAAAAAGAAAAAAGAAAAAAAAGAAGATAATTTCCCTTGCCTAAAATTGATTACAGTGTCCTGGTCACGTGTAAAGGGTTAAATTGACCTAAATATTACCTTATTTATTATCTCTTGATGTTATTAGTGCCATCACAGGATGCTGGGTGTCTTCCACATTCATAAACACCTCAAAAATGGCAACAAATGATAATTTCCCTTGCCAAAAATTTATCAGAGTCCTGGTCACCCATAAAGGCTTAAATTGGCATAAATATTACTTCATTTATTATGATGCTGGGTGTGTTCCACAATCATATTCGAATAAACATGAAAATATTCCGTCTGAATATCTGTTTCTTGTTATAAATATAACAGCTAGAAGGATTTACAGTTAAAATAGGAGAAACACATGACTCCCCAGGAAGGGTCGTAACCCCACTTGCCTCATGCACATGAGTGAACAAATCAAAGCAGCATGGAGACACTCCGTCTCCAACCACCTCTCAGGCAGCAGCCTGCACTCCCAAGTTCTACACATCACCAGAACATAAACAACTGCAACACAATAAAAGCAGTGTTATACAAAATGGAAGGCCTGTAGTGTTTATTCTCTTATAGTAACAACTTATCAATTTTTTGAAGGAATTTATTTGAGAATTTTTTAGTTTTTATTAATTGTGCAATAGAAAAGTAATCACTAGATTAATCATCTAAATAGTCATTAGAATAGTCGACTATTCGATAAAATAATCGTCAGAATAATCATTTTAAAAATAATCAGTTACCCCCAACCCTACTTTTTAGAATACCAGGATAGGAACTACCAATAAGAAAGTGTACGTTGGTGTGTGTCAGAAACAGCGTAAGGCTTAATGTCTTTTCCAAAAAAAACAGGTGATGGGCCGGTCTCCAGTCAAAATGCCCGGGCTGAATTTTTGTCCCAGTCCAGCCCTGACTACATCCCATCAGAGGGATCGTCTTCACCATCCTTCAACTGGTTTCCTGTCGCATGGGGCTTCGGTCGTGGTTCGAGATGGGTCGAGGTCTGCGCTGGACTTCACTTGGATTACGCCTGAGGAATACATCAGCTGCCCAGCTCCGTGTGACACACGAGCTGCTTATCCTTTGAATACCTTTGCATTATTGCTGATGAAATTAACTGCTATTGGCATAGCTCTGCTTTCAAGATTTCCTGAGTGGATTACTTTACAATGATTGCAACAGTTTTGGCCTTAATCATCTGATCAGGATATACTCCCTTCTACACGAGACCTGTGGAGACGCTTCATCATTCCTGCCTTCATCTGGGATGTCTATCTTCACGAGTACATCACGTTATTGAGGTTGTGACGTCAGGTGGCCTCTGTTTGACCACCATGTCGTCACAAAAGGGGGGAATGTAACGTGAGGAAGTGTGGGTTTTCTGTCACAAAGCTGGTGTTTGACCCGACTGGGTCGCTCAGAACTTTAACACACAGATTGGGACCTTTGCAGACATGAAGTCTGCGAGAGTCTGGAAGAAGCCATAACATCAGCCACCTGCAGCGTCCAGAAGACGTGTTTCCATGAGTTGTACCCAGAACAAGTCAAAACATAAAGTTTAAACTTCCTTTTCTTGTTTTGAATGTTAAAAGTTTAATCATCAATTTGCTCATTATAAATGTGTTTTAATCAAATGAATGATTGTTATGCTTTGGGTAATTATAAGAGATTTAATTAATCCATTCTTAATTAAATGTTAATGTTGAGAATGTTTGGTAACGACCTTCACACTCCTGCTTCTTCACACACCCAAACACGCCCACGCACATCTGCTCACAGTAAACTCCAAAACACATTTGCTGACGTACACGTTTTGCTTTGAGAGGAGAAAGGCTTTTGGTAAGTTTCAGTCTAATGCTTGCAGTTCGTGCTTGACAACGAAAGAGAGAGGACCTGAAGAAACCAAAGGGGGGAGCCGGTTGGCTCGTTTCTTCCCCCCCCTCTCACGCTGTTCCTGTCAGCCAGACAGGACAGCTGAATCACAACTTCTAACGCAGACTCATACAGAGTCTTTGATTTCTGAGTGAATTAACTTAAGAAAGCGCATCGACAAAACGCTTTACCATCAACGTGTACCGAGGGCAACTCTGGACCGGTTCGCGGCGCATCTTTGTCTTCTTTGCCAGCCAAGGTGCCCTGGATGAAACATCATCCTAAGGTGACGTCCCGGGTCCAACAGGGGGTCCGATTTTCGGTGAGGCAGAACACGACAGATAGCGTTTTGATGCATCTTTTCCAACTAAACCTAAGTTTATTCAAACCATCACTTTTCACTCAGACACCTGTTTCTTCCTGAAGCAAAATCAGATGCACACACGCATTCATCTCACCTCATATTCAATTCTCACTACACTTTGCACACACACACATCCATAACCACATCATATTACTCTCAATCTTCATTCACCAACAGAAGGTCTATTTGTGCAAGATATCAACTGTTAAAGATTGTCCCACAAAGTTGTCAATGTTGATTTTTATTTCCTGTTTGTCAATCATTAGTTTAATTTGAAGAATTAAAACTTTTAATTGTCAAACTGGTTTCCTCATTGAACTGAAACACAGACACACAGATATTATCGTCAGTTTATCGATGAAAACAACCTTTGAGTCTTCTTAACAATATAAAATTTGGTTATTGATTTATTAAAATTAATATTCCGAATTAATACGTTGCATGGTTCCTCTTTCATAAAAGAGCCTAAAACCGCAACGCTACACATGGATACAAATGAACGACTAGGTGATGTCGATGTGACTAAACCTATAAAAAGTTAAACACAACAGTAAGTGTAATGAATATACTTGATGTAACAACACAACTGCTCAACCGAAATAGAGAACGGAGTCAGAGTCCCAGTTGCAGAGCTGGAAAAAAATGGAGTGAAGAAAACACAAGAGTCAAGTTCAGTTTTATTGATGACTGCTGCAGGGGTCTTGTCGCTGGAAGAGGACTTCGAGGCCGATTCCTTAGTCGAGTACATGTAACCACAACAACAACATCTCTGATGAAACGCAAAGATTACTCCACCGCCGTCCCATCAGCCGTCCCATTCTTCAGGGTCATTGGGTGTCGTGCTGAGTCCATTGCGGCCATTTCCATTTGCACATATTGAGACGACCCAGCAAGGTTCATTTGGGCAGCCAGAGTTCGCTCCCACAGTCTCCTCACAACAGGTAGGATGCAACATGCCAATAGAGAAATCAGAATTAGTACTACTATTGCACTAATTCCTGCTTTTACCAAAATAGCTCCCCACTGACCCAATTTGAGGGCTAAGGAGTCTAAGGACCAGCTTTCCCTGCCTGCATTCTCCTTCAGCTCTATCTTTAAATCCTTCAATTTCCTCATTCCTTCAGTAAACGCACCATCAGGGGCCGTATTACTTGGAATGTAGGTGCAACATTCTTGCCCACTGGAGTTCAGAAACTTACAGAGCCCACCTTTCTCGGCCAGCAACCAGTCCAAAGCCTGGTCGTGCTGCAAAGTCATTTTGACTGTGGCATGAAGTTGTTCACCCAAGAGGCCAAGGTTATTTACTGTGTAATTTAAGATTCTTTACTGATTAAAATAAACATAGTTGATCCATTTCACATTCTTATTTATTGTTATCTAAGGAAGAATTGACTCTAAACCAGCTATTACCTCATCTCTTGCTTGAAATTCTATGGGAATTCCTGTTGGCAGTCCTATGGCGTTTAAATGCACTTTATGATCAAACACATCATACCTCTTTGTCCTACGTCTATTGGTAGTCTCCAACTGAAGTAATTCACTCACACCTTCATGCAAGATAGTCACTGGAACTTTCATACGTACTAGCGTGCACAACCCAACCCAAAACTTGGCAAAACATTCATTAGAACATCACCACCACACATCCAGTAGCTGTCGGCCACTGGAATGTCTTGCTCACCTATGAGATCCAGAGTGGGAATCGTCATCGATATGTCATCACAATCCTGACTAAGAGTTACAGGGTTTTCATACCAAACAGGGTTGTCAATGAGAAGTGGCGTCATATTTGCATGCGGGAACCAGGATAATACCCAAGTGACGTTACAGTTGACAGATGTATTACCTACGTCCACTCCTCCATCGTCAGTGAAACCTCCACTTGCAAAACATTCATAATCAGCACTATAATCAATTTTGTAGTCCGTTGGAGGACCATTTTGGTCTGTTTGGATTGCAAATTCAGCACATTCCTCTAGGATGTTATATTCTGCATATTTTTTAACATATTTGTACTTATCTCGTGTACCATGGAGCAATCTGCATTGGAATCCACACAATGGCATCTTAAGAAGAGGTGGAATCTTTTTAATTATCTCTATTTCCTTTCTAGTCTTACATGTGCATCGTGTAATGGCGCATTCACTAGAAGTATACTTTTCTGGAACAACCTCAGGTAACATTCCGGGTGCTTGAGCGCACACTATGCAGTCATTAGGAGTCATTTCTCTCGTCGTATACAAAGCCCATTTATACCAACTATTTTGCATGGCGGCATCCCAAAGCCTATCCTCTATAGGCAATGGTCTGCTCGCTCTAGGGGAGATAGGTCCTGTGTTGCTTCCGGACCTAGGTCTAATTGGCCCAAATAGTGGCTTAGGTACAGCTTTGCGATTGGTCGCTTCTTGTTCATTTTGTCCTTTTTGAGTTAGATTACGAACATGGTTGCTACCAGAGGTTGCTGTGGGAAACCCAGATTTCACAGCTACACCTCCTGTGGGAGTTGTAGTACTGACAGGCGGCTTAGTGGTTACGCTTCTCAGCTTGCTGATTGGCGTTGTTTTAGATCTTGAAATCAGTGGAGTCACTAGCTGTAAAAGAGAGGAAGAGCTCCAGTCGGCCCTCACCTCTTCAACAGGGGCTGTGGTAGTCAAAACATCAGGGATTACAGTAGTAGTAGCGCTAGTAGTTAAAACATTATTTGGAACTGTGGTCACACTGTCAGGGATTTTATTTGTCTTAGTTGTGGTCAAAACATTGTTTTGAATCGTGGTTGTAACACCAGTTTTAACAATTGCTACGTCAAATGCAGGCAAGGATGCCGACCTATGTTGCATCCGGCCTGCTGAATTGTATTTAACTTGATCACGGTGTGCTGCCTCGTCGTTGACCAAGTCGTCTGGCGTATGCTCTTGTGATGGGTCGACGAGTTGCTCCTCGGCCATCGTCTCCATCTTCACCTCCTCCAGCACCACCATCAGACCCCCTAGTGTTATCCAAAACAGAACTGTTATCAGGCTTAGCACGCCCTTCTTTTCTCCGGCCATCATGCCGGTTTGTTAAGTCAGACACGATACTGCCCTGAGTTTTGTCTTTGACTTTCGCGCAGTGTGTCAGATGATGCCACGTCGATCCTCCTTCGACCTGGACTGCTGTTGGCGTTGCTCGAATCACTTTGTAGGGACCCTCTCGCCGCGGTTCGTGCCACTTCCTCCTGAAAACTTTGATGTACACCTGGTCTCCAGGAACTACTGGCCCGTCTGCGCCTGCGCTAGAGACGAGCTCCTTTCTCTTTTCCTGCAAATAGATGGCTTTATGGATGCTGGTTAGTTGCTTGATATAGCTTTTGAATTCAAGCTCTAGCTGCTCCAACGAAGGTCCCTTGTGGGGTCCTCTGAGCTGAGGAGCTGGCATTGGCCTGCCTGTTAGGACCTCATGAGGTGAAAGATGCGTGCTTCTGTTAGTTTGCATGCGATACCTCATTAAGGCAAGCAGCAATACATCAATCCAGTTAAGGTTAGTACAAGCACAGATTTTGCAGATTTTAGACTTCAATGTCAAATTCGCTCGCTCGACCATTCCTTGGCTCTGGGGGTGATAAACTGATCCTAATCGTTGCTTTATCCTTAGTTGTTGTAACACACCTTTAAGGACTTTTTCAACAAAAGCAGGACCATTGTCCGAGCTTATTTCCGACGGGATACCAAAGCGAGGAATCACTTCTCTGACTAGAAACTTTACCGCTGTTTCTGAACCTAGATCTTTAGAGGGAACGGCTTCGATCCACCGACTGAATCTGTCAGTGATCACCAGCATGTACCGCTTCCCATGCACAGGCTTAATCATGTCAACATAGTCAATGACCAAATGTTTGAAAGGACCTTCGGGCACTGGAATGTGTCCCGCTGGGACTGTGATGCCCTTTTTTACATTGTTCTCAGCACAAATGTCACACTGATCTATTACTTCCTCAATCATGGCTTTTAGGTATGGTGACCAGTAACCTTGTTTGTTAAGTCTTTTCAGAACCTCTGCACGACCACAATGATCAGGACCGTGGCTTTCCGAGATTAGCATCGTCAGCAAGGAGACAGGTGCAACGATCAAGCCCTCATGAGACCTCCACAAGCCGCTTGAGTCCATCGTTGCACCCCTTTTTCTCCAACACTGCTGCTCGCTTTTCTCTGCCTTTTCCTGAATCAAAATGATGTCTTCTGGTGTTATTACAGGCTCTAATGATATTACAGGTGTCAAAATGGCTTCTTCACACCTGGAGGCAGATTTTGCCACCTCATCTGCTGCATTGTTGCCTGTGATGACATCGCAGTTACCCTTGCGGTGCGCAGGGCACTTTACAATGGCCAGTTTCGACGGAAGCATCATTGCTGAGATCAGCTCGTTGATCTGCTTTCCATGAAGGATGGGTGTACTGTCCGTCTTCTTAAAACCTCTTTGTCTCCACACACTTCCAAACAGGTGACAAACACCATGTGCGTATGCAGAGTCAGTGTAGATAGTTGCTACCTGGCCACTTGCCAACTTGCAAGCTTCGGTCAGGGCTTTGAGTTCCGCTAGCTGTGCAGAACAGGGTTGGTTACACTTTTCAGCTTTTACTGTTTCAAATCTGTCATCTACTTTTTCCACAACAGCAAACGCTGCATGGTTTCCTAAGTAGTCTCTAAAACATGAACCATCAACAAAATAGGTGACATCAGATTGATCGAAAGGAGTAGATTCCAAATCAGGCCTTAGCTTAGTGTATCTTGATACCTCAGCTATGCAGCAATGTGGTTCTCCTTCAAACTCAAAGGGAACACTGTTAGCAGGGTTTGTTGTGGTACACCTCTTTATGACAACGTCAGGATATGTCAGTAGTGGCATATACTGCAGGCATCTTGCTTGGTTCAACACAAACTTTCCTCGGTTGATTAGTTCAGATATTTTGTGATGTGTGTAGATGGTGACAGGATATCCCATTGTTATCACTGAGGCTTTCTCATAAGCATAATGCAAAGCAGCCAATCCTTGATAACAAGGGGGCCATCCCTGTGCCACATTGTCAAGTTTTGCACTGTAGTACGCAATAGGTTGTTTCCGATGTCCACTGCATGTGTCCTGCATTAACACTGCAGAGGCATACATGTCATGTCTGTTTGCGACGTACAGCAAAAATGGTTCTGTGTAGTCAGGTGTTGCTAAACTTGGCGCAGTTTGCATGTCTTGTTCGATGGTTTCAAAAGCTATCTTAGCTTCATTTGTCCATTTTAGAGTCGATTTTAAAGACTCACTTCCAGCATCTTTAATCAGTGCCCTGAGTGGTGCGGTTTTTTCAGCATAGTTTTCAATCCACTCGGAGTTGAAACCAGTCATTCCCAGAAATGTCATCATTTGTCCAACAGTTTGTGGTTGTGGAGCTTTGCTCACACCTTCCACGTGTTCTGGTGAGATGGCGACAGTCCCATGGGAGATTACTCTCCCTAGGTACTCTACCTGTGGTTGGCAGTACTGAAGCTTTGTCAGAGAGGCTTTGTGTCCTCCCCGAGCTAACTTCTGGAGGACTTTAATGGAGTCACGATGACAATCATCGATTGTTCGTGCGCAGATCAGTAGGTCATCAACATACTGAATCACAGTGCTGTTCACCTCGATGCCTTCGAGGCTCTGTTTCAAAATTTGATTAAAGATGTGTGGACTGTGTTTTAGCCCTTGTGGTAGCCTTCTGTAAGTGAGCTGTCTCCCACGAAACGTGAAAGCAAAAAGATATTGTGATTCTTTGGCCAATGGGATGCTAAAAAATGCTGAACACAGATCAACTACTGTGAAGTATTTAGCTTCCCCATCAATGTTACTCAGTAATGTGCTTGGATTTGGCACGTCAGTGATCACGTCATTTACAGCTCTTAAATCATGTACCAGTCTGTACTTGAGCTTGTCTGCTTATAGCACTGGCAAAATTGGAGTGTTACATGTGCTATAGGTTTCTTTTAGTACTTCTGCTTGAATTAGACCTTCAATAGTTGCATTTATACCCTCTTCTGCTTCTGGTTTGAGTGGGTATTGGGGTCGATAAGGCAGTCTTGCATTTGGCTTCAATTCCACTTGAACTGGAGTTGCCGATGTTACCAGTCCAACATCCGTGTCATGTTTGGACCATAGCTGGTCTGGAACCTGTTTTAGCATGTCGGCTTTCAACTCGTTTTGAACTGTTTCTGATTCTGCTACACCTTGCATGTGCTTTTTGTTTGCGACTGTTACAACCTGTGGTTTTGACATCATGGTGGTGCCACAGAGAATTTTAATCATTTCTGCATTTTTTGTAATGTAGATTAGCGGGTTATCTGTTTTCTGCCACTCTGTTTTAGTTGCTGTTAACATCATTGGTCCAAGATCTTTTGACTCAAAGCCTTTGTTTACCATTAAGGTAATGTGTGGTGCTGATTCTGGCACAGTGTGCCATTTTTCAATAAATGGGTTTTCTTCCACATTCACAGCTGCACCTTGCTGTCCTATCACGATGTATTGTGACACTAGCCTAACGTGCAAGTCCTTTGTTTCCTTCTCCCATTTTTCTTCAAAGATTCTACTGCATGATGGATCATAAGTCATTGTGCAGTGATAGTCACTGAATGGTACAGTAGCTTCTGGAATTTGAGCTTCAATACATTTTTCCCATTGTTGAAACATCTCGGAGACTGGCTTGTTAATGTCACCAAGCCAGTAGACCTTAGCGTGTTCTTTCTGAACAGTCATTTGAAAGTTTATTCCAGAGCTATCTACATAAATTCCTTCTGGTGTGCACCAGATTTTTGTTTTTAGTTTACACAATGCATCTCTTCCTAGTAGATTAACTGGAGTTTGGTCTGAAATCAGAATTGGGATTACGATTTCACTGTCATCAACTGCTAGTCTTACTGGAGCTGTTAAGGGGTTTATTTGTTTTGTTCCCGAGAACCCTGTTGTCTTTACGTTTTCTCAGACATGGGGAGATGAGTTGCATAATTTGATTTTATGCATGAGTAGGTTGCTCCTGTATCAACTAACATTGGGACCAATTTGCCTTCTATTTTAACATTGATCACTGGTTCTTTATCGGCGTTAGCTGTTAAAATTGGTAGTTGCTCCTCCCCCCCAGGGCCCTCCGGGCATCCCTAGAATCCTTGTTGTGCTGCCCATGGATTAACTGGACCTCCTCTTCCCCGGTTTGGTCGTGTTCCACGACCACTCCCAGACCATTCAGGGTTTGGAATTGGATTCGGACAGCCTCGATACAGGTGACCCATCTGGCCACACCCCCAACATGGACCTGTAGGTGGGGGTCGATTCTGCTGCACCCAGCCTTGTTGGGGTGGGTAGCGATTAGCGAAACGATTTGGAAATCGTCTCTGTGGTCCAGGCTGCTGTCTACCATACTGGTTTGGGTAGACATTGATAACCGGTTGAGATGGAGTTTGAGGCGGGGCCACAGCTGTCTGCAATGCTTGGGTTTGACTGTCACTTTTGCTGTCACTTTTCACCACTGCTGCCTGGGTTTTGGCCTTGTGCTGGAGATAATTTACATGCAACTGCGTGAGTTTTCTCTGAGCACACTTTTCTTGCTCAATCATTATGTTATTGTCTTTCCGATAGCGGTCCACTGCGTGGACTACAAGGTCTCTGAACTGTGCATGTGGCATTGAGTCCAGTCCCACAACATCCTCCAGTTTGTCTCGCACAGGAGTCGGGAGAGCGGAAATCAGGGATGTTCGGAACAGAGAAGTCATTATTGGCGTCCCCTCAAGACCCTCCTCTGTCTCCAGCTTCCACCGTCTGAGCTGCCTGTCAACGAATGACGCAGGACTCTCAGTCTCTGAAAGTGGCTCACCTTTCAAGGCTTTGGGGTCAATCCTGTTGGGATATGCTGCTCTTAGTATGTTCCAGAGTGCATTTCTGTGTGTGTTAAACTCCGTGCCGTCAGCCATTGGGTCCAGCATCCATTGAACTCCATTGGATGCGAGCAATGTTCCCATAGCTGATGTCCCAACAACTCGAGCCAAAATAGCTTTGAGATCTCCAAGGGCAAGCATTAGCCCAGTTGTCTCCTGTTCGAAAGCCCTAATCCACTTTCCAGCGCCTTCCTGTTTCTCGGGTAGCCGCGAAACCAAACCAGTGAGGTCGAGGCTCTGCCAGGGAATATAATTAGCTCTTGTGCCCTTAATTAAAATTGGGTACTGACCATCATTAGTGTATCGAATAGGTGGTTTTAAGTCATGTCTGGGTCTCAGATCACGGTTTTCACTGCTAGGACCTGGTTTTTCCTTCTCTTGAGTCCGACCTGTATTTGGAGCAACACGTTCTGGTGAGTGAATGCCTGGTTTGTAAAAAGGCTTGAAACTTTTCTCCTTGCTTGTGCTAGTGGTGTTCTCACTAACCTCATCTGAATGTGTGCCTGTGATGTGATTTAAGGATTTCCGCAGACCCTGAGATATTTCCTGTATAATTTGGTCAACATCGTTTAGCTCATCCTGTACATTTACATCCTTATTCTCAAAGTCAATCCAGTATGAGTTAGCCTTCGGTTGCCTTTTCAAAAAATCCTTATGTTCTGCAAAACAATCAATCTCCCTTCGTCCTTCTTCATTTACCGCACGGCGTTCTGTACTGCAATATTTTGGATGCGTTCCACGGGGTGGAGTTGTTTGTTCGAATTCTCTTTCCTCACTTCCTTTTGCATGCTTTTCTTTGCCAGGTGCTTCATCTGATTGATGTGATGTTGTTAATTTTAAAATTGCATTGTCAACATCTAAGCCCTTAGGACCTTTGTCGAATGTGTCGCGCAAATCAAAATCTCCCGTAATTGTAACGGTTCCCAAGAGGGGATACAGGCCCTCTTCTGCTGGGGCCTTCACTTCCTTCTGGGGTTTGTCCACTTTGTCTTTCATTTTAAGGATGGCATGTTTAAAGTTCTGTCTGTAAATCTTTCCTTCATTCCTGAATAAGTCCAGGATCTGAATTTCCTTTTCTCTTTTCTGCTGTCTTTTCTTGGACCCATCTGCTTTATGATCCTGAATTCTCAATTCCAAATTGTCGCAAGCTGCGACATCAAAAGTGCCATCAGATGGCCACGGATTGCATAGTTTTCTCGTGCGTTTCGACCACTTTTCTGACATGTGCTTTATTTCTTTTGCTAAAGCAGGATTCTTTGCTGCCAAAATTCCTGCTGGCGTGACTGACATTTTGAAGTTTCAGTAACACTTATTATTCCTCTGATTAGTAAACTAGTTTGTTTGTTTATAATCTCCTGAAAATAAAACAAGAATTGAAAGTTGAAACAGATACTGGTGACATATGATGCTGTGGTCTTGAGTAATCTGTTGTTGTTCTGTTTACACAAATGTTGAACAATTTATCTTCTTATTATAAATGCCTTAAAATCAAATCTCTTCTGATTTAACACTAAAGTAAAGTTAGTTCAAAAAGCTTTAGTTATTGTTGAAAGAAAAACTTAATGCCTGAAAGTTTTTAATAGGTGAACCTTTTAAATCTGGATTGAATATGTATTTATTTCCCCCAGCAGTTCAGCTGCAAACCATGACTTTGACCCAAGTCTTCTGTGCTGCCGAGTCAGGTTGGTGTGGCAGGCTAAAAATAGCTGTATCCTTGGTCCCGAGCTGTGTGTGAGCAATGCTCAGCCCACAGGGTAGGGTTTCTCTACGCCCTATGGCTCACCAACCAAGGGCGTAGGAACCGGGGGGGACGGGTGGGACGTGTCCCCTCCAATATTTGACAAACGCGCATTTGTCCCCCCCCCCCCCCCCCCCCCCCAATAACATGGAGAAGAAAAAGATTGATTTTGAAATATTTGACTCGCAAGCTTTTATTTTGAAAGAAACCGCGGACTTCTCTCCGACACAGCCCCTCCCCTCAGGGAGTTACAGGCTGGCTGAGTGAAGCAGGAGTCAGAGCCGGGGCAGACACAGGTGTCAGACAGACGGCAGCAGCTCAGCGAGTTCTTCTCATGGGCAAAAAAAGAAAGAAAGGAATTGTGAGTTGGTAATAATTTAGTCCAAGAGTATAATTGTATTTCTGGTCAAACGCTAAAATGGCTGACTAGCGTAAACATCTTGCTAGTTAGCATTAAACATTAAACAACACTAATAGTCAACAAAAAATGGCGAATTTGACAGTAACAGACAAAAACCATTTGGCACGAAATAAATAAAAAAGTAGAATCTCCACATAAAAATGGAGTTTGTAAGTGTGATTGTTGCTTGTTTGTGACATTCTCATCACATTTCATTTGTAAACCTTATTCATGTCACTTTTTTCATATAAGAGACCAGAGGAAGTTCAGCAGGAAAATGATGAAGAAGGTGAGACAGGCAGCGCCAGACCTGCTGAGGGTGAGACAGGGAGCACCAGACCTGCTGAGGTGCAGGTAGGTGCTACAGTGGAGTGAGATTTTAGATGGTTGATGATGAGAGGAAGATTTGAGCATGATAACAAGTGAGCACGACTAAATAATACTATAACAACCATGATTTTAATGTTGCACTAGTCGTCCAACAGTATTTTTACTCCTTATTCATGTCCACTGTTTTTATATTAGAGATCAGAGGAAGTTCAGCAGGAACCAGTTGAGGGTGAAACAGGGAGAGCCAGACCTGCTGAGAGTGAGACAGGGAGAGCCAGACCTGCTGAGGGTGAGGCAGGGAGCACCAGACCTGCTGAGGGTGAGACAGGCAGCGCCAGACCTGCCGAGAGTGAGACAGGGAGAGCCAGACCTGCTGAGAGTGAGACAGGGAGCACCAGACCTGCTGAGGGTGAGACAGGCAGTGCCAGACCTGCTGAGAGTGAGACAGGGAGCACCAGACCTGCTGAGGTGCAGGTAGGTGCTACAGTGAAGAATGAGATGGTTTTAGGTTGCTGATGAGAGGAAGATTTGAATGTAATAATAAGTGAACACAGTTAAATATATGTAATCCCATTAAAAGTTGGGCTGGGCAGTACGGTTTGAGAATAAATTACATTCTGTACACGCTTCCTTAGAAATATTAGAAAAATAAGTGTTAAACTCTGCTTTCTGGTGCATTTAGACTGCAATTTTGGCCACTGTTTGTTTCTTTTGTCCATCTGAAAATTAACGTAGTTCCAGCTGTTGTTGTAAGTGAATTATTTCTTTTTTCATTCTGTCAGAAACATTTTTCTGATTGTTGGTCAGCATTGTTGGCTGATGTAGTTTAAAATATTCTGACGAAAGTCAGATCAGTTCAGACTGAATATTCACAGCTTTAATCTTGTATTAAATCTGTTTACACGTCTCTACCCATATGAATAAGATAATATATCCTACATTCATATTATTAAAATATATCCTACATTCATATTATTAAAATATATCCTACATTCATATTATTAAATAAAAATAAAACCCTACTGACACATAAACAGCTTTTTATAATTAAAACGTCCACGTTGGCCGGTAATCACCTGGATCCGGCTAATGGGGAGTAAATAATTAAGTAAAAGTAAGTAAGTAAGTAAGTAAAAGTTTATTTATATAGCACCTTTCTCAGATATAAATCAAAAAGCGCTGTACAACATGATAAAGATCAGGGCAAATACCTCTAACCAATAAAAACATCAGAAAAACAGTAGCAGTGATAAAGTAGAAAATTAAATCATGAGTATAAACAAAGTGAAGGTGTGAACCCGAACAAAGCCATCTTTTTGAAACATTTAGGGAGGGAACGCCTGGATGAAAAGGTGAGTTTTTAGATGATTTTTAAAGACCTCTACAGTGTTAGAGAGACGGAGATTTGAAGGTAGACTGTTCCAAAGTATGGGTGCAATAGTCTGAAAGGCTCTGTCCCCTTTGGTTTTCAGTCTGGTTCGAGGAACAGCCAGGAGGTTTTCAGATGTGGATCTAAGGTTCCGAGAGGCGGTGTGTGGGGATAAAAGCTCAGATAGGTAGCTTGGAGCCTGGTTGTTAAGAGCTCTATAGGTCAGGACTAAAACTTTAAACTGTATTCTAAATTCTACCGGGAGCCAGTGTAGGGACTGTAAAACTGGAGTGATGTGAGCTTGTCTGCTGGATTTGGTTAGGAGTCTGGCTGCTGCATTTTGGATGGCTTGAAGGCGTGAGAGGGAGGTTTTGCTGAGACCAGTAAAAAGAGCGTTACAGTAGTCTAAGCGTGATGACACAAAGGCATGGATGATTTTTTCCAGATCTGCAGTAGAAACCAGTTTACGGACTTTTGAAATGTTTCTCAGTTGAAAGAAACAAGAGTGGGAGATGGTTTTGATGTGTGAGTCTAAGCTTAAAGCTGGATCAAAAATAACTCCCAGGTTTCCAATGTTGGCCTTGGCTGATGGGCAAAAAGAGACAATTTCTTGCTCGATTTTTGACTGAAATTCCGGGGGTGCAGAGATCAGGGTCTCTGTCTTGTTAGCATTGAGGACAAGAAGTTGCTGGACAGCCAGTTACTGATCTGGGTCAGGCAGAGTACAAGTGTGGCCAGCCTGTCCAACTGGTGTGGCATAAAGGACATATAGAGCTGAATATCATCAGCGTGGATGTGGTAGGAGATGTTTGGGAAAGACTGAATGATGCCAGCTAGGGGAAGAATATAGAATGCGAATAGTAGAGGCCCTAGAACTGAACCTTGTGGGACCCCGCATGTTAGAGAGGCAGTATCTGAAGAGAAGGTTTCGCACTTCACTGTGAATGTTCTGTTGGTGAGATAAGAAGAGAGCCAGTCTAGAGCAGAACCTGAAATCCCAGCCAGGGCCTTTAACAAGTTTAGTAGAACGTTGTGGCCTACAGTGTCAAAAAGAGCCAAAGTCTCCTCCCCTTCTGGCTGGCTCATGGTTCCCCGATCAAAAAAAAAAACAGAATGTTAGTGAACTGGGCAATAAAAGTTATTTTCTTGTCTTTCTGGGCTTTGCCTTACACCCTGAGTCACATCTGTCAGACTTTTCTAATCCTAGAGTTTCACCGTCTATCAGATTTTCTGTCAGAAGCTAATGCAGGAGATAGCAGCAGGAGACTATGTTCATGTTCAGCCTGCATTAAACACTCAGTGACACGTTAGAATCAGAAATAATCATTAAATGTATTTTTTTCAGTGAAGTTGACCCACGGTATATATTGACCTACAACAGATTTGTTAGATTTCCAAAATGTGCCCCCCCCAATATTAAACTCGTTCCTACGCCCTTGTCACCAACCAATCCACACACAGAGGTGGAGTCAGAGGCGAGATCGCCTCTGTACTTCTGTGTCTGTGTGTGTGTATGGAAAGGAGCGCACACACAGCTGGTAGGTGGAGCTTACACTTCTGCTCTGGTTTTTCTGTCCAGTCTAAGCTGAGTCTGACAGCTGAGGTTGTCTGTACGGAGAAACGAACAGGTCCGGTGACACAAGCGCATTCAGTCTTCAAAATTTAACAACTCTCAAACAGCTTTATAACATTACAACACAGGAAAAAGTCAACCACAATAGAGACCGAATCAGCAGAAGAAAAATCAGTTTCTCTCTAATTTATCCAAGCAATAGTTTAAACAAAATCAGAGTATTTGAGCTTTCACCAAACCTTTTTCTTATCTAACCTAACACAAACCATCCATATTTTGTCAAACACTTCCACAAGTAAAACAACCACACACACAGCAGAGCTTTCACACTTGCATAAAGATGAGAAAAACACACTTCAGAGCAATTTGACACCGAAGCAACATTTCATGCCAAACACTCAACACGCATAAACATTATTATTTATTTATTAATCATAATCTATATTTCTCAAATTTCACATTACCCAGCTGGTAAAAATAGTTATCAAGCTTGTGCACTTCAGCATATATTTTTATTTATATATATGTCACTCTAAAAACTTATTATTATTATTTTAACTTCTGGTTTTCTGTTCAAAGGCTAATCAGAACAAGATCACAGACTTTGAAATTTGTATAACATTAAACATCAAATTTAGCACTGCAGTGACTATTGTTCATCTGTTTTACACCGTTTTTTAAGGCTTCTCCTAGTTTTTTCTCCTTTTTTCCTTTTTCCTCCTTCTGACCTCTGGCGCCTCACACACACACACACAGACACACACTGGTCTCAGCATACACACGCTTGTCTCACACACACACACACACACGCTTGTTTCACCACACGCACACACAAAAAACCAAAAAACAACAGACAGACAGGTACACTGAGCTCACGGGCCTGTTTTTTCCCTACAGCCACTTTGCTGCAACAATGACGTCAACCTCACATGCCTTTGCCAACAACTCATAAAATTTACCAATCCCCGGGGAAATTGACCGAATTACTGGCAAGCTTATCTCTGTCACAACTTCAGCGCTTTTTCTTCAACTGTTATCTTTAAATCCCCCGTCTCTGCTCGTCCAAAACGCAGCGTGGGGCATTTATTTATACAGCTCATCCATACATTACCAACAGCTTTATGGGACAGCCTGCAGCCTAGTGCTAAATGCCTCGGCTGGAACCTTCTGCAAAACCCCCCCTCTCCCTCAACACGCAGCCTCGGTTATACTCGTGTTTGCTGGCGCCCACTCCCACATTCCTTTGATTCTGGGAAATGATGGGATGCTATTTTCATTTCCTAATATGGTTTAAGAAGTTAAGACTTACTGAAAGTTACATAAGTTGGGCTGAACAACAGGATGTCAGATTGCACGTACGCAGCAGCTGGGCTGATAAACAGGATGTCAGTTTGCACGTACACACAGAACACTGATTTTAGCTCCTACAACCTCTGACGTTTTGTTCGGTCCCCATCTTAGGGTTGCATCGAGAGGGCTCAGAAGACAGCTGAACTATCAGCTATGGTGCGAGACTTGGTCCACCCTCGGTCAGCCTCGCACTCCGGCCATTCCGCCAGAGGATGGGACGAACGGCATGGGAACTTCAGGTGCCCAGCTGCGCCGCCCGCTCCACGGAGCCAGCCCCCCGCTTCGGCTCCACCTCAGCGAGACCAGCGAGTTGGCGGCCAACGGGTTCGACGGAGCCAGCAGACGCCGTCGTGGCAGTTGCAGGCGCAGGAGCCTCGCCGTAAGCAGCCACGGAAATGACTCCTTGGGGGGAATGTGTGTGTTCATGAGTGTAATGCTGTTGATGCTGCTGTTGATGTTGGTTTTGAAATAAAACCCCAAAAACATCACTTAAAGAGCTCAATCCTACAGTCCTCTGCAGAGTCCTCTGCCGGCTCTTCACACACGTTCCCCACATCAAGCACTGAGGCACATATACGTATTCCCGCAGTCAGTCATGTCTCACGGCCGGCTGTAAAGGTGCGCTCCATTCGCGCACCGGCCACGGCCTCCGGCCAGGCCCAGCCCGTCCCGTTTTCCCCACAACGCTGGGTGGGACAGGACGTCATGACGCGGCCGCGGTCACGCGCTGCAGCACAGTCCGCGGGCACTTTGCTGTCCCCGTGTATGGTCCCGGCTCCCACACGCCCTGCTCCTTTGGTCTCCACACCCAGCGGTGAGGATCAGCCTCTTCCAGCTGGTTCACACTCGCCCTTTCGAGTACAGCCCTCCATGGGTCGCCCCCACTCTTCTGGGGCGAGCGACGGCGGTAAGGGCGCATACTCAGTCTTCAGACATTACTCACGTGACCGCGAACACGCGTCCGCTGTCGGAACGCGCGAGCGAATGGCGCCGCCTTTGGGCCATGAGCAAATGGATGTCAGAGACCATTCATTACGGTCACGCGCTCCATTTTCAGGCCGCTCCTCCTCCCTTCAACGGGATTGTGGAGACGACGTTCACATCACAAGTTCAGACTCAGACCCTGGAGCTGGAGCTGCGGGAACTTCTGTCCAAGGACGCTATTTCCCGAGTCCCTCGCGGACAAGAACTCTCGGGTTTCTACTCCCGCTACTTCGTAGTACCGAAGAAGTCGGGAGAAATGAGACCAATTCTAGATCTTTCCCTGTTCAACTGCTCCATAGCAGTGATGCATTTCCGCATGTTGACAATGAGGCAAGTCCTGGAATACATGCGTTCCGGAGACTGGTTCATGTCAATAGACCTGAAAGACGCATACTTCCACATCCCGGTAATTCCCAGGCACCGGAAGTTCCTGCGCTTCTCATTCAAGGGAGTAAAATACCAATTCAATCTCCTCCCTTTCGGCTACTCGCTAGCCCCGCGCACTTTCTCCAAATGTCTGGAGACCGCGCTGCAGCCGCTACGCGCGGCGGGAATGAGAGTTTTATTCTGCCTGGACGACCTGCTCCTGTGCGTTCGGTCCGAGGACGAGACGTCAGAACAGACCAGGAAGTTAACGGAGCATCTGTCAATCCTGGGGTTTTCTATAAACTGGGAGAAGAGCTCCATCCTTCCGTCCCAGTCGATTTTGTTTCTCGGGGTGGAGCTGAACGCCTCCCTGATGACAGCACGTTTGTCGCCGGTGAGAGCGGCAGATCTCATCGCGGTGATCTCCCGCGTGCAACCCCGCAGGATCGTGAGGGCCCTGTTAATCATGAAACGTCTGGGCATGATGGCTGCAGCCCACGCTGTGGTGTCGCTAGGGTTGCTGCACACGAGGCGCCTGCAACGTTGGTTTATCCGCCTTCGGGTGCACCCAATACGTCAGAAGGCACGTATGTTGAGGGTTCCCCCCTCAGTGGGCAGGGACCTCGCTCACTGGGGGAACCCCTGCACCCTTTCACACGGAGTTCCCATCGGATGCCCTGCGTCACACGTGGCTGTGTTTACGGATGCGTCGCTGTTGGGGTGGGGGGGCACGTGCTTGTCCCATACGGTGGCAGATCGCTGGCCCTCCCACACGCACGAACACATAAATGTGTTGGAGCTGATGACAGTGAGGAAGGTGGTCAGACACTTCGCTGCCCTTCTCGAGGGCCGTCATGTCGAAGTTCACACAGACAACCAGGTGACGGCAGCCTACATAAATCGCCAAGGGGGAGTTCGGTCTCTTCCTCTGCTGCGTGTAGCCACAGATTTACTGTGTTGGGCACATGTACACCTGCTGTCCATCAAGGCCACCTACATCCCGGGGGTCCTGAATGTAGCAGCGGACATCCTGTCGAGAGGGGGACCCCACGACTCCGACTGGCGTCTGCATCCTGCGCTGGTGTCGCTGTTCTGGATCAGGTTTGGGGTACCTTCTGTGGATCTGTTCGCGGCTCGAGAAAACGCTCAGTGTCGCCTGTGGTTTTCAATGATTCCCCGGGACCGACCCCCACTCGGGGCGGACGCCTTCTCACACCAGCCCTGCCCTCGAACGCTCCTCTATGCGTTTCCACCAGTCCCTCTGATTCCCCGTCTCCTGGACCGAGTTCGGTCAGAACAGCTTTCGGTGATTCTGGTGGCTCCCAGACGCCTGTCCGCATCATGGTTTCCGGACCTACAAGCATTAGTGTCCGGCTCCCCATGGAGGCTGCCATGGAGGGAGGATGCCCTTCTCCAGGCAGATGGAATAATCAGACATCCTCCCGAAATAGGCCAGAGGCCTTGGGTCTGGCCGCTGAGCGGTCACGCTTAGAGGCTTCTGGGCTGCCGCATGATGTGGTGGCCACGATTCATGAGCGTCCTCTACCGTGGCATCTTACGCTGCTAAATGGGCAGCTTTCCAGAACTGGTGCACAGAACGGAATGTTCAAGTGCACTCCTGCCAGCTGGCGGATGTCCTATCGTTTCTACAGGTACTGATGGACAGAGGCCTCGCATTCAGCACTATTAAGACATATGCTGCAGCTATCTCATCCTGTCATCAGGGCTTTGGAGATAGATCTGTTTTCAGTCATCCCCTCACGAAACGCTTTCTAAAAGGCGTCAGGAGGAACAGACCTGTGTCCCGGCCGCTGTTCCCCCAGTGTGACCTCACGGTGGTTCTACACGGCTTATCTAAAGCCCCATTTGAGCCCTTGGACCAGGGCGTACTCAAGTTCCTGTCACTCAAAACGGCCTTGCTGCTGGCTCTGGCATCAGTCAAGAGAGTGAGCGACCTGACCGCCCTCTCAGTGGCTCCCGCATGCCTCAGGATCTGGGAGGATGGCGGGTCTGCTGTTTTATGCCCCAACCCAGCCTTTGTGCCCAAAAGGATTACAGCTTCCTTCAAATCCAGGTCAATTTCATTGGCTGGTCTTTTTCCTCCTCCCCATAATTCTGATGAGGAGGCGGCTTCCCATCTTCTCTCCCGGTGCGCGCGCTCGCACGATATGTGTCATGCACTTCGGGGATTCGCCGCTCACAAAGCCTGTTTGTGCACTACAGGGAGTCTTCCCTTGGGCAGGCGCTGTCGACTCAGCGTCTTTCGCACTGGCTATGTGACGCCATTTCACTCGCTTACACATCATCAGGGCGGGATCCCCCTGAGACACTCAGGGCTCAGTCAGCCAGAGGGATTTCCTCTTCTATGGCGCTCCTCAGTGGTGTGTCAATGGAAGACATTCGTCAGGCTGCTTCATGGGCATCACCCTGTTCCTTTACTCGTTATTTACGAGATGTGTCTTCAGGTTCTGTCACTCGTTCGGTGCTTGGACCTCAGCAGGCTGAATGAAGGCTTTATGGCATCCCATCAGCCCCGCTTGAATGATTTTCATCCTTTTATGGATTTTATTTTTAGTGGGGCTCCACTCTTATTTTTTTGCTGCCTCAGCCTTCGAGCCTGGGCTGAGGCTGAGCGCCCCTCCCTAAAAAAGGCGTGTTGGGTGTGTTCATTGGTTGAGCTAACCAGTGTGGCGTAAACCCATCGAGCTTCGCATTATTCCAATAGCAGCTCGCTTAAGGGCTAAGACTAGACGAAATAGAATGTTGGTTACGTATTGTAACCCCAGATTCTATGAGTCTAGTCGCAGCCCTTAAGCCACTGGCCCCACTGGTTCTGTTAGGACTAAGAGCCATCGGAGGCGAACAGTGGAGTCGCTCCACTTATATACCCACAAGGGGGCCCACTATTAGTGGGCGTACATTGAAGCTCTTCATGATTGGCTGATGCGAAGATCATCCTTCCAATAGCAGCTCGCTTAAGGGCTGCGACTAGCCTAGTGAACTAGACCAAATTCTTGCTTTGCAAAGAATGGTCTAGGCATGCTCCATTGGAACCTCAGCAGCTCCTACCAGGACTCTGGCTAGCCAGTCACAGATCTCTAGAGGGGTTTCAAACACATAAAGAGCTGTGATTGGTCCATATTGGTGGGCCAATCATAGTGCTCTATCTGCTTATTGAACAAATCACAGAGCTTTATCCGCTTTGTGGGCCAATCAGGGCACTCTATACTCCTGGTGGGTGGGATGATGCAACAGAGTGAAATAAGAGTATGTCACATTCATTGTCCAGTGGAATGCGGAGATCATTTGAAAGACAACGGTAGAACCCGCCCCACAACCGAGAGCCGTCAATGGAGCATGGCCAGACTAAATAATACATTTATTTAGTCTGGCTTGCCAGGCTAGGCTGCGACTATACTCATAGAATCTGGGGTTACAATACGTAACCAACTGTCTACGTAGGGGGCGGGCGTATTACGTGAACGGACCCATCTGATTGGCCGCATATCAGAAGAGCTACATTTGATTGGTCAAATAATACTTCCGCGTAAAAAACAGAGCTGGTTTACAAAAAGTTGATGTATGACATGGATGGAAATGTTTGAACCAAACATTTATCGCCATTTTTGACGTGATTTGCGATGGGCCTATCGCACGTCCTGTTATCCCAATGACGATAATTTTTCAATATATTGTGCAGCCCTAGTAAGGAGACAAGATTATTTATAATAGGTTACACTTATTTACAGATCAAAACCAGTATGGACCAGTTACGTACGGTTAAAGCAGGATTGAAAGTCTCAGGACCCTCGCATTATGAATGCTCTCCGGAAGCCCAGGAAATACATTCCAGAACAGCCTCCTCCCATCAACCACAGCCTGCAAGATGAGTGAATGCCATCTTTTGCAGTTGAAATAGTGTGTGGAATTGTCTAGGTGCAATGACAGGGATTTGAGAGCCATCAATAGCACCCACACATTGTGGCAGCCCCTACCTGATTTAAAAGTAGGAAGCTATTTCCCTAAAACTATCAGCATCAGGTAATTGAATTCGTTCAGGCACCAATAATGTCACTGCTGCTGCATAAAACTCCTTGACACACATGCACACAGTTGAGACACCAAACATGGCACTGATGGTTCACAAAGCACAGGAAGTTGGTTTCTTCATTCTGAAGTGCTCCAACCACTGTGCTTCCATGAGACGAGGAACATCTCTCTCCCAACACTGAGAGGATCTCGTGTGACCAGATTTCACGCTTGCAGATGGAATAGCACTCCAAGAGTCACCTAAAACAAAATGACACTTATTTTAAAAATGTAAAAACAAGAAGCTAGATATACACCAATATTTATTAACAAGCACTTACTGTGATGCACTATCTGCATCTCCATCGCTGCTGAAATATCTGCTGTAATACTTGCTCCTGTTTCTGAATGGCTCTCTGTATTATTCCTTGATAGACCATATACCTATTCTGAAGGGTAGGCAATGCCCTTCGATGCCCTCTGGCTTGTTGTGCATGCCTCTCATGGAGTTGGTTTCCCAAAACTAGCCACAAACGAATTACCAAAACTATGATCGCAATGAGGGTCTCCATTGTTGTGATCAAGACCTTAAGGGTGGCACACCTGTATGAAATCACATCTTCTCTGCGCCAAGTTTTAGCACCAAAAGTGGTGGACATCCCTAATTATAACTGCTCATCTTCACAGAGGCCAAATGGTTTTTCTGAAGTTGGACGAGGGGAAAAAAGAAAAGAAAAAACTTTTCTCACATGCTCTCTCTCTATGGGAGTGTTGCTATGAATTCATCCAGTGCTGTTTATCTGCAGAATTTAGTGTTGGTTGATAATTATGAATTAAAATGGTCCCATCTGAGATTTCTGACTGTTGAATTCTAAGGGCAGAGGCCAGCAAGTTGTTACAAAAGAGCCACAAAAATGCCAGGAAGAGCTTTCAAAAAATAACAAGTTTATATATTCTTTTTTAATATCAGATGCAAGTCGATGAAACATGTTTGAGGATATTTTTATACAGTTAAGGTTGTGTATCACACAAAAATCAGGAAACGCTCACACTCAAAGTTAAAAAGAGGACAGGGGTATGAAGCGATTGCAGTCTGGTGGGAAAAATTAAAAGTCGGTAAGTGACCGTCAAACCAAATGGGGGGGGGGGGGGGGGGGGGGGGGGCTCAATATAAAAGCAAGATCAAATGTTTCTCTTTAAACTCCAGAAGATGTCAGAGCAAGCCATGCTGGTGCAGTGGGGTTGATGAAACATTTACAAGATACTGGGAAATTTCACATTCGGCTGCCTTCACACCCTGGTCACACAAAGGCTGCAACATGAAACAATCAAAAAGTATATACAAACTCCAGTAAATTCCCACTATTAACCTCAGTTATACATGTAATCTTTGTTGAAGCCTCTCTATGGAAACTTACAGTTTTAATAATAACTGCTAAGTGTTCAATGAAGTGTTTACCTGAGGAAATGAGAGGAACTTTCCTGACTTGAGCTCAAATTAAGCTAAAGCAGCAGTGGCATGTGAGTAAATATGAAGAAAAAAAAAACCAGCCACACTGTAAAGAGGACTTCATCCATTCACAAGTAAAATGTAGTAACAAGCCCACAGTAAATGCAGGTCACACTATAACCCCGGCTTTCCACGGGAGCCGTCAGCAGCACGTTACTGCAGCAGCACGTCATAGCTGCTGATAGGAACCGCTGTGGTCAACAGAACCTTTTCCACTGGAGCCGTCGGCAGCCGTCAGCAGCGCGAGTCGGCCGCGTCTCAGGAGCAGCATGTCGCGGCCTTTACGCGCCGGTTCTATTTTCTACGCGCGACGCCTCTGAAACGGGTCAAGTTCGACATTTCTGGGGAAGGAAAGACAGGAAATCGGACGCGGAAATGGAGAGAAGCTACAGAGATTTTCAGAATAAAGAACGTGCTGCCTTCCGGTTGCTTTACTTTTAAAAAAGGTTACTAACTGTGCGTCCCCGTGAGAAGTTATCACCTAGCTAGCGGTCTCCTTTGTTTTTCAGGTCCGTATTGGCGATTATAAAACGGACAGAACATAAAACACAAACCATGTTGTAAGCTTGTTATTGTGTTTACTGACGAAGTCACTCGTGTGACTTCGTGCTCGGTCGGTGACAGCTGCTCCCCTGCTGCTTCGCATCTCGTGGGAAGGGCCAAGCAGCAGCTTACGCGAGCAAGACGTGCTGCTGCAGTAACGTGCTGCTGACGGCTCCCGTGGAAACCCGGGGTAACCCCGGCTTTCCACAGCAGCCGTCAGCAGCACGTTACTGCAGCAGCACGTCATAGCTGCTGATAGGAACGGCTGTGGTCAACAGAACCTTTTCCACAGGAGCCGTCAGCAGCGCGAGTCGGCCGCGTCTCAGGAGCAGCATGTCGCGGCCTTTACGCGCCGGTTCTATTTCCTACGCGCGACGCCTCTGAAACGGGTCAAGTTCGACATTTTTGGGGAAGGAAAGACAGGAAATCGGACGCGGAAATGGAGAGAAGCTCCCGAGATTTTCAGAATAAAGAACGTACTGCCTTCCGGTCGCTTTACTTTAAAAAAGGTTACTAACTGTGCGGCCCCGTGAGAAGTTATCACCTAGCTAGCGGTCTCCTTTGTTTTTCAGGTCCGTATTGGCGATTATAAAACGGACAGAATATAAAAACACAAACATTTTGGAGCCATGTTGTAGTTTTCTCCTGCTTGTTGTTGTGTTTACTGACGAAGTCACTCATGTGACTTCGTGCCCTGTCGGTGACAGCTGCTCCTCTGCTGCGTCGCGTCTCGTGGGAAGGGCCAAGCAGCAGCTAGACGTGCTGCTGCAGTAACGTGCTGCTGACGGCTCCCGTGGAAACCCGGGGTAAGGCTACCATCACAGATTTAAATCTCTGAATCACAAGGCGTGCTAGCTTATTATACACAAATTGAAGCCATGGCACGATTGGGAGAAACGTCTAACTGTTAAAGTTAAGGGAGTGTTAATTATGGTTTCTGTGTAAGAAGCTGTTTTGATGAAAAACAGTAACAGAACACATTTTACAGTATTAAACTGCATATTTTGTCTTTGCCATTTTTTTTTTTAATTATACACACAGACTGAGACAAATGGCTTTAATAATGCGGAAAACTCTTGCTGGTGCATTCAGTCAGGAAAAAAAGAGAGAAAGAAAGAGAAAATTGCTCCATTGCTAATGAATCTCTGCTGATAACAGTTGCATCAGCCTTTGAACTACGTGAGGACTTTAGTACAATAGGGAGAAGTAATGATCACAGAGCTCAGTTCAGGATTGACCTCCGCACTTTGACTTCCCTTCACCAGAAAATAATAAGCTTCCAATAGCTACTCAACTACTCTGGGTTATGATAAACACAAGAGTATTACTATCCTGAAAGAAGAATTTATCTAACCCATTTACTCAGACACTAAATCCATTTTTATTTATTCAACTGTTTGTCAAAAAATATATAAACATAAAAGAAATAAAGTAGTCATCCAACTCAATCAACAAAGCCCAACAAAAACATACTTTAAAAGGATAAACCTATATCGCTGCAGGCATCTACAAATACATTTCAGTGATTTTGATTCTCACAGGAGCTCATTTGTGAGGATAATCTGACTCCTCATTCTTCTACAGGTCCAATCAACCCCGTTGGACTTGAAGTCAAGCTGGAGGGTCGGGGTTGGATTTCAGGATGGCTAGGGCTGTCCTAGAGGAGCATTGGGGTGAAACCTTAATGTTTATTATAAACAGGCCAAAGGGCCAAGGATACAGAACAAAGGTTCCTGGAAATCCAGAGAGCTCCTGGGAACTTCATCCATGGTGAAGAATGAATGCGATATCAAAAGTAGATCTGCTTGGCATGTGACGGGTTCTGCTCCATGGGGCAATAGGGGCATTTCAACCTGAGGAGGAGGAGATCAAAAAGTCACTACAAAGAGACTGCATTCTGATCGGTTACTACCTAAAACAAAGCAGCAGAATGATGGTTACGTATAAACCAGACTCTGAGTACGGGCTTCGTCCTTTACGACCTTGTAATCGGTCTTTGTCAGACACGTGACCTGCATGTCCTTGCCTTGCCAGGGACAGCCACAGCTCAAGTTTAGGAAGCACAAGAGTCAAAAGGATGGATAAAAACAAGAACCAATGCATCCCTTACAGGGATAAACTTGTAAAGGAGGATATGGATTGGTATTTTCAGAAATTTTCTACAATTGACGTTGTATAGCACTTTCACATATGGGCCAGCACAGACCAGACTGGGTAGCTTTTAAAGTGTTCATATTGTAACGTCCAGGTCAGTTTTCACCTACATGTTGACCTACACGCCACCGATCACCTACAGACCTAATTCCATCCTCTAAGGTGGATTTTACATTCCATCTCCCAACAAGCCAGAAGGATACTGCAGTGCTTGATGACATTTCAGGGGGAACAAGATGTCAGCCTGTGTTCCCAAACAAAGCTTTCTTTTAATAAGACCACAGGATTGCTCACTCCCATGAAAGGGGAACTTTTACAACCCATAAGTTAAATAATAATAATATGGTTGAATGAACAAATGTTATATGAATACTAATGCAATGTTTTGATTAATCTGTGCTTAAATTACTGTGGTTGAAATGAATTTTATTATTACAATGAAACATTTTGATGTTATGATCAGTAATGTTTAATTTATATCTTATGAACATTGTGTATGAGTGTAGATAGAAGTTAACGTCACTGCACATAGATATTTTTCTTACCCACAAATCAGAGCATCCTGTATCTGAAAGAAGGCGTGATGTTCTGAGGTTTGTTAACACCCCTTAACATGGCACATCCCAGTTGGCAGAGATCATAATATGAGAATATTAAAACAGAATCACTTACAGAGTGATTCAGCATTCTGTTAGTTTGAGCAGAACTCTGAACTGGCCACCGGAGGAAACTCTCTAACCACCGCCTCTCTTGACAAGCTTTCGACAAGCTAAAAGCTGCCTACAGCTGACACAGCAAAACGGTTCCTTCAGTTATTCAGAAACAGCCGCTCTAGATGCAAACTAGTTCCAACCTGTTTTGCCTGGCAACGTCTCTGGACTAGAGCGTCGGTGCTGCGGTTAACCTACTGAACCTCGGTGCCCAGAGGTCACCCGACCTTCCTGACCTCTGGATCTGTGAACAGGGTCTCCAAAGATAGGGTGAGGTAGACAGCATGATTGCGTCTGATGCCATTTTGATAAGAACCAACTTCATAGTTTAATGCAAACCAAATTCTTTTCACACCCAAAACTCAGTTATTCTAGATACAAGGTTCTGGTAAACACACACACCATTCAATCACCATACATCACATCCCTTTCCACTTAGATTCATCCATCACAGTCGTCTTAGTTAACTTGTCTTGTTTTTATTTGTTTCAAAAATAAATTTTACCTTTTATAAACCTGACTTTGTCTGAATTGATATGAAGTGTTTGATCACTGAAAAAGCAAAGAATCCTAGAATCTTCTGATTAAACACTCAAAGATCAAGCAGGTTGATATTCTATATTTATATAGAATATCACAGCTTATTGTCATAAGGTAATAAAGCTCAAAAGCAACTATATTTAACCCTACAATATCTAGTTAGCCTTTAATTTTTCCGCGCTCAACCAGCTGGTTTTTCGGCCCACATACCAAGGAGGTTTGCTTCAGGCTGAACAGATCCAACACACCCTCTATCAACTGATTGGCTGGCTCAAATACATACCTACCGTTAGAGGGAGCCTCCGATTGAATCAAGCAGTGGAAGCTTCCCAGATACGCAATTCATCATCATTCCAGATACTGAGAAGTCAACGTCACCTCTGACTGAAGCTGTGTCTCTTCTCACTGCAGTGAGGAGCGCGCGCACACACACACACACACATAGAAACAGACTGAAGCAGCAGCCCTTTCTTCTCACTTCCATGAGGAGCACACACACACACACACACACACACACACAAACACATGGCTGCACAGTCGTTTAAGGGAGACGCCACAGACTTTTCCGCGTGTCTTTGGCCCCGCCCATATGCTTGGAGATTTCCCAGTTCCTGAGAAGTGTATGAACAAAACCTACCGGTGCAGGACCTGGACCTATGCCACCCAGTCTGGTCCATGCTAGCCCAGATGTGAAGGCGCTAGTAGATCCTTATGAACTCAAAGGAAACAAATGGAGCTCAGCCATTTCAGTACTTCCAAAAATATATCACTAGATTAAGAGTAGTACTACTTCAACATATTTATAATTAAGTTAAAGTAAAAAGTAGCCGCCCACAAACATTACTCAACACAGGTGCTGTGCCAGGTTCTAATTTTTGGATGGGTCTTAATTGTTTGAATGCTGTTAAGAATTCAAACAATTGTTTTCCTGTTTATCTTTATTCTTCTTCTTATTCTGCTTCCGAACACATAGTGAACCTTTTCAACTCCTTCAAATTTTTAACAATTTCAACAATTTTATATCAAAACGTTCAGCTCGTTAAGCTCTTTCCAGCTATTACTTTTGGCATTGATATCTTTAAAATTTTTTGAATTATTAAGCTTTTTCTGCGAAAAGTTTCCCATTAAAATGAATGGGATTGGTAAATTAATTTTAGCAAATTCCTATCACTTTTTTTTTACCTAAAACTATTGGGTTCCCTTTAACTCAGAGACTTCATTCAAAGTTCAACAAACTCACAAGACTTTCCTGTTTAACATATTAAAGAGGCTTTTTGATATCTTTTACGGTTTTTCTAAAATCGCAGGTAGAAGTTGAGGTACGACTTGAAATTTTCAGAAAAATTTACAAAAGTTATAATGGGGAAAGATAGGAGCAGTGACCCTCCCTTGCTTCATTTCCGGCATTGTCCCGAGAGAACCGTGTGGTTCGATTGAAATGAGACACATGCTGGCTTACAGCTAACAAATATACCTTCGTTTTAAGCTATAATTCATGACTGTACTCCAAACATTGTGGTCGTACGGTTCATTTGTTTGAGAAAATTCAAATTTAAAAAAATGTTACCCACCACTCTAAACTGAAAATTCCACACTCTAACTTTTGAACTTCACATCTTCTGTGAACAACTCTTTACGACCAGGCGCGTTGCAAGATTTTCAAAAGTGTGGGGGATGTTGTCTGAGCCTAAAATAATTTCATGTTATTAATCTTGTTAGTTTAATTTCCATAATAGCGGAGCAGGTGCGAATTTTAGACGTTTCACGCACGTCTCCGTTTTAAACATGTTTAAACTGTTCAGAATACAAATCCAGGCTCTGTCTCGTTAAATTGGTGTAACTAAAGTTTGTACTGAATGAAATTTTACATTAAACCATGTTGAAAAGAAAAGGATCCGATTAAATCGTTTCCCCCTCATTTACAGTCAGGAAGTACAGCGCAGTGTACATGGCTCTGGAGTTAATCAGGTTTAGTTGTTTCTCTTTGCAACAATCTTCACAAGAAGGCAAAACAGTTAAATGGCAGCTTACAGATATTTACATTTGACTGTTTATTTTGACGGATAAACTCAAGGATGCTGGTTGTTTTGGAAGAATTACCCCGACGCACACTGATGTGCACACAGATGAGCTGACATTTTAATCGTTACGCACATCGCAGAGGTAACTAAATCAATCAAGAAATGATTCCCATCAGAACATCAGAGCTTTTATACTGGACACTGTGCTCAGCGCGGCTCGGAGCGCCCACGGTGGACAGTGGGCTGAAGATCTGTAGAGGGGTTCGCAGCGCAGCGCAGAACCACGGCGATGCGGGAAGATTTCCTCCCACTGAAGCAGTCTGGAAACCCGGTCTCTCTGAGGGATGTGTCACTTGGAAAAATGTTCGCTGATTATGAAACTTTGGCTGAATAGCGCTTGTTCCCGTCTGTAATATGGAGACGCATGACGCATCCAGTCTGAGGCAGAATAGCCTCTTCAGCTCAGAAAGCACCTGTAGAAACATTTGATCATGCACAAAGTTTATGTGGAGCAGAAGCGGTCGGGCCACGGCAGGTGAAATGTTTCTAGCCTACATGAAGTGAAACTGCTTAATTGTAACATTAATATGTTACTGGACACGCTGGTCTGGTTGGTTAGACCAGTGTTGCAAGTGGAAAACACACACACACACACACACACACACACACACACACACACACACCAATTAAAATAATGCTGACAGCGTGGACTAGAAGACAGGTGATAGTTTATGTATTTAAATGATGATCAGGCTGCTGTAAAATGTAATCTCCATCCACATCCAGACAAAATTATCCTCTATTCTGTCTCTATTTGCTCTGCTCTTGTCTGGGCTGACATAGCTGACAGGTGCGCGCGGCGCGTCTAGCGGCTGTGGTACACATTTTACGCATTTGGAGTGGTGGGCTGGATGCTTTGCTTTTACTGGTAGATGGATTTTTCCCCCAAAAAATGTCGGAGATTTTGCCCCATGAATAATATAAAAACTACTGGTGTGCACGTACCCTTATGAAAGAGTGCTACGTTGAGAGGTAAATATTAGAAGTGCAGGTAATGCTCTCTGGTGCCAATAAATGAAAAAATGAATGAAAACTAAATTGAGAGTTTTTACTTCATATTTTAGAAATAAAAATGACGGGGGACAACATTTATGACGTCTTTTTAAACTGAATTTTCTATCGTGACCTGCCTACTTCACTTAAGTCACTGTTTATTTAAGTCTGTCCAAATGAAAACCTGGCGCTGCGCCATAAACCTCTGCAAATTGTTGTTCTTCACTTTATCAAACTCAAGAGTATGTACAGCTAATGTTAATATGTAAAATTATTAATTCAGTCGAGCTCTTCCCTCCCTCCCCTGTTTCTCCTTGAAACCCGACAGCCGATGCCGGGTTTCAAGGAGAAACAGGAGAGGGAGGGGAGGAAGGAGATGAGGCAAACAGAGTAAGTGTTTAACATTTCAAAATTCAAGTTTTTAATCAATGTTCAAAGATTAAAGTTTTCTGCTGTTTAGCATTTTTTTATCCATTCTTCACCTATATTGTGAGCTTTATTACACTTGTTGGTGATTTTTGCTTCTAAATCTTTAAATACATTCAGCTCATTTTGACAGTTTAGCTTAGTTTCAGCTTACTTCAGCTATTCAGCAACTTCAGCAATCCGTTACCAAATTTAGCACAAACTGCTAACTTCACAGTTCAGCTAAATGTAAAAATTAAACTGTTAAACTTGTCCAACTGAAATAACAGGTGTTTAGTCATTTCAGCTGTCCAGATTTTTACACTATGTTCACAGATTTAAGTTTTTTGCTATTTAGGATTATTTTTCTCCATTCTTCCCATACTTTTTGTGCTTTATTTGCTTGTTGGTGCTTTTTGCTTCTACATCTTTCAAGACAGCCAGCTCATTTTGACAGTTTTGCTTTGTTTCAGCTTCAGTTCAGCTGTTCAGCAGCTTCAACTTAGTTTCAGCTATCCAGCACTCAAACAGCATTTGTGCAATAAATACAAATTTTTCTAGTTAAACAAGTTATCAATTTGAGTTACAAGCAGATACAGAAACAATACCTACATTCAGAGACATGTTTGTTTTCATTTGGAGCGACAGTTTAAAAAATGGTCATGATCGTTTCCTCTAGTCACTTACAATTCTAAAATAATAGTGAATAAAAATGCACTATTTATTTTAATTAGTTTTTCATTAATGTTTAGTCTAAACAAGCTGACCAGCGTGTCCAGCAACATATTAATGTTACAATTAAACAGTTTCACTTAAAAGACGAACATTTTACCTGCCGGTTTCTGGTTCTGCTGCTGGGCTGTGACTCACAGACACGCTCTGAGTTGCTCTCCACAGCTCCTCAGCGTGCTGAACTGAGCATGGTGTCCAAGTCTGAGGTAATGCTCAGATGTTCTGATGGGAATCTTTTTTTGATTGATTGTGTTACCTCCGCGATGTTCTCTGTGTGTAATGTTTAAAATGTCTGCACACCTGTATTCGTCGGGGTAATTCCAGTCTGTCAGAATGACCAACAGCCTTGAGATTTTTTGTCACAATAAATGGTCAAATAAGGAAAAATCAAGTTAACACGACACCTGCCTACATTTCACTTTTTTGTCTTCTTGTGAAGATAACATGGCAGTCCTTCGCACAACAGTAGTGTACCAGTTTCTGCAGGTTTATAAGCTCACAATGCAACCAACACTTCCTTTGTTTAGAAACCTACCAGTCCCATCATGCAACGCGGTACAGAACCCAATACGTCATCTGTCTTTTTAAATTTCTCTTTGAATTAGCTATTTACTAAAGGAATTTTAATGTACACCCACCTATGAGGTGGGACCCGATCTGGTATAAAGGAGATATAAACCCACAAAACCTCTTCCAAAGGTTCCTAATCCAATCAGAAACAGAGGCCTGCTGCCTTGGGCTATGCCTAAACTCATAGAATTTGGGGTTACAATAGGTAACCATCGTTCTATTATGTATACGCTTTGCCCTTTAAGGCTTTGCTATTGGGTTGCCAGATGAGGTCTGTGCCTCACTGGTTAAGACTGAACCATCAGAGACAAATCCATAGCCAAAACCCAAACAAATCTCTCCCCTTATGCAGGACTGCTGCGTTGGTTTAAGAAGGAAAAAGGACCAGCAGAAGTGAGGGTCATGAGAGAGAAATGGGCACAATGTGACACAGCAGCTGGCGAAAAAAGCCTAGATTTTCCCCAATAACAGCCCATTATAGGAATCAGTGGCCTAAAGCCGGGCGAACACCGCGACTTTTTCCACTCGTAACGTTCAGCTTCAGCTCAAACAATACAACTTCCCCGCAGAGCAAATCAGGAGTCATGTGCTCACTGTCTGACCATGTTCTTAGATGCAACCTGACTTCTCACACTGCACGTCTGGTAGCACCAGGCCCATGTCGGGCCTAAAAATATGCTAAAATAGCAGTTTTTTCACAACACGATAGGGCTGCTCAATTTATCGAATTTTAATCACAATTACAATCTGAGTTTTGAACGATTATAAAAACGAAACAAGCCGATTATTTGCTCCTCCCACTTGCGCTGCCCCGAGTTGCAAATGAAGCGCTCCTCCCACAGTGTCGCCAACTTAGCGACTTTGATGCTATTTCCAACAGCTTTTCAGACCCCCTTCTTGACTTTTTAAATCTTAAAAGTACCTAGCGAACACCTCAGAAACATCTCTGGTAACCCTTAGCTACTTTCTGGATAACTGTCGTTGACATTTCCTGCAGGTTAGCTAAACACTCCGCCTGCACTCCGGACCGTTCTTCAGGACATTAGGAAAGGGAATGATGCAGTGATGTGTCAGTCGCTAAAGAAACGGCTCTCAGAGCCGGCTCCCTGTTGGATTAACCAGAGTGAGTGACACACACCGCACCTGCGGACTCCTGAGCCGCTAAAACGGCTAAATGTGTGCGTGTGGCATGCTAAACACACGTGCAGGTTGCTCCTGATTACTGTGAAACCGGGTTGGGGGTGGGGGGTGCAGCTGTGGTTGGGACAATTATTACATTAACTGATGGACGACTTGTAAATAAATAGTTAATAAATAAGGTAGAAATAAGTTCCTCACACTGATAACTAATAACCAATCTCTCTGAGGACACGGTGCTAGCGCACCCTCCTACAGCACCTTGACACGACTCAATAAATGTTATGCAACATTTTGTGAACATCAATTTAGTTGCATGTGTTTGTTATAAATGCCACTGTGTAATTATTGCTGTCAGTATTTGCAAGATATTGGTATTTGGGTCTGTACTGGTTACTTACAGGAGTTAAACCAAGGTCTATAGCCCTTGGGTCATAAACTATGAGCTATAAGTATATTGGTCTTTTTATACTGGGAATCAGGAGTTATTTTAGCGATCATCTTGTTAGGCCCGAGCAGCGAAAGCGCTGCGAAGGCCTCTTGTTTTTGCTCCGTTTATTCTTTCTTTTTATTTATTATTCCGGTGCCGCTTTGAATGGCTTTTTGGGGACCTTAACATACCCCAAAACTCACAATATTTTGCTCACTCGTCAGGTCTGGTGAAAAATTTGATATTTTAAAGGTCCCAAAAAAATCGCAAAGAAAATGGCTAAACAGCGCCCCCTAGAAAGTGAAAAAAAAAACCTCTCCATAAAACTTAGTTTATCATACAGTTATGAAATTTGGTAGACTTGTAGTACTCAACAGTCCGCACAGAAAAGTCTCTTGCAAGCATGGTCAATATCAAACAGGAAGTCGGCCATTTTGGGTTGAAATGGCGATTTTTGGCCGTTTTTGCCGTTTTTAGGGTCCGTTTCTGATTGGATTGCTCGATTATTTTTTGCACGATCGTCTCAAACGTGGTGTAAAATTACTCAGAAGGGATGGGCGAACAAAATGAGATAAGGATTCTGAGTTTTCGTATATGTTGAAAGGGCGGAGCCAGGCCTCGAAGTTTGACTACTCGCCGAAAAAATTTAAATTGCTATAACTTCATAACTGAATGGAATAGAGTTACCAAACGTTCTGTGGTCATTCGTCATCCACCCACAAAGTAAATTGAATGGTCTGATGAGGACATCACACAAGCCCCGCCCCCTCAGGACCAAAAAGGTAAAGTTTTACTGTGAAAGGTCCCAAATTGCCCCATTACACTTAATCACCACAAATTTGTAGCTGGTAACTCAAGACAAATGGGGGTTGCTTGGCATCACTTTATGGGAGTTTTCAGCAGAGGGCGGGGCTGTGGCGGAGCGGCGAAGTCTGGCGTACCGCCGAGGCCTTACGTTTGCCTCCCATTTCGTCATTTCTAAAGATATCGTCACGAAACTTCTTGTGAGTGATCCTAGTCTGGCCCCCAAAAAGATCTGATGTGAACATCCGGTGGGCGTGGCCTATTTTCTGAAATAGCGCCCCCTAGGACCATTAAAACTTTCAGCCCCAAGCCATGCTTTGACTGAGGATTACGAAATTTGGTACACTAATGTGGTGTCTCAGGACCTACAAAAAAGTCTCTTGGAGCCAAGTGCAAATTCGAACAGGAAGTCGGCCATTTTGGTCCAAGTACTCGATTTAGGGGTTTTCGCACACGTTGTTTGGAGAGTGATGCTCCGTCGCCCTTTTCACCAATCGCCTTCAAACTTCTGCTATATACTCTTAAGACGTAGGGGAAAAAATTCAACTGTTGGATTTTTCAAAAGTTGAAAGGTGTGGGCGTGGCTAAGCCTCAAACTTTGACCTGTCGCCACACCACTCTTGTTTTCACAGCTCCCAACTGGACTCCTTTTACCTAATCATTAGGAATCTCTGGTAAATAGCAGTAGACAACTTGAGGTCACTTGGTCTCCAGTACTGGCAGGTTTAAGAAAAAGGCGGGGCTTTGGGAGCATGGCGAAAATCGCTATCACGCCATGGAAATACGTTTGCCTCTCATTTCTTCAGTTATCGTGATATCGCTACGGAACTTCTGGTGAGTGATCCTAGTTTGACCCCCAAGAGACATAGACAGCTGAATAATGTGGGCGTGGCCTAATTTTTGAAATAGCGCCCCCTTGGACAATTTAAACTAATAGCCCCAAGCCATGCTTTCACTGAGGATTACGAAATTTGGTACACTAATGTGGTGTCTCAGGACCTACAAAAAAGTCTCTTGGAGCAAGGCGTAAAGTCGCACAGGAAGTCGGCCATTTTGGTCCAAATACGCAATTTAGTGGTTTTCGTACACGTTGTTTGGAGAGTGATGCTCCGTCGCCCTTTTCACCAATCACCTTCAAACTTCTGCTTTATACTCTTAAGACGTAGGGGAAAAATTCAACCGTCGGATTTTTCAAAAGTTGAAAGGTGTGGGCGTGGCTAAGCCTCAAACTTTGACCTTTCGCCACATCACTCTTATTTTCACAGCTCCCTATTGGACTCCTTTTACCCAATAACCAGGAATCTCTGGCAAATAGCAGTAGACAACTTGAGATCACTTGGTATCCAGTACTGGTAGGTTTTGAAAAAAGGCGGGGCTTTGGGAGCATGGAGAAAATCGCCATCACGCCATGGAAATACGTTTGCCTCTCATTTCTTCAGTTATCTTGATATTGCTACTAAACGTCTGGTGAGTGATACTAGTCTGATCCCCAAGAGAAATAGATAGCTGAAATTTGTGGGCGTGGCCTATTTTCTTCAATAGCGCCCCCTAGAGCCATTCAAACTGTCAGCCCCAAGCTATGCTTTAACTGAGGATTACGAAATTTGGTACACTAATGTGGTGTCTCAGGACGTACAAAAAAGTCTCTTGGAGCCAAGCGCAAAGTTGCACAGGAAGTCGGCCATTTTGGTCCAAGTACTCGATTTAGTGGTTTTCGCACACGTTGTTTGGACAGTGATGCTCCATCGTCCTTTTCACCAATCTCCTTCAAACTTCTGCTATATACTCTTAAGACACAGTGGAAAAAATTCAACCGTCGGATTTTTCAAAAGTTGAAAGGTGTGGGCGTGGCTAAGCCTCAAACTTTAACCTTTCGCCATTAGATTACTTGGCTTAATAACTCCAAAGTGCATGATCAGATCTATTTCAAACTTTGTCTGTGTGATCACTGACCACATCTCAAGACAACGACAATGTGGACAGCTGACATCACCTAAGCCCCGCCCCTGACAACAGGAAGTCTATTGTTTTATGGTGAAATGCCCATATTTGTCCCCTCTAATTTAGTGAACATGACACTAAGGTCATACACTGTCTTCATGATGTTGTAATGACCATTCAGACTTGATAGCTTTCCAGAAAGGGAGGGGTTTTGATGCCATGGTGAATGCTGGTGTGATGCCATGACCTTACATTTGACTGTAACTTCCACAAACGGCCTCCGATTTGCCCGAAACTGAACATGGCAATGAACAATCATGCCCTTTAGCCAATGAGGCACAAATGGTTGGTGATTGTTGTATAATGTCACCAAAGCTGACCTCAATGGGACATTTTCTGTAGTTGGTCACAGGGCCCCCTAGATAACGTTATCCTTCGATAACTTTAAAAAACATGGTCAGAATAGCAATAAAGTTGGTCACTGTCATTACACCACCAGTGTGGTAAAGTTAGAAGATTCCCTAGTGGTGAGACATAAAATATAATGGTGGGCTCAAAGGGGATGCTGAGACAGGGTGAGGTGTGGACGAGGTGACCGTTAGCAGTTTCTGGTGTCGGGGTGGTCGACGTTTCTGTTTCGCAGACGTAGCCTGGTGCCCCGGGCTGCCGGCCAGGCCGGAGCGGCGCAAAGCTGCGAGGGCCGAACGACGCTGCTTGCAGCTTTAATTTCTCATTTCTTTTTGTCCTGATTGTGCCCTGAGCAATTTTTTGACTGAATTAAAACAAATAAAATCAACATTAATTGAAAAATCATCTTAAATAATCGAGATCTCAATTTCAGTTACAATAATCGTGATTATTATTTTTGCCATAATCGAGCAGCCCTACAACACGCCAGACTTCTTTTGTGCTGTTATTGATGTCTGTTGTCCTTCGGGAGTGCTGTAGGAGGACGCACAGATTCATGGTGGTTGGCTAAGCAAGACGAAAGAAAAGTAAATCAATATTTTATCTCTCTCCCCCTAAGCCTGAGATCGGTGGACTCAGTGGTCTCCTTCAAAAAACAGCTGAAAACTCACCTGTTCAAGATGGCTTTTGCGTGACCTTTGTCATTACCCTTTCCTTACTCTGCTCTTATTGCACCTTTCCCAAGATCCACTGATTTCCCTCCTTCCTATTCATTTAAATTTTACCTTTCCTTACCTTTTTTAGTCACAATTGTTATTATTTTTTATTTTAAACATAATTGTTTTAATATATTTTATTAGGCCCGAGCAGCAAAAGCGCTGCGAAGGCCTCTTGTTTTTGCTCTGTTTATTCTTTTTTATTTATTATTCTTAGCCCGCTTTGAATGGCCTTTTGGGGACCTTATCATACCCCAAAACTCACAATATTTTGCAGACTTGTCAGCCCTGGTGAAAAATTTGATATTTTAAAGGTCCCAAAAAAATCGCAAAGAAAATGACTGAACATCGCCCCCTACAAAGTGAAAAAAAAACCTTTCCATAAAGCTTAGTTTATCGTACAGTTATGAAATTTGGTACACTTGTAGTACTCAACAGGCCGCACAGAAAAGTCTCTTGCAAGCATGGTCAATATCAAACAGGAAGTCGGCCATTTTGGGTTGAAATGGCGATTTTTGGCCGTTTTTGCCGTTTTTAGGGTCCGTTTCTGATTGGATTGCTCGATCATTTTTCGCACGATCATCTCAAAAATAGTGTAAAATTGCTCAGAAGGGATGGGCGAACAAAATGAGACAAGGATTCTGACTTTTCGTATATGTTGAAGGGGCGGGGCCAGGCCTCGACGTTTGACTACTCGCCAAAAAAATATAAATTGCTATAACTTCATAACTGAATGTAACAGAGTTACAAAAATTGCTGTGGTCATTTGACATCCCCCCACAAAGTAAACTGAAGCGTCGGTTGGTGACATCACACAAGCCCCGCCCCCTCAGGACTTAAAAGGTCAAGTTTTACTGTGAAAGGTCCCAAATTGCCCCATTTCACTTAATCACCACAACTTTGTAGCTGGTAACTCAAGACAAGTGGGGGTTGCTTGGGGTCACTTTATGGGAGTTTTCGGCAGAGGGCGGGGCTGTGGCGGCGCGGCGAAGTCAGGCGTACCGCCGTGGCCTTACGTTTGCCTCCCATTTCGTCATTTCTAAAGTTATCATCACGAAACTTCTTGTGAGTGATCCTAGACCAGCCCTGCAAAAAATCTGATGTGAAAATCCGGTGGGCGTGGCCTAGTTTCTGAAATAGCGCTCCCTAGGACCATTAAAACTGTCAGCCCCAAGCCATACTTTGACTGAGGAGTAAGAAATTTGGTAGACTAATGTGGTGTCTCAGGACCTACAAAAAAGTCTCTTGGAGCCAAGTGCAAAGTCGCACAGGAAGTCGGCCATTTTGGTCCAAGTACTCGATTTAGTGGTTTTCGCACACGTTGTTTGGAGAGTGATGCTCCGTCACCCTTTTCACCAATCTCCTTCAAACTTCTGCTCTATACTCTTAAGTCATAGGGGAAAAAATTCAACCGTCGGATTTTTCAAAAGTTGAAAGGTGTGGGCGTGGCTAAGCCTCAAACTTTGACCTGTCGCCACACCACTCTTTTTTTCACAGCTCCCTACTGGACTCCTTTTACCCAATCACCAGGATTCTGTGGCAAACAGCAGTAGACAACATGAGGTTACTTGGTCTCCAGTACTGGCAGGTTTCGAAAAAAGGCGGGGCTTTGGGAGCATGGCGAAAATCGCCATCACGCCATGGAAATACGTTTGCCTCTCATTTCTTCAGTTATCGTGATATCGCTACGAAACTTCTGGTGAGTGATCCTAGTCTGACCCCCAAGAGAAATAGACAGCTGAAGTTTGTGGGCGTGGCCTATTCTCTTAAATAGCGCCCCCTAGGCCCATTTAAACTAATAGCCCCAAGCCATGCTTTGACTGAGGATTACGAAATTTGGTACACTAATGTGGTGTCTCAGGACCTACAAAAAAAGTCTCTTGGAGCCAAGTGCAAAGTTGCACAGGAAGTCGGCCATTTTCGTCCAAGTACGCGATTTAGTGGTTTTTGCACACGTTGTTTGGAGAGTGATGCTCCGTCGCCCTTTTCACCGATCGCCTTCAAACTCCAGCTATTTACTCTTAAGACACAGGGGAAAAAATTCAACCGTCGGATTTTTCAAAAGTTGAAAGGTGTGGGCGTGGCTAAGCCTCAAACTTTGACCTTTCGCCACGCCACTCTTATTTTCACAGCTCCCTATTGGACTCCCTTTACCCAATAACCAGGAATCTCTGGCAAATAGCAGTAGACAACTTGAGATCACTTGGTATCCAGTACTGGCAGGTTTCGAAAAAAGGCGGGGCTTTGGGGTTATGGCGAAAATCGCCATCACACCATGGAAATACGTTTGCCTCTCATTTCTTCAGTTATCGTGATATTGCTACTAAACTTCTGGTGAGTGATCGAAGTCTGACCCCCAAGAGAAATAGACAGCTGAAATTTGTGGGCGTGGCCTATTTTCTTAAATAGCGCCCCCTAGAGCCATTTGAACTGTCAGCCCCAAGCCATGCTTTGACTGAGGATTACGAAATTTGGTACACTAATGTGGTGTCTCAGGATCTACAAAAAAGTCTCTTGGAGCCAAGCGCAAAGTCGCACAGGAAGTCGGCCATTTTGGTCCAAGTACTCGATTTAGTGGTTTACGCACACGTTGTTTGGAGAGTGATGCTCCATCGTCCTTTTCACCAATCTCCTTCAAACTTCTGCTATATACTCTTAAGACATAGAGGAACAAATTCAACCGTCGGATTTTTCAAAAGTTGAAAGGTGTGGGCGTGGCTAAGCCTCAAACTTTAACCTGTCACCATTACATTACTTGACTTAATAACTCCCAAGTGCATGATCAGATCTATTTCAAACTTTGTCTGTGTGATCACTGACCACATCTCAAGACAACGACAATGTGGACAGCTGACATCACCTAAGCCCTGCCCCCTGACAACAGGAAGTCTGTTGTTTTATGGTGAAATGCCCATATTTGTCCCCTCTAATTTAGTGAACATGACACTAAGGTCATACACTGTCTTCATGATGTTGTAATGACCATTCAGATCTGATAGCTTTCCAGAAAGGGAGGGGCTTTGATGCTATGGTGAATGCTGGCGTGACGCCATGACCTTACATTTGACTGTAACTTCCACAAACGGCCTCCGATTTCCCCGAAATTGAACATGGCGATGAACAATCATGCCCTTTAGCCAATGAGGCACAAACGGTTGGTGAATGTTGTATAATGTCACCAACGCTGACCTCAATGGGACTTTTCTGTAGTTGGTCACAGCGCCCCCATGATAACGTTATCCTTCGATAACTTTAAAAAACATGGTCAGAATAGCATTAAAGTTGGTCACTGTCATCACACCACCAGTGTGGTAAAGATAGAGGATTCCCTAGTGGTGAGACATAAAATATAATGGTGAGCTCATAGGGGATGCTGAGTCAGGGTGAGGTGCGGACGAGGTGACCGTTAGCAGTTTCTGGTGTCAGGGTGGTCGACGTTTCTGTTTCGCAGACGTAGCCTGGTGCCCCGGGCTGCCGGCCAGGCCGGAGCGGCGCGGAGCTGCGAGGGCCGAACGACGCTGCTTGCAGCTTCAATTATCTATTATTTTTTGTTCTTGTGAAGCGCCTTGTGATTTTTTTCTTGAGGCGCTATAAAAAATATCATATTTTTTTTATTTGACATAAACAAGCCTTCTTGACAATCCTTGTCATTGTGTGCCAAAGAAAAGTGTATAAATAAAAACAACCACCGTGTGTTAACAGAGAAATAGCTGATGAGCAGTGTTGATGCATGTTGACGCATGGGTCATGAGCGGTTCTGATTTCTTGTGGATTACAGCTGCTCTCAGGACCACTTCGTCAGTGCCATACCCTCACGATAGCCTGGCCTGGTGTGTGATGTCCATGATGCTGTAGTTTTTTTTTTAGCTGTAGTCAAAAATGGCGTCTAGCAATGGCACAACCATCTTTCTTTAGAAGAAAGGCATTTATCACTTCAACTTTTTGTGGTTTTAAAGACATGTTCAAGGGGGGTGAGAGTGAGTGGTGCTCAGGGGGAGTTGGGAGATGCTGTTGAACGTTGTGAAATTTGGAGGTGGGGGGAGATTGGCTGGCTGAGTGGAGGTAGTAGGGGGATGGTAGAATAGGTGGTACCTGTTGCAGCTGTGTTAAAAAGCAGGTTAAGCTTGTTTGCCTAGTTCTGGTCCCCTTCAGCATACTCACTGGCACCACTCCTCCCACTGTGACCTGTGATTCCTGAGGCCTCTCCATGCACCACAAGCATTGTTCTGCCCCAGCTGTTTCTCCAGCTTCTTTCAGTAACACAGTGAGTCAGGCTGTCACATCATCACTATGAGTGCTGCAGAGTGTCTCCCAGTCAGTGGTTTGGAAACAGTCCCTCAACATTTCTGTTGCTCCCTCAGACAACACTTTCACTATTTTTTCTGAGGAGGCTAAAATGTTGATCCTTAAGCCACCAAAAAGAATTTCCTCCCCACCTTGGCTGCACTTAGAAATACTGTCCATAAAGGTTAAGAAAACAATCGGTCACAATGGGAAGCCTTGGCAGAGTCCGACTCTCACTGGAATCAAGCCCGACTTACTGCCAGCAATGCGGACCCAGCTCTGATACCAGTTTTACAACGACCAAACAGCCGGAATCAAGCAGTCTGGTACCCTTTACTCCCAGAGTACCCCCCTATAGGGCCCCCGAGCGACACGGTCGAAAGCCTTCTTGAAATCCCCAAAACACATGTAGACTGGTTGGGCAAACTCCCACGCACCCTCCAGGACTCCCCTAAGGGTATAGAGGTTGTCCAGTCTTGATGATTGGACGATACTTAACTGTCAGTGTCCACCAAGCCCCCACAATGCGGGTCAAAAATTGAAGCAAACACGGAAATTACATAAGTTGCAGTTCCACCCTCATCCACTGGGGGCTGGTGTCAGAAGCGAGCAAATCCACATTGACTCCCATGTTAAAAATACCTATTTCACAGCAGAAATAAACATGTTTACAGCCTGGTACCAAAACATGTTTTTGGTTTAAATGATCTAGTTTACACTCATGACAACTCTGAGGGGGGTGAATTTTTTTCTCACTCTTCTGTTTAAGTGTATTAAAAGCCTAAAATTCTGTATAATTAATGAGCATCAGACCCACGTGACCGCAGAGCTAGCTCCGTGGAAAGGCCTCAGTAGAGCCTCGGTCTGGCCTGGAAACTGTTCCAGGATTTTGAGTCTGTGTTTGTGTATTCTTTGTTGGATATTTTTTGTGCAATTGTTGGACAAAATGACTTGCTGTGGCATTAATTGCACTAATAGAGCGTCCAAGGAGTCTCCACATCATTTTTTTCGGTAAGTAAAATAATATTTATGTACTTTAGGTCACTGCCGAGCTGAGCTTAGATTTTAACATGTACTGTTTAACCATGAAATTTAAATGTAATAGGGTAAAACCCAGTGCATTTAACATAATGCTGCACTTTAGAAAATGGGTTGAAATATAACATGTTGGTGGAGCTGGGTTCCCACTATCGGCTTGTGGAGCTCTCGGGAGACCGATGTTTTCCACCCAGTTCTCCCCTCCCCGCAGCTCGGCGCATCTCTGTCTGATCGCGGCTTCTGTTTGCTGTGTGACTGCCGGCTTGTGGAGCTCTCAGAGACCTCTGTGTTCCACCCGGTTTTACCCAGCGGTCAGCCCGGCGTATCCCTGACTCAGAAGCTCTGGTGTTGTGCACAGTTAACTCCGGTTGTAGCTAGGTTGCTACCTCTGTTAGCTTAGCTCCCACCTCCGCGTTAGCTTTGGGTTAGCTTCAGGTCAGCTTGTAGCTAGTTCGACCGGGTGTCTTCAGTTGATCCCAGCCTTACAGCCCCACCCTCAGCTCCACCTCTCTTCCCTTTTGTGGAATTGTCTGGGCTTGACGGAACCTATGACACGGTCAAAAAGGCGGTGGTGGCCACCTCCCATTTTAGTACAAAAACTTATTATTGGAGTCTATGGAAACCCATTGTCCAATATTTATATGTCGATGGTGTCCACCAGCAGGTTAAGGGGTTGCCGCCAAGACAGGCACCGACCATCAAGAAAAGGGATCATCCAATTCACGTTAATGTAATAATTGTGCCAGGCATTTTGCAAGCTCCACCCCCTCCCTGCTTTTACGGTGATGGAAGGTCCATGCGTATAGCGCTGCAATGTCAAGAGTGGAGGCACGTGTGTGCTTGTTAAATTTTGCCATTTGGATCATCATTGTATTTTTCAGGGAAGCCAAAATTCTCCCATACACGCGACTTAAAGCATGTGGGTTTTTTTGGCTGTTGGTACTTGATTTTCTGTGTGAATTAAGACATGTTGACTCCTGAGGAAATGTCTAATCATGTTCATGTGAGAAGACGGTGTTCCCTCACCGTGCAGGATAAGGATGCGTCCATAAGCACAGGAAAGAGTGACGTCGGACGACCGAGGGGAATCCCTTCCAACAGGGTTTCCTGAGCCTTGAGTTTGGCAGGCCCAGCCAAGGCTTTGGCTCAATACTCCATGGCTGCTGGGAACTGCAGCCAGGTGGGGTCAGGACAGCAGACCTGTGTGGCGCCAAAGCGTCTTGCCAAGTCATCCAACTGAGGAGGGGCCAGCTAAACGTTTGCGTTCAGCTGCAGCTGAGATGATGGCAGGCATCTCCTGGAGCAGCACTTTGATGGCTAGGAGAGGAGTAGAGGAGAAACGCGGGACACTTGGAGTGGAGGCCCAAGTTGAAGGTGGCCAATTGTCAACCTCCAGACTGTCCAGGAAGGATGCATCAGCAGGGCTAAGGCTGCCAGCCTCATAATCATCGTTGTCAGCAAGGTCTGAGTCATCCGATTCCTGCCAAGTACCAAAAGACTGGAGTGCATTGTGCAGCGGGTACGTCTCAGCTATAGAGAATATGCCTTCAGAGGCAAACACGAACAATTCCACATGGTGGAGCTCCTCGGCTGAGAGCAGAGCTGCACAGAAGGGACAGGATGCCTGCGGCGTCAGGGTGAGACCTGCTTGATGTGCCCCAAGGCAGACATTGCACTTAGCGTGGAGGTCTCCATTCATGATATAGCTGGTTTGATAGGAAGGACAAAGAGGGTGTCGCTGAAAATGGTGAGTAAAAACATTTTTAGGATCATTTGATCCTGCTAGTGTGTAGCATGAAGAGAAAATGGGAGAGATTTTGTGGGTTTACACCCCTTTTATACCAGATTGGGATGGGTGTATAATAAAAGCTCTTAAGTTAATGGCTGATTCAAAGAGAACTTACCCAATAGTAAGGCCTTAAGGGGTAAAGTCTATATGAAATAGAACTAAACAGGCATTCAGAAGTAGCCTCAGACTTTGGGCTGACATACTTCCCAGCATTAGTGAGTTTGTTGAGTGCATCTCTGGAGATGACATGGCCACAGATCAGCTTCATGGGAGGATTGCTCTCCGAAGTCTGCTGTCGGAGAATCGGGCAGGCGAACACAGAGTGGTACCAGCACTTCTTCCCCAGGTCAATTTCAATCTAAATATGCAGACAACCTGAATCAGCTCAAGACGCTGCAGGAGAAGTGACATAAACACTGAACCAGGACTTACAGGCAGCTCATCTTTATGTGTCCACACTCCACTGCATTGTCTCTGCTCTATCACCTGTTTGATGTTCATCAGCACCGGCAAGGCCATGCATCCTGATGCAAAACTGGAACAATCACCAAAACGACAGTTACCAACGTTACAACAAATAAAGTGGGAGTAGATTTAAAAAACTACATTCAGAGAACGTTTGTCCCACCTAACACTTAGTGGAGACTCCACAGAGAGACCCAGCAAAGCGCAGGCATCTCTGGTGAAAATGTTACAGATCTCCGCCCACTGGCTTGTCTCCAACAGGCTACGGTAGGGAGAGTTCTCAATTCCATGGCGAAGGTACACCAGGCTGCCCATCAGGATCTGAATATCTGCAGTTAGGGAGAGAGACGGCTCAGATTAGTTGCACAAAATGGGGTGAAAGGACCAATATTCACAGAACGTGTTCCATCGCACCTCCTTTGGCCTCTTTCTAGCCTCTATTCTTTGTTTAATGGACTTGATTTTAAAAGATTTTCTTTCTTATGTTTTTGACAAACCCCAGCTAGGTCAGACTGCCGTTTCCAGCGTTTGGCTTGATTCTAATGCATTTTCCTTCTTCTAATGCTTTGACAGTTCGGTTGTCTTTACTACCTGACAATTATCTGTGATGTTCTTTTTCCCCTATAAAAAATGAAGTGATTTTATAGCTTCTACCAGGTGTTGTACTACAGACCTCTCTGGTGCTGAGAGGCAAAGGGTTGGAAGTGCCTGGAGTACTGCAGAGCCTCCACCTGGTTCCCGATTCCACCGCTGAGCAGGCTGATGAAGTACATGCGGTGCAGCTTGAACTCTAAACTGCTGTTAAGCTCCAGAAGGCGCTGACGATTTGTAACAGCCCACCTACCAAGGTGCAGACACAGGTATAGTATGGTATGGAAACACCACAAGATCTCCTGTGCTAATTGAACACAGACTATAATAAATACAACATACTCTAAAGCCGGCCTTAGATCCTGCATCCTCAGAGCTTCGAGAATCCTGTTTAGTTCGAGGAAAGGCTGCTTCATATTCATGTCAATAACTACACCCGACTCCTGGAACAAAAAACAAACATAAAAACATCAGAAATAGTGTCAACCCCCAACTTGACAGCCTGAAGTCAGTAGTTCCTAAACAACGAACTTTTACATGACTCTGTCTTAACTTAAGATAGAACTCATTTCAGCCAATTGGTTATTAAGCATGAGTTGAGAACCATCTTTCTCTAAACATCAAATAACAAAATAACTGTTAAAGAATGGCAATTCTGCAAAACAAGCTAGCTTACATCATTTGTTCATGCCTCTTAAATTTCGTTCTGACATAGTATAGCTTTGAATACATCGTGGTATTTAAAGATCAGGTTTACTCAGTTTTAATGTATTTGCAGTGTTTTCTTGTAAGAAAGCCATTCTCTGGCAAAAAGCAGCTTCAGTTCGTCTGTTTGAGAACATTAAAGTCAGCTGGAGGAGAAAGTAGCATCAGACAGTCTTATTTCCTGATATTTGTACATCTCACCTCTAGCCAACACCAATGTAACTCTAGCACCAACTCTAAACCAGGGGTATTCAATTCAGGGCCTGGAGCTCTGGTATCCAGCCCGTTTTAGTGGTTTCTCTGATTCAGTACACTTTACTCACCAGTGCAGCCGCTCATCATGCTCTGTAGAACTATGTTAACTACCTACTGATTGTGTAGTGTACCCAAAGGTCAAGTATTTTCATCAAAATGAACAGAAATTAACTTTTTAATTTGCAGACACAAACACACCATCTGTCTGGCCTCCAGACAAGACAAGCACTGCACAAGGTTTTGTCACCAGATAAAGGAGACATAATAAAACTAGTTACCTTATCTTGGCTGGAACAAATGCACTTTTATGCACTTTCACTCTGAATAAAGTTCTTCTTCCTTCAATCATAAATGACTTTTTTTAAAACTTAATTACGTACGTTAAATCCTGAAGTGTTTGAATAATATGTGCACATTGATCAATGATGTGTTCAAATGAATATTTTTCCTGCAGTGAATCATTTCAGATCTTAAACTACACCAGATCAGTATTTGTTGAGTTAACAAGTTTATCTATCAGTCTATATCATAAGATTGATATTAAGGTTTTTACATTCACTTCACACTAAGAGTTAACCTCTCGGAGTAGCTGAGTGAAGGTGTGACTTTTGGAGATCTTTGTTAATGTCCTCTTAAACGTGTCAAACTCTGATTTGTCTGAGTTTATAAACAAAGTTAATAAAAGCTAGAACACTTCATGATCTAGCTGGACTTCGCCGTTCCCTTGATAAGGCCAATCGGGCGAACAAGCATTTTTGAGACTATCCTATCTTTTGAACTCAAGGTCAAAGCCTCTCTGCAACACTTGCGACTGATTTCAGACACAACAGCTCTTTTAAGAGCCACCAAACAGCCTTAGAAACTCCAGCTTCCTGCCGTCACCTAAAGATAACCCGGACTAGAAGGTTTGTACTCTGAGCTGGCTACGAGCTCCGGTATCAGAGGTCAACACCATTTGCAGTGTTCATTTCGACCTCCTTGACCCCCTGAAGATCTTCACACAGGGGTGCGTAAACTGGCACAAATTGCGTTGGACGGTTTTATGAACAAATCTCTAGCTTATCAAACCACACAGCAAAATTAATTTTAGCACCCAGACTCCACAATCTCTCTCTGATACTTATAAGGTATTGCTAAAACATAATGCTCTCATTCCACTCATCATCTGTTATCTGTACAACCATCATTTCATTCATACTTGTCATGTAAAATGTACATACATGTACAATAATTTAAATGAGGAAAATAGGATTAAAGTCATTTTTACAACTATATTCTTAACTGTCTGAATTAGTGTGTTCCCTGAATAAGTCAAATAAACTAAAGTCTTCTGATTAAACATTCAAAGACCAATCTGATTGATATGTCATATTTATATAGAACACCATATCTTATTTATTAAATGATCAATAAGTAGCTAATGATTAACGCTACATTTTCTGGTGAGCCAATCCAGTCTTTTCAAATCATAACACTTCATGTTAGTTGATACTTTCTAAAGTTAAAATCTCTTTTGCTGGGTTTTGTTCTGCTGAAACAATTCAGAGCCTCCCGTCTTTCTTATCAGCTAAGAGCTCTGACTCATCTCACACACAACCAAGTCCGTAACGTGCTGACTCATCTCACACACAACCAAGTCCGTAACACGCTGACTCATCTCAAACACAACCAAGTCCGTAACACGCTGACTCATCTCACACACAACCAAGTCCGTAACGTGCTGACTCATCTCACACACAACCAAGTCCGTAACACGCTGACTCATCTCACACACAACCAAGTCCGTAACATGCTGACTCATCTCACACACAACCAAGTCCGTAACGTGCTGACTCATCTCACACACAACCAAGTCCGTAGCACACTGACTCATCTCACACACAACCAAGTCCGTAACGCGCTGACTCATCTCACACACAACCAAGTCCGTAACACACTGACTCATCTCACACACAACCAAGTCCGTAACACGCTGACTCATCTCACACACAACCAAGTCTGTAACGTGCTGACTCATCTCACACACAACCAAGTCCATAAAACGCTGACTCATCTCTCACACAACCAAGTCCGTAACGTGCTGACTCATCTCACACACAACCAAGTCCGTAACGCGCTGACTCATCTCACACACAACCAAGTCCGTAACACGCTGACTCATCTCACACACAACCAAGTCTGTAACATGCTGACTCATCTCACACACAACCAAGTCCGTAACGTGCTGACTCATCTCACACACAACCAAGTCCATAAAACGCTGACTCATCTCTCACACAACCAAGTCCGTAACACGCTGACTCATCTCACACACAACCAAGTCCGTGACGTGCTGACTCATCTCACACACAACCAAGTCCGTAACGCGCTGACTCATCTCACACACAACCAAGTCCGTAACACGCTGACTCATCTCACACACAACCAAGTCCGTAACATGCTGACTCATCTCACACACAACCAAGTCCGTAACGTGCTGACTCATCTCACACACAAACAAGTCCATAAAACGCTGACTCATCTCTCACACAACCAAGTCCGTAACACGCTGACTCATCTCACACACAACCAAGTCCGTGACGTGCTGACTCATCTCACACACAACCAAGTCCGTAACGTGCTGACTCATCTCACACACAACCAAGTCCATAAAACGCTGACTCATCTCTCACACAACCAAGTCCGTAACACGCTGACTCATCTCACACGCAACCAAGTCCGTAACGTGCTGACTCATCTCACACGCAACCAAGTCCGTAACACGCTGACTCATCTCACATACAACCAAGTCCGTAACGTGCTGACTCATCTCACACACAACCAAGTCCGTAACGTGCTGACTCATCTCACACACAACCAAGTCTGTAACACACTGACTCATCTCACACACAACCAAGTCCGTAACGTGCTGACTCATCTCACACAAAACCAAGTCCGTAACGTGCTGACTCATCTCACACACAACCAAGTCCGTAACGTGCTGACTCATCTCACACACAACCAAGTCTGTAACACACTGACTCCTCACACACAACCAAGTCCGTAACGTGCTGACTCATCTCACACACAACCAAGTCCGTAACACGCTGACTCATCTCACACACAACCAAGTCCGTAACGTGCTGACTCATCTCACACACAACCAAGTCTGTAACACGCTGACTCATCTCACACACAACCAAGTCCGTAAAGTGCTGACTCATCTCACACACAACCAAGTCTGTAACACGCTGACTCATCTCACACACAACCAAGTCCGTAACGTGCTGACTCATCTCACACACAACCAAGTCCGTAACGTGCTGACTCATCTCACACACAACCAAGTCTGTAACACACTGACTCATCTCACACACAACCAAGTCCGTAACGTGCTGACTCATCTCACACAAAACCAAGTCCGTAACGTGCTGACTCATCTCACACACAACTAAGTCCGTAACGTGCTGACTCATCTCACACACAACCAAGTCTGTAACACACTGACTCATCTCACACACAACCAAGTCCGTAACGTGCTGACTCATCTCACACACAACCAAGTCCGTAACGTGCTGACTCATCTCACACACAACCAAGTCCGTAACGTGCTGACTCATCTCACACACAACCAAGTCCGTAACGTGCTGACTCATCTCACACACAACCAAGTCCGTAACACGCTGACTCATCTCACACACAACCAAGTCCGTAACGTGCTGACTCATCTCACACACAACCAAGTCTGTAACACGCTGACTCATCTCACACACAACCAAGTCCGTAAAGTGCTGACTCATCTCACACACAACCAAGTCTGTAACACGCTGACTCATCTCACACACAACCAAGTCCGTAACACGCTGACTCATCTCACACACAACCAAGTCCGTAACACGCTGACTCATCTCACACACAACCAAGTCCGTGACGTGCTGACTCATCTCACACACAACCAAGTCCGTAACGTGCTGACTCATCTCACACACAACCAAGTCCGTAACGTGCTGACTCATCTCACACACAACCAAGTCCGTAACGTGCTGACTCATCTCACACACAACCAAGTCTGTAACACACTGACTCATCTCACACACAACCAAGTCCGTAACACACGGACTCATCTCACACACAACCAAGTCCGTAACACGCTGACTCATCTCACACACAACCAAGTCCGTAACGTGCTGACTCATCTCACACACAACCAAGTCCGTAACGTGCTGACTCATCTCACACACAACCAAGTCCGTAAAGTGCTGACTCATCTCACACACAACCAAGTCCGTAACGTGCTGACTCATCTCACACACAACCAAGTCGTAACACGCTGACTCATCTCACACACAACCAAGTCCGTAACGTGCTGACTCATCTCACACACAACCAAGTCCGTGACGTGCTGACTCATCTCACACACAACCAAGTCCGTAACGTGCTGACTCATCTCACACACAACCAAGTCCGTAACACACTGACTCATCTCACACACAACCAAGTCCGTAACACACTGACTCATCTCACACACAACCAAGTCCGTAACACACTGACTCATCTCACACACAACCAAGTCAGTAACTACTCTAAGCTTTTGCTTACAAGATTGTTTACCTTCGAAGGGGAGTGAATGTGTTTGTGTGTCTTCTGATTAAACATTCAAAGACCAATCAGATTGATATTTCATATTGATCATTTAATAAATAGGTAGCTAATCATTAACGCTATAACCTGCTGATTAGAGCCAGGTGTGTTGAAATAGTTCAAACTAAAACGTGCTGGATACTGGACCTGCAGGTCTGGAATTAAATATCCCTGCTCTTAACTAACAACAGCCCTCCCCGTCGTGAGCCGACATGGCCATGTCCATGAATGTTAATTGACATTGTGATGTAGATTTGTCAGACTTTTCTGAACTGTGCGGTTTCCCATATATTTTCTATCAGACGCTAATGCAAAAATAGTAATTAAAAGATGGTTTTTCAGTTTAAAAAAATGAAGTGGTTCATTTGCATTTGGCTAAAAACATCAGCCAATAACACATAAGCTCGAAACCAAATTCGGTTGTCAGTCTCCCAAACCACCTCACTTCCCGCTCGACTCATTGCGTACTCGCCCAGTATGCAACAGAACTCCACTGCTGTGAGAGACTTTCAGCTCAATAATGTCAGATAAAGAAACAGCCGGGTGCTACCACTTCAACCTTACGACAAACTACCAGAGAACCAAAAAGAAAAACACCATTTTAAGTGACGGAAAAAAGATGCTTGAAAACTGCAACTAGTGTTTAGTGTGTGTATATCAGGGGGGCATGGCCTAGGGATGGTAGCCAATGGGAGGGGTGACTGTTTTTAAAAGCTAGCTTGTTTTGCAGATTTGCTATTGCAGCTTTAAAAACTCAACTGCTTTTACGTCACACCCACTTGCACAGCCAGTACATTGTAGAAAAAGATAAAAAACACTGGTATTGATGAACAGCTCTGAGAATGTCTTGATTTACTTTAAACACTTATAATGTGAACCAAGCACAAAGGTGCTCGTTTACTCAGTCACCCACAAACTTGCGAACTGACAGAAAGTTAAGAAAAATATACAAATATGATCACGACTTAGTGCACGTCTTCTTCCATTTGATAAGTTTTACATTTAGACATTTTATTATATAAATCACTGCTTTGAAGCATGCAGTCACTAACCTGACAGAGGTCCTCTGCCACACTCAGCATTCCTTGCCTGTACAAGTGCTCCACTATAGATTCACTCAGGTGTTTCTGTCTCTCGGGGGTGTCCCACACAGTCTCTGCCACCACAGCGCTGATTTCAGCATCAAAGTTCTACAGAAAGATATCCCCAAGGTGATGCACATGTATGTCACATTTTAAAGGTTAGAAATACATTGTTCCTACGCTTTTCCCACCGTCAAATTTAAGTTCTTTTCAAGCATTATCAAGGTCAATTTTAAAGTCTGCAAGCACCACACTAAGATAAAACAATATAATAGAACTCGAGGACCGTTTCATCAGAGGCAGAGGGGAAAACGTTATCTCTGGCCTGCTCCAAAACAATAAAAGTTCTCTCAATCCGACTCCGTTTGGCCTTGGCTTATGAAAACTACGTTTCCTGTGGAATTAATACAGAAACTCGCTCTCACCCTACTCCTGATGTGGAACTGTTGGATTTGGATGGAAGGTCAGGGAACCATGAAAGACTCACTGCTTGTTATCCCTTGACTCCAAAGTTTTCATGTAATTAAGGTGTTTGTCCAGAAGCACTACTCAGCCTGAAACAGCTCTGTACATCAGAAGGAGGGCAGCAGTTGCGTGGGGGTTACTCAAGACAAAATTTCACTCGTGAAAAATTGCATATGGTAATCAGTAAACAGTGTAAGGTAACCTGTATGCTCCAAAGAAACACAACTCGGGTGAAAAATGTTGGCGTTGATGGACATTTTGCTCAGTTTTATGGCTTTTTGTCAAACTCTGAACCAAGAAATGGCTGCAGGCAGTGAAACACAAGGCAAAAAACTCGGAGCAACCAGTGACTCCACCCCCTAGCCAATCAGTGGCCAGAATCACAATGCTGCCCGACTCAGCCTTGCCAGGTACCTCAATGGCGCAGGGACTAAATATAGGGAAGAAAGTATAGGGAAAACACTGAACCGTGCCCTCGAGTTCAGTGGTCGGGCTCCTGGAAAAACACTTTCAGTAAGTCCTGGCTGGCCACTTTTCTTTTAGTTTTCTAGTTGCAGTCAGCATTAGTCTTACTTTGTCACCTCACACCTGTAGCTTAATAATAATAATTATTATTATAGTAATTTGTCACCTTACGCATTTAGCTTAATAAATGTTTTCACATACTTAGTAATTCCTGGCTGGCTAATTCACTGGCTTACTTCAATACTCAATGCTTATTTGATATCCTGTTAGTCTTCCAGTTTTAGTCCAATGCTGATTTTTGGTGTGTCGTAGGCGTGGTTCAGGAATTTCAGCCGTGGCTAATTAGTCCTTTGTGGTGCACTACATTTGGGACTTGAAAAATCATTTGTCTTTGTCCCGAATAGTGCTTGTAATAACTGTTGACCGCATAGAATTTCAGCATTTTAATGCCCAGTCACCAAAGTAAATAGCACCGCAGGCTACTCCCAGACTGCCATCTGCATTTGGTGACATCGATCAATCAATCAGTTTATTCATGAAGCTCATTTCCACCCACAATCAAGGTAGTCTGGCCTGCCAGACTCGTCCTCTGTTTAAGTCTGCTAACTCACAGGCAGAGAGGCACATGAGGGGCGGGACAGCACAGCTCAAAAATGACCAATCAGAAAAAAGACAGAAATCCCGACTGTACCGCACAACGCAGTAGTTTTCTAGTTGTAGTAAAAAAAATGGTGTATGGCAATGGCGCAGACATCTTTTTTCTTTTTTAGAAGAAATACTTTTAGCGCTCCTACTTGTGGTTTTAAAGACATTTGAGTCATTTAGAACAGAGGAAAGAGCCGCAGCAAACTCCACCACTGTCTTCGTTGTTTATGAGAAACTGAGCGTCCACGACGCTGTAGTTTTTTAGCTGTAGTAAAAATGGCATCTGGCAACAGTGCAAACATCTTTCTTTAGAAGAAAGGCTTTTAGCGCTTCTACTTGTTGTTTTAAAGACGTGTCCAAGTCATTTAGAACAGAGGAAAGAGCCACAGCGAACTCCGCTTCAGTCACAATGTTTATGACAAACTCGGCTCAGTTAGAATTATCAGGGGGCGGGGTTATTTGAATAGGAGAGTTCCCAGAGCCTTTCTCTGTGCAGAAATAAACAGAGGAGGAGTCTGGCAGGCTACAATCAAGGGGGCCCAAGGTGCTGAACATAGTGCAAAGAAGCAGCACAATAAAACAGCTCTATAATAAAATACAGAGATAAAAACATTTAAAAACAAAAATAAGCTAAAAACAATGCAAATAGTGATTAAAAACATTAAAATGTTAATAAAAACAATTAAGAAACAGATCTAAAATACAGCTTAAGCCTTGCTTTAAAAGTGGGCAGCGATGTGGACTGCTTGATTTCTTGTGGGAGTTGGTTCCAAAGCCGAGGACCCTGAGATGTAACGTCATGTGAAGCCCAGCAATACCTTATAATTGGAGCCTATGGAAATGTAATGCCTAGTATATATGTCGACGGGTGAGACGTCATCAGATGCCTAGTGTTTAAACCAGAAACTATCTTGTATTTTTGCAGCGCTATTTAAAAACTAGGGCTGCAAAAACGAATCGATAAATTCGATGAAAATCGATTACTAAAAGCGTTGGCAACGAATTGCGTCATCGATTCGTTGTGTTGCACAACTCTTCCAAAAGCCCCCTCCCCTCCCGCCCGCCGTTGCGCGCAGACCGGTGGAGAGCTGGCAGGTGTTTGTAAAAGAGGAACATGGCAGAAGCAGCGAGACCCCAAAAAAAGTAAAAACTTCTAAAGTTTGGGAGCATTTTCAGTTAAATCAGGCGAAGACATGCAACGTTTGTAGGTCAGACTTAGCATGGCACGGGGATACTACGGTGATGATGCAGCGTCTTAAACGCAAGCATGTCAGAATCATCAGCGAGGAAGGAGAGAGCTCTGCATCCGGGTAAGTTAAAAACTTTTCAAAAGTGATTTACCCAAGCCCCGGATTATTACACAGGCTAGACATGCCCTAAGCTCGTTAAAAAAAGTCTATAAAATTGTAAGCGCGACGCTATTAGATAGGCGGGGGGGTGGGGGTGGGGGGTGGACTCGCGCCGCTGCGAACCGGTTCCGCCGTCACATTCCCGCAGAAACTGGTTGATCACACCGGGGCCAGACTACTAGCATGTGGCTTTACAACCACAATGTCCTCAGAAGCGAAAACGCTTTTAAAAGGGAGGGAGGAGTCCTAACTGTTGCTGCAGGCGTGTTGTGTGAGAGTGCAGTTATATACTGGTTAATATATTTTTGGGTTCAGTTGCTTTCATGTGGCCTAATGTGAGTCTATTTGGGATCATTGGAATGATCAGCAGCATTTCTTGATGTGACTTTATGGCAGTTGCCCAGGGCATCATCGCAAGGAGGATGGCATTCATTTACTTTTGTTTTATTTGGTATTTTTCAGTCATTTGTGGAAATAGTGATCAATTTTGATTAATTCACAGCCTATGTTTAATTACATTTAAAAATTAGTTGTTTGACATCCCCAATTATAATAAATGTCTACAGATGAGATCAAACAAAACAGATGAGAATTGCCCTTAAAGAGCAAGTCACCCCCAAATAAACTTTTTTTGCTGATAAACTAAATAAACGAGTGTCTAATCGTGCTGCAGACACGTGTCGTCAATAATTTGGCACTTCAGTGCATCTTAGTTAAAATTTAAATATTCTGCCTAAAACTGGCAGTGTTGTGCCGTTGTCAGGTAAAAACTCTGCACTGTATTTTAATTTAAATCTGCCACCGCTATTGGCTAAGAAGTATGCTATGATGTAAACTGGTACATTATGATGTCACAATGCTGTCGTGAGCCTGAGTCTGTGTGTATTTGTTAGCGGCTCCGCCCTCTCGGTCTGCCAGGCAACAGCATGTGTTGCATTTTTCAAACATGAAGCGCGAGTAGAGTTAGACTCTGGTAGGGGTTGACTTGCTCTTTAAGCTGTTTAATTGGACCAAGCATTTTAGGTCACAGATAGGTGTAGCTTAGGGTGTCTGTCTATACACCTTATAAGACAATTTAGGTGATGGCATGTTGTTTTTCTGCTATTGAACTGTTTTCTAATAATGTTGTGTTTAATAAAGTGAAGGAAGGAGAAAAATAACATTTCCCTAGCAGTTTTTAAAAATGTCCCCATGTAATCCGATTAATCGATTAATCGTGTCGAGACCCCATCCGATTAATCGATTATCCAAATAATCGTTTGTTGCAGCCCTATTAAAAACATCAGAATGTCTTAAAAATCTAGCTGTGAAAATGTAAAATCCTTTTTCAGCTGATGTTATAACTAGGGATGTCCCGATCCGATCACATGATCAGAAATCGGCCCGATCACGTGGTTTCAGACTGATCGGGACTCGGGCTTTATTTCCCGATCCGGACTGGATACTGGGTTCAAATTACAGGAGAGCAACTTGGTTCTCCTTAAAGGTTGTCGGGCTCCCCTGGTGCCCTTAACTTACACACCCAGAAGGAGCACAGAGATCCAGTTTCTACCTTTATTATATTATTTATATAGACTCAGCGTAGCGGGTTCTTTAGAGCAGAGCGGCAGGCAGACCGCTGATTATTCATGAACTCCAGCTGCGTTCTGCACACGGCCACAGCAACATGTTCTAAGTTTCTAAGTGGCGTCACCAAAATTATATAATTAACACAGTCATTCGTGTCGGTTCATTTTCTCTCTGGTAGGTTCTGTCTGTGTTTGAGCGTGACGTGTGGACGTGCTTGCGCTGCCCCCGCTGCAGCGCTCGTCACTGGTGCAGCCGGGCAGCGTACACTCCGCTTTTTTTTGCGGTCAATAAATCAATTTAATCTGCTGATTAAAAAGTTACCTGTGAGGTGAAAAAGAAGGAAGCAGGCAGGAGTTCTTCTGGAGGACTGGGAGATGCAGGAAGATCAGAGACAGACAAGACAGGAAGACCAGAGACAGACGGGACAGGACAGGAAGGTTAGAGACAGACAGGACAGGAAGGTTAGAGACAGAAAGGACAGGAAGATCAGAGACAGACAGGACAGGAAGATCAGAGACAGGCAGGACAGGAAGATCAGAGACAGACGGGACAGGAAGATCAGAGACAGACAGGACAGGACAGGAAGATCAGAGACAGACAGGACAGGACAGGAAGATCAGAGACAGACGGGACAGGAAGATCAGAGACAGACAGGACAGGAAGATCAGAGACAGATGGGACAGGACAGGAAGGTTAGAGACAGATGGGACAGGACAGGAAGATCAGAGACAGACATCACAGGAAGATCAGAGACAGACAGGACAGGAAGATCAGAGACAGACAGGACAGGAAGATCAGAGACAGACGGGACAGGAAGATCAGAGACAGACGGGACAGGAAGATCAGAGACAGACGGGACAGGAAGATCAGAGACAGACGGGACAGGAAGATCAGAGACAGACAGGACAGGAAGATCAGAGACAGACGGGACAGGAAGGTTAGAGACAGAGAGGACAGGAAGATCAGAGACAGACAGGACAGGACAGGAAGATCAGAGACAGACAGGACAGGACAGGAAGATCAGAGACAGACAGGACAGGACAGGACAGGAAGATCAGAGACAGACAGGACAGGACAGGACAGGAAGATCAGAGACAGACAGGACAGGAAGATCAGAGACAGACGGGACAGGAAGATCAGAGACAGACAGGACAGTCTGTCAGGAAGATCAGAGACAGACGGGACAGGAAGATCAGAGACAGACGGGACAGGAAGATCACAGACAGACGGGACAGGAAGATCAGAGACAGACGGGACAGGAAGATCAGAGACAGACGGGACAAGAAGATCAGAGACAGATGGGACAGGAAGATCAGAGACAGACGGGACAGGAAGATCAGAGACAGACGGGACAAGAAGATCAGAGACAGACGGGACAGGAAGGTCAGAGACAGATGGGACAGGAAGATCAGAGACAGACGGGACAGGAAGTTCAGAGACAGACAGGACAGGAAGATCAGAGACAGACGGGACAGGAAGATTAGAGACAGACGGGACAGGAAGATCAGAGACAGACGGGACAGGAAGATCAGAGACAGACGGGACAGGAAGATCAGAGACAGACGGGACAGGAAGATCACAGACAGACGGGACAGGAAGATCAGAGACAGACGGGACAGGAAGATCAGAGACAGACGGGACAGGAAGATCAGAGACGGACAGGACAGGAAGATCAGAGACGGACGGGACAGGAAGATCAGAGACAGACGGGACAGGAAGATCAGAGACACAGGACAGGAAGATCAGAGACAGACAGGACAGGAAGATCAGAGACAGACAGGACAGGAAGATCAGAGACAGACGGGACAGGAAGATCAGAGACAGACGGGACAGGAAGATCAGAGACAGACGGGACAGGAAGATCACAGACAGACGGGACAGGAAGATCACAGACAGACGGGACAGGAAGATCAGAGACAGACGGGACAGGAAGATCAGAGACAGACGGGACAGGAAGATCAGAGACAGACGGGACAGGAAGATCAGAGACAGATGGGACAGGAAGATCAGAGACAGACGGGACAGGAAGATCAGAGACAGACGGGACAAGAAGATCAGAGACAGACGGGACAGGAAGGTCAGAGACAGACGGGACAGGAAGATCAGAGACAGACGGGACAGGAAGATCAGAGACAGACGGGACAGGACAGGAAGGTTAGAGACAGACAGGACAGGAAGATCAGAGACAGACATGACAGGAAGATCAGAGACAGACAGGACAGGAAGATCAGAGACAGACGGGACAGGAAGATCAGAGCCAGACGGGACAGGAAGATCAGAGACAGACGGGACAGGAAGATCAGAGACAGACGGGACAGGAAGGTTAGAGACAGAGAGGACAGGAAGATCAGAGACAGACAGGACAGGACAGGAAGATCAGAGACAGACAGGACAGGACAGGAAGATCAGAGACAGACGGGACAGGAAGATCAGAGAGACAGGACAGGAAGGTTAGAGACAGACAGGACAGGAAGATCAGAGACAGACGGGACAGGAAGATCAGAGACAGACAGGACAGGAAGATCAGAGAAACAGGACAGGAAGATCAGAGAAACAGGACAGGAAGGTTAGAGACAGACAGGACAGGAAGATCAGAGACAGAGAGGACAGGAAGATCAGAGACAGACAGGACAGGTCAGGAAGATCAGAGACAGACAGGACAGGACAGGAAGATCAGAGACAGACAGGACAGGACAGGAAGATCAGAGACAGACAGGACAGGACAGGAAGATCAAAGACAGACGGGACAGGAAGATCAGAGACAGACAGGACAGGACAGGAAGATCAGAGACAGACGGGAAAGGAAGTTCAGAGACAGACAGGACAGGAAGATCAGAGACAGACAGGACAGGAAGATCAGAGACAGACAGGACAGGAAGATCAGAGACAGACGGGACAGGAAGATTAGAGACGGGACAGGAAGATCAGAGACAGACGGGACAGGACAGGAAGGTTAGAGACAGACAGGACAGGAAGATCAGAGACAGACATGACAGGAAGATCAGAGACAGACAGGACAGGAAGATCAGAGACAGACGGGACAGGAAGATCAGAGACAGACGGGACAGGAAGATCAGAGACAGACGGGACAGGAAGATCAGAGACAGACGGGACAGGAAGGTTAGAGACAGAGAGGACAGGAAGATCAGAGACAGACAGGACAGGACAGGAAGATCAGAGACAGACAGGACAGGACAGGAAGATCAGAGACAGACGGGACAGGAAGATCAGAGACAGACGGGACAGGAAGATCAGAGAGACAGGACAGGAAGGTTAGAGACAGACAGGACAGGAAGATCAGAGACAGACGGGACAGGAAGATCAGAGACAGACGGGACAGGAAGATCAGAGAAACAGGACAGGAAGATCAGAGAAACAGGACAGGAAGGTTAGAGACAGACAGGACAGGAAGATCAGAGACAGAGAGGACAGGAAGATCAGAGACAGACAGGACAGGTCAGGAAGATCAGAGACAGACAGGACAGGACAGGACAGGAAGATCAGAGACAGACAGGACAGGGAGATCAGAGACAGACAGGACAGGAAGATCAGAGACAGACAGGACAGGAAGATCAGAGACAGACGGGACAGGAAGATCAGAGACAGACAGGACAGGACAGGAAGATCAGAGACAGATGGGAAAGGAAGTTCAGAGACAGACAGGACAGGAAGATCAGAGACAGACAGGACAGGAAGATCAGAGACAGACGGGACAGGAAGATCAGAGACAGACGGGACAGGAAGATTAGAGACGGGACAGGAAGATCAGAGACAGACGGGACAGGAAGATCAGAGACAGACAGGACAGGAAGATCAGAGACAGACAGGACAGGAAGATCAGAGACAGAAAGGACAGGAAGATCAGAGACAGACAGGACAGGACAGGAAGATCAGAGACAGACAGGACAGGAAGATCAGAGACAGACAGCACAGGAAGGTCAGAGACAGACAGGACAGGAAGATCAGAGACAGACGGGACAGGAAGATCAGAGACAGACGGGACAGGAAGATCAGAGACGGACAGGACAGGAAGATCAGAGACGGACAGGACAGGAAGATCAGAGACGGACGGGACAGGAAGATCAGAGACAGACAGGACAGGAAGATCAGAGACAGACAGGACAGGAAGATCAGAGACAGACGGGACAGGAAGATCAGAGACAGATGGGACAGGAAGATCAGAGACAGACGGGACAGGAAGATCAGAGACAGATGGGACAGGAAGATCAGAGAGACAGGACAGGAAGGTTAGAGACAGACAGGACAGGAAGATCAGAGAGAGACGGGACAGGAAGATCAGAGAGACAGGACAGGAAGGTTAGAGACAGACAGGACAGGAAGATCAGAGACAGACGGGACAGGAAGATCAGAGACAGACGGGACAGGAAGATCAGAGACAGATGGGACAGGAGGATCAGAGACAGACGGGACAGGAAGATCAGAGACAGACAGCACAGGAAGGTCAGAGACAGGCAGGACAGGAAGATCAGAGACAGACGGGACAGGAAGATCAGAGGCATACGGGACAGGAAGATCAGAGACAGACGGGACAGGAAGATCAGAGACAGACGGGACAGGAAGATCAGAGACAGAGAGGACAGGAAGATCAGAGACAGACGGGACAGGAAGATCAGAGACAGACGGGACAGGAAGATCAGAGACAGACGGGACAGGAAGATCAGAGAGACAGGACAGGAAGGTTAGAGACAGACAGGACAGGAAGATCAGAGACAGACGGGACAGGAAGATCAGAGAGACAGGACAGGAAGGTTAGAGACAGACGGGACAGGAAGATCAGAGACAGACAGGACAGGAAGATCAGAGACAGATGGGACAGGAAGATCAGAGACAGATGGGACAGGAAGATCAGAGACAGACAGGACAGGACAGGACGATCAGAGACAGACGGGACAGGAAGATCAGAGACAGACAGGACAGGACAGGAAGATCAGAGACAGACGGGACAGGAAGATCAGAGACAGACGGGACAGGAAGATCAGAGACAGACAGGACAGGAAGATCAGAGACAGACGGGACAGGAAGATCAGAGAGACAGGACAGGAAGGTTAGAGACAGACAGGACAGGAAGATCAGAGACAGACGGGACAGGAAGATCAGAGAGACAGGACAGGAAGGTTAGAGACAGACAGGACAGGAAGATCAGAGACAGACGGGACAGGAAGATCAGAGACAGACAGGACAGGAAGATCAGAGACAGATGGGACAGGAAGATCAGAGACAGACAGGACAGGACAGGACGATCAGAGACAGACAGGACAGGAAGATCAGAGACAGACGGGACAGGAAGATCAGAGACAGACGGGACAGGAAGATCAGAGACAGACGGGACAGGAAGATCAGAGAGACAGGACAGGAAGGTTAGAGACAGACAGGACAGGAAGATCAGAGACAGACGGGACAGGAAGATCAGAGAGACAGGACAGGAAGGTTAGAGACAGACAGGACAGGAAGATCAGAGACAGACGGGACAGGAAGATCAGAGACAGACAGGACAGGAAGATCAGAGACAGATGGGACAGGAAGATCAGAGACAGACAGGACAGGACGATCAGAGACAGACAGGACAGGACAGGACGATCAGAGACAGACGGGACAGGAAGATCAGAGACAGACAGGACAGGACAGGAAGATCAGAGACAGACGGGACAGGAAGATCAGAGACAGACAGGACAGGAAGATCAGAGACAGACAGGACAGGAAGATCAGAGAGACAGGACAGGAAGATCAGAGACAGACGGGACAGGAAGATCAGAGACAGACAGGACAGGACAGGACGATCAGAGACAGACGGGACAGGAAGATCAGAGACAGACAGGACAGGACAGGAAGATCAGAGACAGACGGGACAGGAAGATCAGAGACAGACGGGACAGGAAGATCAGAGACAGACAGGACAGGACAGGACGATCAGAGACAGACGGGACAGGAAGATCAGAGACAGACAGGACAGGACAGGAAGATCAGAGACAGACAGGACAGGAAGATCAGAGACAGACGGGACAGGAAGATCAGAGAGACAGGACAGGAAGGTTAGAGACAGACAGGACAGGAAGATCAGAGACAGACGGGACAGGAAGATCAGAGAGACAGGACAGGAAGGTTAGAGACAGACAGGACAGGAAGATCAGAGACAGACGGGACAGGAAGATCAGAGACAGACGGGACAGGAAGATCAGAGACAGATGGGACAGGAGGATCAGAGACAGACGGGACAGGAAGATCAGAGACAGACAGCACAGGAAGGTCAGAGACAGACGGGACAGGAAGATCAGAGACAGACGGGACAGGAAGATCAGAGACAGACGGGACAGGAAGATCAGAGAGACAGGACAGGAAGGTTAGAGACAGACAGGACAGGAAGATCAGAGACAGACGGGACAGGAAGATCAGAGAGACAGGACAGGAAGGTTAGAGACAGACAGGACAGGAAGATCAGAGACAGACGGGACAGGAAGATCAGAGACAGACAGGACAGGAAGATCAGAGACAGATGGGACAGGAAGATCAGAGACAGATGGGACAGGAAGATCAGAGACAGACAGGACAGGACAGGACGATCAGAGACAGACGGGACAGGAAGATCAGAGACAGACAGGACAGGACAGGAAGATCAGAGACAGACGGGACAGGAAGATCAGAGACAGACGGGACAGGAAGATCAGAGACAGACAGGACAGGAAGATCAGAGACAGACGGGACAGGAAGATCAGAGAGACAGGACAGGAAGGTTAGAGACAGACAGGACAGGAAGATCAGAGACAGACGGGACAGGAAGATCAGAGAGACAGGACAGGAAGGTTAGAGACAGACAGGACAGGAAGATCAGAGACAGACGGGACAGGAAGATCAGAGACAGACAGGACAGGAAGATCAGAGACAGATGGGACAGGAAGATCAGAGACAGACAGGACAGGACAGGACGATCAGAGACAGACAGGACAGGAAGATCAGAGACAGACGGGACAGGAAGATCAGAGACAGACGGGACAGGAAGATCAGAGACAGACGGGACAGGAAGATCAGAGAGACAGGACAGGAAGGTTAGAGACAGACAGGACAGGAAGATCAGAGACAGACGGGACAGGAAGATCAGAGAGACAGGACAGGAAGGTTAGAGACAGACAGGACAGGAAGATCAGAGACAGACGGGACAGGAAGATCAGAGACAGACAGGACAGGAAGATCAGAGACAGATGGGACAGGAAGATCAGAGACAGACAGGACAGGACAGGACGATCAGAGACAGACAGGACAGGACAGGACGATCAGAGACAGACGGGACAGGAAGATCAGAGACAGACAGGACAGGACAGGAAGATCAGAGACAGACGGGACAGGAAGATCAGAGACAGACAGGACAGGAAGATCAGAGACAGACAGGACAGGAAGATCAGAGACAGACAGGACAGGAAGATCAGAGAGACAGGACAGGAAGATCAGAGACAGACGGGACAGGAAGATCAGAGACAGACAGGACAGGACAGGACGATCAGAGACAGACGGGACAGGAAGATCAGAGACAGACAGGACAGGACAGGAAGATCAGAGACAGACGGGACAGGAAGATCAGAGACAGACGGGACAGGAAGATCAGAGACAGACAGGACAGGACAGGACGATCAGAGACAGACGGGACAGGAAGATCAGAGACAGACAGGACAGGACAGGAAGATCAGAGACAGACAGGACAGGAAGATCAGAGACAGACGGGACAGGAAGATCAGAGAGACAGGACAGGAAGATCAGAGACAGACGGGACAGGAAGATCAGAGAGACAGGACAGGAAGATTAGAGACAGACAGGACAGGAAGATCAGAGACAGAGGGGACAGGAAGATCAGAGACAGACAGGACAGGAAGATCAGAGACAGATGGGACAGGAAGATCAGAGACAGACAGGACAGGACAGGACGATCAGAGACAGACGGGACAGGAAGATCAGAGACAGACAGGACAGGACAGGAAGATCAGAGACAGACGGGACAGGAAGATCAGAGACAGACGGGACAGGAAGATCAGAGACAGACAGGACAGGAAGATCAGAGACAGACAGGACAGGAAGATCAGAGACAGATGGGACAGGAAGATCAGAGACAGACAGGACAGGAAGATCAGAGACAGACAGGACAGGACAGGACGATCAGAGACAGACAGGACAGGAAGATCAGAGACAGACAGGACAGGACAGGACGATCAGAGACAGACGGGACAGGAAGATCAGAGACAGACAGGACAGGACAGGAAGATCAGAGACAGACAGGACAGGAAGATCAGAGACAGACGGGACAGGAAGATCAGAGAGACAGGACAGGAAGATCAGAGACAGACGGGACAGGAAGATCAGAGAGACAGGACAGGAAGATTAGAGACAGACAGGACAGGAAGATCAGAGACAGAGGGGACAGGAAGATCAGAGACAGACAGGACAGGAAGATCAGAGACAGATGGGACAGGAAGATCAGAGACAGACAGGACAGGACAGGACGATCAGAGACAGACGGGACAGAAAGATCAGAGACAGACAGGACAGGACAGGAAGATCAGAGACAGATGGGACAGGAAGATCAGAGACAGACAGGACAGGAAGATCAGAGACAGACAGGACAGGACAGGACGATCAGAGACAGACAGGACAGGAAGATCAGAGACAGACAGGACAGGACGACAGGAAAATAAAAACCAAGAAAACAAAACTTAAGTTCTTAAAACAATTAAATGTAGGTAGATTGATCCCACTACACGTGTGTACCTGTGTAAAGCAATACTTTATCAGCATGTAGTATTTATATAGTTGATACAATTCAGATCATCTTCAAAACTGCGCCCCATGCCCAGGGACGTATCTAAGTATTTTGGGGGCTGAGGCAAGTAGACCCCTGCCAGGTGTTTTAAGTTTAAGTGCCGACTGTTTTTATATTAGACTTTTTATATTTGCAATTAAGTCCAAAAGTGAAGAATTTGTTATTTATTACCTGGTTGTTCAAGCTACCTCACAGAAGTGATCTGTTGTTAAAAATTAAAATAAAAAGGTGATTACATTCTGGAACTGTTTCTTGCTTTTCTTAATCTTTTTTATGTATCAAAAGTATCGGACCGGGACTCGGTAACGGCAGATTCTCAAAATCAAATGACTCGGACTCGAGGGTAAAAAAAAACTGATTGGGACATCTCTAGTTATAACACTTTCTAACATTCCATTCAAAGGAACTTTGCTTCTGGCCGATAGCTTTAAAGGCTAATTGACTGCTCTCCGGTTTTTGATGTCAACAACAATAACAAATTTAGTTTACTCATCAAACTATCTTGGTTGATCTTAAACACAACAGCTTAAAGAGTGAGTAAGTCCTAAATTAACTTGTTTTGCTGATAACCTGTACAGATGAGTGTCTAATGGTGCTGTACACATGTGTAATCACTAGTGTGGGACTTTAGTACAACTTACTTTAAAAGTAATATTTCAGCCCAAAACCATAATTCTATCTCCATCTTCAGGTTAAAACTCTGTTCTACATTCATGTAGAACCTGCTGTGGCTGATGGCTACGCTGGAAAACGTGACATCAGCAAATTACTGCACTGCACTGGTATCCAGGTGAGGCAGCCGTACCTCCACCTGGCTCAGCCACTCACCTGCTCATATGACACGTTGGCTCTCCGAGCCGCTTGCCTCCTTGAAAAGAAACACCCTCCTCCCGTTTTCATCTAATGATCGTGGTTAACAGGAAATCCTCCTGAATGCTGCAGAATCTGTGTCTGCTTTTCTCCTGAGCAGTAAGTGTACTTTGAGTGTGTGCTTGTGTGCACTTGTTCATTAAATTGTTTTTAGACTGAGAAGCTACAACAGTGCACGCGGGCGGGGGGTGGGGGGGTATTGAGGTCTATCACGGCCCCAGCGCCACTGTCTCGGTCCGCCAGGCGACACCTCTTTCAGAAGCGCTTTCCTAACAGGAAGTGTGGATGAAAGAAGTCTCCACCCATGTCTTGATTCCCACTTTAATACAAAAATCAAGCACTTCCCACACCTTGAAAACACATTTTTGAAATTCAACCATTTTCAAGGATTTCAAAGCCTTCTTACAAACCCTGTCAATAAAACAGCATTCTCCTTTGTCCTCACCCTGTCAATAGCTTTGCCCACTTTTGACACACTGCCGTGGATGTCCTTGTGCCGAGAAGCCAACATCTGCACGGTTTCTTTGATATTCTTACAACACTGAGCCATAGTCTGAGACAGGACTGATAAGTCTGCATCTTGTACTCCTGGTAGAAAGAGAAAGAATCACCATGATGAGAAAGCACCAGTCAGAGGGTTTCCTCGTCATTTAAATGACAGGACTTTAGAATGGTCTTACCAAAGGCAACAAGCTGCCCACGTATGTCACAGACGCTTCGCAGAAGCTCGTCTAGCCTCTCCTCTGACTGGTGGCCGTACATCACAAAGCGATGGAGGACTTTCTCCAGCTCTCGCTCCACACATGCACACTGTTCCATAGTTCCGACTGGAATACACAAACACATTAGAGTTAAACAGATCTCTTCATGTCTGCAGGCTGTCAGAACCCTAAGTTCCTGTCTGCAACACATTTCTTTTATTGTGCAATTTGCTTGTTTATATTTCTTGTAGGAACGTAACGCTTCACGGGGGGTTGAATTGTTTCAGTTTGGTCCACTTGTGTACCGTTGGGTTCATTTTTTCCGTTAAATATCGAATTTTTATTTTCATGTGTGGAGCCTGAACGGAGCATGTCACCTCTCCCTCCCTTCACTCACACTGCAGGCATTGTAAATGTAAACAAACATGTGTTCTGAACGTATCCCCTGTGATGTAAAGTTTTCATCCTACAACGAAAACTACGGTGCAGAGGACGCTTGCTATTTAATACAGGTTTTAAGGAAGAAACTCTGGGCGGTGTGAGGTGTTTGTAAGGCTGGCTGCAGAAATAAAAACAGAGCATCAAACATTAGTCTGTATGAGCGTGACATTCACAGCTGTGCGAATAACCTGTGAAATCATTTAAGATATCATGCTACATCAGCAGCCGGTCATGACACCTGGCTCTGCTCACTACAGGAGTCTCTTTAAATTAAATAAATATAATAATATAAAATTTCCTTCTACTTTTACAAAGTTGAATTTTACAATTTGGACATGGGGACAGGTGATATGGCTAAAATATATTTACTTTCTTTCATAAACAGTCAGGATTAGAGTAGGACACATCTAAATGATGTGTCAAACCGGTCCTTAAACGTGATCTGCTCCCAGTTTATTACCCTACTGCACACTGGAAGCATGGGTGGTGCGGAACGGCAGCGGAACATCACTGCTTCAAATACAACCCATTAGAGAGAGTTTACTGGGTGATTCAAACAAGCCATGACACAGCAAATTTTAGATGTGTCCCAGAAGCAGCACACATCACTGCTAAAGACCGGATCGGGCAGGGGTGGGTGATATGGAAGAAATAATAATTTCACGACTTTGTTTTTGCAAAATCACAATTTTATCACGATTTTTTTCTATTTTGACATTTCAGACATTTCGGATGTTATTACCCATTTAAATAAATGTATTTGAAATCATACCTCTTCACAGAAAATAGGATAAAAGATTTCAGAATCCTAAAAAAATCTTAAAATTCCATTTTCTCCATCTCTCCTTCTATCTCTAGTTCTCTTTCTTCTTTTCCAACCTTTCTTGGAAAAGGTTGTGGCTAAACAACTCACAGCTGCTCTTGATGAACATAACATCTATGATAGCTTCCAGTCAGGTTTTCGTAGAGCTCATTCTACTGAAACAGCTCTTCTTAGGGTCTCTAATGACCTTCTGACTCACAGTGATGCAGGGGACTGTTCTGGTCCTGCTGGACCTGACTGCAGCCTTTGACACTGTTGACCATCACGTGCTACTGGAGAGGCTGAGAGACGGGGTAGGCATTTGAAGATCTGCAGTCTGACTCCCCCCAAACAAGGTGCTCGCGTGCTGCAAATGTGCATCTATTCTAAAGTGGGTTTTGTAGTGACCTCTGACATTTATATACTTTTATTTTACTAAGAATAATTAAAAAAAAATATTTCATGTGATTTTTTTTTGCAAAATGCAAACAATTTTCTATTAGTCATGCTGTTCAAGAGAGCTAAATAGAATAAACTGGCAGAACTAATCAGATAATGATTAGGGATCATCATATAATAATGAACTATTATCATGACACTAATTCACAGAACACCAAACATAAAAACATCTGAAAATATTTGAAATTACTGTAATTCTTAGGTAGGATGGCCAGGGGTCTCATTTATAAATCATTGCGTAGAATCCCAACTAAAACTGTACTTAAGCAAAACATATGTACTTACACCAAGTAGGTTTGTGACCTATAAAACATGGAGTACGCACAGCTTCACACAATCTCTGCTTTATAAATCACACTCTACCTAGAAATGTGCTCATGTGTTTCTGGATCACATGCTGCCCACTTCAATCAATCAATCAATACTTTATTAATCCTAGAGGGAAATTAAAGTTTCAGTACACACAAGTCAGAGATCAGACATACATGGGCAAGACACATGACAAGAATTGGTGACTGTGGTCATTCGCAACCCGAGTCGCGCTACCTTAATAAGAGATAAGAGGGTTACATGAGGATTGGTTCAGGTGGAGGGAAAAAAGGCACTTCACAGTTACCTTCCCACCAGGAGGGGGGGTAGGCATCTGTCTGCATTCCTTCGTGGGGGTTTGTTGCTTGCCGCTGAAGGCTACCAGGGCTTCGGATTCAGGTTACAAAAATTTGTTTGGGTCAGGCTGAGATCATTTTCCTCTCTGCCTTCAGCCTTTAAACTGATCATTCCAGTCCTTCAGTGAAGCCAATTTTGGGTTTTAAACTTGTCCATACCATCCGGTGACCCTCTCCGAGATGACATCTATTTTGCGCACTAATACCGGTATCGCAGCTAGAACATTGTCCAGCTTACGATTCACCTCGAGTAACGTCCCAGTCTGAGAAGTCTCCACAGGGACAGTGCTTTCCGTGGGTGCGGGTCGCCCTCCAATCGCTCCCGTCTTCCCAAATTTCCAGAAAACCAGATATCCTCCCACTCCAATCAGGAGAAATCCAGTGATTATCAGGCTGAATATCCACACATCTTTGATATCCTCAATGGACAGCTGGCTGAGGCATATGATCTTCCACTCCTTCCAGGAATCCAGTATATATCCCACCGGGTGTGTGTCCCTGTGGACATGCGGGAGCCCCCTGCTCCGTTCTCATTGTTGAAAAAATCTTATCATTCGGATTGAAATACCATACCATCAAATCCATGGTTAGTAAAAATAGGGTTTTTCAGAAGAAATGCAGAGAAGTGCTCTGTGGGCAGACAGGACAAAGATTGTTGGGGAAAAAAGATAAGGGAGCGAAAGAGAGAAGCGTCTGTACTCCGCGAGTGCCTTGAAGAAAAAACTTACTGCCATAAATAGTCAATGCAAAGTGCCTTGTGGATCTCATGCACATACATTAGCCGGCTCGTTGCAGCGCTCCTCCATTAACGATGGTGACCGTAGATCAAGGCAGATCAAGGAAGCGCAATTTCACAGAAGCAGAAGTTGAGGTACTTGTGGGCAAGGTGGAGAAATGAAAGGAAGTGCTTTTGCAAAACAAATAAGAGAAAATCCACGGAGTGGCACAGCGTTGAAGCTGTCATTGTTGTGAAATCTTCACATAGATCTGTGGTGGATATAAAAAAATGGTCTGATCTGAAGGTGGAAGCAAAAAAATAAAAATAATAAGATGTTTTGCAACCGCCAGAATGTGTCTGCCACTGGAGGAGGCCCTGGCACTTCTGATCCCCCACCACTCGCCGTTAAGATCTCAGCAGTACTCGGACCGGCAAGCGTGCGTGGCACCGTGCCGGAAAAGACACTGACCATGCAGAGGAGACTGGTAACGTTTAAGGCTTTTATTAATGCAGATCAAATGTGTCCGTCATTAAAATATAAAACAAAACCAAATCTCGTTTCCCCCCAGTGACTCTGGACGAAGCGTCCAACGAGGCATCCTGGGCGGCAACCGAAGATGTGGCTGCAGGGTCGGCCTGTCTCACCAGTGTGCGTCGGGCGCGTGGCCCTCCTGGAAGTGGCCGGGTGCTAACTGACACTGTCCTGCAGGCACAGAGGGACATGAATAGTGCAGTGAACTGCACAGAATATGTGATGTCCTGACTGAAATTTCAGGAACACTTAAAAGAACTGGCAAGAAAATAAAAGATGAAAATCATGCTTCTGTGTTTGTTCTATAAATAACATGTGGATAGGTGGAGAGACGAGGGCCCGGGTGGGATCCGATCTCAGGTCTCCCAGGTGAGTGTCACATGTGCTGTCAGCCAAGGGGACATCCCCTTAGGCCATGTAGCCAGGACGCATGATCAATCGGGTCACAGTGACAGGACGCTCACACCATTACAGACGCATGACATTCTGTCTCATGACTTATTCTGCACTTCAGGCTGTGTGTGTGTGTGTGTGTGTGTGTGTGTGTGTGTGTGTGTGTGTGTGTGTGTGTGTGTGTGTGTGTGTGTGTGTGTGTGTGTGTGAGCGCGTGCGTGCATGCAAAGCGGTACAAGTGATAATGCGGCTGGATTTCATAATTTTATCCTTCTCAGCAGCAGCACTGCAGGTGCTCTCCATGTCCAACATGTGTGTAAGCCAGGTCCTTAGTCATCTTAAAGTAGCGCATATTTTTCTGCTAAGTTTTCTTTCATAAATCCCAAAGTTTGCATGGAAAGTAGCTCACGCAGTTTTCCGACCCCGTTTTGTGCGTAAGCAAGCTTGATAAACGAGGCCCCAGATCTCTCACCAAATGTAGGACAGACTACTCACTGTGGGATGTGAAACTTCAATGCAACAATATAGTTAAAATGTTTTTTTTATTTTATCTGTTCTGCCTTTTATCTGTAACATCACTGTTACATTTCCATGAAATTATTACATAACTGATTTCCAGTATATTCTATTTCAATTCAACTGGAACAAGCAGTTTCTCAGCTCCTCTCCAGTTCCCACAGCTTAACTCAGACTGGACCTTCTACAGTGGCTCTAAGTAACGTTAGCTACAGTTATTTTAAACCATCAACTCAGTTTATAAATATAGAAAGGCCCACTATAAAACAATGAAGTTTTAATCAACTGTTTAACGTTTTCACTGAATATTTGTGTTGACTTTCCACAACAGAATGATAGTAAAAGTACCAGTAACATCTTTAGATCTATTGTTTATTTTCCACTGATATCAACATCTCACTGAAAACATATCCATACGGTTGAGCGAGTTTTTCTTCCTAATTCCAAATCTCTTATATAACATATGTAGGGAAGATGTGCCTAAAAGGGTTAATCTTGTATCTGAAACAACAACCGCAGCAGCTCCTCTGTGTCAGAATCTTCTTTGGGTTTTAGGATGAACCTGTCTAATTCCAGGGGAACTTGTGTTTGACACAACACTTGAACTCGTGGCCTCTTTGGTAGACTGTCATTACTTTATAATCCTTAACGATGTTATATCATCAGACGGCCCTAGGATCGGGTTCTATTTTTGCTGCATCTGGGACACGACAATTTCCGCAGTTAACATAGAACTAGACAGGAAATCCCACACTAGGGCTGCACGATATTAGGAAAACCTGCGATATTCGATAACAGTGCTTAATATTGCGATATCGATATTACTCAAGATAAACGAACAAATATTAAAATATGCAGTGTTGATGTCGTCTGGCGTGTGACGTCTGCTCTGGGTTCAAAGCAAACAAAAACTAATGCATGAATTCCATTACAATATAACATTTTTATTGCAAAAATAAGCAGCTGCACCTGCTACTGTATAAGCAGCTGCAGCTGCTACTGTATTAGCTGCTGCACCTGCTACTGTATAAGCAGCTGCACCTGCTACCGTATTAGCAGCTGCACCTGCTACTGTATAAGCAGCTGCACCTGCTACCGTATTAGCAGCTGCACCTGCTACCGTATTAGCAGCAAAACAACAAACTGCATGCACGCAGTTTCTCAGTGACTTTAAAACATCACCTCCACCATAAAACTTTTTCTGATGCTCCAAATACAGAAAAACATCCCTTACCAGGGTTTTTAGAATAAAAAAAATCAGAAAATAAGTTTAAATGTTAAATAATAGTTAACATCACTTACATGCAACAGCAAATTCTCTCATTGCTACTGAGCATTTTCTCCACTTATGTGGTTATGATATAAGCCTGTTGCTGCTATTGGGAAGTGAACTGTGCTGGGCCAAACTAGGAGAATATTAAGATTTTTTGAGGGAAAGAGAAAAACAATTGTCTACCTTTCAGAAGAGGAACTGGCAAAAAACTACATGGAAAATACGTGAAAACGTTTGTTTTTAACCCCAAATTGAACAAGTTTACCTAGATCTTAAAAAGCAGCTCAGATGATGAAACTGCAACTATGATTCTGATAACAAGCTAACAAATTGAACTAGCTCCTCTAAGATAACCTGCTAGCAGAGCTTCTGACTGACAGTTTATGTGCAGCAGCAAATCAACTATCCTGATTAACAAGGTTATAAAAGCTCATAAATGAAAAATCACTTTGATGTGTGGGGGAACTTTTCCAGGCCCTCTTTAGCAGGGTGGGACTGGGAGGAGAGTGCTGTAGCCTTTTAGCTGAAAGCTAACCGGAGCCTGGGGCTAACGGTGGGTTGGTTCACTGGCATGTGTTGGAGTCAGTCCGGTGTCGGTACAAGATCTGCTCGGGTGCAAGATCGGCTCGGGGTCCGTCGACTGCCGATGACGTCTAAGTAGTTGATTGGCTGAACATGAATCTTATGGAATTACGTAATCATGTTACGTTGTTATCGCGTTACGTTGGTCCAGGCAAATCTTTCTGTTGGAAAGATGGACAACTTTTACAAAGAAATCCATCATTACCTCTTTGAAAATACACTTTTAGCATAGAGCTGCATGTATATTAGGGCTGAACGATTAACTGCATGTGCAATTAAATTGCGATGTGACAAAAGGAGATTTTCTAATCACAAAGGCTGCAATTTGGCAGCGAGTGGTTAGCGCAATGCTAATATACATGGAAAAACCCATAGGAATGCTAATGCTAATATCACCGATTACATTATTACAAATTATGAATTAGAAACATGCCAAATGATTACATTTGGAGTGTAATAGAAAGTAAAACTACCATCAATCAAATAAGTACAGACAGGTATTTTAGTAAAGCCAGAAAACTTTTAACTCAAGAGTTTTGGCTAGCAGCTATGAGCGTAGCTGAACTACGCATGGACAAGACGTCAAAAACTAAACACAAAATACTTCAATAAACGGGACACACTTCTTTCCTGCAAATACAATTTCACAGGTGTTGCTAATACCTATGATTCTTCAAGGGATGTGCTCAAAGAGGAGTTCAACATTATGAATAAAATATAGTGTTTTATTTTACAAATACCATTATAAACACAAACTTACGTCTTAAGAAACATTATTTTAATAACGAAACTGCTAAATTCTTTCCAACAGTATAGATGTGTAGTGTGTTTTGTCCGAGTGGGTTTGCTGTACTTTGACGTCATCAGCAGTCGAAGGACCCCGAGCCGATCTTGCACCCGAGCAGATCCTGTACCGACACCGGTTATTATCAGCTGCTTAACGACACCGAGCAGGTTCACGTTCACGTTTGAAAGCAGCGCTGATTCCAGAAACCTCAGCACAAAGTGCGTTCGTTAATCTGAGCCAGCATGACGAACAAGGGAAGCGAGCGGCAGCGGAAAGTGGGGGCTGAGCGGAGATAGTGGAATTTTGGGGTAAGGGTGTACGTAGGGGGCGGGCGTATTTCGTGAACGGACCCATCTGATTGGCCACATATCAGAAGGGCTACATTTGATTGGTCAAATAATACTTCCGCGTAAAAAACAGAGCTGGTTTACAAAAAGTTGATGTATGACACGGATGGAAATGTTTGAGCCAAACATTTATCGCCGTTTTTGACGTGTTTTGCGATGGGCCTATCGCACGTCCTGTTATCGCGATGACGATAATTTTTCGATATATTGTGCAGCCCTATCCCACACTGTTTCCATCAAGGCTGCTCAACTAATCGAATTTTAATCACAATTACGATTTGTGTTTTCAACTATTATAAAAACTAAACGAGCCGATTATTTGCTCCTCCCTTTTGTGCTGCTCCGAGTTGAAAATCAAGCGCTCCTCCCACAGTGTTGCCAATTTAGCCAATTTGTCACTATTTCTAACAGCTTTTCAGACCCCCTTTTTGACTTTTTCAATCCTAAAAGTACCTAGCGAACAACATAGAAACATTTCTGGTAACCCTTAGCTACATTATGGATAACTGTGGTCCTCCAGGTTAGCAAAACACTCAGCCTGCATTCCAGACCATCCTTCCAGAAAGGGAATGACATTGTGATGTGTCGTCGCAAACGAATTAACGAATTAAAAACAATAGAGTGGGGTTGCATTCTTTTTAATGTGTTGAATCATTTCAAATTGCACTATGAATTGTACCAAATTCCTACAGTCTATCACTCAAGCTGCGTTTATATCCCTTCCGGCCGGCACTCGGTGCACAGTATACGTCATTAACGCGACCACCCTCTTTTGCAGGGGGCCTCCCACAGTCGCTCCAAAGGGAGTAGCGGGGCTGAAACGAATTTAGCCGTCAGAGGAGTGGGGCTCACGCGGCAATATTACTACGAGGCTAAGCGCATCAGAATCGAGTTTTATCACCTGTCCCCTTTGCTCCTTGTCGCGTTTACGAGACCGACAAATTCTGATTTATCACTCTGCAATGACACGATGGTCTGTCTTATAAAAGAGGCTAGAGTGATGAATCCGAATTTGTAGGTCTCGTAAATGCGGAAAGGAGAAAAGGGGACAGGTGCTAAAGCTTGACACCCCCCCCCCCCCCCCCCCGGCAAAAGAGGGTGGTCGCGTTTGTGACGTATACTGCGGAAGGGATATAACCTAGGGCTGTCAAAATAAACACGTTTTTAATGCATGCCGACCTCCCTTTATCCCGTCTTGGTTTGAGAGGTGCCTGATGGCTTCAGCTTTGCTGCTATAAATGCCAAAATCCTCCCCAGGGTGCAGCAAACGCTACGGTCCTGTAGAAACAGCTTCTGTAATGACGCGATGGCCTGTCTTAAACTTCTGATACTAGCGGAGCGATCTTGTGTTGATCAACAAATCATCCACACACAGACGGGACTGAATCACCAGGTGAAAATAAAAAAACGACTAAATGACTTAGTGTGTGAACTTCTTGTTTGCCTGTCATTTTATTTTCTAACTGGAAACGCTTCGAAACCGCCGATAGGTGCTTTTTAGTTCAACTCATTGCTGGTTTGACCGAATACAGAGAATGTCCACCTACCCGTAAAGTGCTAACCAACAATGAACCTCAAACAGATTTTTACTTATGCACAAACGTGCCACCATTTATTAGTTAAGAGTATTTAATAATTAAAGATATTCGATTCAACAACAGGCAGTACAATAATTTATGTTAATTAATAAATCTGTGACCGCTGAGTTAACATAACAAACGGTATCAAGTTGGTCTTGGCTACAAAAGGTTAGCCTGCAGCTGACTGACAAGGCCCGGAGTATCTGGGAGGGGAGAGACAATCCCTTAGTCCGGCTCGTTTTGCTCTCCACTTTCTGCTAAAACACAGATAGCCGATCAACGAAACATGGAGAATATATCTGGAATAATGAGCTTACCTCTTCTGCTAATTAGTTAGCAAACATTACCGTTAGCCACGTTACTGCAACGCCATACGCAGTAGTAATGCGGAACTTCCGGTGTCGCATTTTGAGCTAAGGGGGCTTTTCAAAATAAACCTCACCGTTCACCGAAAGACTGCAGATTCAGGCCGACTGCAGTTTCAGGAGGATTGCCGTCAAGCCAGCCCTCCGTTCAGAAACGAATGTCAAGCCAGCATTGCTTCGATTTTTACGGTCGCAATTACAAGAGAAATTACGGTGCCCTCGTTCGAGAGTGTCTTTCAAAATAAAAGCGCACTTCTAGGGTGTGTGTCTGAACATGCTGATGAACACTTTTCAAAGTTTGTTTAAAGTTGTGTCTAAAATAAAACTGTGTTTTTGATTATTTGATCTATTTTAGAAAATAAATTTTCATTAAAAGAGTGAACACGATTTTAACGTTTTTTGTGTAAGATTGTGTGCAAGATAAAACCATGTTTATTATTATTTCATCTATTTAAAAATATTTTTAATTAAAAGAATAAACACATTTGTCTACTTTGCAATTCTTATCCCTCCCATCCCTTTCATCCTGATCTGATGTGGCATTTCTAAATAAAGTGAAAACTATTGACAATTATCACTATATTCAATTATTTCTTTCTCAAAACCTGTCTGATTCCGCAACATCATTCCACCTCAGTCTTAGAGTACACATCGACTACTACATTCTCTCCGACTTTCATAAGGATCTGATGTGGCATTTCAGAATAAAGTGCCATCAAAGTCGACAATAAAGACAGTTTTCAGTATATTCACTGGTTAATTTCTCAAGAACTGTTTGATTCCGCAGTATCATTCCATGTCAGCCTTAAAGTACACATTGAGTACTAAATTCTCCGCAAATTTCATAAAGATCTGATGTGGCATTTCAAAATAAAGCACAGTCAAATTTGACTAGAAAGACAAGCCCCGCTCTGTTTGACGCTGTCATTTGTGACCTTGGGCAAGACAATTAACCCCCCTTGCCTACTGGTGGTGGTCGGAGGGACTGGTGGCGCCAGTACTTGACAGCCTCGCCTCTGTCAGTGTAGCCCCAGGGCAGCTGTGGCTACATTGTAGCTCATCCCTACCAGGGTGTGAATGGGTGAATTGTGTTGTAAAGTGCCTTAGGGGGTTCCAGGACTCTAGAAGGTGCTATATCAAATACAGGTCATTTACCATAGCATTAATATGTTGTTGGACACGCTGGTCATCTTGTTTAGACTAAATATGAATGAAAATTCCATTGTGAATTTTTATTTATTATTATTTGAGAAATGAACATGACGAGAGGAAACGATCATGACCGTTTTTTAAACTCTGTCGGTCAAAATGAAAACAAACATGTCTAGCGTGACGTCTGACGTATTTGTTTCTGTACCTGCTTGTAACTTTTATTAATAATAACTTGTTTAGTTATGGTTCATCCAGAAAATAAAACCTGGCGCAGTAGAGTAATGTTTCTTATGGCCACCTTTTATGTTTACTTGATTCTAAATATGTTGAAGTAGTGCTTCGCCTACTCAAGTGATATATTTTCAGCAGTGATTAAATGTCTGAGCTCTGTTTCCTTTGAAGTCCTAGGGATATACAATGTCGACTGTAGACAATTTCTGAAAATACCGATCTCTAACCTCCTTCAGAAGTTTATTCATGTAAGGGATGTGCTCATCCTTGTTCTTTTTATCCATCCGTTTGACTCTTGTTCTGCTTCAGCTTCAGCTGTGGCTTCCCCTAGCAACGCGAGTCATCATACACCTAAAATGGTGCTAGGGTGGTGTGGTTTGCCAGCAGGTCACGTGTCTGACAAGGACAGATTATTATTATCTGACATTTGTTTAATTTTGCCCTCTGCTGACGCTGGCTCGATTCTAGGCGGTGTCTGCAGTAATTAATTTAGCCAGCTGAAACATATTTCATTTATTTATATTTTAGTTTTTTGAAAAATTTCTGCAAAATATTTTGTCTCTAAAGATCTTTGAATTTGGTCATTTCTAAGCAGCATTTTAGTTGATACTCTGCTCATACATTGACTCACACTGGGTAAATAAACAAAATAGTAAAGAGGAAACAAATTAGTCCGCATATTTTGAAGCGGTTTACCAATAAAGGGTTGAATACATAAAATTGGCAGGTGTTACTAAAAAATAAAAAAAATTAAAAAGTCCATGCCGTGACCGGGAGGTGAACCTACATAACACTACAGACCTTTCTGACACTGAACCCCCTACGCCACTGAATCTGACTGAACAAACATGGTGCCTAGAACACACATCATCTGCATATCTAGCTGCACCTCCACTATCTCTGCGCTCCTGACTTGACCCTGAAACCGTTCAGCGGCACAGCTGGGTTCAAGGTGTTTGCTGTCTAAATATAACATGTTCCCCTAACAGGAGCGTGGCTATGACTGAACTGGCATCCCTAAAAATTGTATGTAAATGTATTTTATTTTGGAGGGATGTTCTCTGTGGGCTGTAAGGTCCGTGTATGACCGGTGTCAGAGCTTGGTCCGCATTGCCGGCAGTAAGTCGGGCTCTTTCCCAGTGAGACTTGGACACCGCCAAGGCTGCCCTTTGTCACCGATTCTGTTCATAACCTTTATGGACAGGATTTCTAGACGCGGCCAAGGTGTGGAGGGCATCTGTTTTGGTGGCCTGAGGATCAGGTCTCTGCTTTTTGCAGATGATGTGGTCCTGTTGGAGAATGTGATCTTCAGCTTTTGCAGCTGAGTGTGAAGCAGCTGGGATGAGAATCAGCTCCTCTAAATCTGAGACCATGGTCTTGATTCGGAAAAGGGTAGAATGCCTTCTCCGTGTCAGGGATGAGGTCCTGCCCCAAGTGGAGGAGTTTAAGTATCTCGGGGTCTTGTTCACGAGTGAGGGAAAACTGGAGCGTGAGATCGATAGGTGGATTGGTGCTGCATCTGCAGTGATGCGGGCGTTGTACCGGTCTGTCGTGGTGAAGAGAGAGCTGAGTCAGAAGGTGAAGCTCTCAATTTACCGGTCGATCTACGTTCCTACCCTCACCTATGGTCATGAGCTTTGGGTAGTGACCGAGATCACGGATACAAGCGGCCGAAATGAGTTTTCTCCGTAGAGTAGCTGGGCTCTCCCTTAGAGATAGGGTGAGAAGCTCGGTCATTCGGGAGGGGCTCGGAGTAGACCCGCTGCTCCTCCACATCGAGAGGAGTCAGTTGAGGTGGCTTGGGCATCTGGTCAGGATGCCTCCTGGACGCCTCCCTGGTGAGGTTTTCTGGGCACGTCCAACCGGGAGGAGACCTGGCCAGGGAACGCCTTGGGATTCCCCCAGAGGAGCTGGCCCAAGTGGCTGGGGAGAGGAAATTCTGGGACTCTCGCCTTAGGCTACTGCCCCCACGACCCAACTCCGGATAAGCGGATGAAAATGGATGGATGGGATGTTCTGTGTGTGAGGTTTATAATGTCTGCACACCTTGTAACGATCTGAAATTGTCATGACAATATAGAGCTAAGCACTCCACCGCTCCTCTCACCTTTTTTTGCTTGATTATAAATCCGCTGCACCTGTGCGCAGCTGGCTGCCGCACCCTAAACAGGAAAAAAATAGAAAGTGCCTTCAAGCTCCACGGACTCTCTCTCTTCACTTGTGAACAGAGTGGCGTGAACACAGGTGCACAGTGATTTCTACCGAGTAAACGGGCTGTTTTTTTAATCAAAGAGGCGTTAATCCCTCAAGGATTGAGACAGATCTGGAAGACGGAAGAAACGCTCAACAACCAAGTTTCTAAGTTCGCTATTTGATGATGTCATCATCTGGACGCACCATATTCACTGCAACTTGACAACTGATGTAAGTTCCTAGTGAGAAAAAAAAAGGAAAATGAAGCCAAAACTCATCTGAAAATTCTTTTAAAAGGGGATTGCTTAACGTCATCGGATTGCCCATTGAAGAGATTCTTACGTCAAGCAAACGATCTACTAAAACGTGAGTTAAAAAGAAAACTAAACTCAGAATTTGGGTTTGCTCAATGACAGGATGAAAATGGAATCGATTATTAAAAGAAAATTATTTCCTTTGTAGTGAGAACGTGTTTTTCAAACTGCTCATCACTCTGATTTGTTAAACGACCCCGTCAAGTGAGTTTATTTGAATATTTTGTGTATATGTAAATATTAGAAAAATGATATTATAAGTGCAATTTCTTTGTTTGTTTATAACTTTTTCTATGCGAGAGTAAAATTCTGCACTCACCTGAAAGCACCGCTTCTCCTTTATGGACAAAGTCAGCTAAATAAACTGCATCTGTGAAATTGCCCGAACCTGATTTTCTTCTGGACTATTACCTCTATTCATTTCATTATTTGGTCAGACAACTTAATGTAAGGGTGTATGTCTAGTAACATATTTCCTTGTGTAACGGGAGATTTTATTTTCTTATTTTCATTCACCATTGCAACTTGTATGCCTGTTTTTTTGTTATTTTGTCCCATGTGTCAGGAGGGAGACCTGACTGGCGCCTAACGTCCATGTTCTTCTATTTAGTCAATAAAGCAAAACCTGAAAACCGTTACAACCTACATGAGATGGGGTGTTAATTACAATCTGTGGAGAGGATTGACCGCCTTCAGATGTCCATCATCACTAAAAAAACGATCAAATATGGAGAATAGCTTGCTATTGACAATGTGCGCAGGCCAGCTCGGAGCACATTGTGGTTTGCGGGACAATGGAAACATGTTATGATGAAGAATACACATGTGGAAGAGACACACATAAGAATACATTTATTAGTCCCTCAGTGGGGAAATTGCAGTATTGCAACAACTCCGAAGTGGCCAATTCGGAAACAGCCTCCTTTAGACACCTCTCTCTTTTGACACACAATCAAACCTGTTGGCACACTGCCAGCTGACAGCCATGCGGCTCCTTAAGAGCACATCCGTGTTAGACGCAACAAACCTTCCTGCCTGTTGTGACCTGGAGACTTCTCTAGACCGGACTGGTCGTACTGCGGTTATTCTACGAACTTCGGTGCCTTGAGGTCCACTCGACTTCCTGACATTCTGGATCTGACCTGGGGAATCCGATCAGGGTTTGTAAACACAACAGATTGCGTCTGATGTTGTTTTATTAAAGGGGCATTATGGAAGTTTGACAGCCAAAACATTTATAGAAATAATAAATGTCTTCTTCATACATTCTCCTGCAATCCCCTGGACCTGTAGAATGAGCCCTGGCATTTTTACTGTGATTGCCTGTTTTTCTGTAATATCACAGAAAAAGAGAGCTGCTCAGGTTGAGCAGGCTGCTTCATGCGCGTTCACGCTCAGGCATAGCCCTCCAAAACGTTCTTTGAACGTTGTTTCAGCTGTCATCAAGAAAATAAATGTTACAGATACAGTATACATCACTGGTGGTTTAGCTCGCCTAGTAAGATGTTGGGCTTTTGTGCAAGAGTGTGCAGGAGACCCGGGCTCGATTCTGGATGTGAACATAGTTTATTTAGAGTTTATTTTTTACATTAATGGTATATTTTTTTACAGTAAGATGCCCAAATTTTTATTGAGACTCGCCGAACGGCATTGAATTCACAGGTAAAAAAAAGATGTGGGTTCAACTTTCATTTTGGAACAATTTTTCAAGCAATGGAAGGGAATGATCTGAGCATGCAGGAGGACTGACCCATCATAAACCTTTGTCGGCTGTGCTGAAGAGAAAGGTACAGAACCAAATTATTTAATTAGCTGCGCGTTCTCCTGTCCTCTGTCCTCCAGGCCACACACACACACACACACACACACACACACACACACACACACACACACACACACACACACAGGACTGTCTCAGCTGTTATTTTCGTTAAGGAGTGTGCACGTACAGCATGCGCACCTCGTGCACGAGCCTCCTATTGAAGCTGCCGTTACGCTTTTGGCCTGGGGGGGCAATCGCGAGCATCAAAATTCAAAACTCCATAAAGTCCCTTTAATAATCAACTCTCTAGTTTATAGCAGACAAGAAATTCTTTTACACCTAGAATTCACAATCTCTTTCAGATGCAAAGGTTCTGATACACATCTACTTTACACCACCTACACATCACATTCCATCACCGCATATACACTCCATCACATGTCATTATTCATAGCTTGTAACGTATTATAATTAGTTTAGTAAAGAATAAAATTCCTTTTAACTATATACTTGACACTGCCTGAAATAATACGAAGTGTGTTTATGGTCCCTGAACAAGCAAAGAATCCTGAACTCTTATGGTTAAACATTCAAAGATCAATCAGGTTGATATTTCATGATTATATGGAATCATCACATCTTATTGGTCATAATTAAATATGCAGTCTTAAGCTATAAAATGTGGCTACATATATATATATATATGCACACACATATATTTATATGTGTGTGTGTGTGTATATTTGTATGTATATGTATATACATACCTCTCAAATCTATCCTCCGCAATCTTGTATTTTAGGTGATATTAGTTGTGGTGTATTTTTCCCCCTGTACGTTCTGCTGTTGGTACGGTCCTCTGCCCGCTAGTTGGCGCTGTATGTTTTTCCAGAACGAGAAATAAAACACGCTCTGTTAAGACTGTCTCCATTTCACTATTTAAATGAAGACACTACAACTGGCGACGAGGATATTTTTTGGATGTAACGCAGACTTTTGTAAACATTGCCCAGTTTGGCAAGTTGGACGAGTTTCTCCCGGAAAATGAGCCGTGGACGGCGTATATTGAACGTCTGGAGTGGTACATGGAAGCGAATTATGTCGACGATGGTAAATGCGTCACAGTTTTGCTCAGCGTGGTGGGGGCAACCACGTATGGGCTCTTGAGGAACCATGTACAGCCGGCCAAGCCAAAAGAAAAAACGTTTGATGAGACTGTGGACATTTTAAAGGGACATTATGAGCCCAAACCAATATTGGTGGCTGAACGTTTTCGTTTTAATAAGTGCAGCAAGAAGACAAATCAAACTGTCACAGATTACATAGCTGAACTTAAACAACAGGCAGCAAACTGTGATTTTGGCATGACGTTGGATTCAGCTCTATGGGACAGGTTCGTGAGTGGGATCAGAAAGGAAGCATGTCAGAGAAGACTATTGACAGAGGACAGGCTAACGTTTAAACGAGCTTTTGAAATAGCGCTGAACATGGAAACAGCGGATAGATAATAATAATTAGGGATAAGCATTTTTGACGAGTATGAGCATGAAACAAGTAAAACTCGTAAATATCTGTAATCGTGCTGAAGGAAAATCCTCATTGGGTAACTGACCTGCTTCACACTCTGTGATTGGCCAGTCAAATAGAGCGCCCGCCCCTCCCTACACACAAAACTCTGCAGCCGTGAGCTCGCAGCTCAATCCGCGTCCGGTCCATCCACACACACACACACACAGTAACGGATCTCTCTGTGCTTGCTTCACTGTTCACGTTTCTTCAGAACTCCCTATGTTTTCTTCAGTTTGCTTCTTTTTAAAGTTACTTTAAAGTTACTTTTTTTCATAACGTATGTGGTGCATTTGACAAAACAGAGCTGAAAACGGCTCGTGCTGCGTCAGTCACTCACTGCCTCCACTCCGGTCGTTTTTTTTTTTTACAGTGTTCTGTCTGGTTGTAAAGCGAATTGACGTCTGAATGCTGGTAACAAGCCTTACAGATTTACTCTTAGGTGGAGCATCAAAGCGTCTGCTTTTAATGTCACGCCTGATTCTTAAAACTTTATTGTTATTGTTTTTGAATGCTTTGTAATTCCGACCAGACACGGAGACAGAGGTGAAAGAGAAAGGAAAAGACAAAAGGTGGGGAGGGAGGGGGGGGGGTGTCCACAAAAACAAACAATAATGAACAAGAGTCTGCTTCTAGACCTGCAGAAAGACAAAAAAAGCAAAAGGACAAAAAAATGGGACACAACAACAATACAACAAGATCAAGCTATCACTGCATCAACTTGATGAAGAAATATATCACGATAACAAATCACAGTGCATTAAGTGCCCACCATAGTCTTAAGACCTGTGTTTAAAGTGCCCAAGCCCATACTTTTGAGAGCACCATTTGAGCACCTGTGTGTGTACACGCGCTTGTTTATGTAAGGTTTCTCTATAGGAGCGTCCAACAGAGAGTGTGAGGGACCACAGATCTGCCCCCCAAAGATGCGTAGGAGACGGGGGAGCTCCAAGTCCCAGAGATCCAGGCGCTGCCCCAGAACACAGGAACCCCAAGGAGACTGCAACCAGATAGCCCCCCCCCCCCCCCCCCCCCCCCCCCCCCCGAGAGGCACAGAGGATCGCCCCGGGGGACCACAACCAGCAGCCGGCAGAGTCCCGGAAGATATCAGCGGCAAGCCCACAGGCCCACCCGCAGCTTCCCACCCCCTGGCCGGCCGAGCCCGGGACCCAGCGACCCGGGACCCAGGGGCGACCACCCCCGCTGGGGTCCCAGCAGAGCCCAGGGACCCAGACCCCACCAGGCAGCCACCGGGATTGTTCAGGCAGATGCCAAAAATCTAAAACCCCCTGACCCGGTTGCCACGAACACTCAGGCAGACCAAGGCACCACACCCACACACCAGGTGTGGCAGGGGGAGGGGGATGAAGATCTATATCATCAAAAGAAGTTCCAGGAGATGGGAGGAGTCAAAGGCCCCACCTGACATATACAGTCATACACAAACACAGTCACACACTCCCTCCCTCATGCTCACACATGCACATACAATCCAAGACTTACAAAAATGCATGCCGGACACCCACTCATGCTCCCCATACACACCCTCTTCACTCTGGTCCCGGTACTGCTGCACATGGGGTACAACCATCACCGGTAACCAGAGTTTGGCCCTTTCTGCTGGGGTGCTGATGAGCAGGCTCCCCCGCACAATGCTGAGCACAGCAACCCACCACCCCATACCCCAACCAGACGGCCAGATCTCCCTCCTAGCCTCCAGCCCCAGCCAAGCAACAACAGAGGTGTGCTAAGACCCCTAGTCTCCCTCCGCCTGCTCCAATATAGTGTTATGTGTTCATGAGGTGTACTCCATGGCTGTGGTGAGCGGGCAGTGCGGGCATCATCCGGCCTATGCCAGCTAATGCCACCGCACCACCTCACTTACACCCTCAGCCCTCGGTGTCTAAGTGTGGTTTAAAATTGGAAGTGGGCACCGGCACCCGGGAGGAGGCTGAAAAATCCCCCTGCCAAATGCCGTTGAATGCAAGTGGTGCTCGCTGCAGAACCACAAAGGCGGAGCTGCACCAGAAGGTGGAGCTGCACCAGAGTCAGCCCCGCCCATTCCAGAATCAGCCCTGCCCATTCCATCAGAGTCAGTCCAATTCCTTCCAGTTGTCAGACTTGATAGCATTCTGGAACCAAAGAGGGTGTTATAGCTAAAAAATGCAAGATTGAGGATGGAGTTGAGAAGTTAATTGAACAGTTTTTGTAAAGGTTCCATATAATTGAAAATCTAACTTTTGGAACTTTTAATCATGTTATATTGTCATTTCCTCATAAGAAACATGCCAAAGCAATTTTTAGCCTCATTCATGCATTTTCCTCCCATCTCAGCTTCAATTTGGTCTCCTCCCCCGAAGCGGGTCTGGTCTTGGTTCTCAAATCTGGATATTCTGTGAATTTTCTGACAAATTATTTCTGAAATGACTTCTACTGAGACACCGCAGAAAAACCATACAACCCATCTCAGAGACACACTGGGCAGCACAATTAAATGTAACGCCGCATGAGTTATAACAGATGTGGTGGTGTAGTGGTTATGGAGTCAGGCTAACATTTAGTTTTGCGCAGGTTCGCCTCCCATTACTGTAAGTTTTAGGTAGTGTACAACCTCTTTTCTTCATTTCTAGCTACACTTGCCAGTACTATGTTTACAAAAATTTACTGGTATACAGTTTAACATATAATGACTAATGTGTTTTTTTTATTTATTTATTCGTTTATTTAGCCAGTGTGAGTCCATTTGTGAGCAGAGTTTCAACTAAAATGCTGTTTAGGAACGACCAAATTCAAAGAACTTTTACAGACATAAATATTTTGCTGAAAATAAACATTACAACTAAAATATAAACAAATTAAATGTTTCAGCTGGCTAAATAGATTGCTGACGACCCCACCAAGAATCGAACCAGCATCAGCTGAGGGGAAAGCAAATCTTAACTCACACAATCTCACCACTAGACTACCAAGGCCTGTTCAAAGTTTGAAATACTGTTATACACCATTTCTGTTAGACCGGCTGTGGGCAGATATTCGCTGAGAAAAGCCTTTTCATTTCGAGATATATTCAGTCTTTGTCATGTAGCAAGTTATATTTATCTTGTTTAATTGGAGAATAGAACATAGCATTAACGACTGTAAACTAGTAACAGCCGTAATTCATGTGGGTCAGGTCAGTTTGCGATAAAGTTGAAAACAAAAACGGAAGTCAGTGGGCTAGGCTGAGTTTGCGTGAATGGGCGGGGCTGACTCTGGTGCAGCTCCACCTTATGATGCAGCTCCGCCTTATGATGCAGCTCCGCCTTTGTGGTTCTGCAGCGAGCACCCTCTCGTTGAATGTGCTCACTCCCAAGGCTCTGTGTGTTTGTGTGGAATGTCGTCAGTGGAAGTGTATGAGGTGCAAATAAAATTGGGGGGCAGGTTGCCACAGGAATGTGGAAATGGGGTCCATACCCGCACTCCCTGACTTGCCCGCTCCCCAAGGTCCTATGTGTATGTTTGTGTGATGATGTGAGGGAGCAGAAGGAGAGAAAATATGCGGGGATGGGGAGGAATGGCTGGTTGGGCTTAGCCCTCCAGGGAGCCAGCTCCCCTACTGGCCCCAATAGGCACCTCTGTTGTCAAACCGCCACCCAGGGCATGGAGACCCCAGCCCATCTTGCCAGGGCCCAAAGCAGCAGCATCACAGAGCCCCACGGAGTCCGAGGGCATCAACCCAGCCCAGCAGAATATCTTTGCCCATCCCTGCATTTGCACAACTTCCAGAATATATAAGACATGGGACATCCAGGTAAGGTTGGGTCCTCCCCATCCTGGACCTCCCCCTCCCCTGTGATGGAACGGCAGAGGAGCCAAGGTCTACCTGAGGCCCCCAAACCCTGGCCAGGCACTGCTGCATGTTCCTGCCTTCTTCCCGGCAGCATACATGTCAGGACCCGACCCCCAAGGCCCCGCCCAGATCCCCACACGGGGCCGGCCACCCCCAAACCCTGAGTCCCCAGGCCCCCACCCAGACCCGCCCAGGGGCAATGCAGCTGCCAGGCAGTGACCCATGGTTGCCGCCAAGATCCCCAAGGGGCCCCACTCACAACCGCCAGCAGTCCACCCCCCGAGGCAACCCAAGCACCTCCAGAGGGGGGCAACAGCCCTCCAGTCCCAGACACCCCCAGTGAACCCACCTCCAGGGAACATCCGGATACTCCAAACTCAGACCCCCCACCCACACCATCCCGCAGGACAACTGTAACGGATCTCTCTGTGCTTGCTTCACTGTTCACGTTTCTTCAGTGCTCCCTAGGTTTTCTTCAGTTAGCCTCTTTTTAAAGTTACTTTAAAGTTATTTAAAGTTACTTTTTTCGTAACGTGCGTGGTGCATTTGACAAGACAGAGCTGAAAACGGCTCGTGCTGCGTCAGTCACTGCCTCCGCTCCGGTCGGGGTTTTTTATTCCTCTCTCTCTCCTCTTCCTCAGGATCCACTCCCTCTTTCCTATTCACTCTCTCTCTTTCTTTAAATTTTTTAATCACAATTTTCTATTTTTTGCTCATTTTAAATATATTTTAATCATTTTCTAAATTCTTTTTTCTATTTTACCTGTTTTGTTTTTGTGAAGCGCCCCGTAATTTTTATCTTGAGAGGCGCTATAGAAAAGATCTTTTCTTCTCTCTCTCTTAATACATGCACTTAAATATTAATGTTCTGATTTTATTGAAAAACTTGTTCTGTAATAGTTCCTTTACTATTGTGACCAAAACATTTAATCTCAACTCTGAGGCTGTTCTGTAATTAGTTTTCAAATAAACAATACACATAGCAACTTCTGATCAGACTTAAAATAACGTATTGATGTAAACCACACCCACTTCCGGGTTAGGCCACGCCCACTCCGAGTACAGATACAGATAATTTAGATGGTTGAACAGATAGAGATACAGATAGTGGTGTACTTGCTCATCCCTAGTAATAATAATAATAATAATAATAATAATAATAATAATAATAATAATAATAATACATTTTATTCATAATGCGCTTTACATTACAGAAGGATAGAGACACCTGACAGTTGAGAGGTGGGACTAGCGAGTCTATGGAAGCTGCAGCTGTTCACTAGGTGAGACCAGCACCAGCAACGACCAAAATGTGTTACCGTTGTAAAGAAAAGAACCACATTGCAAATGACTGTTACTTTAAAGAGACAGTATGTAATAAGTGTGGAAAAGTCGGATACATAAAGAAAGCGTGCCGTGCTATGATGCAAAAAGGCCAGGGAAAAAGTGTGCTAAAGAAAAGGAGTAAAGACACTAAGTATGTGACAGCCGAAAGTAATTCTGAAGATGGGTTTGCTATTCTGAGTGTAAATGCTGAAGATGAGGAGCTTTATAAGGCTACATTTGTGGTTGATAAAGTTGATTTAGTGATACAGGAGCTGCAAAAAGTGTCATCTCTCAAGCCACATATGAGAAATCACTCTCACACATGCCTTTACAACCCGCTAATATAAGACTAAAAGCTTACAACGGTGGGCACATCCAGGTTCTGGGACAGCTTATCGCAAAAGTTGTGTATGAAGAACAAGCTGCTGAGTTGACACTATTGGTGGTAAAAGGACATGGAGCATCATTGTGTGGCAGGAACTGGTTGAACAAGCTGAGGCTGAACTGGAAGCACATGAAATATTTAAATGAACCGGATGAACATTCTCTCAAGGAGCTGTTAGACACCTACAGTGACGTGTTCAAGGAGGAACTTGTAAAAGATGTTAAAGCAACTATCACAGTGAACCCGGATGTGCCCCCAAAGTTTTGTAAACACAGGCCTCTGCCATGAAAGACACGGCGGAAAAAGAACTGGAAAGGTTGCAAAGCGAAACATTATAACACCAGTGAAACACAGCGTGCGGGCAGCACCGATTGTGCCTGTGCAGAAAAAAGATTAATCTCTTCGTCTGTGTGGACATTACAAAGTGTCAGTGAATCAAGCTAATAAAGCTGACACATACCCACTGCCACGTCTGGAGGAGCTGCCAGCAACGCTCAGTGGAGGAAAACGGTTTCCAAAGATTTATTTGGCAGCCGCATATCAGCTGGTACTGCTGGAGGAGGACGCAAAAAAACACGACGATCAACACTCATAAAGGATTGTTTGTGTACAATCGACTCCCTTTTGGGATCAATGCGGCTCCATCAATTTTCCAGCGCATTATGGGCTCGACACACGGGAGGCGACATCGCCTCTCCTCCATTCATTTTCAATGAGACATGCGCGACAAAGCGATAATCGCGGATCTCTCTCCTACTAAGCGAAACACGAAAAACGTGCGTGTGAAAGTTTGCACTCGTGCACGTGTCGTGCACGGACGACCCAGCGACGCGATCCAAGAAAGTTGAAACATTTTCAACTTTTCATCGGTGTCGCTCGGGCGAGGACCAATCAACGGAGGTTTCATTCACTGACCAATGAGCGGGCAGGATGCTCCGCACATCTCCGAGCAAACATGAAGGAGAAGTTGATTATTATTATGTTTTATATTGTAAAATCACAAGTAAGATTTCACATAACTCTAGCAGCAACTTGTGAAACATCATATCTACCACTTTATTAACTCTGAACCGCTTAAATAACCTTAATTCCTTCCAACCTGACACAGCCAAACAAAACAACGGAAGTTTCGATTTCGCCATGGAACAGAACGCGTAGACGGCTTTGCCGCTGGCCGCTGCCACGGATCGCCTCCCGTGTGACAGGTCATAAAAGCGACAGCGACAAATTTTGCTGATCGCGGTCGTTTGTCGCCTCCCGTGTGTCGAGCCCATTATGGAAAATATGATTCAATTCAGTTCAAAAATACATTATTAATCCCAGAGGGAAATTGATTAACTGAAGTTGATGACGGATCTGCCAGTGGTGGTTTATCTCGATGACTTATCAGACACAGGATGCACAAAAGGAACACCTGAGTAACCTGCAGAAAGTTTTAAAACGACTTCAGGAAAATGGGGTGCGGGTCAAGTGCTCGAAGTGTGAGTTTTACAGGCCGCAGATCGAGTATTTAGGACATGTACTGGATGAAAAAGGGGTGCATCCATCTAAAGACAAGGTGAGGGCAATACAGGAGGCTTCTGCACCAACTAATGTGAATGAGCTTCAAGCCTTTTTGGGACTTGTAAATTATTATGGACGTTTTGTGCCAAAACAAAGCACAATTCTTGCTTCATTGTACAAGTTTTGAGAGACAGTGAGAAGTGGAAATGGACTGATGCAGAGCAGGCAGTTTTTGATAAGTGTAAAGAACTGCTGAATAGTGAGCGAGTCTTGGGCTCATTTCGATCCAAATCTCCCACTCACTTTGGCATGCGATGCATCGGCATATAGGATTTGAGCAGTGATCCAGCATTCAGAGATGGGCTATAATTTTGTCAGCGTAGGACTATCACTCTGTTTTCAAGAAGTCTGCTGATCACAGTAATGCAGATGGACTGTCACGTTGCCCATTACTGGACACAAAGGATGAGGGAACTGCAGCAACACTAGCAGTGGTCCACTCTCTGTTAACTGTACATCTAGAGGAGGCTCCACTAAATGTCACGCCAGTTGCAAAAGCTACTCGCACGGACAAACAGTTGTCGAAAGTCTATAGACATGCGATGGAGGGATGGCCAAGAGTGGTGGATATAGAGTTGCAGGCCTACCATCAGAGAAGAAATGAACTTTCTACGGAGCAAGGATGTGTTCTATGGGGTGCCAGAGTCATTGTGCCAACAGAGATGAGAGAAGCAGTGCTAAACGAGCTCCATTCAGGGCACCAAGGGATTGTGAGATCGAAGGCTGTGGCTCGTAAATACTTCTGGTGGCCAAATCTTGATCGACATCGAACAAGTCTGCAAAGCATGTGAAACATGTCAGTTGGAGCAAAAGTCGCCACCACATGTTCCATTACACCCATGTGAGTTTCCTGGTGAAGCCTGGAAAAGATTGCATGTTGACCTTGCTGGACCGTTCTTGAATAACATGTTCATGATAGTAGTGGATGCATACACCAAGTCGTTGGAAATCTTCGCCATGTCACAAATAACAGCGAAAGCGACAGAGACTAGATTGAAGAGGTTGTTTTCCTCTTATGGACTGCCAGAACAGATAGTCACTGATAATGCGACTACTTTCATGTCTGAGGAGTTTCAAACCTTTGTAACTCAAAACGGAATTCGGCACACAACTGGAACACCGGGCCATCCAGCTACAAATGGTTTGGCTGAACAATATGTACAAACATTCAAAATGGGAATGAAAAAACTGGCAAGACTACCCTGCTCTTTGGAGGATAAATTATCCATATTTTTGTTGCAATATCACACAACACCGAACGGAACTACGGGTCAACCTCCTGCAGATTTATTTCTGCACAGACATGTCAGGACCAGATTGGATTTCCTCAAACCTGACACCAGAGTGGCTGGACGCATGAAACAATATCAACAAAAAACACTGCATGACCGCATGGCTGTGGATTGATCATTTGCTGTGGATGACACGATTTACCTAAGGAACACAGGAGGTGGAAGTCACAAGTGGATTCCTGGACTAGTAGTCAAGACAGACCGGCCCAGTGTCTTTTGAAGTCAGAGAGCATGACACAGACTGTACACCGGTGTCATGGTGACCAGCTGCGTGCCAGAACAGTAGCCGAAAGGGAGATTGAAACTTTGGAAACACCGTTGGCTGAGTCGGAGGAAGATCTTGCTGTACAGGAGGATAAAGCAGCTCTGAGCTGTGAGAGTGACTCTTCTGTTAGTCCCAGCTCTGTGATTAATGTGAGGGGGGAGTTTCATTTTAAAAAAGGGGATGATGTGGTGTATTTTCCCCTCCTGCACATTCTGCAGTTGGTACGGTCCTCTGCCCGGTAGTTGGCACTGTGTGCTTTTCCAGAACGAGAAATAAAACATGCTCTGTTAAGACTGTCTCCTTTTCATTATTTAAATGAAGACACTACATTAGTTATAGCACCCCCTTCAGTTCCGGAATGCTAATGCGTCATTTCCAAATATGGTATGAGTCTGACAACTGGCTTGATGGCGCCCCTTTCTGCATGTTGCCGCTATGTCCTTCTCGATGGGACAGACAGATTTTCGCATGCATTCTCCCTGTGATGTCTCAGTATTGACAACATTCTTTTATTAATGTATGAAAGTTCAGTTGAACAAATGCAATATTTATCCTGCAGAAAATAGTATGAATGATTTAAAGGGGTTGTTAACCCTGCCTCAGAGTCCTTCTCCACCCATATTTCAATTTTGAAAATGCAACATTAGTAGGCGTTGCCTGGCGGACCAAGAGGGCAGAGCTGCGGCAGTGACGAAGATGGATGGGTAACGAGACAAAGCTAGCTTTTTTTTCACTCTGAGCAGTTATTAAAAGTGGAGGACGTTTCTCTCCCTCCTGACCCAGATAATCGAGAAGAAAGGGACCAAGTCTCTTTGGAGGAGACAAGCGGACCTGAGCCTTATTGTTTTGAGCTTGTGAGTTGCCTGAAACTACCGGAACTGACCCAGCAGGACCAGCTCTGAATGATAAATAGCCATTAGCCATAGCATTAGATTGGCTGCAAGGCTAGATACGCCGGTCTAGAGATCTATTATCCAGCATGTTTTAGAGATTAATCTGCTTCAGCACACTTGATTTTTATCAGCAGCAAATTGCGGAGCTGCTGAACAGCTTAATCAACTGTGTTGAAGCAGGGAAACAATCGAAACATGCTGGACAGCAGGTCTCTAGGACACAGCCACCTAGCTACTGGACTTTTATGAAGACTGTGATGAAACCGCTAATGGCATACTTCAAGCACTGATGAACTCTTTAAAAAAATGTGATCTAGATATTGGTCACATCTCAACATATTCAGCAGATAATGCCAATGTTAATTTTGGTAAACGTCATTCAGTTTATTCACTGTTCAGCAGTGATAATGATCGCATTCTCAAGGCAAACTGCCCCGCTCACATTGCGCACAACACCTGCAAGCATGCATGTGATCAGCTTTCTGTGGACATAGAGGCGCTTGCCCTGAAGATCTACAGCCACTTTTCAGTATCTGCTTCACGGAGAGAGGAACTGCAGAGTTTTTTCAACTTTGTTGATATTGAGTGGCATGAAATTCTGCATCATGTTTGCACTCGATGGCTTTCTCTTCATCCAGCTGTTGACCGCCTCCTGCATAGCTGGCCTGCTCTTGTCTCATACTTCAGGTCGCTCGGAGAGAGCTGTCCCATAGCTCTAAAAAAGATATTTGAGAATGAAGAAAAAACAGATGCAGCAGAGATTTACCTGTGCTTCTTTCATAACGTAGGTTGTGTTTTTGATCAACTTGTGAAAAGGTTGGAGGAAACAAAACTCTGCATCACAGATGTCTATGAAAAAGTGCAGAAATTCAGAACTAAGATGGTGCAACGGAAACAGGACAGCTTCTTTGGATATCAGACCAGGCAACTGATGGACAAACAAACGCCACCACAAAAATCCAAGCAGCAGCAGGACTTTCTGAAGTTCTATGACTCTGTCATCGCTTATATTGACAAGTGGATGGATTTCTCTCCAGAGAATGTGATGATGAAACTGAAGCCCATTGGACTAAATGAGGAACTCACCTTCTCTCACCTGGAGCAGATTGTGACTGCACTGAAAATGACAGAAATTATCAACATGGATCAGCTCTATGAAGAGTTTACTTGCCAGGGGGAAATGCAGAAAGCAAGCCAGGATAAAGCAAAAGCCACCAAATCAAATTAAATCACTTTTATTGTCACGTCACATGGGCAGGTACACTGGTACAGTACATGCGAGTGAAATTCTTGTGTGCGAGCTTCACAGCAACAGAGTTGTGCAAAAATACAGTAATGTAAAAAACATGTAAAATATAAAAATGGCTAATCTAAATATACAAATGAATAAAGTAAACAATAAGATAAGAGATATAAAATATACAGAGGCTGGTATGTGCAAAACAGTGGCATTAATGTACAGTATGGAGCGTGTAATGTTGGAGTTTCAGTAGTGAGGGTGAGGTGTCTGCGATGTGTTCAGCAGTCTGATGGCCTGATGGAAAAAGCTGTCTCTCAGTCTGCTGGTTCTGGACCGGATGCTGCAGAACCTCCTTCCTGATGGAAGTAGTCTGAACAGTTTATGGCTGGGGTGACTTGAGTCCTTGATGATCCTCCCCGCTTTCCTCAGGCACCGCTTCCTGTAGATGTCTTGGAGGGAGGGAAGCTCACCTCCAATAATCCTTTCAGCACACCGCACTACTCTCTGGAGAGCTTTGCGGTTGTGAGCGGTGCTGTTGCCATGCCAGGCGGAGATGCATCCAGTGAAGATGCTCTCAATGGCACAGCGATAGAAGGTCCTGAGGATGCGGTGGCTCATGCCAAATCTTTTCAGTCTTCTGAGAAAGAAGAGGCGCTGCTGTGCCTTCTTCACTGTATTTTCCGTGTGCACTGACCACGTAAGATCCTCTGCCAGGTGAACTCCAAGGAAACGGAAACGGCTCACCCTCTCCACAGCGTCGCCGTTGATGGTGATGGGGGGGGGGGGGGTGTATTCCTCTGCTCCTCCGGAAGTCCACTATCATCTCCTTTGTCTTTGTGACGTTGAGGGTGAGATGGTTGTCCTGACACCAGTGGGTCAGGGCGCTGATCTCCTCCCTGTAGGCCGTCTCATCGTCGTTGGTGATGAGACCTACCACTGTGGTGTCGTCCGCATACTTCACAATGATGTTGGAGTTTCTCGTGGCCGTGCAGTCGTAGGTGTAGAGTGAGTACAGGAGAGGGCTCAGCACACACCCCTGCGGTGCACCAGTGTTCAGTGTGACGGGGGATGAGGTGGTGCTGCCCAGTCTGACCACCTGGCATCTGTCAGACAGAAAGTTCAGGATCCAGCTGCAGAGGGAGCTGCTCAGTCCTAGATCCTGCAGTTTCCTGTCCAGCTTCGAGGGAACAATGGTGTTGAATGCTGAGCTGTAATCTACAAACAGCATTCTCACATACGTGTCTCTCTTCTCCAGGTGTGACAGGGCAGCATGGAGTGTCAGGGCTATGGCATCATCAGTGGACCTGTTGTGGCGGTATGCAAACTGTAGAGGGTCCAGTGAATCGGGCAGTGCAGAGCAGATGAAGTCCCTGACCAACTTCTCGAAGCATTTGCTCACGATGGGGGTCAGGGCTACAGGTCGCCAGTCATTCAATGTGGAGATGGTGGAGGATTTGGGTAAAGGGACAATGGTGGCCATTTTGAAGCAGGCTGGGACTACAGACAGAGAGAGGGAAAGGTTGAAGATGTGTGTAAACACTCCAGCCAGCTGACCCGCGCATGACCTTAGGACGCGGCCGGGAATCCCGTCCGGACCAGTAGCTTTGCGTGCGTTCACCCTCCTGAAGCACCTCCGCACATCCTCTTCAGACACAGTGTGCACACTGACGTCATCCGCGGTGCGCTCACTGTCCGGTCTCATGGTGTTCGCTGTGTCGAATCTGGCATAGAATGCGTTTAGATCCTCACACAGAGAGGCCGTGGTCTGCGGTGTGCTGGTTCTCCCTCTAAAGTCTGTGATTGTGTTTAGGCCCTGCCACATACTCCGGGGGTTGTCAAACTGTTGCTCCACCCTGTCTCTGTACTCACGTTTGGCTGCTTTGATCGTCTTCCGGAGTTGGTAATGTGCGTGTTTGTAGTCTGATGTGTTCGCGGAGGCAAAGGCGGTGCTCAACGTCGCCAGCGCCGTTCGCACACCTCCATTAATCCAGGGTTTTTGATTCGGGAAGGATTTAACTGTTCTGGATGGGACAACATCTTCCACGCATTTCCTGATAAATCCGCAGACTGAGTCTGAGTACTCATCAATGTCTCTAGCAGCCGCGTGAAACATTTCCCAGTCCGCCCGATCAAAACAATCCTGCAGCGCAGACTCCGATTGGTCCGACCAACGATGCACCGCCCTCAGGGTTGGAGCTTCCCGTTTCAGCTTCTGTCTGTAGGCAGGTATAAGCAGGATGGAGCGGTGATCTGACTGGCCGAATGGGGTGCGTGGGAGGACTTTGTACGCATCTCGGAAAGAGGTGTAGCAGTGGTCGAGTAGCCGGTCTCCGCGTGTATTGAAATGGATGTGTTGGTGTAGTTTTGGTGAGACTTTCTTCAGGTTACCCTTATTAAAGTCCCCGATCGTAATAAACGCCGCCTCTGGGTGTACGGTTTCCTCATTGCTGATCGCGCTGTACAGTTCTCTGAGTGCTCGGTCAGTGTCGGCTTGTGGGGGAATGTAAACAGCCGTCATAACCACCGCTGTGAATTCTCTCGGTAGCCAAAAGGGCCGGCACTTAATCATCAGGTACTCCAGGTCCGGAGAGCAGAAGGATTTGACCGGGTGCACGTTCGCATAATCACACCAGCTGTTGTTGATCATGAAACACACACCACCACCTCTGCTTTTCCCAGTAAGCTCCTGTGACCTGTCCGCGCGGTGCACGGAGAACCCCGGTAGTTGTACTGTGGTGTCCGGTACTTTGTCCGATAGCCAGGTTTCTATGAGACAGATCGCGCTGCAGTCCTGTGTTGAGGGTCTGACCTCATGAGGAAATTACTATGCAGTGATTTTCTCCAAAATGACTGTGCTTAAATTGCTCTGAAAAGCAAATAACCACATCAGCGCCAAGAAACTTCATTTCCCATGATGCTTTGCACACGGAAGCATTGGGATGATGTCACCGCCTAATACCAGAAACACGTTCTGCGCATGTGCGGGAGGCCGTGGAGCTTTTCCCGCGAACTAAGACCATAAATCTTCAGCAGAGACAAAGAAACCTCGTTCTTTTGCCCAGGATACCTGGCGGTAAGGACACGCTTGTCGAACGCTCCGACAACTTGAGCACGCGGAAGCTCTAAGTGCCCAAGTTGAGCCACGAAACCGCTACAAAGCCACTCGAACTCCATCAGGACCTGACTGGGAACGAGCGGAGCTCCATCCAGCTCTCAGAGACGCTGTAAGTTGTCAAACTCAGCACAAAAGAAACTTCGTTCTCTTTGTGTCCAGCCCGTGGAGAAACACTCGTGGAGGTAAACAACGGAGAAAGCATCAAACCGACGGACGACGCCAAACTGCGGAGAAAACACGGAGAACCGTCAAATCAAACAGCTGGGGACGCCTTGCTCTTCTGGTGATCAGAAAACTCATTTTTCTCTCTCCTTTTCTCCTCCCGTTTCCTCTATAGTCCAGAATAAGCAATAAAACCGCGCTATTGCTTAAAAAAAAGCTCCGTGTCTTCCTCTTTCGCTCCCAAAACACGTCCGCCGGGTCATTTTGAATAAATAAACTGCTTATTGATCATTGTTTGGTATCTTTAAATGTTTTCGGCCATGGCCAGGCTGATAAACTAAAAGATATTAACTTGTGATTAATCTTTTGTGTTGTTTCATGATCCTTTGAAATGTTTTGAGTGATTTAAGGTTAAGTTACTGATGATTCTAAGTGCCTTGGAAGTTAAAGTGCAAGTTGCCACTCACACTTTAGCCAGACAAAGGGGTCAGCCATCTTGCATACAGACTCCATTTTAGAAACACACACACACACATACATACACACAAAACACCTTGAACATTATTTTGAATATACATCCTTTTATTATATCACATGGTTATTATTCATTTATGCCACTGTTTATTCATTTGACAAATTGTTAATTAAACGTTATAAAATTCAGATTTTCGTCTCCAGTAGCTTTGTTGTGTCGAAGAGAAGTCTCTGCTCCAAGGATTCTACGAACTTCAAGAAAGACTGATAAGAGTTTTGGATTCAATTTTTCCCCGGTTAAAGGGGAATGGTGCCCCGTATATCTAAGAATATCTTAATTAATTAATAAATCAGTAAATATTCCCATATTTACAGAATTTATTGAAGAATCCAAAAGTAAGTTAAAGCTTACGAATTGTTCGCTCCTAATAACCCCAACATTAATTGGTGCAGCCCGTGTGAGGCTTGGATACACAGAGATTTCTATCCGGCACAAACAAACAAATAAATCCAAAGAGCTTGAATTAAAAATAATCAGTTGTTCAGCCTTGAACCAGCAACAGAGTGGTGCTGATTTCGCTGAGCAGGAAGCTGCATCGAACTCTCACCAGTAACTCAGTGCTTCTTTAAAGGTGCAACGTGTAAATTAATTCTGGTTGACTTTTAGGTTAAAATTCAGTTTTTCCTTAAAGGTGCAACGTGTAATTAATTCTGGTTAACCTTTTAGGTTAAAATTCAGTTCTTCATTAAAGGTGCAGTATGTAAGTGATTCTATCTAACCCTTTTAGGCTAAAATTAACTGCTAATTTAGCGACTTTAACTCACAGTGGCTATTGTAACTAACTGAAACCTTCACTCAAAGACTGATAACACCCTGTTTGCTAATATTCTGAAGGAATAACTAGCACATTTAACACTGCAAGTGTTGTAAGACGTTGCTACGGCAACGCACCAGCTTTTGCTAAAATACTGAAAGGAATAGTATTTTAAGCGTCAGTCACGGCATTCCGTGCAATCTTAAAACGCTAAAACCTGTGCGCACAAAGGTTAATTTAGTGTTTTTCTGCTACAAAGCTAGCAGTTGCTGCCAAAAAGGTGCAGCTTGAGCTATCTGCAGAAGCTCTACTAGGCTATTTTTGGTTCGGTTGTTAAATGGAGGGACAGAGTAGTGAACTGACCAACTCCCAGCAACCAGGTGGCGCTGCGGCCCACGACTATGAACCTGGCCTACTTTCTGGACAAATATTGTCCAAACTGGTCGCGGTTGCTCGAGAACCCGACTACCCTTCTAGGGATTTCACTGAAGAACAGCGTAGCGTCGAGCTAGAAGCTGTAATCGATCAAATAGAAAAGCCGGATGGTACAAAACCAATCCAGGTTCACTTAGCTAAGTTAGCCCTGATCCTCTATCAGAGAGGACTCCAACATGATCGAGAGATCTTGAACCTCCAGAGTATGCTAGCTGAAAAACAGCGAAATGGAAGTCTGAAGGATGAGGAGGACGACGACACCCGCACCGATTCTGGGGAAGATGGGGAGGAGACCCCGCCCCCCTCTGCTGATGACAAAAGACAGTGGGAAGGGGGGAAACACCATGACTCTCTGGACGGACGCACGCCGCAGGGGAGAGATGAAGCTCATCTGTCCCAACCTTCGGCCCCGTTCCCTACACACACTATAGGGCATTCAGGACCACCTAGGGGCCGAGGGCAATTCGCCCTCGAACCCCAGGTTGGACCACCACCCTCATCTTCACGGCCTTCTCAATCAGTGAGAAGTCAACCAGCTGAGCGGCACCTCTATTTAGACCGCTCCCCCAGTCCACGAAGGGTGCAAGGTGCCGGCTGGGGTTATGCACAAGCCCAACCTGCACCTCAACCATCCACCCATCCTAGCTACTCCGGTATTTGGCATGCCAGCAACCAGCTGCAGGACAAAGCATCATACGCCAGTCCGTACCCGGACAGAGCGTATTACGCAGAAGCCCCAGTTGAAAGACGCAGGCTGCACTACACAGACGTGCCCCGGGAGGAGGACCTCCCAAGACACCCACGTGACGTGCCCGAAGCCCGCCACAGCATGCCGAACCCCGATTTGGGCCCCAGGAGTCAACATTGGGAGCCCAGAGCACACCAGCGATATCCAGCGCCCTCTGAGACAGACCGTGGGTCAGAGTCAGAAGATGACGCGCTGTACCGCGAGTCAGGGCTCCGTGTACGTCAAATTGAATCGCTAGCTAAAGATATAGATCGCTTTGATCCTAACACCAATGAATCCAATGTCGACGATTATCTCAGGGAGATAGAACGTTGTCTGCTTGATCTTCCATCACCCTCTTCAAGGGAAAAGCTCAAGCTAATTTGGAAAACCACATCTAGAACGGTGCACGGTTTCATGGAAACTCTACCTCCGGACATTCGAGATCGGTACTCCTCGCTCTGCCAAGCGTTGAGAGATGAATACGCCACGTATGCAGACTCTGCGTCAGCTACAATGGGGGCCTTCTCCATCAAACACGGGAGGAACGAACCCCCCAGAGAGTATTATCGCCGACTCAAAAGTGCTTATTTCCAAGGTCGAAACGGCCCTGGGCTCGAGGAAGACCCTGCCTTCAGATCCCTGTTCATTCACAACCTGCACGAGTGTGTTCGCTCCGAAGTCTCAATGTATTGTCGGATGAAGAAACTGACAACTCAGGAGATTAGGAGATACGCTCAACAGGCTTGGGAAGCCGGCGGAAAGCCCCAAAAGCCTGACGCACATCACCGCGTCATGCACCTAGCTCCCGACACCGAGCCGCGTTTGGAGCTCGAAGGCACAGAAGCTCCACCCACTAAGCCAAAATCTGCTAAACCTAGACCTGTTAAACCGCGAGAGCAGTCCCAATCTCCTCAACAGGGGAAGGGGGGTGCTGATTGGCCGCCTAGGTCTGGACAATCAGACAGGAAGTGGCCCAACCAAAACCAACGGCAGGCAGGTCGGAACAGTGGAAGGTTTAAGGAGCGCCGCCAACAGGTAAGTCCTGAACGCAAGTCCGCAGGTGAGTACTTGACCAAAGCCGACCTCCAGGAGATGTTTCAGCAGTTCCTAGCTAAACAGAAGGAACAGCTGAGATCTGCAGATGAGACCCCTGCACCAAAGTCTTCTTCTAAGAAGCCAGACCCGGAGCCAACGTCCGCATGACTAGGCGTGGCTCAACACCCCAGCGTGGCCAGGACCTACCTGATCAGCTGGGGGAACACTACTGGTAGATCACAGGAGTCTCCTGAAATCTACCCCTCAGAGAAACCTGATACTAAATTTCTGAAGTTCCTTGGTGACTTAACAAACCATGATCATGCTCGCCGTTTGTACTGTAGCACCAAGGTAGGTGGATGCATACAGGTTGATGCTCTGCTGGATACCGGCTCAGAAATCACCCTGATGTGCTCCACACTGTTCCATCGCGTGTCTGACACCATGCGGTCGCTCGGGAAACCAGTCCAGGTAGAACCCTGTGACCTGAAAATCACCAGCTACACCCAGACCCGGGAGTGTATCACTCACCGGGCATGGCTGGACATCACCTTCCAAGACATGACTCTGGTTCACCCGTTTTATGTCTGCCAGCTAGACACTGAACCACTTCTCATTGGTCAGGACCTGCTTGAACGTCTAGCTCCCCTCATCGACTGCCAGAAGGGTCAACTGTGGGCCCAGGTGGACACACCTAAGCCCTGGAACCCGGATAGCAGCCGACCATCCTCCATTCTTGAAGTCAGCATAAGTGAGCCGCAAAACCCTTGTTCCAAGGTCATGCCCCTCCCTACGGCTCCCACAGACGATGTCCACCTGCAAAGGCACGAAACCGCTCCTGGAACTCCGCTCTGCACACATTCATCTTTTCTCTGCTCGCTGAAGAACGTCAGCCTGCAGCCATATGCACCACACATAGTTGGTGGTCTTACCATCAACTGCACCCACATCTCAGATGCTCGCCTTGCTCTTTGGTCAGAAAAGTCAGCCATCAGCCAGCAGACGTTTGAACACCTGCGTCAGAAGGACCCCCTTCTGGTCAGTGTGACATGTAGCCATCGGCTCTTGTCAGCTACTTGGCCGCAGAGGCTCCTGAAAGCGCCAGAGGTCTGCTCTCTGACTATCCAGCTTGGAGCAAGACAGCTCACACATACATTCAGCATCATACCACAGCTTGATCCACCTGCACTCATTGGAGCAGATCTGCTGGTTCGACTCGGTGCCCAGCTGGACACTTGCAATCAAGTCCTTTGGGCCCGTGCCACACCATCCTCTGAGCCTTGCTCAGAAGGCCCTGAACACTTGCTGTCCGGACAGACCATTCCACAGGCCTGCCGGGCAGTGGTTGAGGCCAGCACGGTTCTGCCCCCACTGGTCAAAGGAGTGCCTGTTCGTCTGACTCTGATGAAGCATCAGAAGCTGCCAGGCACACAGGCCTTCTTCCAGCCATCACCACACTTCTTGGAGCTCAACTTAGCCGTCTGTGGCACGCCACTCTTGGAGCTGAACAATCGTTCTGCCTACTTGTTGGTCGAAAATCCGACCCGGAGTCCTATCCACATGCCGGCAGGAAAGCCCTTGGGCATGCTGATAGATAGCTCATTCCATGACTTCGAACTTTCAGTCCCCGTGATCGGACAACTTCCGTTGTTCTTGAACGACAGACAGGTTGGTGCAGACACATTCAGTACTTTCCCCTCACAAATGATTACCATCAAGCGGCATGAAGCCCTTCCTGAGGAACCCATTTGCAGTGCAACCTTAGAAACTGACGGCGGTCAGTGTCTAACGGTTTTTGCAATAATACTCAACCCTCTGAGTCACCGGTTGAAAGCCCGGAAGACCAGATACCCTCCTCCTCTGAACCTTATGATGGCTTCGAGGCCGAAGTCAGCCAGCAGCTTGACAAAGCGGATGCGCTGGAGTCAGAGGAGCAGAGAGCAGAGCTTAGAAGCCTGTTCTATGAGTTTCAGTCCGTCTTATCCAGGGACTCCCTGGACTGTGGACTCACAAACCTGCATACGGTTCGCATTCCAACGAACCCGAATGCCCCTCCTACTTTTGTACGTCAGTACAAGATTCCCCTCGCTGCTTATGAGTCGATCCAGGAGATCCTCGATCAGCTGAAGGAGAAAAACATCACCAGAGAGTGTAACTCCACTTACAACTCTCCCATCTGGCCGGTTCTGAAACCGACTGGGAAATGGCGTCTCACCATAGACTATCGTGCACTGAACAAACAAGTACCTCTCTCCAGGTGGCCTATGATCCATTTAGATCAGGAGCTAGCCAGAGTCAGAGATGCTCGTTTCTTCTCTACGGTTGACGTAGCCAACGGCTTCTGGACCATGAAGGTTGAGCCGGCGGACCAGTATAAACTGGCTTTCTCCTTTGGAAATCGCCAATATACTTGGAACCGCTGCCCCTTTGGCTACTCTAACTCACCTGCCGAGTTCAACATCTTCCTCCACAAAGCCATGTCAGATGCTGCTTCCAGAGGGAACCTCATATATGTCGATGACATCTTGATGAGGAGTCGAACCTTCGAGGAGCACCTGGCCGAACTCCGTCACGTGCTGCAACAGCTTGCTGACGCCGGAGCTAAATTGGCAATTCTCAAGGGACAGTGGTGTCGAACCAAAGTGAAGTATGTTGGACTGCTGGTGGGCCCTAATGGAGTCGAGCCCCAAGCAGGACGCATTAGGGCCATTCAGGACATCAAAGCCCCAGCTAATCTGACTGAACTCAGGAGCTTCCTCGGAGTCTGCAACTACTCCAGGCAGTTCATTGAGGAGTATGCTGAAATAGCAAGGCCCCTCACTGAGCTGTTTCGGAACAACACACCTTTCATGTGGGACAGACCCCAGGAACTCTCCTTCCAGTTCCTAAAACAGAAGTTGGCGTCCGCACCCTGTCTGGCTTACCCAGACAAGGATAAAGAGTTCTACATAGAGGCTACTTTCTCCTCTCACTGCCTGAGCGCTGCTTTGAAGCAGAAACACGACCAGGACATGAGAGTTGTGGCATACGCCAGCAAGCCTCTGAACAAGGTGGAACTCCAGTTCTCAGACTGCGAGAGAGCTCTCCTCTCTACAGTCTGGGCCGTCGAACACTTTCGTAGTTACATCGGTGGACAGAAAGTGATCATTGAAACGTGTCATCAGCCTGTCACCTTCCTAAACAGCCAGCGTCTGCGCGAAGGAAGAGTGTCAAACAGCCGCATTGCGACGTGGATGATGGTGCTCCAAGGATACAACATTGAGGTCAAGTATGGTAAAACACCAAGCTAGCGCTAGGACAAGGGCTAGCAGGCTGCCAGTACTGTGACTCTGACTCCGTCAGGGGCCCCCTGGACACACCTGCCGCAGTCTACCCAACCGCATCCAATCATCGCTACTTTGATGAGAATGTTTGCCAAGGGCTTCCGAAAGTTTACACTGATGGATGCGCCTACCTTCACGAAGGCCAGCTCCGTGCTGGGGTTGGAGTCGTTTGGGTGGACTGTGACACCAAGCAACCAAATCACTACCGGTTGGGCCAAAAGTCTAGTCAGTACGCCGAAATTGCTGCAGTGTTGATAACCCTCCAGCAGGCGGCAGCCTTGGACATCACTCAAATCGTCCTTTGCTCAGATTCAAACTACGCTAGACACAGCTTCATTTCTCACTTCCCCATGTGGAAGGAGAACCACATGAAAAACGCCAGGAACAGAGATGTGAAACACTCTGAGTTATTCCTAGCGTGTGATCTGCTCACCACTGAGAAAGGCATAATGGTCTACTGGAAAAAGGTCAAAGGTCACTCCAGGACCCTAGGTCCGGAGAAAGATGGTAATGACGAAGCAGACCGCCTTGCTAAGCTCGGTGCTGACCAGGGAACCTGCTGGGAATTCAAAGACGAGTGGCTTCCACCCAAGGCCGTTCACGAGGTCTGCGCGATTACTCGTCGCCATGCTAAACAGGCAGACGAACCTCGGACCGTTGGGGTACCCGTGTTTCTAGGCAGAAAACCACAGGACGCGGACCTAGTCACCATGCAGGAACAAGATCCTGACCTGAAGCTCATCCGTGATCTTCTCCAAAAGGGCCCGATGCCTGAACAACCGTCACCACCTACTGGCGCAAGCCGAGATTTGGTAACCCTGCATTGTCAACTCGCGCACCTGAAACTACAAAACGATTTGTTAGTTTACATGCGTGACGATCACAGCCCGCCGCGCTGGGTTGTTCCACTCGACCACAGAGGAGTGATGCTTGCCTACGCCCACGACACTCCGGTTGGAGGTCACCGCGGCGCAAACGCTACCCTCGCGTCACTGACAGAAGTAGCATATTGGCCATCGATGTCCAAGGACGTACACAGCTATGTCCAAGGCTGCCTCATCTGTGCCCAGTTTCAACCCTCCCAGCCACTTGCTAGAGCACCACTGCAACGCAGGGGAATAACCTTCCCTTGGTCCCACCTGCAGATCGACTGGGTTGGACCGGTTCCCAAATCGGCAAGAGGAAACAAATATATGCTAACTGTAACTTGCAGTTTCACAAAGTGGGTTGAGTGCCTTCCAGCGCCAAACGATACAGCCGTCACAACCGCTGTACTGCTGATTAACCACGTTTTCAGTCGATGGGGACTTCCACTCTGCATTGACTCTGACCGAGGAACTCATTTCACATCCAGTGTAATGACGTCCCTGTTTGAACTTTTGGGAGTGGAAGTGAGATTCCACCTCCCCTATCACCCACAGTCATCCGGACAGGTCGAACGGATGAACCGCACGGTCGTCTCTATGCTCAAAAAGTACGTCTGCTCCACTGGGAAGGACTGGGACGTCAAGCTCCCTCTGGTCCTGATGGCCATACGGTCCACTCCACAGCGATCCACGGGGGTTACGCCCTTTGAGATGATGACCGGCAGACTGATGACTCTACCACTGCACCTCCTGTATCACCCAGAGGATGTCAGTGTTGCCACTGCCTATACCGCTCATCAGTATGTGGCAGACTTGAAAACACACCTCAGAGCTACGTTCGCGCACGCTCAGAAAAAACTGGAGACCAACGTAGAAGGCACTAAGGCCTACTACGACCAAAAGACAACCAGCCGCGAATACGAGGTGGGTGACAAAGTATTCTACTTTCGGTTCGCCCAACCGGCACGCAAAGCTAAGAAGTTCCTGCCCTGCTGGTCAGGACCATTTGAGATCGTGGCAAAACTCTCTCCAAGTGCATACAGGTTACGCATCACCAAAGCGAGACAGGAGCCTGTCTACCAATGGGTGCATGCAAACCAAATCAAACCCTACGTCAAACCATCCCCGCGGGTACAGAGACCAGACTCCCCGCAGGAGGTAGACGTAGTCTCGACATAGTTCTATGCATGGAAATGGAAAGGGGGGGAAAGTGCACGTTTAACCCACTAACATGTACTAACCGACAAAGAACCAGCCCCCACCCCACCCCACCCCACCCCCCCGTCACTTTCACTAACCAAGAGAAACTCCTTCCTAGACCGCTAACAGGATGTACCTACTAAAACCTTACAGAGTACTCTGGTACCTACACTAGGCTCTGATTAATGAATCTCTACGTGCAATCAAGACTTTGTCTGAAACCATACCTCAGGATATTGTGTACACACGAGTGGTGAGAGATTTGATGTAGGACCTGCTCAGGGAAGTAAGTTCCACGCTGGACAGCTTGGTTGAAAGTCGTATTTCCCCGTACTTGGTACCACTGGGCCTGCTCAAAGTTAGCTTGACAGCTGCTACCCCTCTACTGTGCACCTTTCACAAATCCACCTAGCGTACAGCCTAGGTAGTGCAATTCCCATTCACGTTGATGCAGAAAAATTAGAACTCGGTTTCCTGTTACGTTCCCACAATTGTGACACCTCACATCTATAGGTTTAAGTCGATGCTTAACATTGGTATTTGAAAGGACGGTAGGCATTTCCACCTTGAACTAGACACCTGGCACTCCATCATCTCAACCTCGAACAGCATGACTCAGAGATTGAGATCATGGACGCTTTCCAGGGTTATAACTTTACCTTCGATTTAGAAATTGACCAACAATTACTGATTGAAGGAACCAAACTCGTTAAGTTCACACAAACCCCGCGTGAACTTACTTTGACGCCCAAGACGCTACATTGACACAGATTATACGACTTTAATCTGCACATTGGTCGCCCTGGGGATGGGATGGCTCATCACGGCCGTGATAGCTTATTCTGCCTACAGGCGTGTTAAGAAACTCCAAGATAAGATGCACTTGCTCACCTACAGTGTGCCTCGTAACTGCGTTCGGGGAGACTCCAAGCGCGAATGTACCACACCTGTCTAAAGGGGGTGAGCAACATTTTCTTTGTTATTCTGTAACCCTAACAGTAGTTCTCATTTTAGTCTACCTCACATATTTATCTGAGTGTTGCAGTATGTCACATTCTTTATAAGCTACACACTGAATGCATGACCTAAGAATGTGTTGTATGAGACCTCAAGGTTGCTATGAATTTTCTTGGATGTTATATGTTTTTTTTTGGGTTTTCTGTATTTTTGTTTCGTACTTGGTCACATATTAACTAGTGGTTATGTGCCGGCCCAGCTCAGTCTGTCAATGACTCTGTCTGACGCACCAGCACATTGTAGTACCTCTTAGTTTAATGGTCCTTGTTTTAGCCCAAAGACTGTCCTGATCCACCCTTTGGACCAAAAAGGGGGGAATCTTGGGACCACATAGGTCAATGCGCGTTTGCGAACTATGGACCTCGTACATCACCGCGTGCTCCATAAACTGAACTGTATGGCCGGCGGTGAGATGCCTTTGTGTCCCCTCGTGGAGTTAACCGCCCACCGACCTTCCTCCTTCTACACTACTACCTCTCGCATGGACGACATCATCATTGCGTACCACCTGCGTGAGTGGCTTCTTCTCGTTATGCGCGTTAGGGACTATCCCGTTTCCTATCCTCTTTTCTTTTGTGCCTGACCAGGATCCAAGACAAAGACAAAGACCAAAGGCGCCAGGATCCAAGACAAAGACCAAAGACAAAGGTGTCCAAGGAGACCAACGTCCTAAGGGACAAACCCACCTGTGCTTCTAACAATCAAGTCGACCTACGTTCATGAGGAACAAACCCACCTGTGCTTCCGACGATCGAGCTTTGGGCGCGATCCCCGAAACCAAAAGGGGGAATGTTGAGGGTCTGACCTCATGAGGAAATTACTATGCAGTGATTTTCTCCAAAATGACTGTGCTTAAATTGCTCTGAAAAGCAAATAACCACATCAGCGCCAAGAAACTTCATTTCCCATGATGCTTTGCACACGGAAGCATTGGGATGATGTCACCGCCTAATACCAGAAACACGTTCTGCGCATGTGCGGGAGGCCGTGGAGCTTTTCCCGCGAACTAAGACCATAAATCTTCAGCAGAGACAAAGAAACCTCGTTCTTTTGCCCAGGATACCTGACGGTAAGGACACGCTTGTCGAACGCTCCGACAACTTGAGCACGCGGAAGCTCTAAGTGCCCAAGTTGAGCCACGAAACCGCTACAAAGCCACTCGAACTCCATCAGGACCTGACTTGGAACAAGCAGAGCTCCATCCAGCTCTCAGAGACGCTGTAAGTTGTCAAACTCAGCACAAAAGAAACTTCGTTCTCTTTGTGTCCAGCCCGTGGAGAAACACTCGTGGAGGTAAACAACGGAGAAAGCATCAAACCGACGGACGACGCCAAACTGCGGAGAAAACACGGAGAACCGTCAAATCAAACAGCTGGGGACGCCTTGCTCTTCTGGTGATCAGAAAACTCATTTTTCTCTCTCCTTTTCTCCTCCCGTTTCCTCTATAGTCCAGAATAAGCAATAAAACCGCGCTATTGCTTAAAAAGTAGCTTCGTGTCTTCCTCTTTCGCTCCCAAAACACGTCCGCCGGGTCATTTTGAATAAATAAACTGCTTATTGATCATTGTTTGGTATCTTTAAATGTTTTCGGCCATGGCCAGGCTGATAAACTAAAAGATATTAACTTGTGATTAATCTTTTGTGTTGTTTCATGATCCTTTGAAATGTTTTGAGTGATTTAAGTTTAAGTTACTGATGATTCTAAGTGCCTTGGAAGTTAAAGTGCAAGTTGCCACTCACACTTTAGCCAGACAAAGGGGTCAGCCATCTTGCATACAGACTCCATTTTAGAAACACACACACACATACATACACACAAAACACCTTGAACATTATTTTGAATATACATCCTTTTATTATATCACATGGTTATTATTCATTTATGCCACTGTTTATTCATTTGACAAATTGTTAATTAAACGTTATAAAATTCAGAGTTTCGTCTCCAGTAGCTTTGTTGTGTCGAAGAGAAGTCTCTGCTCCAAGGATTCTACGAACTTCAAGAAAGACTGATAAGAGTTTTGGATTCAATTTTTCCCCGGTTAAAGGGGAATGGTGCCCCGTATATCTAAGAATATCTTAATTAATTAATAAATCAGTAAATATTCCCATATTTACAGAATTTATTGAAGAATCCAAAAGTAAGTTAAAGCTTACGAATTGTTCGCTCCTAATAACCCCAACACCTGCATCTCTCGCTGGAATGAGATCCGAGCCCGAAGCTCGCACAGCTTGTTCTCCAGGGACTGCACATTAGCCAGTAGTAAACTGGGTAATGGTGGTCTGTTAGTGCGCCGTCTCAGTCGAACCAGAACGCCAGATCTTCTCCCTCTGCGTCGGCGCTTGCGGCCTCCACAGGCCCAGAACAAAGGCGTCTCAGGTGAGATGAATGGGGGATCTGCAAATGGCGGGTCCGTGAACTCCGGGAAGCAATGAGAAACTCTGTCTTTTATGTCCAGTAAGGTTTGTCGGTCGTACACAAGGATACAGGTGCTACTCGTGAAAAAATAAAGAAAAAGAAAAAGTAGTAAACACAAAAAACAGCTGTTGCTTGGTGGAGCTCGCAACGAGGCAGCCATACTCAGCGCCATCTTGTTTGTGCGAGAAGTGGATGGCAGTCATACAGAACACAGGCAAAGCCAACCTGAACAACCTGTTCAAGATTGTCTCATTTGTTCTCAGTGTGCCAGGCTCAAATGCTTTTGTTGAGAGGATCTTCTCTGTAATGGCTAATAAATGGTCGGACTCCAGAAACAGATGCAGCTCTCAGCTGACCTGTCATGCAAGGACTTTTCTCTGGCTGTGCAAAATGACAAAAAAATGCTTGAGTCAGTCAGGAGCAACAAAAAATATCCATGGAAATAATACACTTTGTGTCATGAAATCTGTTGCCTGATATAATTTGGAATGTATGTGTTATATATGTTTGCTATAAATGTTCAAGCTGTGATTGTATTCAGGTTTATTCATACATATGAAGTTCAATTTCTGTAAGGATACAAAACAATACTACTGCCTAATGTTGAAATGTATACATAATTTTGAACCTTTTACAGTTTTACTTTTACTGTTTCCCCAGTATGATATTCATGCGTGTTTCCATGCAAGCTGCATATTTACATAAAACTCTTGAGATTATCCTTCTAAGGTTGTGTTCTGTTTTTGTATTGAATTTTTTCCAAATACCAAAAAAATGTCCCTTATTTTGCTGAGAGAAAGTTGGCAACCCTACCAACATCCCACTAAAATAGCCCTGACTGCCGGAGCAGACAGGAGGGGAAGAGAATTGTGAACAAACAATCAAGAAGTTTCTCCAGACCCATATAAAGATACCTAAAATAAAATAAAATAAAACATCACCTTTCACCGGGTGCATCATCTTGGAGCTAGAAGAATGGACAGCAGAAGACCTCATCCCATCGTGGCTACATTTGAACATTTTAGGCAGAAGGATCTTGTTAAAAGCCATGGAAGAGAGCTCAAAAGAAACAACTTCAGTGTGAATGACCAGTTTCCTAAGGAATTCCCCGATCGGCGCCGAGTCCTCTTCCTGCTGCGCAAAAACTGAATCTAGCATGGGAAGCGCTTCTCGGTAGACAAGCTATACGTGGACAACAACCTTTACAAGTAGCAAGGAGTGACAGCTTGGCTGTGATTAGCCCAACATCAGATCACACATTTATTATGCTTATCAGGATTTACTGGGTTTGAACATGTCAGGGTTAAATAGCTGCTAGATCCATGTTCTTCACCACCTCACACCTGAGTTTCCTAGTTTGTTCTCTGCATGCTATCACTCTAGGCAAAGAGATGTACTGTAGCTATTTTAATACACAAAAACATCAGTTTCACAGTACTGGACACAGTTTCATATCCAAAGGGTAGATTTATAATGCAAAAATATCTATAGAAAATCAAAGCTTATGTATCATCAGCATATACTGTCCAAATATATTAATGACCCCTCATTCTTTCATAATTTTTTTCTCTGTGCTCTCTGAACACTTGGACTGTCCACTTATACTTGGAGGGTGATTTTTATTTTTGGATGGATTCTCTAGACAGGCTCAGTACAGCTTGGACTCAGCGAAATTGGCAATCCACTAATATAGTTAAACAGTACATGAGTGATTATGATGCATGGCGATCTCTTCATCCCAATCGTAGAGAATATACTTTTTTCTCACGCGTCCGTCACTCTCACTCACGTTTGGATTATTTTCTGTTCTAGAAATGACCAGTATAGAAACCTTTTGTTAGATCATATTACACTTGAGACAGCTTCTGCTTCCACTTCTCGCCACTTCTCTGACGCAGACATACGCATAACGGCGCTGGAAGCTAACTATCACAAACTGCAGAAAGAGAACGGCCTGCTTAAAGCAAAGTTAAATGATCTGGAGGGTCACTTGCAAAGGCTTAACATCCGTCTGGTGGGCATCAAGGAAGGAGAAGAGAGGTAATCCCACAGAGTTTGTGACACGACTGCTACCGCAGCTACTCGGTGCAAACAACTTTGCCAAGCCCATCAAAGTAGACTGGGCCCACCGCAGCCTCAGGCCCAAACCTTCCAGCAATGAGCGATCGAGGATGATTATCGCTAAGCTACATAATGACCGGGACCTGGCTAATGTCTTTAAACTCAGCAGACAGCAGGCACCACTTCATCACAATGGCGGCAGAGTCTTCATATTTCCGGACTATACCGCGGAGGTCACAACACAGCGACAAGCCTTCAACAACGTTAAGAAGGGGCTGACCGACGCCGGACTAAAGTGTACCCTGAGGTTCCCAGCCAAGCTCCAGGTGGTCTACAACAATGTTGCTGAAGTATTTAATACACAAGCTGATGCTGAGTCTTTCGCTTATACACTGGGTTGAGGACTAAATTGTTACAATAAGTGCAATGGTATTGCTAAACCTAGTGATCTCAGATTAATACTTTCATTTTTTCTTTACTTTAGCTTATCAGCGCACAGTAAATTGTTGTCAACATTAATATATGTAGCTTTTTACTACATTTTTGTATTCCGTTCATAGATAGAGGTCCGCACGGTTCTGATTGGTAAGTAGACAATTCAAGTCGGTCTCTATTACCCAGCAGCCTCCCATCCTTTAGAGGAGCTGGCTGCTTTGTTCCTGTTTTTCTTGCGGCATTTAACTGTTCTTTTCTACATATCTTTTATTACATGTTTTTGTTTTATTCATTTTGTTCATGGTTCACTTGCCAGTGAAACGTTTGGTACTACAGTCTTGATCCATTTCATATGGATATGCAAGCAGGCGCGCCCAGATCTGATCTGAATCACCCCACATTTACATCATGGAACTACAGAGGTCTAGGAAGTGCACTTAAAAAAGGTAAGGTGTTTAGCAGTTGAAGTCTTTGTCATCCGACATAATTTTCTTACAGGAGACGCACATTCACCCCACACAGCAGAGATTGCTGAGGGCATCATGGGCATCATAAGTATATCAGTCAGCTTTCTCCTCTAAGGCGAGAGGTGTCGCCATCCTAGTTCGCAGATCGATGGTGAGTGATCCAGGTGGGAGATTTCTACTCATAACAGGTACCATAATTTCTATGCCTTTGGCCCTTTTGAATATACACGCTCCTAACTTCGACACACCAGATTTTTTTCTGTAAAGTCTTTGGTCTCGCCTCAGAACAGAAAAATCATAACATTATCATTAGGGGAGATTTCAACTGTTTTCTGGACCTTCAATTGGACAGGTCCTCTGCCTCATCTGCGCCGTCATTGAAATCTGTGCCAGTAATAAACAGCCTTATAAAATCGTTAAATTTAGTTGATATTTGGAGACATCAACATCCACTAGACAAACAGTCCTCTTTATTTCTCTCAAGTACACGGAAGTTTTACAAGAATTGACTATTTTTTAATAGATTCTAACTTGGTCTCTAGCGTTTCCAGCACAGTCTACAGGGGTGCGCGAGCTGCCGCTAGGGGGTGCACATGGTAAAAAGTGTAATGGCTGCGGAGCTCAGAGAAGTCTGTCATATGTCACCATTAGTGTAGCCAGAAACTCATTTGTGGGTGGGCCTAAGAAAAAGTAAGTGGGCCCAATAAATGTAATTGAAAACAAGTACATTTTGCTTGTGTGTGTGTGTGTGTCCTCCGCATGTGCCCTAGCTTCATAATAGTAATGCGCTCCGAGCTTCAGCACTCTGGTCTGTGCACGCTGTTAATAGCAAGATATGTTCAGTATTTGATCATTTTTAACGGTGTTGGAGAAATCTGAAGGTGGTGAGTCATTCTGGCAGATTGTAATTAACACCTGTCTCATGCAGGTGTTCTACATTGTAAACCTCACATACAGAACATTGTGGATGTAACTAAATAAATCAAGAAATGATTCCCATCTGAGCGTTTTAGCATTATTATATTATTATATTAGCACGCTGACTATGGGACAGCATTCTAAACGTGTCTGGCTATTAACAGCACGCCGAAGATCTGAAGTTCAGAGTGCGTCTGTCAAAGGTCAGACGCGTTCCAGCGGAACCACGGCTCACAGGTGCACATGTGAGCACATCTGGGCTGGGCAGAAGTAATTTTACAACATTGGTTTAAAGGGGCATTATGGAAGTTTGACAGCCAAAACATGTATAGAAATAATAAATGTCTTCTTCATACATTCTCCTGTAATGCCCTGGTCCTGTAGAATGAGCCCTGGCATTTTTACTGTGATTGCCTGTTTTTCTGTAAAATCACAGAAAAAGAGAGCTGCTCGGGTCGAGCAGGCTGCTTCATGCGCGTTCACGCTCTGGCATAGCCCTCCGAACCATTCTTTGAACGTTGTTTCAGCTGTCATCAAGGATAAACGTAAATGTTCCAGACACATAGGATGTCACTGGTGCTTTAGCTCACCTAGTAAGACGTTGGACTCTCGTGTTGAAGACCTAGGTTTGATTCTGGATGTGAATATAGTTTATGTGGAGTTTCTTTTTTACATTAATGGTATATTTTTTTATAGTAAGATGCCCACATTTTTATTTGACTCGCCGAACGTCATTGAAATCACAGATAAAAACGATGTGGGTTCAACTTTCATTTTGGAACAATTTTTCAAGCAAGGGAAGGGAATGATCTGAGCATGCAGGAGGACTGTCCCATCATAAACCTTTGTCGGCTGTGCTGAAGAGAAAGGTACAGAACCAAATTATTTAACTAGCTGCGCGTTCTCCTGTCCTCTGTCCTCCGGGCCACACACACACACACACACACACACACACACACACATACTGATTCAACAAGCGCACGCTGCGCAAACTCCGGCGCTGCGCTGTGCCGTCAGACTGAAGGCAGAAATGAGTGCTGTCTCCTTCATGATAATGTCTTTTAAGAGGTTTTATAACAACATTTTTCAGTCAAGGTCAAATTAAGATATTAGCTTCTATTTTGGGATGACGTATTAAAGTCGGGTCCGCTCCAGCCAGTGACTCCTCATGGCTATAGCTTTTCCATCTTTTCCCCTATAGACATTTGATTACACACAAGTAGGTGGCCAGTTCAGGTTTACGCAGAGCTGAAGGAAGGAAAGCGCTCTGGCCACAGGTTAAACGTTCCTACTATAAGAAAACTGTTTAATTGAATAGTTTTTGTGCTACCTGGGCACTCTAAGTATTGATTTAAAATTAAATCAAAGGAAATTGTAATGGTATTGAACGTTTATTAATTACGATTTCAAAAATACATACATAAACATAAACATGAAAGTGATGGGAAAAGAGGTCGGTCATATTTTTTTAACCCTGTCTGTCGAGTGACTGTTTAGCTTGACGTCTGATATATATATATATATATATATATATATATATATATATATATATATATATATATATATGGCTATTGGGCTATATATATATATATATATATATATATATATATATATATATATATATACAGTGGGGCAAAAAAGTATTTAGTCAGCCACCGATTGTTCAAGTTCTCCCACTTAAAATGACAACAGAGGTCAGTAATTTACATCATAGGTACACTTCAACTGTGAGGGACAGAATGTGAAAAAAAAATCCATGAATTCACATGGCAGGATTTTTAAAGAATTTATTTATTATATATATATTCATGACGAATAGGAAAGCTCCAGGTCCAGATGGGTTTCCAGCAGAGTTCTACAAAGAATTCTGGATCATTCTGGCTCCAATATTTTTCAGAATGGTGAGGGAAATCGAAGAGAGCGGCAGATTACAGCCAAGCATGAACTCAGCCAATATTAGTCTCTTGTTAAAACCAGGCAAAGACCCTGCATTTCCTACCAGCTATCGCCCAATTTCCCTTATTAATGTTGATCTCAAAATAATTTGTAAAGCCCTGGCAAAAAGATTAGAGAAGGTAACCCCCTTCATAATACACCCTGACCAAACTGGTATTATTAAGAGTAGACAGTCATCCACAAACTCGCGTAGATTACTTAATTTGATAGATTTCTCTTACAGTAGAAACATAGAAACTAGTGTATTATCTCTAGATGCAGAAAAGTCTTTTGATAGAGTTAACTGGAAGTTCTTATTTGCAACTGTACATAAATTTGGTTTTGGGAACTTCTTCATAAACTGGCTACAAACATTATACAGTTCACCAACTGCACGTGTCAGGACGAACGACCAAATATCAGCTAGCTTCTGTCTTCAGAGGGGGACCAGGCAGGGATGCCCACTCTCCCCCTCACTGTTTGCTATTTTTATCGAACCACTAGCGGCAGCAATTAGGCAAACAACAGGTATTAAAGGGATAAAGTGTAACAGAACACAAGATCAAATGTTGTGTTACTTTTAATCCAGAATTCTCCATCCTTTCTCTCTCAAGCAATAGAACTGATAAACTCTTTTTCAACTGTTTCAGATTACGCAATAAACTGGTTAAAATCCACAGTTCTACCAATTTATTTCTCTTTTGTCAATTTGCTTAATACACAATAGACAGGGATTATCACGTCTCTCCCAAGCTGACAGATCTAACCAAACTAAACTACATCCCACTTATAAAGTGGAAAATATCCAACATCTGACTGGTTTAGCTCTCTGGACTCCTCAATCACTAAATTCCTTTGGCAGGATAAACATCCACAAATTAGTTTGAAAACGCTACAGAAGACCAAAGATAGAAGAGGGCTTGATCTACCCAACTTTTATCTGTTGTTATATATTGCAGCCAAAAGGCTGCAATATATAACAAAGGTTTTTAATAGCGCCTTATGGTGCGGAAAATACGGTATATGCTTCCAATTGGTAAAATCATTAGACAGCATGGGATAAACTACCACTGTTATGCTGATGATACTCATTTATATCTATCCATTAACCCTGATGAACCTAATCGGTTAGGTAGATTACAGGCTTGTCTTGAAGACATAAAAAATTGGATGACTCAAAACTTTTTGCTTTTAACCCTCCCACTGTCCTAATGGGTGTGACCCCGCGATGAAAGTTGACCATTGAACAGGGTTGATGGTTTATCCCTTGGGTCCTTGTGGCAGGGGTGAGGTGATGCTTACCCTTCACCCCTGCCACATGGACCCAAGGGATAAACCATCAACCCTGCTCAATGGTCAACTTTCCTTGCGGGGTCACCCATAAAGACAGTGGGAGGGTTAAATAAAGACAAGAGTGAAATTCTCATCTTTGGACCTGAAATTCAGAAAAGGAAGTTGCTTTGTCAATCACCTGACCTGAAAGGCATTAAATTAGTCTCTGATGTAGCGTTGTGGTTTATGCTCTTTTATGAAAGAGGAACCATTCTACATTTTAATTTGTGATATTAATTTTATTAAATTAATAACCAAATTGTATAGTTTTAAGAAGACTCAAAGGTTGTTTTCATTGATAAACTGTCGATAATATCCGTGGGTCTGTGTTTCAGTTCAATGAAGAAACAAGTTTGACAATTAAAAGTTTTAATTCTTCAAATTAAACTAATGATTTTGAAACTGACAAACAGGAAATAACAATCAACACTGGCAACTTTGTGGGACAATCTTTAACAGTTGATATGCTGTTCTTGATCAAATAGACCTTCTGTTGGAGGTGCTGAAGGTTGAGAGTGATATGATGTGATTATGGATGCGTGTGTGCAAAGTGTAGTGAGAATTGAACATGAGGTGAGATGAATGCGTGTGTGCATCTGATTTTGCTTCAGGAAGAAACAGGTGTCTGAGTGAAAAGTGATGGTTTGAATAAACTTAGGTTTTGTTGGAAAAGATGCATCAACGCTATCTGTCATGTTCTGCCTCACCGAAAATCGGACTCCCTGTTGGACCCGGGATGTCACCTTAGGATGATGTTTCATCCAGGGCACCTTGACTGGCAAAGAAGACAAAGATGCGCCACGAACCGGTCCAGAGTTGCCCTCGGTACACGTTGATGGTAAAGCATTTTGTCGATGCGTTTTGTTAAGTTTAGTTCACTCAGAAATCAAAAGACTCGGTATGAGTCTGCGTTAGAAGTTGCGATTCAGCTATTCTGTCTGGCTGACATGAACAGCGTGAGAGGGGGGGGGGGGGGGGGGGGAGGAGCCGGTGGGCTCCGTTCCCCCGTTAGCGGTTGTTCACACGTCCTCTCTCTTTCGTTGTCAAGCACGAACTGCATCATAAGACTGAAACTTACCAAAAACCTTTCTCTTCTCAAAGCAAAACGTGTACGTCAGCAAATGTGTTTTGGAGTTTACTGTGAGAATCTGTGTGTGGGTGTGTTTGAGTGTGTGTGTGTGCTTGAGTGTGTGTGAAGGTCGATAACAAACATCCTCAAACATTATTTAATTAAGTATGGATTCATTAATCCATTATAATTACCCAAAGCATAAGAATCATTCATTTGATTAAAACACATTTATAATGAGCAAAATGATAATGATTATTCTTTAACATTAAAATAGAGAAAAGAAAGTTTTAAGACTTGTTATGACTACATTTCCTGGGAACACATTTTCTGGCAGACTGCAGGTGGCAGATGTTATGGTTTCCTCCCAGACTCGCTGGCGTTCAGGTCTTAATCTGTGGGTGAAAGTTCTCAGCGACCCAGCCGAGTCCAACACCACCTTTGTGACAGAAAACCCATATTTCCTCACGTTACACTGAGAACAAAGTAAGGAACCTTGGTGTCATCTTCGACCAGGACATGTCATTCAAATCCCACGTTAAACAGATTTGTGGGATTTATTTTTTCCACCTTCGGAATATTGCTAAGATTAGAAGCATCCTTTCCAGGAGTGATGCTGAAAAACTAGTTCATGCATTTATTACATCAAGACTCGATTGCTGTAATTCATTACTCTCAGGAAGTCCACAGAATGTAGTTAAAAGTCTTCAGCTTGTCCAAAATGCTGCAGCTAGAGTTCTGATGAGAATTAAAAAGAGAGATCATATCTCTCCCGTCTTAGCTTCCCTACAATGGCTGCCTGTGTAGAGTTGGCAAATTGAATGCTTTATGAGCACAAGATATATATTACCTCTACTTATGACCAATAACCTGTGATACTCTATTTAAATATAGAATATCAACCCTGCTTGGTCTTCACGGTGTTTAATCAGAAGATCTAGGATTCTTGCTTTATCAGGGGATTGTACAAAACTTCGTTTTGAAAAGAGTCAGGTTTATAAAAGTAAGAATTTATTTTACCAACAATTAAAACATGACAACTTAACTAAGCATTTGCTGTGATGGATGGAACTAAATGTGATGTGTGAACCTATGTGTCAATGCAATGTTAGTCAGAACTTCCTTATCTAGGAGAGCTGAGTTCTGGATGTAAAACAATTTGGTTTGCGTTAAGCTATGAAGGTGGTTATTATCAAAACACATCAGGTGCAATCTGTCATGTCTACGTACTCACTCGAAGACCCTCGTGATAGATCCGGAATGTCAAAGTCGTTGGACTTCCAGGCACCGAGGTCCGTAGAAGAACTGCGGCACTACTAAACCGGTCTTAGAGTTGTCTCCAGGTCACAGCAGACGGATGGAACCACGCGTCTGGCGGACTCTTAAAGATTCTAAACAATCTCAGCTTGTTCTGCTGGAACTGTTTCTGTGTCAGCTTTGCAGGTGCAAAAAGGTTTTGACGACATGTCAAAATCTTTGATGGTTAAAGAGGTGTTGCTTCAGATTGCCGGTCTGAAACTTTCTCTAGAACTGAGAGATCACCCAAGAGTGATCCAGTTTTGATGTTCTCATGTTATGATTTGTGTAGCCAACCAAAGGTTGACAAGTTTGAGGAAAATTATCAAGAATCTCTGAAACACGCCTTCCCTGATACCGGATGCTCTGACTGGGGTAAAAGACTATTTATGTGTCATAAGTTTAACTTAACCTTACTTTGTTTTTGTGTGAGTGCAAATGGTGATGACCTTGCCATATAAACATGCCGAAACATATTTCATTCACTGTAATCATAACATAACATTAATTTCCAGCTTCAATCATTGAGCACAGATTAATGAAGCATTTCATTATATTATAATTATTATAAGTAGCAATAAACAAACATTTATTTAATGATTATCTAGCATGTAAGTTGTAGAAGAAGTGCATATTGATTTGAAGAATCCTGTAAGACGATAAGGAAAGCTTGAACCTTGGGGACAGCATTATTGTTGACATTTTGTTATCTGTGTCCACAGCTGCAGGCTCTGAGCTCCAGCTGGTATGAAGGCAGGCCAAATTAAAGAGGACACATGCAGTCTCGCGTCTCCTTTTTGACAAGATGCTGAATGGTCAAACAGTACCTAAAAACTGATTATTGCTGGACATTACACCTGTTAAATTCAGAATAGGTTTTAAGATCCTTCTTCTCACATATAAAGCTCTTAATAATCAAGCTCCATCATACATCAGTGATCTGATTGTTCCATACGTTCCTAACCAAGCACTTCGCTCTCAGACTGCAGGTTTACTGGTGGTTCCCAGAATATCTAAAAATAGGATGGGAGGCAGATCCTTTTGCTACCAGGCTCCTCTCTTGTGGAACCCTCTCCCAGCTTTAGTCTGTGAGGCAGACACCTTGTCTACTTTTAAGAATAGGCTTAAAACATTTTTATTTGATAGGGCCTATGGTTAAAATCTGATGTTAGCCTAGATCTGGACAAGTGGGGGAGTAGAGGGAGGTGGAGTGTACAGTCGGTAAAGACGACTCTTCCTTGCCCTGACTCCAACATGCCTCCATCTAAAATGTTAGGTTATCCAGAGTTATCTCTGTAGTTATGCTGCTATAGGCTTAGACTGCTGGAGGACACACTGACCACTTTCCACACGCTACTGCTTTCTTCTACAATCTGCTCTTTAACTGTATTATTTTCTGCTATTTCAGCTGTTAAGTTTATTTTCTCTCCAAGTGTTTTTCTCCCCAGAAGAAGCTACAACGATGTTCTGCTGAGCTGTGGTGGCCTCATGGAGGGGGCCATCGTCTTGAACACTGCTGCTAACCATTTAACTCTAAACATTAAAATAACTGATAATAATATTTTGCTTTCCTTGACCTTGAATGTGCTACTACTAGTTTGCCCGTTTAATTATAGATTCACTAGAATAAATACAATAAAGTTTATCTCTCACCAAATAGAATATTTACTAAGAAATCACAATGTAACCATAGACACATTGCTTGGTGTGTGTGTGTGTGTGTGTGTGTGTGTGTGTGTGTGTGTGTGTGTGTGTGTGTGTGTGTGTGTGTGTGTGTGTGTGTGTGTGTGTGTGTTTGAATAAGGATTCGTGTGCAGCAGAGAAAGAAGATAAATCTTGAAAGATAAACAAAAATTTGGATAGAAAATAACAAGCCATAAAAGTTTAAGTCTGAATTCACTAATCGGGCTTAGCAGGAAAGGTCAGCCAGATGAAAATGATTCACAGACCTGCTTTCCGTCGCCGGGAGGGTGGCCAGTGGCTCCAACCGCTTTGGGTTCCTGGCTCGTGGCCTTTTTGGATTAAATGTTACTGGCTCCCTGTTCGGTCAACGTTGGTCTTTAAAGTAGAGGATGTGGTAATCCTTGATAGTGGCTTGACTTTTCGGTTCCTTCACCTCTGTGGCCTCGAAACGTGGAATTCAGATCGCGGGCCCAAATTATTCCAAAACGGAGCCGAATCATCATACTGTGTTCCAAATTGCTTTTACTTTTAATGACTCAAGAACACACAGACTTCCGGTTTCACGTAGGAAGTCAAAACAGAACAATTGGAGTTGCTTCTAAGTTTTACCGTAACTCTTGAAAGCTAATTACTTTAATGCAGTGGGATTTTGCTAGGCCAGATGGAAAACAGCACGCAATGAGCTTAAGGCATCCGTTGTTCTTAAACAGCTGCCACGAGGTTCGGATGGGTGCTTATATAACCTTTTGGGCATGCCCACCTGTATCTTACTCAAAAACCACTGGAGGACACTGTGGCTCTTCCAAAAAAACTCTACCTTTTCCAAGAGGGAAAGTACATGATCACAATTTAACACAGTTATTCATATAAAGCCTCAAAAAGTATTACTTTAGCATCAAAGTATTACTTTAAATGGGAAAAAATAAAATTCATGTCTTAAAAACTGAACAGTTTTACCATTAGCATGAATTTTAACTGGAGAAACCAAATGACAGAGGTTTAACATAAAAGGAAACACAAAACAAACAGTTTAGGTCTGTGGCTGATAAGATTTTAACTTAGAGCACCTTGATTTCTATTTTAAGGGTGAACAACTTAAACACCTTCTTTGATTATAGATAAACAGAAAAATACCAGGGTTTTGATAAAAGCGAGATCCTGGAATCTTCCAGAATGACCCTTGAGAAGTTTTACGAGCACCCGGCCTGGGGGGGAGAGTCAGTTATTGGCAGGTTGAGGTAAGACAGACCAAGTCCTGATAATGTCCAGCTTAACAAGTCACTTGGTAAAATTCACGTTCCTGGGAGAAAAATGTAGGAGTTAACCAGAATGCTCAACTGTGGGCTGTTGGGTATTTTTATTTAATCAATCCAGGATTACCTAAGAAAGTCCAACACACACAAGGGGGTTAGAGATATTAGGTTTTAGATTACCATTTACCAATATGATCAATCACCAATAATCAACAAACAGACTTTGCAAAACCCGAGAGAAAGAAGACACACACCATTGGCTGTCCGTTCCGTCTCTCGACGAGCAGAAGCTCGCAAAAAGGTTTTATTCAAAAGTAACATAACACACACACATTAAAGATAAACACACCCACCCCCTTCACAGAAAGCAAACTTTCCCAGGTTCTTGGTATAACAGAGAAACGCTCCGTCTGGACTTCACTAGGGAGGTTTTGTGATAACAGAACTGCAGACTTACAAGGTCGAACTTCCCTGCCGGAGGCACAGAATAATAACAAAATATGAACAAGGAATGAATCTTCGTTTGAATTAAAAAACACCAGATGGTACCCAGACAAAATCATTTCCATACATCCATTCATCCAATACTGTTTTTATCCAACACGGGCCAGTTTCAAATTCCCATTTTTATTTCCTTCTGCTGAATGTGAAAGAACCCTTTGTGTGACAATGTTATTGTTCTTTTCCGTGTAAATCCATACAAAGTTAACCTGAGGATGTAAAATGTGGATTTCCGCTACAGAGGAGATGGACGTTCTTTGCCCCAATAGGAAGGGGGGTCGTGTAGCTTCTATCTTCAGAGACACATTGATCTGTAAACAGTTAGTGTGTGGTTATTATAACTCTTTTGAATATCTTTGCTTCGAAGTTACAGTACACCGAAGTTACTTGCACTTGTCATCTACAGACCACCAGGAGCCTCTCATACTTTCCTAGGTGACTTTGCAGAGCTCCTTTATGTTATAACTATAGATTATGCACATCTTATAATTAGCGGTGATTTTGATATTTATAGTGACAATGCTACAAAGAGATCTTCAGTACAATTCCTTGATTTGCTTGAGTTATTGACCTTAAAGTTCCAGTGTGTGATATTTTTACCAGTTTACTATCAAATCCTGTTTCCAGTTCACAAACTTGTCCTTTTTCACTAATATTTCTCACCAACATTAATTCTAAATATTCCTCTCAACTTGAAATTACCGTAAATCCTCTAATACAGGCCCGGGCCTGTATTTGACTCAAGCTCATCAAGCTCCAGGCCTTTATTGGAAGGAGAACCAGAATTAGAGGCAGGCCTCTATTTCTTTTTGAGCAAAATGAACTAATGGTTCGCTGGAGTTTTTGACAATTAAAATTGTGCCCACATTTTCAAAGTTAAACACATTTCTTTTAACAACGGTAGTTTCTGCTTCAGCCCTCTCCCCCCTCCCCCTGCTTCAGCCCTCTCCCCCCTCCCAGCGGCTGCAAACTCACTGATGCGCCTGCAGCCTCTCGGAGTTCCTGCTGCTCTAAACATTAAAATAATTATTTCATTTTCTGTTCCTCACTTCTGATTACCTTCAATGGTGTCTGTTTGTTGCAACCAGCAGGTACAAAAACTAACTTGTTTTTATTTGACTATTTTTCTGTCCTGCCTATTTATTATCTTCCTGCATCTCCTCTCAATCCTAAAGAAAAACTGCTACCTGGGTTCTTATATATTCACCTTATGAGTTACCTTTGAACTGCAGATCTAAAAGATCTACCGACCGCAAAAACAGCGGAGCGCTCCCTGCTTGGCGGCCGCATCAGTGATCGGTGCGTCGGAGGACAAGGTGAAGCGACCCGCTCCACAGCAGCGAAACGCATCAGGCGCAAATAAAAGACAGAAAACATTAAAGGAAATGAACCGACATGAATGATCGCGTGTCAGTACCGACGCTCTGGCACAGCGCGTCCCCCCCGAGCGCAGGAGCCTGTCACCTGCTGACAGCAGGCTGCTGTCTTTTCTGAGGGCTGCATCTTGCCGGTCATTATCACGTGACAGCGACTAGTCGACGACAGGCATAAAAAGTCACTATAGTGAAGTCGACTAGTTCATACAACCCCTGCTACTGCTCCCCAGAGTGTTCTGCAGCATAATCAGCACGTTCTCTTTGAACTTGATATCAAATTTTCTCCTCCTCTTCGTCTCCGCACGGTTAAAGTTACCCTCGCGGTCTAACACTGGCAAATCAAAAGTGAGACGATGTCACAACCGCCCCCCGTACTTGCTTGTTAGCACATTCCACCCGACCACAATAAAAAAACGGCCATTATTCACCTCCGCCGACTCCGACACCGGCCAAAATTGGAGACCCGGCCTTTAATTGAATACCGGCCTGTATTAGAGGATTTACGGTATGCATTTTTATATACATAAACTGTGGTCGACGCTCCATTGTCATCCACCATCTTAAAATACAGTAGCTGTTTTGGGGTCATACGAGCTCCACTTTACTCATTTGAACAATGACTGTAACCTGAAAGAACCAGCAGAGGGCAGCAGTACGCCCTGCAAGCATGGAGTCTGCTAATTCAACTAACAAATAGAAAAGAATAGCTACACCGTTGCTGTACTTGTTAGTTTGAATAAAAAACAATTAAATCAAAAGACATAAAATTTGTCATAATAATTTGTCACATAAAAAATCTAATTTTTCTGCTGCTTTACTGCTGCAACAGCGTTTTATTAATAAGAAATAATTATACCTTTTGTTTTACTACAGCATCGGTAAGCGTCCTGTGCACAGATTATTAAGGATGCTTGTTTCAGCTGTGAGGATAGTTTGTCATGGAAACTTTCAGAGAATCCACAAATAGTGGCTTTCAAATGGTTTTATCACTGACAGATTATTGTGAGTTTAGAAAAGAAGCAGATGAGACGGCATGTGTGACAATTTTGGTTTTTGTCAGACAATATTAGAACATGTCAGTAATGTCTGAGGTGTTTTTATAAAAACTGTATGATTACCACTCCTGGATGGGGGGTGGGAGGGGGGGGGGGTGTTCCGTTTTGCCTTGGCCCCCACAATGCCTTGAAACGGCCCTGGGTGTGTGACTGAGTGTTGAAGGTGATCTGAATTGTATCAGATGTATAAATATTACATGTGTATAACTTATTGTTTTATACAGGTAAAAACGTGTTGTGGAGATAAATCTACCTACATTTTACCTTCAAGCTTTGTTTTCTTGTTTTTATTTAACTATTTCCTGTCCTGTCTGTCTCTCATCTTCCTGCATCTGCTCTAAACTCTCCAGAAAAACTGCTGCCTGGATTCTTACTTTTTCACCTCATCAGTTACTGTTGAGCAGACCAAAGGGATCTGACTGCAAAGCGGAGAGCGCGTTTCGATGCTGCGTCAGTGAGGCGAAATCACCGCAGCACAGGTGATGAGTTCTGCAGTAGCAGAGCGCTTCAAGCACAAATAAGACAGAAAGTAGAGAACATGTGCGGACATGAACGATCGTGTGTTGTAGTTTTTTGGTTGCGCCACTTTGAGAATGGACCGTGCGCTGGACGCAGCAGCCTGGAGCGCTGCGCAACAACGCGCTGTGCCGCTCTCTGTGCTTTCTGCTCAAAAGAGTCCATAAATGATGTAATATAGGTAGAAAACATTTTATCCGGCTCCCCTCGATGTGTAGGATATACAGCTCCCCCATAATTCGATCCCTGCTCCTGGATGAAAAGCCGGACATTTTCATCAATACAAGAACCTCCAGTCCGGACGCCCCGGACAGAGAGTGAAAAGTGGACATGTCCGGGGAAAGCAGGATGTACGGTCACCCTAGTTTAATATAAAGCGGGAGATTACAGATAGGCCTACAGTATTCGTGCCCTTGCTGCCCTGGGCCCCTTAGAGTTTGTGGGCCCTGGGCAATTGCACTGGTGTCAAGCCAGCCTCCAGTTGGAGACTTGCAGTCAAGCCAGCCTCCAGTTTATTGTCGCCTCCCCGTCTATTCCAAGTATTACGGGAAGGGATGTGGAAACCGAATTTCACAATAAAATTCAACTTCCGAGTGAATTATCAGATATTTTAAGAACATAATAACAAATAATTTAGGCTTGTTCACTATTAGCGCTCTGTCAATATCAAGGCAATCTTATTTTGGATTTCAAAGTAAAAGCCCTGTGAATTTTCATTTTTGAACTACTCTTTCAATGACTTCAGAATGCTCTTAAAAGCAAAAGTCATATTTCCAAAGAGCAGTTGCATTTTGTATCAACACTATCCAACCACAGCAATTTGAAATTGCCCATATTTGACCGACTCTTTTAACGAATTTCAAAAAGCTCTAAAATGGAAAGTTGCTGTTTCCACATGGTACTTCCACTTTAGATCAACAGTATACAACCCCACAGTGATACCATATGAATATCAAAACATTCTGATGTTGCGTTTCAAAATAAAGGCCTTTTAAAGTTGCCCATAATTGACCTACCTTTAACGATTTCAAAATGCTCTAAAATGGAAAGTTGCTGTTTCCACAGGGTACTTCCACTTTAGATCAACAGTATACAACCCCACAGTGATACCATATGAATATCAAAACATTCTGATGTTGCGTTTCAAAATAAAGGCCTTTTAAAGTTGCCCATAATTGACCTACCTTTAACGATTTCAAAATGCTCTAAAATGGAAAGTTGCTGTTTCCACAGGGTACTTCCACTTTAGATCAACAGTATACAACCCCACAGTGATACCATATGAATATCAAAACATTCTGATGTTGCGTTTCAAAATAAAGGCCTTTTAAAGTTGCCTATAATTGACCTACCTTTAACGATTTCAAAATGCTCTAAAATGGAAAGTTGCTGTTTCCACAGGGTACTTCCACTTTAGATCAACAGTATACAACCCCACAGTGATACCATATGAATATCAAAACATTCTGATGTTGCGTTTCAAAATAAAGGCCTTTTAAAGTTGCCCATAATTGACCTACCTTTAACGATTTCAAAATGCTCTAAAATGGAAAGTTGCTGTTTCCACAGGGTACTTCCACTTTAGATCAACAGTATACAACCCCACAGTGATACCATATGAATATCAAAACATTCTGATGTTGCGTTTCAAAATAAAGGCCTTTTAAAGTTGCCTATAATTGACCTACCTTTGGTAAGAGGGGACTTCCGGATGTGCTTGGCCGTGTGAGGACGTGCGTGTGGAGGCTCCGTGCAAAAGTAGTCAAAATAGTGATATTGTCAGTTTGCTACCATTTTTGAGGAGCTCGTTTACTGCGATTCGTGCTTTGAAGTGAACGAAGGTGCTCACGGGTCAATTTAGGATCGAGAATGTCCAACCGACAGACCCGTGCCGGCGTGGAAAAGTTGCACGCAGACAGCAATTCTGCCGTCGCGGCTAGCAAAGCTAATGCTAGCCCAGCACACGCTGACGACATGCCTCAGTGGGCTCAAGACATGATGTCTGAGATTAAAAAAACGAATGCTGGGATTACGAAATACAGAGATGAGACAAAAACCGAGATCATGAGATGCAAAGAGGAAATAGAAAAGGGAAGAAAAGAGGCAAAAGCTGAGATGGAAAAGTGGGCTAAGTCAGTGGAAGATAACACTAAAGCTCAATTTGAGTTGCTATGTGAGGAGGTGAGGCTGATAAAAGAGTCGAACATCAGTCTGGCTAACGAGATGGAAGCGCGGAAGAAAGAAGTGGATGACACGCTGAACGGCCAGTCTGATAGTATAACCAGCATGGAGATGAAACTGAAGGAAATGGAGAAGGAGATACTGAAGCTGAGGAGACGGAGTGAGGACCTCGAAGTAAGATCGCGACAAAACAACATACGCATCGTGGGGGTAAGGGAAGGGGCTGAGATAGGCAAGAAGCCATCGGAGTTCACAGCTGGACTGCTGAAAGAAAAACTGGGGCTATCAGTGACACCGACGCTTGACCGAGCACACCGAACACTCGGTGCGAGACGAGACGGAGCCGGGGCTCCACCGAGAGCGTTCGTGGTGAGATGCCACTACTACATGGAGAAGGAGGAGATATTGAAGAAGGCGAGGGAAATGGAGAGAACACCAGAAGGTCGGAACGGACGGATTCACATCTTTCCAGACTACACCCAGGAAGTAAACGACAGGAGAACAGCCTTCAAAGAAGCACGGAACCTCCTGCGTACCTGCGGGGGGGTCAGATATGGGCTCCGTTACCCGGCAACGCTGGTGATTACACCAGAGGGAGGACAAACGAGAACTTTTGAGAGCCCAAAAGAAGCCATGGAGTTCATCAAGAAGACACTGATCTCTGGGTGAAGTATATGGGCTGGTCTGAGTTTGGCTAAGTATAAGGTCTACACTGGTGTAAGGACTTAAAACTCTTAGGAAGGATATTGTTGGTTAGATTTTACAATGCTGACAAAGTAACATCTCATTCTCTTGCTTTACATTTGAATAAATAGTTTAAGAAATGCTGTGGCCCTGCTTTATACTATTTATGAAAGAAAAGAGGGGGGAACTAAAGGGCCGCCACTAGTACAAGTTATTTTTGTATTACTGTATTTTCTTCTCAAAGGTTTTTGTTTTAATTTATTTATTTAAAAAAATATTTTTTTTGGGTTACGAGCTCCCCCTATTGGGGTGATATTATATTTTTAGAACCATGGGATATTTTGCTCGGAGCCACACACGGTAGGCTTGGTGTGTAGGAGAAGGTGGACCGGCTGGCCACGAGAGTGCTTGTTAAACAGCACTGCGTTTGGATTTATGTTCATATTTGTATTGTGTTATGTGTTAATTGTGCATGTGTGTGTGTGTTGCTTTCCCGTTTTTTCCCAGACATCCCCCTTTTATTTTCTTTGTTTTAGCTGCCAGATCTTCAGGGTGTGATCCAGATAGTGGACAGTATAGGAACGTAGTGGGCATGTTGGACTGTGGACTCCTGGCATGGCACCAAACATGGATGTGAGCAGAATGGGCACAAATTTGATGAGCTGGAACGTAAGGGCGATCAATAAGCCGGCAAAACGGAGTAAGATCTTTTCGTATTTAAGAGACCAGGGAGCAGAGATAGTATATTTGCAAGAGACACACCTGTTAAATAGGGATCACCTCAAACTGTGTAGGGGGGGATTTAATCAGATTTATCATTCAAATTTTGATAGTAAGAGTCGAGGAGTGGCCATCCTTATACACAGGAATGTACAATTCATAGAAACATCTGCCATAAAAGATAAACATGGTCGATATGTTATTGTAGCTGGGAAATTATTCAATATACCGGTAGTGTTGGCAAATGTATACGCACCCAACTGGGATAATGTTCAATTTTTTAAGGATTTGTTTTCACTACTACCTAATTTGGACACACATAATCTGATTTTGGGGGGAGACCTGAACTGTGTCCTAGATTTAACTTTGGACCGCTCTAGCCCAACACTTAATGTGTTAAGTAAATTCAATTCAATTCAATTCAATTCAAGTTTATTTATATAGTGCCAAATCACGACAAGAGTCGTCTCAAGGCACTTCACATAATAAACATTCCAATTCACAGTTCATTAAGCCAATCAGAAATAATGTTTCCTATATAAGGAACCCAGCAAATTGCATCAAGTCACTGACTAGTGTCAGTGACTATACAGCAATCCTCATACTAAGCAAGCATGCAGCGACAGTGGAGAAAGAAAATGGCGGCGCGGCAGTAGCACGCAGCGGCCACTCCGGAGCCAAATGGTGCCTACGTTTTTGTGTATCATGGTTTTTTATCTTATCTTATTTTTCTTATTTTTTACTATGGATATCGTCGGTACTGGTGCCTGTACATACAGCAGCCAGACACTTTGCTACCTTCAAAACCCGGACAACGATATCCAAGAGGAGCTGCGGGAAACGCTACGAGAACTCGGCTTGCTCCGCGCACCAGGCCTCCGTGCACCAGGCCTCCAGGCCTCCAGGCCTCCGCGCACCAGGCCTCGATGCCTCATCGATGCCTCATCGCTGCCTGATGCTGGCGTCCGGAGGAGGGGACATCGGAAGCGATGCGCGAGGAAGCGTAAGCACGGCAAGCGGGCGGGAATCTGTCACAGGCTAAAAACAAACCCTAGCCGGCCAGCTCTCCCGTCCATCATCTTGTCCAACGTCTGCTCCCTGGATAATAAACTGGACTACATCCGACTCCAGAAGGCTACGCAGCGTGAGGCCAGAGACTGCTGTGTCTATATTTTCACGGAGACATGGCTCAGCGACAGAGTACCGGACGCCGCTATTCAGCTGGACGGGATGGCCTCGTTTCGAGCCGACAGAAACGTAGCTCTGTGCGGCAAGACTCGCGGTGGCGGCCTGTGTGTTTACGTCAACGAGAAATGGTGCAAGAACGCTCTGCTAGCTTCTCGCTATTGCTCACCGCTGGTGGAGTTTGTGACTGTCAGATGCAGACCATTTTATTTACCACGGGAATTCACCACTGTTTTCATTATCGGAGTGTACATTCCACCTGGCGCTAACACTAAGGAAGCGTTAGGAGAACTGTACACAAACATCAGCGAACTGCAAAACACACACCCAGATGGACTGTTCATTGTTGCTGGAGATTTCAACCATGCAAATCTCAAATCAGTGCTTCCTAGATTCCATCAGTATGTGGACTTTGCAACGAGAGGGGTAAACACGCTGGATTTGGTTCACACAAACATCCCCGGCGCATATCGGGCAGAGCCCCGCCCCCACCTTGGCTACTCAGACCACATCTCTGTCATGCTAATTCCAGCATACAGACCACTCGTCAAGCGAGCAAAACCGGTTCTGAGGAAGGCGAAAACCTGGCCGGCAGGAGCCACCTCTGCTCTTCAAGACTGTTTTGAGTGCACTGACTGGAACATGTTTAGGGAGGCTGCAACTTACGGCGACTCTACTGACTTGGAGGAGTACACGTCATCGGTGTCGAGCTACATCAGCAAATGCATCGATGACGTCACTGTCTCCAAGACCATCATCTCACGACCCAACCAGAAACCGTGGATTACTGCGGAAGTGCGCACACTTTTGAGAACCAGAGACTCTGCCTTCAAAGCGGGAGATAAGGTGGCGCTCAGCAGAGCTAGAAATGAACTATCTCGGGCCATTAGAGAGGCGAAGCGCGCACACGCCCAGAGGATCCACAAGCACTTCATGGACAGCGGCGACACACGGCGAATGTGGCAGGGCCTACAAGCCATCACCAACTACAGGACGACAACACCTGCCTGTGATGGTGACGGCTCCCTCCCTGATGCGCTGAACAACTTCTACGCTCGGTTCGACAGGCAGAACGACGTGGCAGCAAGGAAGTCAATCCCTCCTCCGGACGACCAGGTGTTGTGTCTCACTACAGCAGAGGTGAGGAAAACTCTACGCAGAGTCAATCCACGTAAAGCTGCTGGTCCAGACAACATCCCGGGCAGAGTGCTAAAGGAATGTGCTGAACAGCTGGTGGATGTTCTCACCGACATCTTCAACATCTCTCTGAGCAGTGCCGTTGTTCCCACATGCTTTAAGGCCGCCACCATCATCCCAGTGCCCAAGAAATCTTCTGTGTCCTGTCTCAACGACTACCGTCCTGTTGCACTTACACCCACCATCATGAAGTGCTTCGAGCGGCTAGTCATGACACACATCAAGACCCTGTTGCCCCCCTCACTGGGCCCACTGCAATTTGCATACCGCCATAACCGCTCAACAGATGACGCCATTTCCACTGCACTCCATCTTGCCCTCACACACCTGGACAAGAAGGACACACATGTTCGAATGCTGTACATAGATTTCAGCTCAGCATTCAACACGATCATCCCCCAGCAACTGATCGGAAAACTGAGCATGTTGGGCCTGAACACCTCCCTCTGCAACTGGATCCTGGACTTTCTGACTGGAAGGCCTCAGTCAGTACGGATCGGGAACTGCACCTCCAGCACCACCACACTAAGCACGGGGGCCCCACAAGGCTGTGTGCTCAGTCCTCTGCTGTTCACACTGCTGACTCATGACTGTGTAGCAACACACAGTTCAAATTACATCATTAAGTTCGCTGATGACACAACCTTGGTGGGTCTCATCAGCAAGAACGACGAGTCAGCATACAGAGATGAAGTGCAGAGGTTAACAAACTGGTGTAAGGTCAACAACCTGTCTCTAAATGTTGACAAGACAAAAGAGATGGTTGTTGACTTCAGGAGGATACGGAGTGACCACTCACCACTGAGCATCAACGGCTCCTCTGTGGAGATCGTCAACAACATCAAATTCCTGGGAGTTCACCTGGACAAAGACCTCACCTGGTCCCTCAACACCAGCTTCCTGTACAAGAAATCCCAACAGCGTCTCTTCTTTCTGAGAAGACTGAGAAAGGCCCAGCTTCCACCAACGATGCTAACCACCTTCTACAGAGGAACTATTGAGAGCATCCTGAGCTGCTGTATCACTGCCTGGTTTGGGAACTGTGCAATCTCTGACCGCAAAACCCTACAGCGGATAGTGAAAACAGCAGAGAAGATCATAGGAGTCTCCCTCCCCTCAATCAAGGACATCTACACCACACGCTGCATCCGCAAAGCCACCAGCATTGTGGCTGACTGGTCACACCCCTCTCACACACTCTTCACACTCCTGCCATCTGGAAGAAGGTACCGAAGCATTCGAGCACTCACATCCAGACTGTGCAACAGCTTCTTCCCACAGGCCATTCGTCTCCTCAACGAAAAGGGAATGGACTGATAAACGCATGCATGCACACACACTCACGCACACAAACACGCGAACACACTCATGTTCTGTCCTTAATTAGATAGTTTATTTTTCTTATATTTTTTTCATGTTGTAAATTTATGTTGCATGTAGCACCTTGGTCCTGGAGGAACGTTGTTTCGCCTCACTGTATACAAACCGTATATGGCTGAAGTGACAATAAAGTTGATTGATTGATTGATTGATTGATTGATTGATTGAGAGGAAAACTCCCTTTTAACAGGGAGAAACCTCCAGAGAATCCTGGCTCAGTATAAGCAGCCATCCTCCATGGCTCACTGGGGATCGAGAAGACAGAGCAGGCAGACACACACACACACACACACACACACACACACACACACACACACACACACACACACACACACACACACACACACACACACACACACACACACACACACAAGACAAGTAATGTGTCTATAGCTATATTGTGATGTCTTAGTAAATATTGTATTTGGTGAAAGATAAACTTTATTGTATTTATCCTAGTGGATAATTAAACGGATAAACTAATATTAGCACATCAAAAGTCAACGAAAACAAAAAGTTATTATCAGGAGAGAGAGAATGTATTAGTGGTTAGCAGCAGTGTGCTAGTCGATGGCCCCCTCCATGAGGCCACCACAGCTGGGCAGAACGTCATTGTAGCTTCTTCTGGGGAGAAAAACACTTACAGAGAAAATAAAGTTAACAGCTGAAATTGCACAAAATAGTACAGTTAAAGAGCAGACTGTAGAAGAAAGCAGTAGAGTGTGAAAAGTGGTCAGTGTGTCCTCCAGCAGTCTAAGCCTATAGCAGCATAACTACAGAGTTAACTCTGGATAACCTATCCTATTTAGATGTAGGCATGTTGGAGGCAGGGCAAGGGAGAGCCGTCTTTACCGACTGTACACTCCACCTCCCTGTAATCCCCAACTTGTCCAGATTTAGGCTAACATCAGATTTTAACTATAAGCCCTATCAAATAAAAATGTTTTTATTCTTAAAAGTAGACAAAGTGTCTGCCTCACGGACTAAAGCTGGGAGCTGGTTCCACAGGAGAGGAGCCTTATAACTAAAAGATCTGCCTCCCATCCTAAGTTTAGATATTCTTGGAACCACCAGTAGACCTGCAGTCTGAGAGCGAAGTGCTCGGTTAGGAACATATGGAACAATCAGATTACTGATGTATGATGGACCTTGATTATTAAGAGCTTTATATGTGAGAAGAAGGATCTTAAAATCTATTCTGAATTTAACAGGTAGCCAATGTAGGGAAGCTAAGACAGGAGAGATATGATCTCTCTTTTTAATTCTCATCAGAACTCTAGCTGCAGCATTTTGGACAAGCTGAAGACTTTTAACTACATTCTGTGGACTTCCTGAGAGTAATGAATTACAGTAATCCAGTCTTGATGTAATAAATGCATGAACTAGTTTTTCAGCATCACTCCTGGAAAGTATGCTTCTAATCTTAGCAATATTCCGAAGGTGGAAAAAGGAAATCCGACAAACTTGTGAAACCTGGGATTTGAATGACATGTCCTGGTCAAAGATAACACCAAGGTTCCTTGCTTTGTTCTCGGAGATTGATGTAATGCCATTAAGGTCAGGCGATTGGCTAAGCAATTTCCTTTTCTGGATTTCTGGTCCAAAGATGAGAACTTCCGTCTTGTCTTGATTTAAAAGCAAGAAGTTAAGAGTGATCCAACTTTTTATGTCCTCAAGACAAGCCTGTAATCTACCCAACCGATTAGGTTCATCAGGGTTAATGGATAAATATAACTGAGTATCGTCAGCATAACAGTGGAAGTTTATCCCATGCAGTCTAATGATTTTACCAATTGGGAGCATATATATAGTAAAAAGCATTGGCCCAAGCACTGAACCCTGTGGTACTCCGCAAGTAACCCTGGAGTATGAAGAAGATTTGTCATGTGCATTTACAAAATGAAATCTGTCAGACAGGTAGGATTTAAACCAGCCTAACGCTGTTCCTTTGATCCCTACAACATGTTCAAGTCTTTCTAAAAGAACATTGTGATCAACTGTGTCAAAGGCAGCACTGAGATCTAACAAGACTAGAACAGACACAAGATTCTTATCTGAGGCCATGAGAATATCATTTGTAACTCTCACTAATGCAGTTTCAGTGCTGTGATACTCTCTAAAACCAGACTGAAATTCCTCAAACAGAGCATTAGTGTTTAAATGCTGACATACTTGGATGGCCACTATTTTCTCCAGGACTTTGGATAAAAATGGAAGGTTAGATATTGGTGTGTAATTCATTGGGTCATCTGGATCCAGAGAAGGCTTCTTAAGTGAAGGTTTGATTACAGCAACCTTAAAATCTTGTGGTACATACCCATTTACTAAGGATAGATTTATTATATCTAGAATGGGGGCAGTAACCAAAGGAAATGCATCTTTAAATAATTTGGTTGGGATTGGATCCAAAATGCAAGTTGAAGGTTTAGATTAAGCTAATATTTTTGATAACTCTGAAAGCTCAACTGGATCAAAACGGTTCAAGCACAGATGAGGTTCTAGAGTCACCTCTGAAGCTGCCTCACTTACTGAGGAAGAAGAAATCGCATTAGGGAGGATGCTAAAGATTTTGTTTCTAATAGAATTAATTTTACTTGTAAAAAATCCCATGAAGTCATTGCTGCTGAGGGCTAAGGGAATAGATGGCTCAGAGCTACGATTCTGTGTAAGTTTAGCAACTGTACTGAAAAGAAATTTAGGATTATGCTTATTCTCCTCAATTAATGCTGAAAAATAAGCAGTTCTAGTTTGTTGAAGCTTATTTTTATAAAGCACAAGACTATTTTTCCAGGATAGGTAGGCCTCCTCATGGTGCGTAGAGCGCCATGTTCTCTCCAATTTCCTAGAGTTTTGTTTTAAGGCTCGAAGATGAGAGTTAAACCAGGGAGCCAAATTCCTGTCCCTAATTACCTTCTTTTTTAAAGGGGCAACATCATCTAATGCCACACGTAAAGAGGAATTCACATGATGAACTAAGGCATCAATTTGTGAGGGGCTAGAACTGAAAATATTGCCCTCTGCTACATGCCTCTGAGATGCTGAGGACAGTAAAGATGGAACAGTTGATTTAAAAGACGCAATAGCGTTGTCAGATAGAGACCGACTATAATGAAATTTACTTTCATGTCTTGAGAACTCAGTTATAAAAAACTCAAAGGTTATCAGAAAGTGGTCCGAGAGGACTGGATTATGTGGAAAGATTGTTATTTCCTCACACTCAATGCCATAAGTCAGAACAAGGTCCAATGTATGATGGCAGGAGTGGGTGGAGCTATGTATTCTTTGAGTAAAACCAATTGAGTCTAAGATATTGCTAAAGGCTACATTGAGGCAATCATTTTCAATGTCCACATGAATGTTGAAATCCCCCACTACAATGACCTTATCAGTATTTAGCACCAAATCAGATAAAAAATCAGAGATCTGATCCAAAAACTCAGAGTAAGGGCCTGGTGGACGATATAAAACTACAAACAAGAGTGGTTTTACAGTTTTGCAATCTGGATTAGGAAAACTAAGAATAAGATGTTCAAACGAACTGTAGCTATTAATCTGTAAGGGACTGATTAATAAGTCCGAATGAAAAATGGTTGCCACTCCTCCTCCTCGCCCTGTACTTCGAGCAATGTGATGATTTAAATAATTTGAAGGAGTCGACTCGTTTAAGCTAACATAGTCCTCTTGCTGCAGCCAGGATTCTGTAAGAGAGAGCAAAGAGATCTGATTATCACAAATCAACTCATTAACTAACAAAGTCTTAGAAAAAATGGATCTAATGTTCAACAACCCACATTTATTTTTTCTAGTTTTCTGCTCAGTTGAATTTGTTCTAATATTTATGAGATTTCCATGATTTGCTTTATTAAGCCTGATATTTAATCTGTGTGATTTTGGCCGTGGGCAGGACACTGTCTCTATGGGGTAGTGGGTGGGTAACAGTACAGAAGTTGCAGAGGGGTGGGTTAAACTACGACTCTGCTTCCTGGTCTGGACCCTGGGTTGTCATGGAGGACTAATAAAACTGGCCATATTCCTAGAAAGAAGAGCTGCACCATCCAAAGAGGGATGGATGCCGTCTCTCCGCATCAGACCAGGTTTTCACCAAAAAGTTTTCCAATTATCAATGTAGCCCACGTTGTTTTCAGGACACCACCTAGACAAACAGCGGTTGAAGGACAGCATGCGGCTAAACATGTCGTCACTGGTCCAATCAGGCAGGGGGCCAGAGAAAATTACGGAGTCCGACATTGTTTTGGCAAACTTGCACACCGAAGCAACATTAATTTTAGTGACCTCCGATTGGCGTAACCGGGTGTCGTTACCGCCAGCGTGAATAACAATCTTACTGTATTTACGCTTATCCTTAGCCAGCAGTTTCAGATAAGATTTAATGTCGCCCGCTCTGGCCCCAGGTAAACATTTAACTATGGTTGCTGGAGTCTCTAATGCCACGTTTCTGACTATGGAGCTGCCAATGATCAGAGTCGGCTTGTCAGTGGGTGCGTCACTGAGCGGGGAAAATCTATTAGAAACGTGGACGGGTTGGTGGTGGCCCACGGGCTGGGTTCTATGCTTCCTGCGTACCGTCACCCAGCCGGCCTGAGGTCCCGGCTGCTCGGGTTCCACTGGAGGGTCGCTACGGGGTTGTTCTGAGCTAGTTAGCCTCGCGCTAGCTAAGTAACTGTCATGTTCCTGGGCAGAGGTGAGTCACACCTTCTCCTCTCACCAGACTCTGAGCTAATTCTCCACAGGTGAGGAGCAGGGGGAGCGGCAGCTGCAGGAGATTTCCCAATCAGGGACGCGGGTTCACAAGGAGGATGGAGACACATCACTTTGCCGGATGATTGCACCAGTTTAGGTAGCACCAGCCACTCGACTCTGAACTTTGATCTTGTTAATTCGTGTTTTGACTCGCCTTCGACTAGTGGATTTATGACCTTGGATTGTATTTTGGATTTGGAATTGGATTATCCCTTACGCCTGTTTTTGTCTCGCTCAAGATCATCTCATCATCTACTCACCCTCGCTGTCTTCGTTTTCTGGAACATACTCATCACGTCCCATCCTCCTCCGCCGTTCCTGTTTGGCTTTCCCTCTGCTACCTCACCCCTCCTGGATCTCTCATCCTCTGCCCAGCGTCCTCCCCGGCTTCCCCTCCTCTACTGATTAACCTGAGCACCTCAGAGACTCGAGCCGTATTGCTCATCCCACAGGACTTCCCTGTGCGGTTTCAGTTCCCGTTTTTATAATAAAGACATTTTACTTTACTGCTTTGGACTACGTGTGCTGATTCTGCATGTCTTGGGTTAGACACTTACCTCGAGCCATGACAGTAACTACGGCTGTTTACAGGTTTTTCAACAGCGCAGAGCCGGGACTCCAATTCCGACACCCTCGCCTCCAAAGCTACAAAAATGCTACATTTATTACACGTACCATTATCACTAAAGGAGGCAGAGGAGTAACTAAACATCTGACACAGAGAGCAAGAGATAGGAGACGGAGAATGAGAGACAGAAGTAGCCATAGCCGTGCTGAGGCTAAGCTAACTGGACGAGCAGCAAACTGTTTAGTACCAAATAAACTGCGTGCGGACTCAAATGGTTCCCTAAAAGCTAGGTGGAACAACAGAAAATGTGCGTTTTAGCGTGCTTTTGTGCTACAATAACTCAGAGATATCCAAGTACATTTAGCGAGCCCCAAACACCAAACAGCTACACGGAGTGCAACACTGAAAACAGGAAACAGGAAACGCCTTACCGCCAGGTGCAGCCAATCAGCAATCCAACCATAACACGTACTTAGGTGTTAATGTAACTAGTAAATCTGCTCAATGTGTTAATTCCTTTTGTAAAACATATGGTATATTCGATCCATGGAGATATGCAAATCCGACTGCTAGACAGTACTCCTTTTATTCCCCGCCACACCAAACTTATACTAGGATTGATTATTTTTTGTTAGACAATAATTTGACCCCTATGGTAATGAATGTAGAATACCCTGGTATAGTATTATCTGACCATAGCCCGGTCACACTGAAAATTAAATTCCCTGAGAGAGAGAATTATAAGATACCTTTCGTCAAACTTTTTGACAGGTCTATTGTTCTTTGACCTTTCAGTCCTATTGTTCATTTGACCCTTGACCTTGCCCCCCTTTCCTATCATTAATCAAATGGACAGGTGTATTGTTCAATCTTTGCCCCCCTTCCGTATCATTAATCAAATGGACATGTGTATTGTTGATCGTCCAGATGGCCTAGACCCCCCACGCCGCATCATCAATGGCGTATTGTTGAACGTCCAGATGTCCATGATTCCCCACGTCATAGGCTAATGTGTGTAATGGCGTGTGAAGTTTCTTATTGTGTTACCCAGCGGTTCCCACAGCCCCCCTCCCTTCTGAGTGTAATCCTATTGTGTATAACTCTTTAAAAGCTCAGATCTGTCCGAATGGTGAAAAGCCGAGCTCTAAGAAAAAATGATGAACCACGAGGAGATGCATGAAGCACCATGATGACGCTGCAGCCCTTATAATGCATTTACCAGCCCTTACTGGCACACTATATCAGTCTAACCTCGTGGGACTTTTTATATCTAACATGACATGGCTCACTGACAGTGGATGAGTGCGGCCTAACTGCTGTGAATGACAGCCCCACACGCTGGTCAAGTACTTATGAAATGGTTGTACGTCTCCTCAAAGTTAAAGAATCTGTTTGTGAAGTAGCAAACAAGATGGGATGGTCTGCTTGCTCTCGAGTGAGTGGCATAAGCTGAAGTCAATGCAAGAACTTTTGCAGCCTTTTGCTGAACACACACAAACTCTTCAGAGTGACAAATTGTCTATGTCATTAATACTCTCTTTGATTTACTCAGCCATCTGAAAGATGTTCACGTTGGAATTCGTATGTTCAGTCTTAAACTTTGTGTTTAAATGTGTTATTTACATGCAGCTCACTGACACTTTTTGACCAGAACTAAAACTATTGTGTAAAACTTTCTGTCCAGCAGCACATCAAATTAATGGCTGTAAACACACACACACACACACACACACACACACACACACACACACACACACACACACACACACACAAACTCTTCAGAGTGACACATTGTCTATGTCATTAATACTCTCTTTGATTTACTCAGCCATCTGGCATATGTTCACGTTGGATTTCGTATGTTCAGTCTTAAACTTTGTGTTTAAATGTGTTATTTACATGCAGCTCACTGACACTTTTTGACCAGAACTAAAACTATTGTGTAAAACTTTCTGTCTAGCAGCACCTCAAATAATGGAAGAATCATCAGAGGCTGTAAACACACACACACACACACACACACACACACACACACACACACACACACACACACACACACACACACACACCCCACAGCCCCCTCCCTTCTGAGTGTAATCCTATTGTGTATAACTCTTTAAAAGCTCAGATCTGTCCGAATGGTGAAAAGCCGAGCTCTAAGAAAAAATGATGAACCACGAGGAGATGCATGAAGCACCAAGATGACGCTGCAGCCCTTATAATGCATTTACCAGCCCTTACTGGCACACTATATCAGTCTAACCTCGTGGGACTTTTTATATCTAACATGACATGGCTCACTGACAGTGGATGAGTGCGGCCTAACTGCTGTGAATGACAGCCCCACACGCTGGTCAAGTACTTATGAAATGGTTGTACGTCTCCTCAAAGTTAAAGAATCTGTTTGTGAAGTAGCAAACAAGATGGGATGGTCTGCTTGCTCTCGAGTGAGTGGCATAAGCTGAAGTCAATGCAAGAACTTTTGCAGCCTTTTGCTGAACACACACAAACTCTTCAGAGTGACACATTGTCTATGTCATTAATACTCTCTTTGATTTACTCAGCCATCTGGCAGATGTTCACGTTGGATTTCGTATGTTCAGTCTTAAACTTTGTGTTTAAATGTGTAAATATTTACATGCAGCTCACTGACACTTTTTGACCAGAACTAAAACTATTGTGTAAAACTCTCTGTCCAGCAGCACATCAAATTAATGGCTGTAAGCCAACACACACACACACACACACACACACACACTTACACACACATTTAAAGCACTTTCCCCTTTCAGAAAATGTCTGACTCTCTCTGTTACCAACTCTAAACACCATTCATACATTTCTCTCACTTCAGAAAAGCAATGGTTTGCCATCCTAAACCATTTATGGTTCTATTGTAAAGCACCCTGCATACTCAAGCCTATAAGAATAAAAGTTGATCCTTACCTCAGTGTGACGCTTTTAGTCGACAACTCACAAAGCAAATGACTCTGTATTGTTTTGCAGGTGGGCTGAATTGAAAGAGTGGCGGGAAGTTGGTTCAACAAAGATCTGTTGAGCTTTCTTAAAGTTCATTCTAAACAATTTTACACGGCCAGCGACTTCTGACAAAGCAAATGACTTCCTTTTTTTTTTGCAGGTGGCGGGAAAGTTTTAAAACAAAGATTTGGTTCATTCTAACCTAGTCGGCATGGAAACAATTCACAAAAGCAAATGACTTGCTATTGTTTCAAAGAGCTATTTAGGTGAACAGCATCTTTGGTTCGTCATCATCAGCAGTGAAAGCTTAACCATCGCCTCCTGCCTTTAGTGTCACATTTTGTTTTCACTGTCACACACACACACACACACACACACACACACACACACACACACACACACACACACACACACACACACACACACATTGCTTCCTGCCTCAAAGAAAAGATTTGATCCTTTTTGTAGGACCTATAACAGCTGAAATAAATAAAAAGCTGTTTATGAGGTTTGTTTTTTGGGAGGGGTGGATTAGTAAAGTCTCAGAGCAGACGTACCTCTGGTCAAACCTTTAATGTCATACCTCTCAGAATAGTTAAACTAAGGCACATGCATGTCGTAAACGGATTTACACACGAGCGAAGAAGAAGAACCGATGGATACGTGTTTTGAATATAGCCTTCCTCTGCTAAAAACAACGTTCGAATTGAGACATGGTGAGATTGGCTTGACAACGCAACAGATTTTTCATAAGCGATTTCAGGAAGAAATGTCCGGTACAAAACCGGTCCGGTATTATTTTTTTGGATCTGCACGCACACACACACACACACACACACACACACACACACACACACACACACACACACACACACACACACACACACACACACACACACACACACACACAAAACTCTAAACACCCATTCAGACATTTGTCTACCTATACAACAAAGTAAATGACTATGTATTGTTTATAAACATTTTTTTTTCGACCAATCGCAACCGTTTTCTATTCAAGATTTTTTTAAACAGCTGTATAAAATGTAAAACCGCATTTTCGGAGTCGTGATTTGAGGTGTAACAAGCTAAGATGACGGGTAAGTTTTTAACTTAAGACGCAAATCTTTTTTTCTCTTTCTGGTTTAACATCTTTATTTTCAGACGCTATTGTCATATCGGACGGCGAGTGGGAAGAAATTCCTATTGAGGAATTAACTTGTAAAACTCCGGTCCCTCTGGATGATTTGTCTAAAATTAATCGTGCGGTCGAGAATCTGAGTGAGTGGATTTTATAAATATATACGTAACGTTCTTTTCTTCAGCTGAGAAATATCTCATTTTACAGAAAAGGAGGGGGTTCAACCTTACCCCGGAAGTGATAACTTTTACCCAACCACGCCTCCATCCACCAGCCGAACCGTCTTACATTCGTATCAGCCCAGCCAGACCGTCAGATCACACGCGAACGCGAAAGCTGTTCGTTACAGGACCATCACGCCACAGACGATCCTCGAAGCTGGTAAGTGATTACAAAATAGCGATTAATAAGTCAGAGATGTGTCGTTCATATTTATCGTTTTTATTCTCCAGAGCAACGGCCGACGGCCTACGCACCCCCAATATCTCAGCCCCCACCACCTCCAACCCCTTCTCATGCGCAGACGGATGGTAACGATAAAAAAAAAACAACTGATTAATAAGTCAAAGATGACTCGTTCACATTTACCGTTGTTTTTTATCCTTTCAGAACAACATCCGACAGCCGCTTCAATATCTCCGCCCACACCACCTCATCCTCCTCCTCCTCCTCCCCCTTCTCCTGCGCAGGGTAAGAGATATATAAAAAGGTGGTTATTTACTTCAAAGATGATTCGTTCATATTTTTCATTATTTTTATTCTTTCAGAACAATCGGACAGCGACTCTGAAACCGCTGAACGTGCTCCTGAGCAGCCAGCCGGTAAGCTGTTTCACAAAAAGCTCCACAGAGTATATTAAATTTTGAAGTAAAAAAGATGATGTTTTTTATCCTTTCAGAACAACCCACGACCGACGAAGAGAACGCCCCACCTCCTGCACCTGTACAGAGTAAGTTAAATTTATATATATAATTTATTAAAAGCTCGTTCATTTTATTTATTTTTATTTATTTTTTCATCAGAAAAACGGTTGAAGAAGAAGAAGCGGGGCAGATTTACGCCACTTCAGAGATTAAACAGGATGAAGCTTGGGTACTTGCTCCTGCAAGTGAATTCCGGCCTGGTGGATGTGATGCAACAAGTTCTGGCTCTGTAAAAGGACGACGCAGATTTTTTTTCTTCATTTTTAGTAGGTTTTTAATGTCTTTTGTATCATGAGTGAAAATTGGTTTGATGACCTTTCAGATTTGTTTGAAGTAGATGATGAATTAAACGTAGATTTGTTAGATCGAATTTTAGATAATGAAACCCCCCCTCTTCATCCATCCTGCGAAAATCTGTTAACTGACTGGTTTGATTTAAGCGGACTGAGTGAAGTAGATGAATTAGCTTCAGATAGTGAGATCTTAGACAATATTTTAGCATCTGTTGGTCTTTCTTCTGTTAGACCAAGCACGGGTACGGAGAAGATGGAGTTAAACACCTTTTGAGTTGGCAGAATGTGGAGACAAATGATCAGAAGTCCAGTCACTGTTTTCACCGCTCATGAGGGGGAGAGCCTCCGCAACAGCAGGTCCCGCGACCTGCTCCCGTCAGCCGCCCCGGACAGACTCTCGCCGTTCTGCTGAAACGGCTGATTTTTATTGAAGAGTACAGGAATGTAACATACGCAGTTTGCCATGTACATACGTCAATGATCATGACAGGTGAAAATAACAGCCTTGTTAGCGGACAGTTTAATACATCACTAGAACATACATCCTTGAGATTACCAGGAACATCCTGATACATTCATGACAGGAGAAGATACATTCACTGGTACCGAGAGGCACTGAGTGGAGATGGAATGTGCACCCTCCCTTCTCTGGTGCAGGAGAAGATATACAGCTATTGATCTTTGTGTAGAGGCCTTGAGTATCTGAGCGAGTTTCCATAGCATAGAATAATAAAATGAGCTTATAAGGTAAATATATATATATATTGCCTTGTTAGGCAGGAACTATCATGTCACAAGAACTTGTAATTCTAAGATGAGCAGAAGCATCCTTGGTAACCGGTACAAGAAGAGACTGCAATGTCTCACTCCCTTTTGGAGTTCCTGCAGCTGTTTTTATATGAGGCCAGAACAGTCTCAATAAGAATTAAGTCACACAACGTTTTCCACAAATGCACACTTTCATTCGGAAATCCACACTCTGTGTTTCACAAATATAATTCGGAGGAACACAAATGCTCACGCTCATTCGGAAATTCACAATCTTTGACTCATAAATATAATGTGAAAAAATAAGTCACGCAACATTTTCCACAAATGCACGCTAATTCTGAAGTTCACACTCTGTGGTTCACAAATATAATTTGTAAGAACACTTGTAATATAAACTCACAGATGATACGAATTCCTGAATGTGCATTTACGAACAGCTTCTCATTTGTGAACCTTTCCGCGTTTGTGAGTGAAATCTGTGTGGTGCATTCACGAACAGCTTCTCATTTGTGAACCTTCCTGCATTCGTGAGAGAAATCGGTGTGCTGAATTTTGAGACTCTACTAACGTCGCAGGTCAACAAACGTCACCATTGGCTAATGAATCTGTCAATCAAATATATGATTCTGCCAGGGCTGTTCGCTTTCAGCCAATCATATGGCTCCTTATGTTAAGGAACAGATCTGCTGTGCGCATGCGCATTGCAGTTCACACGGCAGAGCGGGATGGACCGGTCACAATCTGTGAGTAAAAGTTTTATCTTATTCCCTCGTTGTAATTGATGCAATGTTATAGAATTATGAGTAGAAGTGTTCTTCATGGTCAAGTAAAATGTTTTATGTTAAATTCAGTCCAGACGTTACGTGAAGTCTGGTCCATTCTTCATCTAGTTTAACATCAAGCTAAACTCAAGCGAACATTTGTTTAGTTAGCGTGTCTAGGTACCATTTTTTAGGCCACGGTTGTCAAACTCAAGCCCTTGGTCTATTTTTATTTGTCCCGCGAAATCAAATATCAAACATATAATATTAAAACTGGCCCGCCAGGCGATTTTGCTGATAAGACTATTAATCCCATAGTGCTTTGCGGCGATAGCGCACAAGACGAAGCAAGCCCTCTTTTATGTTTACGATCGTTAGCATCCATGCTAGTAGAATCAGTGTGTGCAGCGTTACCTTCAGTCTTAAACAACTGAAGATACTCCTCTAAGCGCCCAGTTTACTCAGCGAGTTTCCGACTCTGAACGCCTAGAAAGAAGGTATCTGGCTGGAACAGGTGACCATCAGAGTGGAGCGAACTGAGCTTGAAACATATAATTGTCATGCACTTTTTCTGCTCCAAAGCATGAAAGTTAATAACTGAGATATTTTCATAGAAGATAATTGCCATTTTTGGTTTTTGTTGTTGGCCTGTAAAAAAAGATTAAACTTACTCTAAAATGGGAACTGGACAGACTACAGATTGAAGAATAGAATAGAAAATCCCTTTATTGTCCCTCAGTGGGGAAACTGTGATGTCACAGCAGCAATAACGTTCATTACAGGAGCCAAACAGGAGAGTAAAACATAATAAAGAGTAAACTAAAAGAAAACATAAAACAGACTAACTTAAAATATCCAAAAGGTAAAACAATCTAAATACTGAATATGTACACATTGTAAGGAGTAAAAAGAGTAAATAAAAATTGAGACATAAGTAACGAGTGATGTGTTTTATTTAAAATGCACTTGCTCGTGTGTAATTTGGTCATATCAGATTCTGTGTTCAGATGCAAAAATAAGTTTCTTTCCAATTGAATAACAAGACATCTGTAAATAAACTTTTAAACAAATATTGAGTTTGGCCCGCAACTTTGTCCCAGTTTTTAATTTTGTCCCATTGTGAATTTGAGTTTGACACCCCTGCTTTAGGCTGTGCAGTAATAAGGAGACAGACACTGACTGAGCCGGTGCATAAATGTTTGCTGGCGGTGGGCAATAGTTAAAGAAATATTTTTTTTTTAAATGCATCTTTAAATTTTGGCCAATGAGCTCTGGCACATAATAAACAGAAATACTGCTTCATCATTTCATGTACCTTTGAATCTACAGTTGGTCTTATTTAAAAATGTTTTTTTTTTATTAAAACTATCATAGCTGGAGTGTTAAAAAAATAAAAGTGCCGTAAGATATTTGGAAGTTGTTATTTTATTTCTATTACCCAACAGTTATCCAATTCATATTTGTTCTGTTTTTGTTTTGTTTTTTTCCTCTAGAAATCATTGAGGCGTGACATCCTTCAGAGGTTTTACGATCGACTGTCAAGCATCTTGGAGAGGCAACCTGTTGATGGGGAAGGGCTACAGTTTGCTTGTCACTTTCTGCTCTTTCAGATCTGAATACTATTATCCAGCAGGAAAGAGATAATCAAAAGACATTAATAACGGTACACGTTGAAAGAGGTTCTCGTGGCCGCCCACGATTGGCGGTGTCGCGAGAGGCTCTCAAACACCTTGTGGAAATGGGTCTGCCAACAAGTGTCATTACCAAACTCCTTGGTGTATCCAGAGTAACTCTATTTAGACGGATGTCTGAAAACAATATATCTGTATCTGCCACATACAGTAAATGCAGTGATGAGGAACTAGATTCATTTATCACAGTAATTAAGAGCAACATGCCAGATGCTGGGTACAGGGTAGTCCGAGGTGCTCTACTTGCCCAGGGACATAGAGTACAGTGGGACCGACTGTATGCATCCATGCATCGTGTGGACAGTGCGGGTGTACTTGCTCGAATGACACATCTGGGATGTGTAGTGAGAAGGACGTACACAGTTCCTTGCCCAAAGTATATGGTGCACATTGACACCAATCACAAGCTCATCAGGTAATGTCTGTGTGTAATTGGAGATGTTATTTTTTGTTTTGGGAGTTACATTTTTAATTGTGTTTTAACAGGTACAATTTTATTATCTTTGGGGGAATAGACGGCTATTCAAGGAAGGTAGGTGTTTTCATTGTCAAGGACCAAACAGCTGCAAATGTGTTTTCTGGCTATCTTCTGTTTTATAGATATGTTTTATACCTTTAACAACTTATATTTTGAAGTAGAGGGCTGCATAGGATTGGGTCCCAGCAGGAGCGGGCAGTTAGAACTTTGCTGCAGGCCGGAACAGTTGGCTAAAAACCAAAGGGATTTTCAGAAATCCCAAAATATACACATTATTTTTTTGGCATATTTGTAGTCAGTTAATGTAAGGGCTTGTAATAATCATTAGCCTTTACTCCTCCATATTGATTTTTAAATGGAAGAATATGATACACAATCCCATGAATCTCCATGAATAGTCTGTCATGCCATGTTTTCTCCTGCACGATGAGTGAATACACAAAATCAGTGCATCTTAATTATATTATGGGTAATAGTTCTGAGTGTCACAGGAGAATGTGGGAGTAACATACATGGTGGTCAGAAATTCAAAACAAGCTGGCAGGAGAGGGATGAAAACAGTATAGTGCAGTGGTCTGTAAAATATGCATCTATCACTCCTGTGAGATTTGACACAAATAATACAGTTTATCAGATCTTAACTTATTTAATTATCTAACATGTTATCGTATGGCTGTTGTACTTTTCATTTGGTAATTGATTGTTTTGGCCCCTATAAAAATGTGTCATATGAGAGTGTTTGTGCTTGAATGACATAGATCATGTACCTGAAGGTAGCTGACAACAACTGGGCAGACACCCACCTTGCCTTCTTCAGTGAAGCTGTGAATGAGCATGGCTTTCCTCTGACATGCCATTTGAGGTCATATAGTGAAATTTGGGGGGGGGTGAACATTTCCCTCTTTCAAAAAAATTTCCCCAGCAGAGGGTTGATAATGCCACATTGTTTACTCACTTAGTAGCAAGGTACATAAGGAAATTTCTGATACTGAAGTTGATGTAGATTGTTATAGATGTGCATTAAAAATGTTTGAAGCGAGATTCTAATGTTTTTTTTTTTGTGTGTGTTTCAGGGTGAGAGGAGATCATGGCGGAGAAAATGTAGGTGTTGCAGAATTAATGTTCTCAGTTCAGGGAACTGACACCAACAGCTTCATTGCAGGAAAAAGTGTACACAATCAACGGTGAGTTTAACCTAATTTGGAAGCTTTGTGTGTGTGTGTGTGTGTGTGTGTGTGTGTGTGTGTGTGTGCCTGTTGACCTGCCCAGGGTGTACCCTTCGTCTCACACTGACTGCTGGAGATAGGCACCAGTCCCCCTGCGACCATTCAAGAGATAACTCAAGTTGAAAACGGATGTATGGACATGTAAATGTGTGTGTATATTATAATTTTCTTTTATTTAATCCCCCTCCAAATCCAGGATCGAGCGCCTCTGGCGTGATGTCTTCATGAGTGTTACTGGTTTATATTACAACATCCTGCACTCTCTGGAAGACCAAGACTTGCTCGACATCAGTAACATCCTTCACCTGTTTTGTTGCCACTATATTTTCTTGTCTCCTATCCAGGCCAGCCTGGATGTCTTTAGAGATGCGTGGGACAACCATCCAATCAGGACAGAGGAAAACATGACACCAAATCAGCTGTGGCATCTGGGCCAGGCTCTGAATCCTGTTTCTGATCCAGGGGCAAATGTATGTTCTGTTAAAATGACTGATCACATGTCAAGTTGATCCTTAACTAAAAATCAAATGTTCAACACTTTGATAATCTACCTCTGCACTATGCTTCTTGGATTCAAGACAAAATGGCTATTGAAATTACAGTTCTGTTTGTGTGCACCTCTACTGAAGTGGACACTGTCAACTATAATGTCATGACATTACAAAGTCATGACACATCTGCAAGTTCAAAATGCAAGGCATTAGACCCTCCAGATGTGATATTCTCACTGCTGTTTTAACATAAAAGTAGCCCATTAATTAAAAAAATAATAATTTATGAAATAATGGAGATGCTAGGTTCTGCCTGACATCATTGATGTTAAGTAATTGTTAAAAGTCATGATAGGGCTTTATTAAATGTGTTTTCTTGAGATTCATTATGCACAATGCTCATACACACTTTCCTTTTCCAGGGTATACCGACACCAGAGATTGAATGGGAGGAGAATGGATACATGACCGAACCTCATCCTGGGATCAGTGTCCCTGTCATGTACTCTTTCAGATCTTGAAATGTTGGAACTGCAGGACAACATTAATCCGTTGCAACATTCAGACTCTTTTGGAGTGGACATATATCTTCACACTGTCCAGTATGTTGAGAACTTACTTGAGGCTAGATGATTACATGTGTGAAGAAGGAAGGAGAGAGAAGGTAGGGAGTTAGGAAGGAAGAAAATAATTAATGAGACAGGAAGGAAGGAAGTTAAAAAGTGAAGGAGTGGTCCATTTTAAGGTTAATATACTGTATATTGTTATTCAAGGGATTAACCTTTGTAAATATGAAATGCTAAAGGCAGGGGCGTAGCACCAAATTCTGGGCCCTAGGTACAAGTCTTCTAGGTGGGCCCCATGCTCAATTGTGTAATATCTCTCTTACACATTTTATGCCATGCTATAAGACAAGATAATAAATATGATCTCAGTTTAACCTCTATATTGAGCAAATACAAATGCCAGCATAATAAAAGTGAAATGCCCAGACTTCACATATAATTATTTTTATTTGCCAACAATGTGTTCAAACATTAATCCTGGAATTTATTTTCCAGTAAATGCCCACTGACGGGTCTTCATGTTAGCAAAATCACTTATGAGATCTTTAAAGTCCAATCCTTTGGCTAATTGGCTTTCAATAGAAAGAAGAGCTAGGCTGTTCAGTCTATCCTGGGACATTGTTGATCTCAAATAATTTTTCACCAGTTTCAGTTTGCTTAAAGCCCGTTCACCCCCAGCAACAGTCACAGGTAGTGTGCAAAAAATCCTCAGTCCAATACAAACTTCTCCAAAAATGCTCTGTAATTGCATCCTGTAGATGGAATTAAGCAGCTCAAGAGGAGACATGGGATGCAGTACAGAGCCTTTGCACTTTCACTGTAAATAAGCCAGTCTCTTCTTATCTTCTCATGCCCATTGGCTGACTTAGCATATTGAAGATAATTTGGAAATGGCTTGCCCTCCATATATTTGGGTGTTATTTTGTCGATTCCTGGTGTTTGATCACTTTTATTCGCCAGTCTTCTGACAACTGTATCTCCTTGTTGACCAGTGAGCTTCTCTGGCCATAGTCCTGGATCCTCTGGCAGACACTCATCTGTGTTGCTCAGCCTCTCACTTTCTTCTTCTTCTGGCCTCTCCTCATCATCCTCACTACCTTCAGAGCAACCATCCCCTTCCCTATCTTCACTTACATCATCCTCTTTCACATATTCTATCTCTTTCTCTGCTGCAAGGGGGACAGACACCACACAAGCAAAATTGATCATGAATTAGGTCAGCAAAATATAACCTAACATGTCCTTTCAGATAAATCTGTTGCTAATGATTGCTTGTAAATTGAATAACTTAATTGTATCGTGAGCTCAGGGGCGGATTTAGGACTGAAGAAGATCCGGGGCTTAACACACAAACACGCGCGCACACACACGTGACACGCACTAGTCAACATCATATATATTTGTCTTGTACCACATAATTTTTTAATCTAAAGCTACATATTAAGCATATTCAGGGCAGAATATTGTTCCTGTTAGTGTTTAGTGTGAGATGAAAGTAAATATTCACTTTCCAGCAACTTTACCTGAGAAGCTAACTTTAGGCAAACCAGCAACACAACAAATATTTTCAAATAAGACTCACAAACCTGAGTCAACACCAGTCTCATCAAAGCTTGGGTTCTGTCATTGTACTTTTTGTCTAAAAAAAAGTCCTTATGTCCATCTTCACTCATGCATTTCAGGCAGAGACTGCAGAAGAAGCTGGCTGCTGAAGGGCTTCTTCTTCAGTGGTGGAGGCTCAGGCAGGCTGTATACAAACTACTGCCAGCTGCTCCCTCTCTGTTGGACTTTGTTACTGCATGTTACTTCCACGTTTCAGATCCGGGGCTTTTCATAAAACATCCGGGGCTTCAGCCCAAGTAGCTGGGCCTAACGCCGCCCCTGAGTGAGCTCACCTTGTCTCATCTCCTCAGTGCTTTCTGGAGACAATGAGGGCCCTGCTGCTGCTGCTACTGCGTCTAAAGGGCCATGTGGTTCATGATGTTAAGCTTTGCTAATACTGATATATATTGATATATTAAATACATATGACATGAAATAAACCAGGTTCTCTCTGTGAATGTAATGTACTCTAAATTTTATAATCCCTGCATTATCAGCCAAATTATAAGGTTGTCCGTTTTCAAGATCAAATATAAAGAAATTTAAAATAGGCTTAAAATATCTAACCAAGTCAATAACAATCCTCTAACACCAGTGTCATCATGCTATACGAAAAACAGTGGCAGCTTCCCATTCCTGAGATTACCACGAATCCATCGATACCAAGTTTGTCCTGGTCCATGACTGGGAAGGAGCTGAAATATCCACACAGAGTGAACCTGTTTTTACTGTGAGGTCCGCAAATTAATTGGCGGCAGCCGACCGCGATAATAATTCTGATTAATATATATATAAATTAATTAGTGTTATCACTGATAACACTAATTAATTTATATTTGATCTTGATGGTGAAACTAAAGGCGTTTAACACTTTCTTTCTTCTTTCTTTCGGTCTTTATTTTGGTTTATAGCATTAACATAAAATTTTTCTTTTCAAACAAAACAATATTAACAATTTGAATTTAAACCAAAGAAGGAATAGGCAGAAGCAATGCTTATTTTAGCCTACCCTATTTTCCACCTAATATACATAACCAATATACATTTCTTTTATTTTCCCCAATATAAATATCCACAATGAAAATTCATTAATGTCTATACATACTTTTCGTACCCTGTAAATATGTGACACTTTACACCTGCTTTAAACTTTAGTAAAGAAGTACATTTCTTCAAATCATCATCTAACTCATTCCACAATTTCACACCAACAACAGAAACACATCTTGATTTCACATTAGTTCTGGCTTTTACACATTCAAACATAAATACACCTCTGAGATTATAATGATCATCTCTTGGTTGTGTGGTTCTTTTTCCTTATCAAAAACAAGAAAGAGACAGGTTTTGTCCAAACTCAGCGGGGGGCATTTATTTACACAACTCATCCATACATCACCAACACTTCACAGGGGACAGCGTCCAGCTTCGATCTAAACACCTCGGCTGGAGATCCTTCTGCAAAAGCCCACTCCCCTACACCACGCAGCATCAGTTATACTATTCAACCCCCACCTCCCTTTTGATTCTGAGAAATGATGGGGTGCTACTTCCACATCCTAATATGGTCAAAAGTAGTTGAAACTTACATAAGCTGGGCAGATCAACATGTTTTTGGAGCATGTACTCAGCAGCTGGGCTGCCTGATAACCGGCTGGCATTGATAAGCAACATGTCAACATGCAGTACACAAAACACTGCTTTTAGCTCCTACAGATCCCCCCCATGGGGGTGTCCACCCCCATTAATAAGCTGGCTACATAACATATAACTTAACACATAAGTGAACGTTAACATAAACCAGTAAATGGGTGTCGAATGGCAAAATGACAAATACACTACAAACTTCAACCAAACTATATAGGCATATATGTAACGACGAAGTAACTGCAAACCAACACTTGGATGAGTACACAAAGTAAGTATCAGCTTCAAAACACAATATGGAATGTGACGTCTTTAACCAGCTCAGTCACATCAAAATGCATGCGCAAACTGTAAGGGGGCGAAAACCTGTCCGCTGTTCTTAACAGGAAAAATTCCCCCTTGACCTCCTGGCCCCAAAACAGGACGGTCACATAAAGCACAGAGTGAGCATGCAAGCCTAGCCTAAGTATATGGCAGACATTAGGTAACAGTGAATTAACAAAAGAACGCACGTAAGAGAAAACAAACTGATGAAACCTTCCAACAGAGAACAAAATCATAAGCATGATCGAGCATTAATTACCCTTAGCAATATTGCAACCAGTAACTGTACGTGAATATGCAATCAAAAATACAAACTCATGTGAAATAAATGATTGACGTGGATACTAATGAACGACTAGATGATGTCGCTGTGACTAAACCTATAAAAGTTAAACACAACAGGAGGTGTAATGAATATACTCAACGTAACAACACAAGTGCTCAACTGAAATAGAGAACAGAGTCAGAGTCCCAGCTGCAGAACTGAAAAAGAAATGGAGTGAAGAAAACATAAGAGTCAAGTTCAGTTTTATTGATGACTGCTGCAGGGGTCTTGCCGCTGGAAGAGGACTTTGAGGCCGATTCCTTAGTCGAGTGCATGTAACCACAACAGCAACATCTATGATGAGACGCAAAGATTACTCCGCCGTTGTCCCATCAGCCGTCCCATTCTTCAGGCACATTGGGTGTTGTGCTGAGTCCATTGCGGCCATTTCCATTTGCACATATTGAGACGACGCAGCAAGGTTCATTTGGGCAGCCAGAGTTCGCTCCCACAGTCTCCTCACAACAGGTAGGATGCAACATGCCAATAGAGAAATCAGAATTAGTACTACTATTGCACTAATTCCTGCTTTTACCAAAATAGCTCCCCACTGACCCAATTTGAGGGCTAAGGAGTCTAAGGACCAGCTTTCCCTGCCTGCATTCTCCTTCAGCTCTATCTTTAAATCTTTCAATTTCCTCATGCCTTCAGTAAATGCACCATCAGGGGCCGTATTACTTGGAATGTAGGTGCAACACTCTTGCCCACTGGAGTTCAGAAACTTACAGAGCCCACCTTTCTCGGCCAGCAACCAGTCCAAAGCCTGGTCATGCTGCAAAGTCATTTTGACTGTGGCATGAAGTTGTTCACCCAAGAGGCCAAGGTTATTTACTGTGTAATTTAAGATTCTTTGCTGATTAAAATAAACATAGTTGATCCATTTCACATTCTTATTTATTGTTATCCAAGGAAGAATTGACTCTAAACCTGCTATTACCTCATCTCTTGCTTGAACTTCTATGGGAATTCCTGTTGGCAGTCCTATGGCGTTTAAATGCACTTTATGATCAAACACATCATACCTCTTTGTCCTACGTCTATTGGTAGTCTCCAACTGAAGTAATTCACTCACACCTTCATGCAAGATAGTCACTGGAACTTTCATACGTACTAGCGTACACAACCCAACCCAAAAACTTGGCAAAACATTCATTAGAACATCACCACCACACATCCAGTAGCTGTCGGCCACTGGAATGTCTTGCTCACCTATGAGATCCAGAGTGGGGATCGTCATCGATATGTTATCACAGTCCTGACTAAGAGTTACAGGGTTTTCATACCAAACAGGGGTATCAATGAGAAGTGGCGTCATATTTGCATGCGGGAACCAGGATAATACCCAAGTGACGTTACAGTTGACAGATGTATTACCTACGTCCACTCCTCCATCGTCAGCGAAACCTCAGCTTGCAAAACATTCATAATCAGCACTATAATCAATTTTGTAGTCCGTTGGAGGACCATTTTGGTCTGTTTGGATCGCAAATTCAGCACATTCCTCTAGGATGTTATATTCTGCATATTTTTCAACATATTTGTACTTATCTCGTGTACCATGGAGCAATCTGCATTGGAATCCACACAATGGCATCTTAAGAAGAGGTGGAATCTTTTTATTTATCTCTATTACCTTTCTAGTCTTACATGTGCGTCGTTGTGTAATGGCACACTCACTAGAAGTATACTTTTCCGGAACAACCTCAGGTAACATTCCGGGTGCTTGAGCGCACACTATGCAGTCATTAGGAGTCATTTCTCTTGTCGTATACAAAGCCCATTTGTACCAACTATTTTGCATGGCGGCATCCCAAAGCCTATCCTCTATCGGCAATGGTCTGCCCGCTCTAGGGGAGATAGGTCCTGTGTTACTCCCGGGCCTAGGTCTAATCGGCCCAAATAGTGGCTTAGGTACAGCTTTGCGATTGGTCACTTCTTGTTCATTTTGTCCTTTCTGAGTGAGATTACGAACATGGTTACCACCAGAGGTTGCAGTGGGAAAGCCAGATTTCACAGCTACACCTCCTGTGGGAGTTGTAGTACTGACAGGTGGCTTAGCGGTTACGCTTCTCAGCTTGCTAATCGGCGTTGTTTTAGATCTTGAAATCAGTGGAGTCACTAGCTGTAAAAGAGAGGAAGAGCTCCAGTCGGCCCTCACCTCTCCAACAGGGGCTGTGGTAGTCAAAACATCAGGGATCACAGTAGCAGTAGCGCTAGTAGTTAAAACATTACTTGGAACTGTGGTTATATCACCAGTTTTAACAATTGCTACGTCGAATGCAGGCAGGGATGCCGACCTATGTTGCATCCGGCCTGCTGAATTGTACTTAACTTGATCATGGTATGCTGCCTCGTCGTTGGCCAAGTCGTCTGGCGTATGCTCTTGTGATGGGTCGACGAGTTGCTCCTCGGCCATCGTCTCCATCTTCACCTCCTCCAGCACCATCATCAGACCCCCTAGTGTTATCCAAAACAGAACTGTCATCAGGCTTAGCACGCCCTTCTTTCCTCCGGCCATCATGCCGGTTTGTTACGTTAGGCACAATACTGCCCTGAGTTTTGTCTTTGACTTTCGTGCAGTGCGTCAGATGATGCCACGTCGATCCTCCTTCGACCTGGACTGCTGTTGGCGTTGCTCGAACCACTTTGTAGGGACCCTCTCGTCGCGGTTCGTGCCACTTCCTCCTGAAAACTTTGATGTACACCTGGTCTCCAGGAACTACCGGCCCGTCTGCGCCTGCGCTAGAGACGAGCTCCTTTCTCTTTTCCTGCAAATAGATGGCTTTATGGATGCTGGTTAGTTGCTTGATATAGCTTTTGAATTCAAGCTCTAGCTGTTCCAGCGAAGGCCCCTTGTGGGGTCCTCTAAGCTGAGGAGCTGGCATTGGCCTGCCTGTTAGGACCTCATGAGGTGAAAGATGCGTGCTTCTGTTAGTTTGCATGCGATAGCTCATTAAGGCAAGCGGCAATGCATCAACCCAGTTAAGGTTAGTACAAGCACAGATTTTGCAGATTTTAGACTTCAACGTCAGATTCGCTCGCTCGACCATCCCTTGGCTCTGGGGGTGATAAACTGATCCTAATCGTTGCTTTATCCTTAGTTGTTGCAACACCCCTTTAAGGACTTTTTCAACAAAAGCAGGACCATTGTCCGAGCTTATTTCCGACGGGATACCAAAGCGAGGAATCACTTCTCTGACTAGAAACTTTACCACTGTTTCTGAACCTAGATCTTTAGAGGGAACAGCTTCGATCCACCGACTGAATCTGTCAATGATCACCAGCATGTACCGTTTCCCATGCACAGACTTAATCATGTCAACATAGTCAATGACCAAATGTTTGAAAGGACCTTCGGGCACTGGAATGTGTCCCGCTGGGACTGTGATGCCCTTTTTTACATTGTTCTCAGCACAAATGTCACACTGATCTATTACTTCCTCAACCATGGCTTTTAGGTATGGTGACCAGTAACCTTGTTTGTTAAGTCTTTTCAGCACCTCTGCACGACCACAATGATCAGGACCGTGGCTTTCCGAGATTAGCATCGTCAGCAAGGAGACAGGTGCAACGATCAAGCCCTCATGAGACCTCCACAAGCCGCTTGAGTCCATTGTTGCACCTCTTCTTCTCCAACACTGCTGCTCGCTTTTCTCTGCCTTTTCCTGAATCAAAATGATGTCTTCTGGTGTTATTGCAGGCTCTAATGATATTACAGGTGCCAAAATGGCTTCTTCACACCTGGAGGCAGATTTTGCCGCCTCATCTGCTGCATTGTTGCCTCTGATGACATCACAGTTACCCTTGCGGTGCGCAGGGCACTTTACAATGGCCAGTTTCAATGGAAGCATCATTGCTGAGATCAGCTCGTTGATCTGCTTTCCATGAAGGATGGGTGTACCATCCGTCTTCTTAAAACCTCTTTGTCTCCACACACTTCCAAACAGGTGACAAACACCATGGGCGTATGCAGAGTCAGTGTAAATAGTTGCTACCTGGCCACTTGCCAACTTGCAAGCTTCGGTCAGGGCTTTGAGTTCCGCTAGCTGCGCAGAACAGGGTTGGTTACACTTTTCAGCTTTTACTGTTTCAAATCTGTCATCTACTTTTTCCACAACAGCAAACGCTGCATGGTTTCCTAAGTAGTCTCTAAAACATGAACCATCAACAAAATAGGTGACATCAGATTGGTCGAAAGGGGTAGATTCCAAATCAGGCCTTAGCTTAGTGTATCTAGATACCTCGGCTATGCAGCAATGTGGTTCTCCTTCAAACTCAAAGGGAACACTGTTAGCAGGGTTTGCTGCGGTACACCTCTTTATGACAACGTCAGGATATGTCAGTAGTGGCATATACTGCAGGCATCTTGCTTGGTTTAACACAAACTTCCCTCGGTTGATTAGTTCAGATATTTTGTGATGTGTGTAGATGGTCACAGGATATCCCATTGTTATCACTGAGGCTTTCTCATAAGCATAATGCAAAGCAGCCAATCCTTGATAACAAGGGGGCCATCCCTGTGCCACATTGTCAAGTTTTGCACTGTAGTACGCAATAGGTTGTTTCCGACGTCCACTGCATGTGTCCTGCATTAACACTGCAGAGGCATACATGTCATGTCTGTTTGCGACGTACAGCAAAAATGGTTTTGTGTAGTCAGGTGTTGCTAAACTTGGCGCAGTTTGCATGTCTTGTTTGATGGTTTCAAAAGCTATCTTAGCTTCATTTGTCCATTTTAGAGTCGATTTTAAAGACTCACTTCCAGCATCTCTAATCAGTGCCCTAAGTGGTGCGGTTTTTTCAGCATAGTTTTCAATCCACTCGGAGTTAAAACCAGTCATTCCCAGAAATGTCATCATTTGTCCGACAGTTTGTGGTTGTGGAGCTTTGCTCACACCTTCCACGTGTTCTGGTGAGATGGCGACAGTCCCATGGGAGATTACTCTCCCTAGGTACTCTACCTGTGGTTGGCAGTACTGAAGCTTTGTTAGAGAGGCTTTGTGTCCTCCCCGAGCTAACTTCTGTAGGACTTTAATGGAGTCACGATGACAATCATCGATTGTTCGTGCGCAAATCAGTAGGTCATCAACATACTGAATCACAGTGCTGTTCACCTCGATGCCTTCGAGGCTCTGTTTCAAAATCTGATTAAAGATGTGTGGACTGTGTTTTAGCCCTTGTGGTAGCCTTCTGTACGTGAGCTGTCTCCCACGAAACGTGAAAGCAAAAAGATATTGTGATTCTTTGGCCAATGGGATGCTAAAAAATGCTGAACACAGATCAATTACCGTGAAGTATTTAGCTTCCCCATCAATGTTACTCAGTAATGTGCTTGGGTTTGGCACGTCTGCGTCAAAGTCAGTGATCACTTCATTTACAGCTCTTAAATCATGTACCAGTCGGTACTTGAGCTTGTCTGCTTTTAGCACTGGCAGAATTGGAGTGTTACATGTGCTATAGGTTTCTTTTAGTACTCCTGCTTGAATTAGACCTTCAATAGTTGCATTTATACCCTCTTCTGCTTCTGGCTTTAGTGGGTATTGGGGTCGATAAGGCAGTCTTGCATTTGGCTTCAATTCCACTTGAACTGGAGTTGCCGATGTTACCAGTCCAACATCCGTGTCATGTTTAGACCATAGCTGGTCTGGAACTTGTTTTAGCATGTTGGCTTTCAACTTGTTTTGAACTGTTTCTGATTCTGCTACACCTTGCATGTGTTTTTTGTTTGCGACTGTTACAACCTGTGGTTTTGACATCATGGTGCCGCCGCAGAGAATTTTAATCATTTCTGCATTTTTTGTAGTATAGATTAGCGGGTTATCTGTTTTCTGCCACTCTGTTTTAGTTGCTGTTAACATCATTGGTCCAAGATCTCTTGACCCAAAGCCTTTGTTTACCATTAAGGTAATGTGTGGTGCTGATTCTGGCACAGTGTGCCATTTTTCAATAAATGGGTTTTCTTCCACATTCACAGCTGCACCTTGCTGTCCTATCACGATGTATTGTGACACTAGCCTAACGTGCAAGTCTTTTGTTTCTTTGTCCCATTTTTCTTCAAAGATTCTACTGCATGATGGATCATAAGTCATTGTGCAGTGATAGTCACTGAACGGTGCAGTAGCTTCTGGAATTTGAGCTTCAATAAATTTTTCCCACTGTTGAAACATCTCTGAGACTGGCTTGTTAATGTCACCAAGCCAGTAGACCTTAGCGTATTCTGTCTGAGCAGTCATTTGAAAGTTTATTCCAGAGCTATCTACATAAATTCCTTCTGGTGTGCACCAGATTTTTGTTTTTAGTTTACACAATGCATCTCTTCCTAGTAGATTAACTGGAGTTTGGTCTGAAATCAGAATTGGAATTACGATTTCACTGTCATCAACTGCTAGTCTTACTGGAGCTGTTAAGGGGTTTATTTGTTTTGTTCCCGAGAACCCTGTTGTCTTTACGCTTTTCTCAGACATGGGGAGATGAGTTGCATAATTTGATTTTATGCATGAGTAGGTTGCCCCAGTATCTACTAACATTGGGACCGATTTGCCTTCTATTTTAACATTGATCACTGGTTCTTTATTGGCGTTAGCTATTAAAATTGGTAGTTGCTCCTCCCCCCCAGGGCCCTCCGGGCATCCCTAGAATCCTTGTTGTGCTGCCCATGGATTAACTGGACCTCCTCTTCCCCGGTTTGGTCGTGTTCCACGACCACGCCCAGACCATTCAGGGTTTGGAATTTGATTCGGACAGTCTCGATACAGGTGACCCATCTGGCCACACCCCCAACATGAACCTGGAAGTGGGGGTCGGTTCTGCTGCACCCAGCCTTGTCGGGTTGGGTAGCGATTGGGGAAACGATTTGGAAATCGTCTCTGTGGTCCGGGCTGCTGTCTACCATACTGGTTTGGGTAGACATTGATAACCGGTTGAGATGGAGTTTGAGGCGGGGCCAAAGCTGTCTGCAATGCTTGGGTTTGACTGTCACTCTTGCTGTCACTTTTCTCCACTGCCGCCTGGGTCTTCGCCTTGTGCTGGAGATCATTTATGTGCAACTGCGTGAGTTTTCTCTGAGCGCACTTTTCTTGCTCAATCATTTTGTTACTGTCTTTCCGATAGCGGTCCACTGCGTGGACTACATGGTCTCTGAACTGCACATGTGGCATTGAGTCCAGTCCCACAACATCCTCCAGTTTGTCTCGCACAGGAGTCGGGAGAGCAGAAATCAGGGATGTTCGGAACAGAGAAGTCATTATCGGCGTCCCCTCAGGACCCTCCTCCGTCTCCAGCTTCCACCGTCTGAGCTGCCTGTCAACAAATGACGCAGGACTCTCAGTCTCTGAAAGTGGCTCACCTTTCAAAGCTTTGGGGTCAATCCTGTTGGGATATGCTGCTCTTAGTATGTTCCAGAGTGCATTTCTGTATGTGTTAAACTCCGTGCCGTCAGCCATTGGGTCCAGCATCCATTGGACTCCATTGGATGCTAGCAATGTTCCCATAGCTGATGTCCCAACAACTCGAGCCAAAATAGCTTTGAGATCTCCAAGGGCAAGCATTAGCCCAGTTGTCTCCTGTTCGAAGGCCCCAATCCACCTTCCCGCGCCATCTTGAATGTGGGGCAGCCGTGAAACCAAACCAGTGAGGTCGAGGCTCTGCCAGGGAATATAATTAGCTCTTGTGCCCTTAATTAAAATTGGGTACTGACCATCATTAGTGTATCGAATAGGTGGTTTTAAGTCATGTCTGGGTCTCAGCTCACGGCTTTCACTGCTAGGACCTGGTTTTTCCTTCTCCTGAGTCAGACCTGTATTTGGGTCACCACGCTCTGGTGAGTGAATGCCTGGTTTGTAAAAAGGCTTGAAATTTTTCTCCTTGCTTGTGCTAGTGGTGTTCTCACTAACCTCATCTGAATGTGTGCCTGTGATGTGATTTAAGGATTTCCGCAGGCCTTCAGATATGTCCTGTATAATTTGGTCAACATCGTTTAGCTCATCATGTACATCCTCATCCTTGTTCTCAAGGTCAATCCAGTATGAGTTAGCCTTCGGTTGCCTTTTCAAAAAATCCTTATGTTCTGCAAAACAATCAATCTCCCTTCGTCCTTCTTCCCTTACCGCTCGACGTTCTGTACTGCAATATTTTGGATGCGTTCCACGAGGTGGAGTTGTTTGTTCGAATTCTCTTTCCTCACTTCCTTTTGCATGCTTTTCTTTGCCAGGTGCTTCATCTGATTGCTGTGATGTTGTTAATTTTAAAATTGCATTGTCAACATCTAAACCCTTAGGACCTTTGTCGAATGTGTCGCGCAAATCAAAATCTCCCGTAATTGTAACGGTTCCCAAAAGGGGATACAGGCCCTCTTCTGATGGGGCCTTCACTTCCTTCTGGGGTTTGTCCACTTTGTCTTTCATTTTAAGGATGGCCTGTTTAAAATTCTGTCTGTAAATCTTTCCTTCATTCCTGAATAAATCCAGGATCTGAATTTCCTTTTCTCTTTTCTGCTGTCTTTTCTTGGACCCATCTGCTTTATGATCCTGAATTCTCAATTCCAAATTATCGCACGCCACTACGTCAAAAGTGCCTTCAGATGGCCACGGATTGCATAGTTTTCTCGTCCGTTTTGACCACTTCTCTGACATGTGCTTTATCTCTTTTGCTAAAGCCGGATTCTTCGCTGCCAAAATTCCTGCTGGCGTGACAGACATTTTGAAGTTTCAGTGACACTATTATTCCTTTGATTAGTTGACTAGTTTGTTTATTTATAATCTCCTGAAAATAACACAAGAATTGAAAGTTGAAACAGATACTGGTGACATATGATGCTGTGGTCTTGAGTAATCTGTTGTTGCTCTGTTTACACAAATGTTGAACAATTTATCTTCTTATTGTAAATGCCTTAAAATCAAATCTCTTCTGATGTAACACTAAAGTAAAGTTAGTTCAAAAAGCTTTAGTTATTGTTGAAAGAAAACTTAATGCCTGATGTATGTATTTCTCCAGCAGTTAAGCTGCAAGATGAGTTTGACTCAAATCTTCTGTCCTGCAGAGTCAGGCTTGTGTGACAGGCTAAAAATAGCCGTATCCTTGGTCCGAGCTGTGTGTGAGCAATGTTCAGCCCACAGGGTGGGGTTTCTCTACGCCCTCTGGCTCACCAACCTATCCACACACAGAGGTGGAGTCAGAGGCGGGATCGCCTCTGTACTTCTGTGTCTGTGCGTGTGTATGGAGAGGACAGCTTGTAGGTGGAGCTTTGCGCTTCTGGACTGGCCCCTCTGCTCAGTCTAAACTTGGGTCTGACAGCTCAGGGTGTCTACGGAGAAACGAACACGCTGACGACACCCAAGAGCATTCAGCCTTCAGATTTTAGCAACTCTCATACAGCTTTATAACATCACAACACAGGAAAAAGTCAACCACAAGAGAGACCGAATCAGCAGAAGAAGAATCAGCTTCTCTCCAGTTCATCCAAGCAACAGCCCAAACAAGATCAGAGTATTTGACCTTTCACGAGTAAAACAACCACACACAGCAAAGCTTTCACACTTGCATAGAGATAAGAAAAACACACTTCAAAGCAATTTGACACCGAAGCATCATTTTATGCCACACACTCAACACGCATGAACATTATTATTTATTTATTAATCATAATCTATATTTCTCATATTTCACATTACCCAGCTGGTAAAAATAGTTATCATGCTTGTGCACTTCAGCATATATTTTTATTTATATATATGTCACTCTAAAACTAATTATTTTAACTTCTGGTTTTCTGTTTAAAGACTAATCAGAACAAGATCACAGACTTTGAAATTTGTATAACATTAAACATCAAAATTTGGCACTGCAGTGAACAATATTGATCTGTATTACTCCTTTGTTTTTCTTTTTTCCTCTAATTCTCTGGCGCCTGACACACCTTCTCAACTCACGCACCCACTTCTCAACTCGCACACACTCTTATCTCCTCCACACACACACGCTTATCTCACACGCCTGTCCCACCCACAAAACTTCTCTCACAAACACACTCACACAAACAAACAATTTCTGAGCTCTAGAGTTGTTTACAGCCACTTTGCTGCAAACTCTGACGTCAAACATATCTTTGCCAAAAACTCATGAAATTTACCAATCCCCGAGGATTCAACCGAATTACTGGCAAGCTTATCTGTCACAACTTCAGCGCTTTTTCTCAGATCCCAATCTTATCCCGGCCTCACCGGGGCATACTGGATCTCAATTGTCGACCTATTACTTGTCCTCCCTGGACTTTTTTTATCAGCTGTCAAATTCTATTCCAATTCTCGCTGTCCCAGCTTTTAATTTGTCACTTTAAACTTTGTCCGTCATCAAAATGACTCAGCTGACTTCACACATGTGTGAATAATTTCACCGCTGCTCTGGACAAATGCCTCTTCTTGTTATTATAACTTCTAATTTATGAGAAGGGCATGTTTTTTCTCTCAGACCAGTTCTCAGTCCACGGAATAACTCCAAAATTGAACAAAAACTGTTCTTACCTAGGGCCCAGAAGTTTATTCCGTGGGCTGCGAAACGATCCGAAGAGCACACCTCTACTTCCCGCTTCGTGGTCGCCAAATGTGGTTCTTTTTCCTTATCAAAAACAAGAAAGAGACAGGTTTTGTCCAAACTCAGCGGGGGGCATTTATTTACACAACTCATCCATACATCACCAACACTTCACAGGGGACAGCGTCCAGCTTCGATCTAAACACCTCGGCTGGAGATCCTTCTGCAAAAGCCCACTCCCCTACACCAAGCAGCATCAGTTATACTATTCAACCCCCACCTCCCTTTTGATTCTGAGAAATGATGGGGTGCTACTTCCACATCCTAATATGGTCAAAAGTAGTTGAAACTTACATAAGCTGGGCAGATCAACATGTTTTTGGAGCATGTACTCAGCAGCTGGGCTGCCTGATAACCGGCTGGCATTGATAAGCAACATGTCAACATGCAGTACACAAAACACTGCTTTTAGCTCCTACAGTTGGAAATAAACTTTTATGCAATTTGGGATATTATTATTAACTACTTTATGAAGAATCTCTAAGATTTTTACTTTAATAATGTCTCCTAATTTTAGCGTTTTCGTTTGACTAAATAGATAATGGGTTGGTTCGAGGTATCCCAATTTATTAACTATTTTAATCGCCTTTTTTTGTAATTTAAATACAGTCTCAACACACGTTTTACCTGCATTTCCCCAAACCTCTGCACAGTAAGACAAATAAGGCATAACTAAAGAGCTATAAATCAAAAACAAGGCTTTTTTATTTAGTATATCAATAGTTTTATAAAGTATAGCAATAGATTTAGACACTTGCTGTTTGATATATTCAATGTGTGGTTTCCAACTGAGTTTACTATCAATAGTCACACCTAGGAATTTAGTTTCATGTACTTGTTCAATTGGGACTCCATTTAAATACAGCTTAGCACCGTCATTGTCCCTTTTCCCTGAAAATATCATAAATTTGGTTTTATTTTCATTTAGTGATAGCTTGTTGTAATCAAACCATTTTTTAACCCTTTGATACATAATGGTCACTACAGTGGACAGGTACTCAAAATTGTTATTTCTTTATTTTTGCTATTAAGCACAGCTGTTGAAGACTTTATTGCATTTGAGCCCCTCCATTTGGACTTCAGTAAGTCAAGCCAACATATTCCATGTTCAGAATGCACGCTGTCCACTGAGATGGACATGTAATAAATTATTTGTAAATTAACAAAATGTTACAAAAAATATTTGTTGAAATTTGTTTCATTCACACCTAAAGATGAATGAAAAAAATTGTTTAAAAAATCTTGGTTGAAGATTTCATAATCCATGCATCAGAGGGTTAATTGAATCCAATTCGTTTTCAACCTCTTGTAATAATTTACTCATATCTTTTCCCATACAAATGAAATTTGTATCATCTGCAAACATAATAAATTTTAACCGAGACGATACAGAAAAGATGTCGTTCAGGTATAGGTTGAATAATTTCGGTCCTAGCACCGAGCCTTGCGGTACACCACATATTACTCTTTCAAGCTGTGAATCTATATCATTAACATTTACATATTGAAATCTACTGCTTAAATAACTTTCAAGCCATTGATTGGTTTTACCACGAAGACCATAGTATTCACATTTCTTGAGCAGGTATATGTGATCAATTGTATCAAATGCCTTACTCAAGTCAATCAAGACAGCCACTACATGAAGTTTTTGATCCACTGCTGTTGCAATCTGCTCTACCAAATCCATAACTGCTAATGAGGTTGAACGATTCTTCCTAAACCCATACTGATGGTCATTTAAAAGATCAAACTTGTTGGTAAATGCTTCAAATCTAATTACAAAAAGTTTCTCAAGTATATTTGAAAACTGTGGCAGTAAAGAGATAGGTCTATAGTTACAAGCTAATAATTTATCACCACTTTAATAAATAGGAATAACTCTGGCTATTTTCATTTTTTCAGGGACTGTGCCACTTGAAAATGATTTATTACAAATATAAGTAAAAGGTTAAATAATGCAATGGATAACCTCCTTCATGAGAGACATATCTATCCCATGAAAATCTAAGGACTTTTTACTTTTGAAACTATGTACCGCTTGGATCACATCACTTTGGCTTACACTGCTCAAAAACATTGTATTATTATTTTTATTTATTTCATGGTTAATGTCAACTTCTGGCAGCTTTTTAGCTAGATTAGGGCCAACATTCACAAAATATTTATTAAACTCATTTGCAATGTTCTTTCCATTTTTATTGTGAATATCTATACCTGCTTCTTTTGTATTTCTTATTAATTTATTTAACACATTCCATGTACCTTTAATATTATTTTTGTGTTTTAGGAAAAGCTGATCATAATATTCCTTTTTTTGCTTCCTTATTATTGTAGTTAATTTGTTTTTATATTCCTTATACCTTTTTTCTTTTTCCTTTGTTGGATTTTTTATAAAATCCAGATACAGTGATTTCTTTTTCTGGCAAGCCCTTTCCAATCCCCTAACAATCCAGGGTGGGGACCTTTTTTTTAAGTTTTGCTTATGATATTTTAGAGGACAATGTCTATCATAAGCTCCCAAAATGAACACTGAACACCTAACATGAATGCAGCTTCTGAGAGCTAGCTAATATCAGCTAAAACTGTGTTCTGCTGCTCACCTTCCTTCTTGAAGAATCTAGTCAATACTTGCTTCTGTTCGATTAACTTTTTCTCCTTCTCCTTCTTTTCTTTTCTGGAAGCCAGATTTCCCTTTCTTGGGAAAAGACATGACTGACTCTCCTGCCTCCAGCTCTGGCTGTCGGCATCTGCGATGTCTCACTAGCACATGCGGCAGTGCAGCCCCTGGCCGCTGGTGTGGACTAAACCACTTTGCACATTTTTAAGGGGTGATAGATGCCTCAGAGATTATTCAGTTATTATTTTTAAGGCGAAATTCTGTTTCTTAACCTCTTTATCCAGGTAAAGGGAAGTTTATTAAGACATTAAGTAAGTTGGGGGGAAAAAACAACAACAATAAAACATTTTTATTCAAAGCTGTCTCAGGGCCCCTCCCTGCAGTGGGCCCTGGGTAAACGGTACCCTTTCCCCCCCCAGTCCGACGCCCCTGGCTAAAGGATAGACCCCAAAATAGATTTCTAAATTCATTTATAGTTGTGTATTCCCTTAAAGGCTTTATCAGCCGGATTTATTTTAGACCAGGAATGTATTTGAAAAGGCTGCTGTCCACTTTATCTATGCTACAATTCTTCAAAATGTAGATGTTCTATCATTGCTAGTGTTGGTTTAGTAACATGCATCTTCCTGTGTATCCAGCTCTAATAAAAACATTTAAAGGTGAAGCACCTACTTCTTATCAGGAGATCCATTTATTTTTACATGTTATTGTTTGAATTTTGTCTCGTTTCATAACTTTTGCTCAACATTTAAGGGGAACTGTGTTACCCTGCGATCATCTTCATTACACTTGAAAACTTGTACTATACCTCCGCCCGTCTACTTATTAAATGGAATAACATGACAAGATTCTATCTACTGGTTTTTTGATCAAGGGATGATTAGGTGTTGTGAGAAGATTCTCTATGCTACTGAGTCTGTTAAATTGCAACTGGACACACATACCCACACACAGTTTGTTCATTTGTTCTCAGAATGAGAATAATGTCTTTTACAATTAAAAAGTTTTTTTTTCTTGATGTCACTGAAGGCTGTGTTAGAAATATATGCAGCTTATTAAAAGGAAAAGTAACTGATGTATCCAAAAGCCTGAACACAGGAGAATAGAGACACTTGCCAAGATAAAGAGCTAGAGCTTTTGCTCCTTTTCAGAGTCACTCCCATGGAATAGGCCTGATGATTTACTAGCTTCTCTTACCTTCTCTGCAGACAATGTTTAATATGAGCTTCAAGAGGTCTCTGCCCCTAACAGGGTTTGCTTTCACTTAGTAAAAATGCATAATTTTTCTGAATAAGATTATTAAGAGGCCACCCATAGGATGGAACGTTGGTTATGTATTGTAACCCCAGATTTTATGAGTATAGCGTAGCCCTTTGAGCAATCGCCTTTTGGATTAATTCCATCCCCTGCGCAGATTGGATCAGCGGTGATCGGCGAGCAGTGCATGCCGGTTAGATTTGTGTCCAACTTGATGCTGACTTGCTCTGACGTCAGTAGGCAACTATAACCTTGTGAGATCAAGGCGGCCGCAGATTTTGGAGCAAGGCGCTGCAGTTGCTCTCCCTCGGCTGCAAAACCCAGGGCATGGGAAACGCCTGGCTCTCACCTGATCTAAGATCTGATTGGTTCATATTTTGATCCAAACATCCGGTGGTAGAACATGAAATGTTAGTTGTTCACATGTATTCTGTAAATCATGTAACGTTAATGATGACAACTATATAGGCCATAAAGAGAAATGTGTTTTGTGTTCTTTTGTCACATTTCCTATGAACACACTGAAGCTACAGCTGATAACCTTTACTTATTATTACAGTCATGTCTTCATATAGAATATTTGATATCCACAAGCACGTGAGGATGTGTTTCAGCTGCTAACAGGCACCAGAATTAAAATTGAAAATTAAACAAGTGTGAACGCTAACGCGGTATCTTCAGCCATCGTCAGCCCCGAGCTACACATGAAGGGAAATTGTATCCGACTTATGCGCACAGCAGATCTGTTCCGTAACATAAGGAGCCATATGATTGGCTGCAAGCGAACAGCCCTGGCAGAATCATATATTTGATTGACAGATTCATTAGCCAATGGTGACGTTTGTTGACCTGCAACGTTAGGAGAGTCTCAAAATTCAGCACACAGATTTCACTCACAAACGCGGAAAGGTTCACAAATGAGAAGCTGTTCGTAAATGCACATTCAGCAATTCGTATGATCTGTGAGTTTATATTACAAGTGTTCTTACAAATTATATTTGTGAACCACAGAGTGTGAACTTCAGAATTAGCGTGTGCATTCGTGGAAAATGTTGCGTGACTTATCTTTTCACATTATATTTATGAGTCAAAGATTGTGAATTTCCGAATGAGCGTGAGCATTTGTGTTCCTCCGAATTATATTTGTGAAACACAGAGTGTGGATTTCCGAATGAACGTGTGCGTTTGTGGAAAACGTTGTGTGACTTAATTCTTATTGAGACTGTTCTGGCCTCATATTTTTAGAGCTTATGCAGGAGAGAAACACAGAGAGGCCTTTGATATTATAACATGATTCCATAATGAAAAAAGTATCATATAACAATGAATAATAAAAGAGCTTATATGAGAGTTACATATATTTTCAATCCCCCTTTTGAACTCTTTTAAGAGTTCAACAAAGATGTAAGAAATCAAAACAACAACACCAAATTTCATCAAAATGAATCTAATAAGCAAAGTTTAAAAATACCAATACAAACAATCAATCAGATTAAAATACCAATACAAGCAATCAATCAGACTACTGCTTCTCATATTTCTAGCAGTAAACTAAGACAAAAAACATGATCATATATTTAACTGAACATGTTACAACATGAATGGATCGCATGCTCACCGTATGAGGGCGAAAAACCCTAATTATCGTACGTCAAATAGGGAAAATTCCCCCATGTCCCCCCATTTTGGGGCGAACACCTTTTGGCACAGAGTGGGCATGCCTAGGTCATCAATGATCAAAAAATAAAAACAACACAATCAAAAAACTCATAGAAATGAACAGGTGAAGGGATTGTTACATAAATCACTGAACATTCTCACACTCTAACATCATCTTCTTCATCATGAGAGTCATCACTGTCATCAGAGGGTTCCCTTCCCAAATAGATGTTAGGATTGGCTAGTAACAAGGGCATCTGGATAATTGGGTCAGCAGGTGGAGGAGAGATGGCAATGGTGATCAATCTGTACATTCAGAATTGAGTTTGGAAATGCAATGAGTGTAAACATATATCTAATACTAAACAGGTAAATGAATAATAATATAAAATGAGTAGTGGGTATAAAATATAACCCTTGTAAAATAAATGAGGGTGTAAAATAGAACCCAGATAAAATAAATGGAGGGTGTTAAATATAACCCTTGTAGAATGTTCGCATGGTGGTTACTTCTTCCCCCTGTTGAGGTCCCTCCACAGGCTCCAGGCAGCTGCAGGGGGTGATGATATCAAGATTCTCGTCCTGCTGGATGTGGTGGCAGCTTGGCATGCTACCTCGTCCCGCAGAATTGGTAGCTTTGCACGCTACTGTAGTCAGCTACTTCTCTTCCTGGTTTTAGTCTGTGATCCTTTTTTTTTAGTTAGGCAGATGTCAGCTGCTTCTCGTCCTGGTCCTTGGGTACTTTTTCTGGTCAGGCAGATGTCGGCTGCTTCTCTTCCAGGTTAGGATCCTCCCGTCCAGCCGGACAGCGTGTGACGTCGTCTCCGTGATCCTGTATGGCCCGGTCCACCTTGGTTCCGTCCACTTTCTTTTGGTGACCTTCAGCAGGACCCAGACGACGCCTGGCACCGAAGGCGAAGTATCTTCATGTGTGGTTTTGGTCCAATGAAGGCTTTCTCGGCTTGTGCAGTCCAATTGATCTTGGCAGATAGTTGGTAGGAAGATTCACACTCCGGCCGGACCAGAAGTTCCCCGAACCGATCGCCTAGGGATTAAAGGTTATGCACAAAAATGTCCTAGCTCTTACTGACCCTAGCCTCTGATACCTTCAACATCAGACACATACAGTTACGAACAGCAAGCGCAATTAAAGGTACAGTGACATCACGACATGGACACACACAGACACACAAACACATACACATGCACATGCACAGAGAGAGAGAGGGAGAGAGTAAGAATGTGTGTGGGAGAAAGAAATGAGTGGGATCCACTTCGCCACCAGCATCTCCACCTGTGTCACAGAGAAAAAATTACAAAGAAATTAAAACATAAAGCAAACAACAATAATTCAATGAGTATAAATGATCAAACTAAAATATACAACCATGCATGGGTTTTATAACAGTTCTGGCAACACTGGAGAGGAAGCCTTGTACAATGAATTCTTATGATGTCCTTCATCAATTAGAGGTTATAGCCAAATTGTTTCAGGATCCTGAATTTGAATTGGTCAATTTACTCAGAATAGCCCAATGGCTTTGTTGATGTTTCTCAAGGCTCAGCCACGCCCATATAGATAAATAAACAAACAAACAAGACAAACACAGTCAAACACACGGTCCATACACGTCTCTGTGCCCTCACACACCAAGCAAATGTCAGACTGAAGCGAAAGTGTGAAAACACTTAACCTAACGCTAAATCAGTGGAAAGAAAAAAAATAAGACCTAAAGCGTGTAATCAAATTAATCCAACAAAACTTCCCATAACTGCCGTTCTAAACTCATGTTGCGGTGTGATCTCTCCAATTAGAAATTAGGACAACCACTTTTACTATCAATTCAACCAAATAGTTTCAGGTTGTCCCTTACCTAAACTACCTGTCTTTCTTACCTTCTTTCTTTCTTTCTTTCTTTTTTAAGAACACTACTCGCACAAGAAATCCTAAGAATTAATTCACTACTTAAGGTTAATTCATAAATAACGAAACTGCAGTTACAGGTTTGTTTGTGCATAGTATTGGTAATCAGCAGTTTTTTCCTTATCTCCTCATCCAGAAGTGTTTCTGTGCTACTTCTCCATCTATAACACAAGTTAGTATCATCCTTAAAGCATCTGAAATTAAGCTGCATTGCTAAATCAATAACGTGATTTGTGCTAAGAAATACTCCCCTATCCTCTTCCTTTTTCCAGTGGCACTGAATGACAGATTTTAGATCAATTTAACGTTTTATTACTATTACGTTTCATTTAATTAATTTTGCTTTTTCTCTCCTATTTTTGTCTATTTATTTATTTATGTTATTTACTTATTTATCATGCCATCCTGTGATGATAATCTTAAAGACTTTTTAGCCAATTGTCGTCAAAAAGGCCAATTAAAAATATTATGTTAAAGATTTCACAAGATAAAAATGTAAACATAATTTTTATCGAATGAGGGGTACCATTATTCAATATTTTTGTAACATTATTTTCTACGTTAGAACTTACAGCTGATAGAAAAATATAGGATCAGCTAGGTTTGGCTAGATCTGTTGGGAAACTCAACGGAGCTGAAACAACACTGTTGTCTCGGATGAGATGTTCCATGAATCATTTAGTCAGCTGAATGCCAAATTATTCATTTAATGTTTATTTTTATGCAATGAATGGAATGGGATGGAACGTTACTATAAACTGTCCGGAAATTTGCGCATGTTTGCTCGAAGGAGAAAACTGTTGAAGCCTAAAGCGTTCTCCTAGACTTATAAATAGACACCGTTTCCTTAACCAATGAAAATAAGTGATGACGCTGATGTATTCCGTTTTGAAAAGAAAATAAGGCTTTACTGCATGTCCGCTGCAGCTGAGAATCCTAAGACAATAAAGATTATATTGACGTCCAATGGTGAGTTGGGCTGAAATCCAGGTTACTAATCCTATTATTTATTTATTTATTGATATTATTATTATCTTTTTTTTTTTTTTTTAGGCTAACTTTCTCAGTTAACTATGTTCTACAGTAGTTTAGTAAATTTTCCACAGTTCTGACATTTCATCAATTCAACTGGTTGTTGCCAAAAAGCCTTGTTCATTACCTGACTGCAGCAAGCACTCTTTTACTGGGTGTAACCATAGGAAACAGTCTCTTTTGAGCCTCTCTTTGTAAGTCCAGGATGACCACCGTCATTGATTAAAGTTCACATGTTAGCACACATGCTCCCCGTTTTGTACTTTGTTTCATCAGCAGCAGGGCAAATAAGTTTCTGCCTCTTTGTCCATCTTGTAGTGCTCCCCGTCTTGATGTTATAAGTCACAGTTTTTGGTGAGGGCTTCCAGGTTCTCTTTGTATAGAAGTCAGACCCAAACATTCTTTGCAGCTGGTTGTGACAGGCCCACCCAGTAAAGTTCATGCCCACCACAATGCACAGCAAACGTTTTCCTTAAATATGTTGATTGGGTTGAAATGACAGAACTTTCTCTTTTACAAATCAAAATCAACGATGGTTTCTAATAATTAGTCGACTTTATTGACTCAAAAATAAATCTGAACTACTTCCTATGCACAATTTGTTCTGAATCATCAAATCAGTTCTACACAGGTTTTAAACATTAAGCACAATCTATCCCAAATGCAAGATCCCTCCTTTCATTTTTTATTTATCTATTTTTATTTTAGGAAAATAACTACCAGTTTTTAACTCAAAACAGCCTGGTACAGTTTCTAGCCAGGTTACAGGAAATAATACTTAGTTTATCTGTTTTTTCATTATTCAGCGTCCCAAAATCCAGCCATTAACGTTAATGGTTCTTAAAGTTGAGGCAAGACAATTATTGGATTTTGTTTTATAGCAAGATTTAACAAATATTTTATTTCCTGACTGATTATTTGTTAATTTTATGGTTTTCATAAAGATGATCCTGAGAAGTTCAGAGCTGTTTTTCGCAGCACCCTGTGCTATTTTTAGACTATGGGATTCTTGTGTGTAAAAGTGGGTGGAGTCAGGTCCCCAGGCTGAAACTCCAGTCATTCTCACTAGATCTGTCCGAGAGGAAGGATCTCCTGAATACCCTAACCAGGAGCCTTAAGGTACGTCCAAAACACCGAAAAATATCCTTTCTAAAGTCACAAATTGCTTAAAACTGCATGTTACACAGAAAAACAGTGAGAGCGAGGGAGTCCAGCTGACTCCACGGCCCATAATCAGACAAAATACTTCCTTTATAACCACAACCATGCAACTTTTGTATTTTAAAGGATTTACTTGTCATCACACTAACGATAAATTCTTTTTCTATTGTTTCCACAGTCTCTTGAACTAAATAACCGTCTAGCAAAAACATGGACCGCACCGTTTCTCAAGCAGCTGCTCCCTCTATTAAAAACTGAGTCATTTCAGGAGAAGCTCCAGCGAAAGCAGCATTTACTTCTCATGCAAGAAGACACGCATCCACTCATTCACAAGGCACAGAGACATTCTTTGTTTGTCACAGTCTTTTTTTTTTAAAGTAAGTCAGTCCGTCACTTATTTATTCTCTCTCTCTCTATATATATATATATATAATATTTTAAGCACAGAATTTATTTAACACTGCACTGGTTATTTTCAGAATTTAATGCTTACTATGCTTTTAAGCAGGCCTTATGTAACATTAGAGCAAATCCAATTGCAATTTTTTTGAGAGCGCTCTGAGGAATAGTTTATATATTTATTTTCTGCAGATCTGTTTTGATTTTAATGTTTAGCAGCTACCTGACTTTATGTATATGTATATCCATATATTTCTGAAATAAAGCTGTCATATACAACCTTACTTGCATTTCTTATTGGTTTTTTTTTTTTTTTTTTTTTTCCTTTTTTATCTCCAGGCCACTTAACCCCCAGATCGGGGTCCCTCACATGCTGCTCCGCACACAAATGATTATCACGCTTGTACACTACATATGTATATATATGTATACACATATACATACATACACACATACATACACATATGCTACTTTAAAAACCTTTTATTTATTAACTTATGGTGTTCTGTTCAAAGACTGATCAGAACAGGGTTGCAGAATTTGAATTTTGCGTAGCTCCAAACATTAATTTTAGCACTGCAGTGTAATTTACATATACGAGTTGCAACTTTTTAAAGCTCTTATTTATCTTATTTATTTATTTTCTGGTACCGCATCAGGCCTTCACACACACCATCCAGCGCTGTACACACACACACACACACACGGAGCTCCCAAAACTCTGCTCTGCATTCTGCACTCTCCTAGTGCTGCGCTTTCAATCCAGAGCCGTAAGCAGCCTCTTGCTGCGCCTCACACACACAGGCTGAACTCAGCTTACACACACAGTGAAGCTTGTCTACAGCTGTGCCTTTTTCTCTCGATTCTGCAGCCTTCACTTCCCAAATCTTGCTCCAGTTACCTCTACTGTTAACATCTACCCCTTTTTCCTTCATCGCCTTTACTGCTGACTTTCTCAATAAAACCTTATTTCTCGAGGCTTCAACTGGGCTGCTTGTCATATTTTAAACATTGCTTATTTTATGCAAAAACAGTTACCTTAGAACATTTTTCTCATCTCATACAAAAGGTCCTCGACCTTTAAATCTAGGGAGCTCTCTTTAGCCTCCCCTGCCCTTAACCCGAACCAGGTCCTCGACCTGTGCTTTAGGGAGCTCTCTTTAGCCTCCCAGGGCCTCAACACAAACCAGGTCCTCGACCTGTGGACTTTTAGGGTTCCCACACCTATGGACTCTTCGCCAAGCTCTTATATAACCTCGTTATATTTCTATTCACTCGTCAGCAAATAGTGTGGTCAGCCACGACCTGGAAAATGGATTTTAGGGCTTCTCTAATAACCCTGGGCCTCCAACCCTTCTTCTGTACTATTTCCTTATCTCATTTATCATTAAACCATTGTAAAAATCCTTATCTTATTTCACCATTAAACCATTACAAAAAAATCTCTTATTTTTCTGCACTTGTCTCCACTTTCTTCTCCAACTATTATTTTAGGACCACAGCTACTATGATTCTGGACACAAAGGCTTTGGATAAATCCAATGAGCAGTTTTTAGAAATAAGGTTCTGCTCACCTTGTTTTCCACCGCGGTGTTCTGTGCCAAGATCGTTCACTGGGTCGGTTGGTCAAATTGTCCTCCAAAAACTCCTTTTTCTTCAAAAAGAAAAAATCCTGTTCGTGACGCCAAATTTTGTTGGTCTTTCTTCTGTTAGACCAAGCACGGGTACGGAGAAGATGGAGTTAAACACCTTTTGAATTGGCAGAATGTGGAGACAAATGATCAGAAGTCCAGTCACTGTTTTCACCGCTCATGAGGGGGAGAGCCTCCGCAACAGCAGGTCCCGCGACCTGCTCCCATCAGCCGCCCCGGACAGACTCTCGCCGTTCTGCTGAAACGGCTGATTTTTATTGAAGAGTACAGGAATGTAACATACGCAGTTTGCCATGTACATACGTCAATGATCATGACAGGTGAAAATAACAGCCTTGTTAGCGGACAGTTTAATACATCACTAGAACATACATCCTTGAGATTACCAGGAACATCCTGATACATTCATGACAGGAGAAGATACATTCACTGGTACCGAGAGGCACTGAGTGGAGATGGAATGTGCACCCTCCCTTCTCTGGTGCAGGAGAAGATATACAGCTATTGATCTTTGTGTAGAGGCCTTGAGTATCTGAGCGAGTTTCCATAGCATAGAAAAATAAAATGAGCTTATAAGGTAAATATATATATATATTGCCTTGTTAGGCAGGAACTATCATGTCACAAGAACTTGTAATTCTAAGATGAGCAGAAGCATCCTTGGTAACCAGTACAAGAAGAGACTGCAATGTCTCACTCCCTTTTGGAGTTCCTGCAGCTGTTTTTAGAGCTTATGCAGGAGAGAAACACAGAGAGGCCTTTGATATTATAACATGATTCCATAATGAAAAAAGTATCATATAACAATGAATAATAAAAGAGCTTATATGAGAGTTACATATATTTTCACATCCCAAGCCGTTTCAAACGAGGTCGATCAAATTCTAGCAAATTCAGATCCGCCTTCATCAGAAGCTGTAGATGAAATTTTGAGACAAATAGAAAACCAGCAGCGCGTAAACGAGATCGATCAAATTCTAGCAAATTCAGATGAGCCTTCATCAGAAGCTGTAGATGAAATTTTGAGACAAATAGAACACCGGCAGATCGGAGGGAGCGTAAACGCAGCTTTTAACCAGCGTGAAATTAGAGAGAGAGTGTCTTTTCAAGCAATCAACGACCCAGCCGAGTTTTATATTAATCTGATGGAAATATTAAACAGGTTTGCTGAAAGAGGAAGCCAGATCGCGCGTCCCAACGATAGAGTCCAGTTTGAAATTAATACTTTGCACACGACGCACCACGTTAATTTTAATTATGACGGATCAAATATGTTAAATCAGCTTCAGTATTTACTGGATCTGTTAGTCCAATCAAATGAAGCATTAGAGGCCGACAACGAATTTAATTTCAGACTGCAAGTGATAAATAATCCGTCCGGCGGCGGAAAACGAAAAATCGAAACCATTCTGGATCACGAATTAGTCAATAAAAAACGAAACCATCTCATTTGCCCTCCAGAGGCCAATCAGCCGTTGTGTTTTGCGCTAAGCATAGCCGGACTGTTAAATCCCTCAGCAAGAGATACAGAATTATTGAATGTGGCTAAAAATATTCATCAACAGGCAGGGCTTCAGGAGCAATCAACCGTTTCATTTAGCGACGTGATTCGATTTGAAAATATTGTTCAAAGAAAAATAATCATTTTTTACAGATCCGACAGAATCATTTCTAAATTTGAAACAGATTTTAGTGATCGATCAAATCCGTTGTTCATTTTGCTACTGAATCACCATTATTATGGCATAAAAAATATTAAAGGTTTCTTAGGAGCCAAATATTTTTGTTCATGGTGCTTTTCCGCTTATAATAACATGAACGGACATCATTGTAAATGGTTCTGTCACGTGTGTAATACCGATTTATGCAAACGGACAGAAACGTCTCTCATCACATGTTCTGATTGTAATCGAATATGCCAAAATGTAATATGTTTTCAAACTCACAAAACACCTGTTTTAAGGCCTCAAGCAAACAGGTTAGTTTCTCCTTGCGAAATGTTTAAAAAATGCACCATTTGTAAACAAACTTATTACATCGCCATGGGTGGAAATGGCTCACAGCACGTTTGCTCAGCGACCAAATGCATCGTTTGCAAACAGTCGGTGGTCACGGATGATCATCGCTGTTTTATTCAGCTTGAAAAAAAAGATGACGGTTTAACGGAAAAGGTTATTTATTACGACACTGAAACGTTTACGGATCAGAACGGTGTGCATACACCTTTTTTAATCTGTGCAAAATCCGATTCAGGCGACGTTTGGGAGAAATTTGGTTTAGATTGCATTAAAGATTTTATTATGCAGATGCGTCGTCCTAAATTCAGCAATTATACATTTGTTGCACACAATGCGCGCGGATTTGATGCTTATATAATTTTGAGAGCTATGTGTCAATTAAAAATTGTTCCCAAAAATATACTCATGCAAGGCTGTAAAATCCTGAGTTTTCACGATCCAGATTTCGGGTTGAGATTCATTGATTCCTTAAGTTTTCTCATGATGAAATTAGCCAACCTTCCAGCTGCTTTGGGCTTTACAGATAAAACTAAAGGTTATTTTCCTCACAGATTTTTATCGCTTGAACATCTGAATTATAAAGGGCCTTATCCAGATGTCAGCCATTATGGGTTTGAACAAATGTCTCCGGAGCATAAAAAAATATTTTTAGAATGGTACACCGATGTGTCTAAACAGCAGCTGTTTGATTTCAGAAAGGAGGCCGTGTTTTATTGTAGAAACGATGTGGAAATTCTGCGTAAAGCATGCGGTCTTTTCAGAGAGGAGTTTTTTAATGAAACAGGTATCGACCCGCTGAAATCTGTCACGATCGCTTCAGCTTGCATGCGCGTGTTTAGATCAAAATTCCTAAAACCAGACACATTGGCCATTCCTTGTCCGCTCGGCTATCGACCGCAACAAAAACCATTTTCAAGTTCAAGCATCGTGTGGCTGGAATGGGTTTCACGCAGTCATAATGTAGACATTCAACACGCTTTAACGCCTTTGGGGGAGTATAAAGTGGGAGATTTTTATCTCGACGGATATGCTGTGATTTCAGGCGTCGAGCAAGGGTTTGAGTATATGGGTTGTTTTTTCCACGGCTGTCCAAAATGTTTCTTACAGTCATCCATATGTCCTCTGAGAAAAATCACTTTTGGTGAAATTTATGACAAAACCGTCGAAAAGCTTCAGTCGTTGGAAACTGTGCATCGATTAAAAATGAATGTCATTTGGGAACATGATTGGCAGGAGATGGTAAAAACTGATCCGGACGTGAAACAGTTTGTCTCAAGATTTGACCCCCCGCCAGCTCCTCTCTCACCTCGTGAAGCCCTGTATGGAGGCAGAACTTGTCCGGTTCGGCTGAGGCATTCGGCTCAGAGCGGTGAAAAAATCCACTATGTGGATTTTACGAGCCTGTACCCTTATGTAAACGCCACACAGACTTACCCCATAGGCCATCCCAAAATTCATGTTAAAAATTTCAGAGATCCAAGTCACTATTTTGGCTTGATTAAAGCTGTCGTTTTGCCACCCAGAAAACTGTTTTTCCCTGTTCTGCCTTTTAAAACATCCAAAGGTAAACTTGTTTTTACACTATGTCGCACATGCGCTGAAATGAATAATCAATCTGATTCTTGTTCACACAGCGCGTCTCAACGTGCTTTGACGGGCGTTTGGGTGAGTGTAGAGTTCAATTACGCTTTGGAGTCGGGTTACCGTCTGGTGAAAATGATTGAAGTCTGGGATTTTGAGAAAAGCAGTAAAGATGTGTTCGCAGGTTACATTAACACGTTTTTGAAGCAGAAACAACAAGCGTCTGGTTTTCCTGAAGGATTGATTGACGATGACTCGAAAAGAAAATACATTCAGGACTACAAACTTCATCAGGGAATACAATTAGATGAGTCTAAGATTCAGCACAATCCTGCTAAGCGTGCCATTTCAAAATTATGTCTCAATTCACTCTGGGGAAAGTTTGGTCAAAGAGATGATCTTGTACAAACCACATTTGTTCAAAAACCTGATGAATTTTTTGACATTCTGTTTTCAGGGAAATACAAAGTTAAATTCTTCAGCTTTGTCACTTCAGGAGCCGTTCTGGTGCAGCACAGTTTGACAGAAAAATGCCTAACGACTCCTGGCAGAAGCAACAACATATTTATAGCCGCTTTCACCACAACTTATGCCAGATTGAAATTATTAAATGCGTTGAACAAACTGGGAAATCGCGTCATTTATTACGATACAGATTCTATAATTAATTCTGTCAAAGAGAATGAGTGTGTTTTACCAACAGGACCGCTGCTGGGGGATTTAACCGATGAACTGCACGGCGATTCCATCACAGAATTTGCTTCATCCGGTCCAAAAACGTATGCTTACAAAACCCGGGACCGCCAGCAGGTGGTGCTAAAGGCTAAGGGTATCACACAGTCATTCATTTCATCTGATCACATCAATTTTGACAGCTTAGCGCTGCTGGTTGAGGGGTACGTGTCTGGAGAAAGGGGAAGATTTTTGCAAACTCGGCAGGAGATCGTCAAGAGAGATAAAAAAGGCCTCACTCTCTCGAATGTTTCATTTGTGAAAAGGTTTCGTGTGATTTTTGATAAGCGGAGGTTATTTGCTGACGGCAGTACAGAACCATTTGGGTATTAAAAATGGAAACTGATTTTGACTTGTTTTCTGGCTATTTGAAGCTTAGACCGGCTGACCTTAAATCCAAGCCTGGCCAAATGAGTTAATAGAGTCTGAGTAGCTTGCAGACAGGAGCCTGCAGAGGGCGCTGACAAGAGCAAATCATCAACATACTGCACCAAAACACAGTCATCAGGTAGGGGGCATGTGTCTAGGAGCTGACGCAAACATTGGTTGAACAAACCAGGTGACAGGGTGAACCCTTGTGGCAACCTAGTGTATCTGAATTGCTGCCCTCTGAATGTGAAAGAGAAAATGTCCCTCAGAGACTCATGAAGTGGAAGACAAAAGAATGCATTTGCCAAATCTATGCAGGTAAACCATGCATGTGAAGGTGGTATGTTTGTCAGAGCCACATATGGGTTAGGGACAGGAAGTGATTCTGTGTTAAGTAGGGCGTTTATACGACGCAAGTCATGAACCATTCGATATTTACCAGTATTTTTCTTTTCTACAGGCAAAATAGGAGTGTTCCATTCTGACATGGATGGCTCCAACACCCCTGCCTGCAACAGGCCATTGATGGTGTCTGCTATCCCATCTTCAGCATATGGTTTGTGTGGGTATTGTGGAACCCACAGAGGAGCATGATCTTTTAGGTGAAAGGTCACAGGTGGGATGGACACCAATCCAACATCAGTAGGGCCTGTTGACCACAGGGAGGTGGGAAGCGAGTCTAACATTGTTAGAGCATCGGGGTGGTCGGTTCGTTCACGGCCATGAGATCTGCTAATAGTTTCCTGTTGTAAATGTGTCGAATTACTACAAGCCGCAGTGATTTTAAATGTCTGAGTTGATTCTGAATATGACACTTGTGGAAGAGGAGTTGAACGCCAATCAGTGGTTGCTAGGGAACGTTTAACCATTCCTCCTAGTTCTTTTGCCTGATGGGCTGGATGTAAAGCAAGAGAGACATGTGGCACTGCCTCATCTTCCATCATGTACCATGCCAATTGTTCCTGGGTTAGGTTGGCTGCTGCGGCCACACCTTCTGGTGCAGCATAAATATCTGTTGTTTGAACACACCATTGCTGTCCCTCCAGGTGATTTTGGAAAGCTTCCTTGTACCAAACTGAATCATGTCTGTCATAGAATAATGTTAGGTGAGGTGGGTCAGGGGGGGAAACATAAGGATGAACCTGAGTCAGCCAGGGTTTCCACTGCTGGTACAGAGTCATTAAGCCAGGAGTGTCCTTGGTTTCAGTGTCCAACAGAGCCCAATAAATCTCAGCACAGTCTGATATGGCAGGCAGTTTTTGGGCCAAGTACATGCCATCACTGGCTTCTCCGGTGCAGGGCAAAATAGTCCCTTCTGGCAGAGTGACAGTAAGTCCCGTAGGACCACACAAAATTGTGGCTCCTAACTTGATGAGGAGATCTCTTCCTAGTAAGTTGACTGGAACTGTTGGTGAACAGGCGAAGCTGTGCAGTACTGTCTGGTTTCCCACGGTAGTTGGGAGTGGCAGGGAGAAAGGCAGAGTTTGTTGTTCCCCAGAGAAGCCCGTAACTGAGATAGTGCGTGTAGATGTCTTAGAGGGCGGTACATTTTTTATGGTGGAGCAGGTGGCACCAGTGTCAACCAAAAATGGTTGATGTTGTCCATCTACAGTTATTGACAGCAGGGGGTCTGCCGTGGCTCCCTGACCGTCGGAGTTTCTCTGTGGGGCGTCCTATTGTCTTGGACCTCCCTCCCACTGTTCCCAGCCCATCATTGGCATCTGGGTGTGGGGTCCTGTAGGCCCTCCTTGTCCTGAGAAGGTGCCTCTGCCTTGACCTTCCTTTTGTGGGCTGTATGGCAAGGGGCAGGTCCTGTACCAATATCCTGGTTGACCACAGTTGTAGCAAATGTCTTGAGCACGTGGTCCCCCTTTGCCGCCTACTGGCCTCCATTGTCCCCTTCCCCTGAAACCGCCTCTGGTTCGACCAGCAAAAGGTGGTCGCTGGGCAGCATATGGGTTGGGTGTGTTTACATATGGCCCTGAATATTGTGGCTGTGGCTGCCCTGAATATGGTGGCTGCGGCTGCCAAGCTATAGGTGAAACCTGATCAGGAAGTGTCTGCTGTGGTGGGGGTGTGGCTGTGGACGCAACCATTTGTTTCTTAACCTTGTCCCCCTTTTCACCTAAAGTATTTTTTGCAGCTTGTAATTGGACCCTGAGCAATTGTTTTTGTAAATCTTCTAAGTTATCAGAGTCTTTTTCTTCCTTTACCTGTATTTTATTAAGGTTAAAAATAAGATGTTTTTTCCACTTGCTAAAATCACAATCCTGCAAATCAGGGTTGTCCTCCATTTTCTGAGTCACTGAGTCAGGGACTCCCTTTAGGACTGCATTTTTAAACCACATACTGCTCGTGCCCCGTTTGGATGGGTGTTGGCCAGTTTGGGCCACCCAGGTGTCAATGGCTTGGTTCAGGTAAATTGAAGGATTTTGTTTAGCATCCCATTTAAATTTACACATTGAGCTGCTATCTTTAAGCGGGAACATCTTTCTGACTGCTGGGCCTAATTGAGCTATCACTCTACTGAGAGGTACAGAATTAGAATCACGAGTTGTGCCAGCATCCTTTTCTAAGGCCTCCGCCTGTGAGCGTGACGTGCATCTAGTGATTACTGCTCTGAAGTCTCCCAATGCAAGATCCTGTCCAGCAGTGAGGGTGTCAAAGTCTGAGAGCCAAGTGTTTCCACCCTCCTGTATATCTGGTAATTTATCTATTAAAGCCTGAATGTCCCCAAGGGAATACGGCTGATAGACTTTCTGGGCGTTGGGTTTATTCTGCACCAGGGGTAATTGGTAAGTGGGTGGTCCCATGGACCTAGTGTGTCTTCTTTCTAGTTCTGGGGATGGAGGGTGGGAAAATTCAAGCAGGTCCTTTTCTTCCTTAGACTCTTCCTTTGTGGGCGGCTTCTGCCATTCCTCCTCTAGAAGAGATTCATGACTCTGACTGGCTGTTGGAGGGGAATCAGATGATTCATGTCCCACCAGAACCATCTTAACCACTACACTTTTATCAGGGTCTTTCTGCTCTTCACCTTTTAACTGGGAGGTTGCAAAAATTGGTGTTTGCTTTTGTTCAGGTGCTTTAGGCCATACTGGTGGGCAGTTTGCCCAAGGCGCTGAAGGGGGAGCATGGGAGCTCATACCCGTGCCGTAGTCAGGAGCAACCAGGCCCTGACTGAAGTAGGGAGTGGTGAATTGTTTCTGTGAATTATCTATGTCCTGTCGTTTAGCTCTTAATTCGAACGGTGCAGCTGGGTTGTTTGCAGACGGGATGCTGTTTAATGTTTCATTACTTATCAGAAAAGGATTATGTGTCTCAGGGGCTGAGGACCTGACTTTAACGTCTGATCCTGATGTCATGGTTACACCTGACCACTCACTCATATTATCAAGCGGGACTTCAGGCTGAATATCCAATGTACCGCTTGTAACTTTAATTAATGGATACATTCCAGCTGTCGGAGCAGCAGCAGAAGTGTAAGGAGGGGGAGATTTAGGTTTATGCTCCTTTTTCACTCTCTTCATGTTAGATTTGGCCGTGTTCCATAACATTATCCACTGCATGTACTTACTCACCCGAGCTGTCTGCTTGTCAACCTCACTCTTTACTTTCTTCCTTGTCAACATTCCAGCTTCCCTCAGAGTCTCTGCAGCTTTCTGTCCTTTTTCTCTCGCTTCTGCAGCCTTCACTTCCCAAATCCTGCTCCAGTCACCTCTGCTGTTAACATCTACTCCTTTTTCCTTCATCGCCTTTTCTGCTGACTTTCTCAATAAAACCTTATTTCTCGCGGCTTCAACTGGGCTGCTTGTCATATTTATTACAGTCTCCATGCAAGCTAATTGCTCTCCCAGTGTACTCAGAATGTCATTAGACCCCCATCCATCATCCTCCGTTTCACAATCATATTCTTTTTCTATCATTCTGTTAGTATGTTGCTGATTTTGGTGACAATTTTGGACTGACGAGGGTTTTAGCCCATAGGGGGCTCTAACTCACCAGTATTAATTAGTGAGACAGCGCCAATGACCTCTGTGGTATTTCCTTCTTCAACCTGTGTCTCAGGTGAGGAAATCTTGCCTAGAGCATCCACAAGGGCGCGCTGTATTTCTCTCACTTACACATACAATTTGTTAGTACAGTTCATTCATTCATTACCCATCTTAACTGCGGTGGGTGTGGTGATCACCGCTTATTCAACTAATCCCTATTAGCTGTGATATGAAAAATCTATGTGTTTTCACACTTATCCTTACTCTCTGCACTGTGAGTGCGGATGATATGTTTGCTAAGCCTAAAGAGACTTATTCACTCTCATTTGGAGTTTATTCTGTCTCTTTTATTATGTAATTCAAGTTAATCAGTCAGTTCCATCTGTTTTACCGACAAAGCTGATTGAGACTTGACATTCATACAGCGTGTTCTCTAACTATAACGTGTGTTTTGTGTCAAAAAAATACAGTTTCATATCCACATTGCTTATTTCATGCAGAAACAGCCAAAAACATTGCTCATTTTTACGCAGAAACAGCCAAAAGCACTGCTCACTTCACGCAGAAACAGCCAAAAACATAGCGCATTTTATGCAAAAACGATCAAAAACATTTTTCTCATCTCATACAAAAGGTCCTCGACCTTTAAAATTTAGGGAGCTCTCTTTAGCCTCCCCTGCCCCTAACCCGAACCAGGTCCTCGACCTGTGCTTTAGGGAGCTCTCTTTAGCCTCCCAGGGCCTCAACACAAACCAGGTCCTCGACCTGTGGACTTTTAGGGTTCCCACACCTATGGACTCTTCGCCAAGCTCTTATATAACCTCGTTATATTTCTATTCACTCGTCAGCAAATAGTGTGGTCAGCCACGACCTGGAAAATGGAATTTAGGGCTTCTCTAATAACCCTGGGCCTCCAACCCTTCTCTAAGTGGAATTTAGGGCTTCTTATTACCCTGGGCCTCCAACCCCTCTCTAAGTGGAATTTAGGGCTTCTTATTACCCTGGGCCTCCAACCCCTACTGTTCTGTTCTATTTCCTTATCTCATTTATCATTAAACCATTGTGAAACTCCTCATTTTATTTTACCAATAAACCATTACAAAAAATCTCTTATTTCTTCTGCACTTGTCTCCACTTTCGTCTCCAACTATTATTTTAGGACCACAGCTACTATGATTCTGGACACAAAGGCTTTGGATAAATCCAATGAGCAGATTTTACAAAGAAGGTTCTGCTTACCTGTGTTTCACCGCGGTGTTTTTGTGCCAAGATCGTTCGCTGGGTCGGTTGGTCAAATCGTCCTCCAAAAACTCCTTTTTCTTCAAAAAGAAAAAATCCTGTTTGTGACACCAAATTTTGTTGGTCTTTCTTCTGTTAGACCAAGCACGGGTACGGAGAAGATGGAGTTAAAACACCTTTTTGAGTTGGTAGAATGAGGAGACAAATGATCAGAGAAGTCCATTCACTGTTTCACCGCTCATGAGGGGGAGAGCCTTTGCAACATACAGCAGGTCCCGCGACCTGCTCCCGTCAGTTGCTTCGGACAGACTCTCGCCGTTCTGCTGAAACGGCTGATTTTTATTGAAGAGTACAGGAATGTAACATACGCAGTTTGCCATGTACATACGTCAATGATCATGACAGGTGAAAATAACAGCCTTGTTAGCGGACAGTTTATTACATCACTAGAACATGCATCCTTGAGATTACCAGGAACATCCTGATACATTCATGACAGGAGAAGATACATTCACGGTGTGGAGAGGTACTGAGTGGAGATGGAATGTGCACACTCCTTTCTCTGGTGCAGGAGAAGATATACAGCTATTAATCTTTGTGTAGAGGCCTTGAGTATCTGAGCGAGTTTCCATAGCATAGAATAATAAAATGAGCTTATAAGGTAAATATATATATATATATTGCCTTGTTAGGCAGGAACTAACATGTCACAAGAACTTGTAATTCTAAGATGAGCAGAAGCATCCTTGGTAACCGGTACAAGAAGAGACTGCAATGTCTCACTCCCTTTTGGAGTTCCTGCAGCTGTTTTTAGAGCTTGTGCAGGAGAGAAACACAGAGAGGCCTTTGATATTATAACATGATCCCATAATGAAAAGAGTAGCATGTAACAATGAATAATAAAAGAGCTTATATGAGAGTTACATATATTTTCAGGTACATGGCGTTTGCTTTTAGTAAAGCAGACTCGTGACCCAAACGTACGGCGGGTGAAATATTAACTTTCTTCACAAAAAGCGATGCACCTAGCAGTTTCAGCTTGTAGGTGGAATCACGCGCCCCCATCAGGCAAAAAGCATCACACGCGCGTGTCAGTTTAATTCTGAGATCGACAGAATTTAAAAGAAGTCTTTCACAGAAAAATATATCAGAATGCAGGGGTCCTATCAGATCCACTTCTCTGGAGTTTTCTGTAAAAGTCGCTCGTTGATTAAGGCCTAAATTGCGTCCGTTAATTACAACGGCGGAATCGTGCGCGCCTGCGGTGTCTTTGAAGAACAATCCCGCGCTGAATTGAGAATTCAAACTCGCTTCAGAAAAGTTCAGCAGGGTTTCGATGATCGCTCTGTAGGGGTGCGTGGCGCTGGACTGTGAAATCAGACGATCGCTGAGAACCACGTCACATTGTGAGAAAATCGTGTTTATCGGGTAATTAATCAGACCGGTGGCAGCACCATCATCTAGCGGGCTGCCGTCATCGTTTGTAATTTTCACCCGCAAAAATAGAAGAGTGTCGTTTAAATCCAAATATTTTTCTCCATCTCCGGGGACAAAAAATTCTACAGGCCCGCCGTCCGTCAGGGCCGCTATGGGTAAAATTTCGCTGTAGATCTTATCTTCGATAGACAACTGCGTCATGGGTACGGTGAAGAGATCCAGTTCACTCAGCGTACATTCTGACGATTTGCTGTGGAGCAGTGACATGATTAAAAAATATCAGAGCCCGTCTGACGAGACTTCTTCCTCTTTTGCTTGCGTTTTGTAACTGGAGCTTTGATGCGTCGGTCGCTTCGTGATGTAGATGTCTTTAAACGCCTGCCGGGGGGTCTTTTGCGAACACGCCTCGACAGAACCATGAGGCCTGACCCCTCTTGGGCATTAGGGTCATTGATTTTACCGACGGCTCTCGTCAACACATCTGACACGATTCCTGTAGCGGCCTTTTTGAGATGCGGTTTAGCCAGAGCAAATCCTTTTTTAACAAAAGGTGATATGAATCGAAACAGTCTTGAAAATATCGATCCAAAGCCACGTCCGTACATATAAGGAACACCGCTAAAACCTGGTAAACCATGACCGGCCTGAGTGACGTAATAATTGATAAAACGGTTGGGATCGTTTCTCTGCAGGTGATAAATCATGTCTGCAAGACGTACGAGCGTAACTGACTCTCTCACCCTGTTTCACGAGCGTTATATTATTGTATTTCTCTGATGTGCGGGCCTGAAATGAAGCCTCACCGTTGTTTTTCCGTATAAGAAGTGAATCGGCTCATTCTGATCAGATTTTATTTCGATATGAATGCTTTCTATATGATTCGTAGAAACGCTGATGTAATCCACAGGATTAACCATTGCTTTTCTGAAGTGAGAGAAATGTATGAATGGTGTTTAGAGTTGGTAACAGAGAGAGTCAGACATTTTACCATACCATACCATACCATTTTATTTATAAAGCGCATTCAACATGGCATTACAACCAGACAAGGCGCTGTACATTAAAAGATTACAGTTAATTAACACGTTCAGAATGACATTTAAAGCATAGTTTATAAGAAAAAAATGAAAACAAGAAAATACTCGAACTTACAGTCGTAAAACACTAAAAACACAAAGGAATGTGAAACAACAGATAAAAACATATGAAAGAACCACAGTAATACAGATGTTAAATTATTGTGCATTCTATTGTAGAAAGAATGCAGATGTCGAAAGTGGTCCATGATTATGTATTATATGCAAGGTTGAAGTAGTGAGTTTTCATGCGAGATTTAAAAATGCTAATTGTTGGTGCTTGCCTCACTAGTAGTGGTAATGCATTCCACAGCTTGGGAGCACAGACAGAGAAAGCCCTTTCTCCACGGCTTTTCAGACGTGCGTTTGGAAGAGCTAGGAGGAGCTTATCCTCAGACCTGAGAGCACGAGGCGGATTGTAGTAATGGACGAGTTGACACAGATATGGAGGAGCTTGACTGTTCAGGGATTTATAAGTGAGCAGCATGATTTTGAAATTGATCCTGAGATGAACGGGCAACCAGTGGAGAGATTTTAGAATTGGTGTAATGTGCTGTCTTCTGTCAACTCCAGTCAGGAACCTAGCTGCTGAATTCTGGACTAGCTGAAGTCTAGATTGAGCTGCTTTACTGATGCCGTATAAGCAGGAGTTGGAGTAATCCAGCCGTGAAGTGATGAAAGTGTGGACTACTGATTTGAGAAGACGGACACTCAGGATGTGCTTAAGTTTAGAGATACGCCTGAGGTGGTAAAAACATGATTTAACTGTGTTATTGACCTGAGCATCCATCTTCAGAGCCTGGTCTATTTTAACTCCAAGGTTGGAAATTACAGTGGAGACATTAGGTGAGAGATAGTTGAGGTCAGGTTGATGAGTAGCCGGGATGCTGTGAGGATTAAAAACGATTACTTCTGTTTTGGAGTCATTCAGATGGAGGAAGTTATCAGCAAGCCAAAGCTTAACATTATCGATACAATCAGACAGAACTTGCATTGACTGAGTTGGCTTGAATGAAAAGTAGATCTGACAGTCATCAGCGTAAAGATGGTATGAGACAGCGTGCCTTCTGAAAATGGCTCCTAAGGGCAGTATATAGAGGTTAAATAGTAACGGGCCGAGTATTGAACCTTGTGGGACACCCCAACGGAGTGGTTGTGACTCGGATGAACAGCCATCCAACATGACTCTAGCGGACCTGTTATAAAAGTATGACCTGAACCAATCTAGGGCTGAACCAGAAATGCCAGCCCAAGTCTGAAGTCTGGTGATCAAGATGTTATGATCGATCGTGTCAAATGCTGCTGATAGATCCAAAAGTAGCAGAACCACATGGAAACCTGAATCCAAAGCGAGAAAAATGTCATTAAACACCCGAACATGAGCAGTTTCAGTGCTGTGCTGTTTTCTGAAACCAGACTGAAAAATGTCCATTACCTGATTGTCATTTAGATGTGTCAGCATCTGTTCATATACTATTTTCTCAAGGACCTTAGATAAAAACGGTAATTTGGAAATTGGTCGGAGATTAGAGTAATCAGTGGGGTCGAGACCAGGTTTTTTCAAGATTGGCTGAAGAACGGCGTGTTTAAAGGCAGAAGGAACTTCAGCCAATGTCAAGCTACTATTTAAGATGTCTAGCACATTATGGCTAATGAAAGGAAAAACCTCTTTCAGGAGACGAGGTGGGATAACATCTTCTGGGGAGCCAGACGGTTTCATGGCAGCAACAGTTTTTTCTAGATAGGGCAGAGAGATGGGCTGAAAGCTTTGAAGTTGCACATGAGGGGGAATGACTGAATCAGGAACATGGTTGGTTTGGTGAATCTGAGCTCTGATTACACTAATCTTATTTAAGAAAAACTGCAGGATTTGGTTACACAAGTCAGCAGACGCAGAGGAAAATAGTTTTGTAACTGGTGAAAGCACTGCATTCATAGTTTTATATAACACACCTTGATTATTAGAATTAGCCGTTACGATGCTTGCAAAAAATCGATTTCTTGCGCCTCTGACTGCTCTTTGGTACTGAGACCACGCCTCTCTCATGGATTCAAAGGATACAGTAAGCCTGTCTTTTATCCATTTACGTTCCAGTCTTCTGGCATGTTGTCTCATGGAACGAGTTTGCTCGTTCAGCCATGGGTCAGGTCGGGATGTATTTCGCCTTGATTTTAATGGAGCGACAATATCCAAAGCAGCCAGACAGGATGAATTTTCTGAAAGGGGAAAGTGCTTTAAATGTGTGTGTAAGTGTGTGTGTGTGTGTGTGTGTGTGTGTGTGTGTGTGTGGGCTTACAGCCATTAATTTGATGTGCTGCTGGACAGAGAGTTTTACACAATAGTTTTAGTTCTGGTCAAAAAGTGTCAGTGAGCTGCATGTAAATATTTACACATTTAAACACAAAGTTTAAGACTGAACATACGAAATCCAACGTGAACATCTGCCAGATGGCTGAGTAAATCAAAGAGAGTATTAATGACATAGACAATGTGTCACTCTGAAGAGTTTGTGTGTGTTCAGCAAAAGGCTGCAAAAGTTCTTGCATTGACTTCAGCTTATGCCACTCACTCGAGAGCAAGCAGACCATCCCATCTTGTTTGCTACTTCACAAACAGATTCTTTAACTTTGAGGAGACGTACAACCATTTCATAAGTACTTGACCAGCGTGTGGGGCTGTCATTCACAGCAGTTAGGCCGCACTCATCCACTGTCAGTGAGCCATGTCATGTTAGATATAAAAAGTCCCACGAGGTTAGACTGATATAGTGTGCCAGTAAGGGCTGGTAAATGCATTATAAGGGCTGCAGCGTCATCATGGTGCTTCATGCATCTCCTCGTGGTTCATCATTTTTTCTTAGAGCTCGGCTTTTCACCATTCGGACAGATCTGAGCTTTTAAAGAGTTATACACAATAGGATTACACTCAGAAGGGAGGGGGGCTGTGGGAACCGCTGGGTAACACAATAAGAAACTTCACACGCCATTACACACATTAGCCTATGACGTGGGGAATCATGGACATCTGGACGTTCAACAATACGCCATTGATGATGCGGCGTGGGGGGTCTAGGCCATCTGGACGATCAACAATACACATGTCCATTTGATTAATGATACGGAAGGGGGGGCAAAGATTGAACAATACACCTGTCCATTTGATTAATGATAGGAAGGGGGGGCAAGGTCAAGGGTCAAATGAACAATAGGACTGAAAGGTCAAAGAACAATAGACCTGTCAAAATGTTTGACGAAAGGTATCTTATAATTCTCTCTCCTGAGTATACACCACCTCGGAGGATGTGGCACCTTAATAATAGATTATTGGCTGATGAGGATTTTAAAGAATTCATTAATTCGCAAATAGTTTTTTTCCTGGATCTTAACGATACTTCTGATATAAGCAGTGGCACTTTATGGGAATCATTGAAAGTGTATATACGTGGACAAATCATTTCATACAGTGCTGGTGAAAGGAAAAGAAAAATTAAACGTACCACAGAATTAATGAAAGCAATAAAAGAAGTTGACCAGGCAAATTCTATGACTCCATTAGAGGAGCTGCATAGAAAAAGGATCCTGCTCCAGACTGAATATGATATCCTGACAAGTCAGCATGAGGAGGACTCATATCTTAGGTTAAGGCAAGGTCTCTACGAGCATGGCGAGCGCGCTGGTAAACTCCTGAGCTACCAACTGAAACAATCAGCAACTGCTGGTAGGATAGTAGAGATAGGAGATAATATGGGTAATAAAATTATAGATTAGATGGGTATTAATAATGAATTTAAATCTTTTTATGAGGACTTGTACACCTCAGAAATAAATGATAGGGACCGAGTGAAGGATTTTTTTGAAAACCTTGAAATATTACCACTAGAGGCAGCTGACAGAGATAGGTTGGAGGAACCCATCTCGACCATGGAGATAGACAAAGCAATTCGGATTATGAAGACAGGAAAAGCGCCGGGCCCTGATGGCTACCCAAGTGAGTTTTACAAAACATTTGCTCCCAAACTGATACCCTTGCTTCACAGAGTATTTATGGAAGCTCTTGATGAAAAAGCTTTGCCCCAAACAATGTCACAAGCTTTGATCTCTGTACTCCTTAAGAAGAATAAGGACCCACTTAAACGTGAGTCGTATCGCCCAGTAAGTTTACTTGGATGTGATTATAAAATACTGACTAAAGTACTGGCAGCTAGAATTGAGCTTATTATAAATAAGATAATACATCCTGATCAGACAGGGTTTGTTACAGGTAGACAACTCTCCAGCAATCTCCGCCGTCTGTTCAATGTAATATATACTGCTGAAGATAACAATGTACCAGAGATTGTGATATCCCTTGATGCCCACAAAGCCTTTGACAGAATAGAATATTATTATTTATTTATGGTTCTTGAAAGATTTGGCTTTGGTCCAACATTTTGTTCGTGGATTAAAATAATTTATTTGAGTCCCCAGGCTAGGGTGAGAACAAATAATATCATATCTGAACCCTTCTCTCTACTCCGGGGAACAAGACAGGGGTGCCCTTTGTCACCCCTGCTCTTTGATGTGGCAATTGAACCTCTTGCGTTAAAGCTGAGACAGGCTGCTGAATTGGTGGGGATACAAAGGGGGACGCAAAATCATAGGCTATTCTTATATGCGGACGATCTCCTCCTCTTCCTGTCAAACCCTGACATTAGTATCCCGGTGGCACTTGGTATTATCAAGGATTTTGGGGGGGTGTCGGGCTATAAAATTAATTTAGACAAAAGTGTTCTTTTCCCCATTAATAAACAGGCGAGGAAACTTTCTTTCCGGGCCTATCCCTTGGCAATACATAAGGACAAATTCACGTACTTAGGTGTTAATGTAACTAGTAAATATAAAGATTTGCTGGACAAGAACTTTGAGGTTACACTGGACAAAGCAAAATTAGATATGGAAAGGTGGGCATCACTCCCCTTATCATTAGCAGGGAAGATAAATTCTGTTAAAATGAATATAATGCCACGGTTCCTTTATTTATTTCAGACGATACCAATTTTCATTCCTAAATCATTTTTTAAGGAATTGAACAAATGTACATCTACCTTTATCTGGAAAAAAACAGTCCCCAGGATAAGAAGAGAGTTTCTGGAGAGACAGAAAGAAGAAGGAGGCCTGGCTCTGCCGAATTATATGCACTATTATTTTGCTGCTAATATACATAAGTTGTTATTTTGGGTCAAAGGGTTAGATGAGGATGAAATCCCAATATGGGTTCATATGGAAAGATATGTCTCTAGCCCAGTGTCCCTGCGCTCCCTGGTCTGCGCTCCTTTACCCTTGAGCAAACATCTTTACACAAATAACCTGGTGATATCTAACTCTTTGAAAATTTGGACTCAATTCAGATTACATTTTGGAAACAGGAATGCCCTCCTAGCTGCTCCCATCTATGGAAATCATTTGTTTTCCCCAGCCCTTGGGGGAACAGCCTTTAGGGAATGGCACAGAGCTGGGGTGGAATGCGTCAAACATCTTTTTAAAAATGGTACTTTTATGTCTGCTGCTCAACTGGAAAAGGACTATGGAATCTCCTCCAAGACTAACTATTTCAGATATCTCCAGGTTTGGTACTTTAAGAAAAAGTCATTCAGCCCCTCCCTCGAGCTTCCACAAACTGGATGGATAGATGAGCTGATGGGCACAGATCCGACCGCTAAGGGGACAATCTCAACGTTATATGCAAGTATTCAGAATGTGGCTTCCCCCTCCCTGGACAACGTAAGAAGGAAATGGGAGGAAGAATTGGGACTGGACATTTCAGAGGTTGACTGGGGAGGGGCAGTAGATCTAGTACACTCTGCTTCTGTATGTATAAGACATGGATTGATACAGTTTAAGGTGTTACATAGACTCCACTTGTCAAAGGAGAAACTGGCAAGAATGTACCGGGGGTCCGATCCGACCTGCCCCAGATGTAAACAGGTGCCAGCCAACTTATGCCATATGTTTTGGTCTTGTCCCAGGCTGAAAGACTTTTGGACTAACATCTTTAGAACGTTCTCACTCATTTTTAACGAAGACATGGAACCAATGCCTCTGACAGCCATCTTTGGTGTGGCACCGAGGGAAACTCGTCTAACAGCCTCTCAGAGGAAGGCAAAAGCATTTACCTCATTGTTGGCCAGGAGACTTATTCTATTTAACTGGATAAAGGCAACACCGCCATCCCACAAACGCTGGTTGGAAGAAGTGATGGCACACCTCAAATTAGAACATCTCAGATTCACAATTCAGGGCAACACCAAAAAATTCTTTGTCTGGCAGCCTTTCATTTCTTATTTTGAAGATAAGTTTCTGTCTACTCCATAACTGGAAACCCCCCCCCCCCCCCACCCCCCCCCCACCCCCTTATTTTTTATTTTATTTTTTTGTCTGGGTATAGTTTTATTTTGCATTGTGTTGTAGGATTTGAGTTTGAGCTTTTTTGTGTGAATGATATGCTTTTTGAAAACTTAATAAAAACACTTTGATTATTATAATTGACCTACCTTTAAAGATTTCAAAATGCTCTAAAATGGAAAGTTGCTGTTTCCACAGGGTAACTCCTGTCACGACGTGCGCGGAGTGGAGCGGAGGAAAGGCGTGGATCCAGACCGGGGAGGAAACAGGCAGGCAGGTAGGAACGATTAACCAGGATTTATTAAGTACGCTGGACAATGAAACAATGACACCACAAGGAACACAGAACAGCAGGGGTTTAAATACATGAGGAACGGGAGCTATGGTGATTGGGAAACAAGAGGCAGGTGGGAGCAATTAACGGAGACACAGACTACAACCTAGGAGAAGACAGGACAGGGTGTGACAACTCCACTTTAGATCAACAGTACACAACCCCACAGTGATACCATATGAATATCAAAACATTTTGATGTTGCATTTCAAAATAAAGGCCTTTTAAAATTGCCCAGATACGACCAAACTAACGATTTCAAAGGGTGAGGATGGCTTCAGGACAGACAAAGTTATACAGTGGGGATGAGGGACTGTATGAGGGTGGTGTTGGCATCATGTTGAGTCAACAAGCTGAGAAGTCACTCATGGAATGGACACCCATCAACAAGAGAATCCTAACAGCAAGATTCTACTCAAGATACAGGAGAGTAACCATCATTCAAGTGTACGCCCCACATAATGAGAAGGAAGATGAGGAGAAAGAACAGTTCTACCAGGAACTACAGGAAGCATTGGATGGTTGCAACAGGAATGACATCATCATCATCATGGGAGACCTCAATGCTAAAGATGGAAGTGACAACAGTGGGTATGAAAGATCAATGGGGGTACATGGATTGGGGATTCAGAATCACAATGGAGTACGATTATGTGAGATCTGACAGATAAATGGGCTTGTTATCACAGGTCCACTATTCCCCCATAAAGACATCCACAAGGCAACATGGGTATCTGCGGATGACAGTGTAAGAAATCAGATTGACCATCTTCTGATAAGTGGCCAATGGAGATCTTCCGTCCTAGACTCACGAGCACGAACAGGAGCTGATGTCGGCAGTGACCACTACCTGGTGAGGACGCGCATCAGATTACGGCTCAATGGGTACAAGGTCAACAATATCAAGCAGAAAATAGACGTGGAACGCCTTGGAGATGAAGAGACAAGAAAGAAATACTGCGAAGCAGTGAAGAGTAGGCTGGAGGAGAACAGGAGAGAAAGTGAGGATATAGAGGAAATGTGGGAGCAGCTGAAGAACGCCTACATTAGGTCAGCAGAAGAAGTGCTCGGCTTCAGGAAAAGAAAGAACAAGCCGTGGATCAGCAATAACACCTGGAAACTGATCGATTAAAGAAAAACTATCAAGACAAAGACTGACAGTACCCGCTCAGAACGAATCAAGAATAAATTGAGGAATGAGTACGGGGAGAAGGAAAGAGAAGTGAAAAAAAGTGTCAGAGAGGACAAGAGGATGTGGATGTCAGAGAAGGCAGAGAGAGCTCAAAAGGCAGTGGAGAAAGGATGGCAGAAAGAACTGTATAACATTGTGAGACAACTAACAGTCAGAACACCAGGCAGGCAACAGCGGTCAGGAGCAAGAACGGGGAGCTGCTGAAGAATAAGGAAGCCAGACTAATGAGGTGGAAGGAACACTTTAAGGAAGTGCTCAACATGGAGCAACCAGAAGAACCACCACAAAAGGAGGAGGAGGAACAGGATGAGCTGGATATTCCAACTAAAGCTCCAACAATGGAAGAGATCAAGACTGCATTGAAGGCCCTTAAAAACGGAAAAGCCCCTGGTATAGACCAAATTTCAGCTGAAATGTTGAAAGTAGACATCGAACGAACCAGCTTAGAGTTAAAACGAATCCTTCACATCATTTGGGCAAAGGAAATAGTGCCAACCCAATGGACCAAAGGGCTCATCTACAAAATCCCTAAGAAAGGCAACCTTCAGGAATGTGGGAACTGGAGAGGAGTTACGCTGTTGCCTTTGGCCAGCAAGGTGCTTAGTAAGATCCTGATCAACAGAATTCAAACAGGAGTTGATCCGTCACTGAGGAAAGAACAAGCTGGCTTTAGGAAAGGAAGAGGAGCTGTAGACCAGATATTCATTCTCAGGAATATCTTGGAACAGGTCAATGAATGGAACGCAACAGTGTACATCCACTTTGTTGACTTTGAAAAGGCATTAGACTCCGTTCATCGAGAAAGCCTTTGGACTATCATGCGCCAATATGGAATTCCCCCAAAGCTGATTCAGATGGTCAAGATCCTGTATGCAGACTTTCAGTGCGCCGTCATTGATGAAAATGAAATAACAGACTGGTTTCCAGTGACAACAGGAGTGAAACAAGGGTGCTGTATGTCAGGATTTTTGTTCCTACTGGTGATAGATTGGGTTATGAGGAGAACTGTGGAGGGTAAAAGAACTGGAATCAGATGGAACTTCATGACCATGCTGGAGGACCTAGACTATGCAGATGACATTGCCCTACTGTCCTCAATAATGGCACATCTTCAACACAAAACAACTAGGCTGGAGAAGAATGCAGCTAAAGTTGGACTGAGGCTGGATGCTGGAAAGTGTAGGATCATGAAGGTGAACAGTAAGAGGGAAGATAAGCTGAAAGTGGGAGAAAGAGAAGTGGAGGAGGTGGAGAGCTTCACATACCTGGGGGCAAGTGTCACTAAAGATGGTGGAGGCACAGCGGATATCAAGAGGAGGGTTGGATTGGCAAGTGTAAGGCACAAACAGCTTTCAAACATCTGGATGGCCAGTGACATCAGCAAAAAGACAAAGACTTCTCTGTTCAAAAGCCTCGTACTGTCAGAGCTACTACATGGATGTGAGACATGGAAACTGACAAAGGGAGAAGAAAAGAAACTCGACGCCTTCCAAACGAAGTGCCTAAGGAGGATCTTTAAAATTGGGTGGCAACAGCATGTTTCCAACAAGACAGTGCTAGAGATGGCACAGACAGAGAGGATCAGCGATGAGGTGAGGAGGAGGAGATGGAACTGGATCGGCCATGTGCTGCGAAAGGAGGAGACGAGCGACTGTGCTGTGGCTCTAGGTTGGGCGCCTGAAGGTCGAAGGAAAAGAGGCCGACCTAAAACAACTTGGTGGCAAGTGGCTGAGGCAGAGAGAAACAGAGCAGGATGGTGTTCATGGAACTCAACAAGAAGTGCAGCTGGAAATTGATCCCTGTGGAAAAATGATGTCCTTGCCTAATATGCTTCCTGGCACAAAGGGAAATGATGATGATGATGATGATGATGATGATGATGATGATGATGATGATGTACACAACCCCACAGTGATGCCATATGAATATCAAAACATTCTGATGTTGCGTTTCAAAATAACGGCCTTTTAAAATTGTCCATACATTACATTCCTTTAACGATTTCAACATGCTCTAAAATGGAAAATTGCTGTTTCCACAGGGTAACTCCACTTTATATCAACAGTACACAACCCCACAGTGATACCATATCAATATCAAGTCAGTCTGATTTAATTTATTAAAATTGACTGAAGTGAATTTCTTCTCTTTACATATTAATGACACAATCTTTTCTTTGGTTCCATTTCATAACATTACAAATACATTTTCATAATAGAGTATGATAGTAACATAGGTAAATCTGTTTATCTTTGAAAACAAATCCCAGAAAAAGGTAACAGCTCAATACAAGGAGAGTAAATTGTTAAGTCCAAAACGTGCAGTCATGATACAGTTGTGGTCAGAAGTTTACATACACTTGTAAAAAATATAATATAATGGCTCTACTGAGTGTCCCGTTATTTCTAAAACTCAGATTTTTCTCTGATAGAGTGATTGGAACAGATACTTCTTTGTCACAAAAAACATTCATGAAGTTTGGTTCTTTAATGTCTTTATTATGGGTTAACGGAGAAAAGTGATCACATTTGCTGGGTCACAAATATACATAGAGCAACATGAACTAGCAATTTTGGTGACTTACAAACGTGTCAGTGAACTGAGCTTCATAGCATGGCCTCTTAACTTCTTGTGAGTGATTATGAGTGACTACAGCTGGTGACTTCTCTTAGGCCAGGTAAATAGGGCTCATCGGATACAAACGCCCACAAACGCTACAATGGGAAAGTCAAAGGAGCTCAGCATGGATCTGAAAAAGCGAATTATTGACTTGAACAAGTCAGGAAAGTCACTTGGGGCCATTTCAAAGCAGCTGCAGGTCCCAAGAGCAACAGTGCAAACAATAGTTTGTAAGTATAAGGTGCATGGCACTGTTTCATCACTGCCAAGATCAGGAAGAAAACGCAAGCTATCACCTGCTGCTGAGAGAAAATTGGTCAGGAGGGTAAAGAGTGAACCAAGAATCACCAAAAAGCAGATCTGCCAAGAATTAGAAGCTGCTGGAACACAGGTGTCATTGTCCACAGTCAAACGTGTTTTGCATCTCCATGGACTGAGAGGCTGCCGTGCAAGAAGGAAGCCCTTGCTCCAAAAGCGGCACCTTAAGGCTCGACTGAAGTTTGCTGCTGATCACATGGACAAAGATAAGACCTTCTGGAGGAAAGTTCTGTGGTCAGACGAAACAAAAATCGAGCTTTTTGGCCACAATGCCCAGCAATATGTTTGGAGGAGAAAAGGTGAGGCCTTTAACACAAGAACACCATGCCTACAGTCAAGCATGGTGGTGGGAATATTATGCTGTGGGGCTGTTTTGCTGCCAATGGAAAGGGTGCTTTACAGAGAGTAAATGGGATAATGAAGAAGGAGGATTACCTTCACATTCTTCAACATAACCTAAAATCATCAGCACGAAGGTTGGGTCTTGGGCGCAGTTGGGTGTTCCAACAGGACAATGACTCCAAACACACATCAAAAGTGGTAAAGGAATGGCTAAATCAGGCTAGAAAAAGGGTTTTAGAATGGCCTTCCCAAAGTCCTGACTTAAACCCCATTGAAAACATGTGGACAGTGCTGAAGAAACAAGTCCATGTCAGAAAGCCATCAAATTTAACTGAACTTCACCAATTCTGTCCAGAGGAGTGGTCAAAGATTCAACCAGAAGCTTGCCAGAAGCTTGTGGATGGCTACCAAAAGCGCCTGATTGAAGTGAAAATGGCTAAGGGACATGTAACCAAATATTAGCACTGCTGTATGTATATTTGTGACCCAGCAAATGTGATCACTTTTCTCTGTTTACCCATAATAAAGACATTAAAGAACCAAACTTCATGAATGTTTTTGTGACAAAGAAGTATCTGTTCCAATCACTCTATCAGAGAAAAATCAGAGTTTTAGAAATAACGGGACACTCAGTAGAGCCATTATATTATATTTTTTACAAGTGTATGTAAACTTCTGACCACAACTGTAACATAAAAGGTGCTTTAAAGGTAAATGACAACATCATGGAAACGTGTATGAGATATGTATGAAAACGTTTCGCCGTATTATGTTACTCAAATTATCACTTCGGTGGAGACCACAGAGTACGTCTTCAAATATTTTGACACAAGCATCCAAAGTCTGTGGTTTAACAGCACAGGAGACAATTCCACGCTTCTTCCTTTGCTTTTTTAAATTCATTGTTGGTCATGCCTGCGAGGAGATGTCCGGCGACAGAGAAGCGGCAGCTGATAGTTCTTCCTGTCGTAAATGACATTACCCATAACATTATTAAGCGTGGGGATCATTTCAACAGTAACACATTGACTAAAATGTGGTATACCAACATTTTTGATATCAAACACATAGAATTTTATTTAAGGAACCTGCTCTGTTGGCTTTTGTCCATTATCTGAATCCCCTTTGACTGGTATTGACAAGTTCTTTAGAGAACAGGCATACATTTTTAATAAATTTGATTTTAACTAAATAATGTAATACAATATATTTAAAAAAATTTAGTGAAAAGAACTAACCTGACGAAATGCATCACAAATTCTGTAGCGGTTATTTTTATTATTCTGAATACCAAGAGTCAGGCAAACTTGACCCCAGGAGCCGTCTTTATGAAGTGCATGGTCTCCAGTTGCATGCCATGTTTTTTCAGCTGTTCCACAGTTTCAATAATTTCATCGATTGTAATCGTTTTCTTTTTGTTCTAAAACAGAAGATATAACATTTTCAGTTTTATATTTCCTGTAAAATGTATATAGAACAAAAGAAGAAAAAATTACATTTCCCAAATAAGCAGAAGCGGTAGACTCTAAGTGTAAAAAAGAATACATTACAGTGGTATTTACAGTTGTGGTCAGAAGTTTACATACACTTGTAAAAAATATAATATAATGGCTCTACTGAGTGTCCCGTTATTTCTAAAACTCTGATTTTTCTCTGATAGAGTGATTGGAACAGATACTTCTTTGTCACAAAAAACATTCATGAAGTTTGGTTCTTTAATGTCTTTATTATGGGTTAACAGAGAAAAGTGATCACATTTGCTGGGTCACAAATATACATACAGCAGTGCTAATATTTGGTTACATGTCCCTTAGCCATTTTCACTTCAATCAGGTGCTTTTGGGAGCCATCCACAAGCTTCTGGCAAGCTTCTGGTTGAATCTTTGACCACTCCTCTGGACAGAATTGGTGAAGTTCAGTTAAATTTGATGGCTTTCTGACATGGACTTGTTTCTTCAGCACTGTCCACATGTTTTCAATGGGGTTTAAGTCAGGACTTTGGGAAGGCCATTCTAAAACCCTTATTCTAGCCTGATTTAGCCATTCCTTTACCACTTTTGATGTGTGTTTGGGTTCATTGTCCTGTTGGAACACCCAACTGCGCCCAAGACCCAACCTTCATGCTGATGATTTTAGGTTATGTTGAAGAATGTGAAGGTAATCCTCCTTCTTCATTATCCCATTTACTCTCTGTAAAGCACCCGTTCCATTGGCAGCAAAACAGCCCCACAGCATAATATTCCCACCACCATGCTTGACTGTAGGCATGGTGTTCTTGGGGTTAAAGGCCTCACCTTTTCTCCTCCAAACATATTGCTGGGCATTGTGGCCAAAAAGCTCGATTTTTGTTTCGTCTGACCACAGAACTTTCCTCCAGAAGGTCTTATCTTTGTCCATGTGATCAGCAGCAAACTTCAGTCGAGCCTTAAGGTGCCGCTTTTGGAGCAAGGGCTTCCTTCTTGCACGGCAGCCTCTCAGTCCATGGAGATGCAAAACATGTTTGACTGTGGACAATGACACCTGTGTTCCAGCAGCTTCTAATTCTTAGCAGATCTGCTTTTTGGTGATTCTTGGTTCACTCTTTACCCTCCTGACCAATTTTCTCTCAGCAGCAGGTGATAGCTTGCGTTTTCTTCCTGATCTTGGCAGTGATGAAACAGTGCCATGTACCTTATACTTACAAACTATTGTTTGCACTGTTGCTCTTGGGACCTGCAGCTGCTTTGAAATGGCCCCAAGTGACTTTCCTGACTTGTTCAAGTCAATAATTCGCTTTTTCAGATCCATGCTGAGCTCCTTTGACTTTCCCATTGTAGCGTTTGTGGGCGTTTGTATCCGATGAGCCCTATTTACCTGGCCTAAGAGAAGTCACCAGCTGTAGTCACTCATAATCACTCACAAGAAGTTAAGAGGCCATGCTATGAAGCTCAGTTCACTGACACGTTTGTAAGTCACCAAAATTGCTAGTTCATGTTGCTGTATGTATATTTGTGACCCAGCAAATGTGATCACTTTTCTCCGTTGACCCATAATAAAGACATTAAAGAACCAAACTTCATGAATGTTTTTGTGACAAAGAAGTATCTGTTCCAATCACTCTATCAGAGAAAAATCTGAGTTTTAGAAATAACGGGACACTCAGTAGAGCCATTATATTATATTTTTTACAAGTGTATGTAAACTTCTGACCACAACTGTATATCATTGATTTATATGAAATCATAACATTTTATAAAGAATATGTATAATATTCTCTGTTAATTGGGTAGAATTTTAAATCGGTGCCACTAATTACAAAGCTATCAACTTTGTTTCTATATTAGAACATGTTTTTGTGAAATACAATGCCCCTGAAGAAAATGTGCAGCGCTTGATGTTAAAAAGCCATTGCCTGTTATGCCGGGCATACACTGTGCGATTTTTGGCCCATTTTGATCGGATTTTCCACTCGTGCGTGAATCCACAAGATTGGAGCGAGTTTTGTGCTGAGCGTTACGAGAGGCGATTAACACCACGTGACCAGCTACAGATCAGCAATCGTGAGCTCGCACGGACTTCTGGCGTGTTTGATATTTTGCTCGGCCCTCGTGAGGGTATCGCACTGTTGAAGCGGCGCTGCAAGCAGCTGCGACCCAAAAAGTATCTGAACCGCTCACGGCGCATGCGCAATCCTGCATCAACACCGCTCGCCCGCTATTTCCCTAATAACACACGTTGTTCGTTTTTGTTTCTACACGTTTTTTTACTCACAAAGATTGTCAAGAAAGCATGTTTGTCGTGTTCATGTCAAATTAAACTGATCACAAAACACAGATTTACTTTCTTTATTTTGTTTTCCTCATCCAACCCCCATAAATCCCAGTGTGTCCTCCTGCAGCGCTCCCAAAGGACAACAGGCAAGACAAAAAAGTCTGACGAGTTATGCAATTTTTAGCATATTTTTAGGCCCGACGTGTTGCTACCAGACGTACAGTGTGAGCAGTCAGGTCGCCTCCGAGAACTGGGCCGTACAGTGTGAGCACATGGCTCGTGAGATCTGCCCTTGATGTCAGCACAGCCCCTAACAAGAAACATTATCATCTACATATATTTCAAATTGAGACGTGGGCACCGGCAACTTAGGAGAGGTTGAATACACAGACCATCCCTTGGATGCCATTCAGCATGCCCAGCACAAGTGATGATGTATAGGTTGTGGAATAAAATTGAGGTACAGGTGGTCGGAAGGGGACACAGCAGGAATGTCTCACACCCAACTCAGTGACACAACTGTACGCCAAAGCCCTGGATGTGTGGCCGTGTGATGGAGTGGGGATGAGGAGGGGAGGGAAGTGAAGGCTAAGTACTCTCTCGTGTGGCCAGGTCCCCCGCTGACCCAAGTAGGCACCCCTGGAAGCCACAAATGCCCATCTGGATGGGGGCCTACATTAGCAGCACCACCAAGCCCCACGGAGCCTGGGGTGGTGGGTGCACATCGTAACCCACCACAGAGGAAAATACATCCACCCAAACATTCAATAATCTCTCTGACTGCATTAGACAAAAGACACCACGGCTGAGTTTATTCTCCACCTCTGTACTAATTTTAAAGTAAACTATTGTCTTTTTTTGTGGGTTTTAAATGTAGTGAACACTTGACAAAGTAAAAAAAAAACAATACAAGACTATTATAAATTACAGGGCCTTGGAGATGTCATTCAAACTAACACCAATGCACATCAAAACATACATGTGAGTAACAGAAAGAATTTTAAAAAATTCACTGTAATTCTAGGTGGAATTACCCTGTGGAAACAGAAATTATTCTTTGTAGTGCATTTTGAAACTGTTCCAGGACTAAGTCTGATATGAGCAGTTTGAAAATGCTTTTATTTTTTAAAGCAAAATCAGAATGACTTGACATTGATACAGTATCACTGTGGTGTTGTATACTGTTGATGTAAAGTGGAGTTACCCTGTGGAAACAGCAACTTTCCATTTTAGATCATTTTGAAATCGTTAAAGGTATGTCAATTATGGAATCATGCTGTTGCAAGATGGCGCCCTTGGTCGGCTGCGTGTCTGCTCTACTCCCGACCTTTTTTGTTTTTCCTTTCTATTCTATGGTTTTTCTTTTCTATTTTATGGTTTGTTCGATATATATGCTGATTCTCTGCTGGCGTATGATCGGGACTTCCTGCTCTCGATCCGGTTTAGAATGGACAACCTCCAGTATTCTACTGCGGGACACCCTTTTCCACCGCCGCTGGAGACTAACGCTAACCTAACTTTAGGGCCCCATGCTTTCCCACCGCCGCTGGAGTCTGATATTAGCCAAGCCTTCAGGCTTGTGATGCCTGTTGGTTTGCCGCTGCCTCGGAGACTGTGGAGAAGGAAACGGGGGAAGCGAGGCGGCTTCTTCGTTCAGCTCCGAAGGATCCGGCGCGGCGAGGCCATATCGGAGTGCTGCTCTGTGACTGTGATGTGGCGGATCCAGCGTCATCTCAACTGTGTTGGGCCGATCTCGCTGCTACCGGGAGCACACGGAGCTGAATGTTCCATGGATGCGTCTGAAATGAGGATGTCCTGCCGGCTGGGAGCTCTCGGAGCGGGGAGCTGCATGAGTGCATGGGATGTGAGGATGATTCGCCGGCCGGGTGCCCACGCGTGTTTCGGCTGCTCTCGTTCTGACCGGCTCATTCAGCGGGGAAGAAATCCCGCCAACCTCCGGTATGTTGCAAGATCTGATGGAAACGGACTTTCTCTACAATCAGATACTCAGTCGACTCGCTTTGCGCTGATCAACGCCAGATCTGTTGGAAATAAAATTTTTATTTTAAAGGAATTCTTCCAGAACAATAGCCTGGATATTTTATGCGCCACTGAATCATGGATTACCCATGGGGATTCGGCCTCAATAGCTGAACTGTTACCTCCTGGGTGCTTCTTCATTAACATTCCAAGAGCACACCGCAGGGGCGGAGGCCTATTGACTATATTCAAATCAGATCTTATCTGCACACCGATTACCCCTCAATCAACTCCATTGTCCTTTGAATTGAGCGTATTTGAATTGGGTCCTTCTCCTACATTGTTATGTGCTCTCATTTACCGTCCACCACAATACAATAAGGATTTTCTAAATGAATTTGCAGCTTTTCTGGCTGAAGTCTCCTGTAGATACGGAAAAATACTCTTGCTTGGTGATTTTAATATTCATGTCTGCTGTCCTGACAAACCTTTGGTAAGGGATTTCCTAGATCTCATCGACTCTTTTAACTTGTCCCCAACGTGTTAGTGGCCCCACACATGGGCATACGCACACTTGACCTGGTTTTCTGTCATGAGCTGGAAATCAGTGATCTTGGCGTTTTACCTGCGACTTTTTCAGATCACTCACCAGTTTTGTTTAACTTGTAATTCGACTATGCCCCTCGTATTGAATGTTTTCGTCCCAGCTTCTCTCGTATAATCAGACCCAATACTGCTGCAGATTTTGCCTCTGTTCTTACTCTGAACTCAGCTCCATATGATTCAACTGATGCGTCTTCTGTAGTTGAGGGATCACTTTGTGTGCTTGATTCATCCTGCCTGGCTGCTATGGATATTGTCGCTCCATTAAAATCAAGTCGAAAGAAATCCAAGCCAGACCCATGGCTGAACGAACAAACTCGTTCCTTGAGACGAAATTGCAGGAGACTGGAACGTAAATGGATAAAAGACAGGCTTACAGTATCCTTTGAGGCCATGAGAGAGGCTCTGTCTCAGTACCAAAAAGCAGTCAGAGGCGCGAGAAATCGATTTTTTGCCAGCATTTTCACGGCTAATTCAAATAATCAAGGTGTGTTATATAAAACCATAAAAGCAGTGCTTTCCCCAGTTCAAAAACTATTTTCCTCTGTGTCCGCTGACTTGTGTAGCCAAATCCTGCAGTTTTTCTTAAATAAGATTACTGTAATCAGAGCTCAGATTCACCAAACCAACCATGTTCCTGATTCATTTATCCCCTCTCACGGGCAACTTCAAAGCTTTCAGCCCATCTCTTTGGCCTATCTAAAAAAAACTGTTGCAGCCATGAAACCCTCTGGCTCCCCAGATGATGTTATCCCACCTTGACTCCTGAAAGAGGTGTTTCCTTTAATTAGCAATAACGTGCTAGGCATTATAAATTGTAGCTTGACATTAGCTGAAGTTCCTCGTGCCTTTAAACACGCGGTTCTACAACCAATCTTGAAAAAACCCGGCCTTGATCTCACCGATTACTCTAATCTACGACCAATTTCCAAATTACCGTTTTTATCTAAGGTCCTTGAGAAAATAGTCTATGCACAGTTGATGAAACATCTAAATGAATTTCAGGTAATGGACACCTGTCAGTCTGGTTTTAGAAAACAACACAGCACTGAAACTGTTCATGTTCGGGTGTTTAATGACAGTTTTCTGGCTTTAGATTCAGGTTTCCATGTGGTTCTGGTACTTTTGGATCTATCTGCAGCATTCGACACGATCGATCACGACATTTTGATCACAAGACTTCACACTTGGGCTGGCATTTCAGGCACAGCCCTAGATTGGTTTAGGTCATACTTTTGTACAGTGTTGGGCAAGTTACTTCAAAACTGTAATGCATTATTTATTACTTGTTACCCTCATTTTAAAGTAATTCATTACATTACAATATTACTGATTTTAAAATGTAAGGCATTACACTACTTTTGCATTACTTTAAGTTACTTTCACCGATACAACTTCAGTATGAATCTGGTAATCTGACGCTCAGTGAGCTCATGACATATATGTGGAAAGTGATGTGGTGTCTGAGCTAGGATTGCTGTTAAAAACAGTCAGATATAATAACTGCTTAAAAATGATTGTTTATTAAATAACAGCAACAACAATCTGTACCCTCAGCACGCTGCCATCTTATATTAACTGAGCAAGGGAGTAAGGTGGTGGGGGCTCCAAGCCTATATTTGCCTTGGTCCCCAAATGCCTTGATACGGCCCTGGATGTGGGAGTGACTTCTGGGGTGATCTGATTCTATCACATGTATAAATATTAAATGCTTATATATTATTGCTTTTCACTGGTAAAAATGTGTATTGGGGGTAAATCTACCTACTTTTTTATTTTTTTCTTGATTTTATATGAATAATTTCCGGCCCTTTCTCTCTCTAACCTTCCTGCATGCTGCATGTTTTCTCCGTCTTCCAGAAAAAACTGTTTCCTAGACTTCCTACTTTCTAACGATCAGCCAAAGGGTTCTTCACATGCGCGGCGCTCCAGCAGTAATGAGTTGAAATCACCGGGGCACAGATTATGAACTCAGCTGAGGCAAAGCACGTCAGAAAAGCACAAAATACCAGAGAATATGCGCTGATATGAACGATTGCAAGCGAATTATTTTGCTTTAGTGGAGCGAATTTGTGAATGTTGCAGCGGCCGCGTGCAGGACGCAGCTGGAGTATTTGAGCCGTTACCTCTGCGTCCTCTCTGCCCGCAAAGCTGAGTCCATAAATGACGTAATATATGCAGATACCGGATCTTTCTTCGGGTTTCCCGCAATTTGAATTTTTAAGGAACACATCTTGATTCTGGGTTTAAAAATGCATTGTAATTACCGCGTTACTGACAATTGTACCGAGTAAATATTACCATTTTCTTTCCCTGTAATGCCTTACATTACCACATTACAGCAAAAAGCAATACATTACAGTAATTAATTACTTTTGTACCGCATTACTCCCAACACTGCTTTTGTAACAGGTCACCTAGGGTCATGTTGGATGGCTGTTCATCCGAGTCACAGCCTCTACGTTGGGGTGTCCCACAAGGTTCAATTCTCGGCCCGTTACTGTTCAACCTCTATATACTGCCCTTAGGAGCCATTTTCGGAAAGCACACTGTCTCATACCATCTTTACGCTGACAACTGTCAAATCTATTTTTCATTTAAGCCAACTCAATCAACGAAAGTTCTGTCTGATTGTATCCTTGAGGTCAAGCAATAGCTAGCTGATAACTTCCTCCATCTCAATGACTCCAAAACTGACTTAATCGTTTTCAGTCCTAACAGTACCACGGCGACTCATCAACCTGACCTCAACTATCTCTCACCTAATGTATCCTCTGTAATCTCCAACCTTGGAGTAAAAATGGACCAGGCTCTGAAGATGGATGCCCAGGTCAATAACACAGTTAAATCATGTTTTTACCAACTAAGACGCATCTCGAAACTAAAGCACATCCTGAGTGTCCGTCTTCTGAAATCGGTGGTCCACACTTTCATCACTTCAAGGCTGGATTACTCTAACTCCTGCTTATATGGCATCAGTAAAGCAGCTCTTTCTAGACTTCAGCTGGTCCAGAACTCAGCAGCTAGGTTGCTGACTGGAGCTGACAGAAGACAACACATTTCTCCAATTCTGAAATCTCTCCACTGGTTGCCCGTGCAGTTCAAGATAAACTTCAAAATTATGCTTCTCACTTACAAATCCTTGAACCATCAAGCTCCTCCATATCTGTGTGAACTTGTCCATTACTACAACCCGCCGCGTGCTCTCAGGTCTGAAGATAAGCTCCCCCTAGCTGTTCCGAATGCACGTTTAAAAAGCCGTGGAGAAAGGGTTTTCTCTGTCTGTGCACCGAAGCTGTGGAACACATTACCACTGCTAGTGAGGCAAGCACCAACAGCTAGCATTTTTAAATCATGCTTGAAAACTCACTATTTCAACCTAGCGTTTACCACATAATTATGAACCTCACTTACATCTGCACTGTTTAAAAATGGACTTCACAATTATCAACTTCCGTACTATTGAGGTTCTTTTTTAAAATGTTTTTCTAATTTTTTATTCTCCCTGTGTCTTATTGATTTTTAGCTGTTAGTTTTGGGAATTTTGTTGTATTTCCTTTTTATCTTTTATCTGTGTTCGACATGCTTGTATAACGCCGGTTTAATTAACTAACATTTTTAGTGTACAGCGCCTTGTTTGGTTGTAATGCCTTGTGAATGCGCTTTATAAATAAAATTGGATTGGATTGGATGGACAATTTTAAAAGGCCTTTATTTTGAAACGCAACATCATAATGTTTTGATATTCATGTGGTATCACTGTGGGGTTGTGTACTGTTGATCTAAAGTGGAGTTACCCTGTGGAAACAGCAACTTTCCATTTTAGAGCATTTTGAAATCGTTAAAGTTTGGTCGTATATGGGCAATTTTAAAAGGCCTTTATTTTGAAACGCAACATCAGAATGTTTTGATATTCAATTCAATTCAATTCAATTCAAGTTTATTTAGATAGCGCCAAATCACAAGTCGTCTCAAGGCACTTCACATAATAAACATTCCAATTCAGGTCAGTTCATCAATCCAATCAGAAAAAAGTTTCCCATATAAGGAACCCAGCAAATTGCATCAAGTCACTGCAATCCTCATACTAAGCAAGCATAAAGCGACAGTGGAGAGGAAAACTCTATTTTAACAGGAAGAAACCTCCAGAGAATCCCGGCTCAGTATAAGCAGCCATCCTCCACGACTCACTGGGGATTGAGAAGACAGAGCAGACTCACACACACACACACACACACACACACACACACACACACACACACACACACACACACGCACACGCGCGCACACACACACACACACACACACACACACACACACACACACACACACACACAATGAACTGGGTAATGGACACACACCCACACACAGCTGGGGACAAAGAGGCTGGAGCTGCAACTTGGGGCACAGAGGATAACTAAATGAACACTGGACCTGAGGGGATGATAAAAAGGTCTACAAACATAACACACCATATAGAGACGCAGACATGACACATGAGGGCGGTAGACGACAACAAAAGGAGCACCTAGAGAACAAATGGAGGACAAATGGAGACACATGAGACACCGACACAGACCATGACAGGTCAATTATGGACAATTTTAAAAGAACTTTATTCTGAAACGCAACATCAGAATGTTTTGATATTAATATGGTATCACTGTGGGGTTGTGTACTGTTGATATAAAGTGGAGTTACCCTGTGGAAACAGCAACTTTCCATTTTAGAGCTTTTTGAAATCGTTAAAAGTAGGTCAATTATGGACAATTTTAAAAGAACTTTATTTTGAAACGCAACATCAGAATGTTTTGATATTCATATGGTATCACTGTGGGGTTGTGTACTGTTTATATAAAGTGGAGTTGCCCTGTGGAAACAGCAACTTTCCATTTTAGAGCTTTTTGAAATCGTTAAAAGTAGGTCAATTATGGACAATTTTAAAAGAACTTTATTTTGAAACTCAACATCAGAATGTTTTGATATTCATATGGTATCACTGTGGGGTTGTGTACTGTTGATATAAAGTGGAGTTGCCCTGTGGAAACAACAACTTTCCATTTTAGAGCTTTTTGAAATCATTAAAAGTAGGTCAATTATGGACAATTTTAAAAGGCCTTTATTTTGAAACGCAACATCAGAATGACTTGATATTGATATAGTATCACTGTAGGGTTGTATACTGTTGATGTAAATTGGAAGTACCCTGTGGAAACAGCAACTTTCCATTTTAGAGCATTTTGAATTCGTTAAGAGTCGGTCAAATATGGGCAATTTCAAATTGCTGTGGTTTGATAGTGTTGATACAAAATGCAACTGCTCTTTGGAAATATGACTTTTGCTTTTAAGAGCATTCTGAAGTCATTGAAAGAGTAGTTCAAAAATAAAAATTCACAGGGCTTTTACTTTGAAATCCAAAATAAGATTGCCTTGATATTGACAGGGCGCTAATAGTGAACAAGCCTAAATTATTTGTTATTATGTTCTTAAAATATCTGATAATTCACTCGAAGTTGAATTGTATTTTGAAATCCGGTTTCCACATCCATTCCCGTAATAACTTGAATAGACGGGGAACAGAAAACAAACTGGAGGCTGGCTTGACACCAGTGCAATTGCCCAGTTGCCCATATTGTTAATCCGGCCTTGGCTGAGAGTCCATAAATATTGTAATATAGGCAGAAACTGGATCTTTCTCTGAAAGATATCTAGCCCCCTTGTGTTGGGGGGCCCCCTAGCCCTGACCGTCGGCACCCCTCTGTTAATGCCACAATATTCTTATTACCAACCTGTGGCCGCAGACGGGATTGGACATGCTTCTCATTACCATAATTCCTGAACCGTTCAAGATATCACTAAAATTCCAAAAATGCTGAATTGATTAAAAGTGGGGCTTTTCGTGCATATACAAGACATTACGGTAGCCACCGGGATTCCCTGTCTTGAGCGCAACAAATCACAACACAGATTCAGAGACGTGCTGAGTTTGTCATCCAAAATGCTCCGTTTTATAACTTTTGAATGGCAGATCCGATTCAAAACAATTCCAACGGTTCCTAAAAGTACATAAAAGCAGCTTTCCAACGATCTATAGCATGAAGCAATCAGAGTTAGGGAAAATATCGCTACGAGGGGAAATCCTGTTGTACAGCCTGATTGAAACGGAGCGCAGCGCCGCGGTGAAAGCGGATAACGGAACGAAGAAGCTAAGTAGCATAAAAACCAGCATGAAATTATGGAAATGCCTCAAAGAAAATCAACACGATCTATTAGGTGTCCAAGAAGGCTTATATCTGAAGACAGTGACCACGAAGAAGGACAGATCTCTGGTGAACCAGGGTATGAATGTTTGTTCGGTCTTTATTTTTTTATTTGAACAACCCTCAACTATTTGCTAATTGTAATACAGCATTATTTATCTTTTTACCATAAATAATTATTTTTGCTAAAACAAAAGTTTTTGGTATAGCAGTGCACGGTGTGCAAGAGAAGCACCCCATGGCAGTGTGAGGTGTGCAGGACTCTGCCTGCAGCTGGAGAGAAACTGCTTCAAGGTCTACCACATCAAATAAAAACGTCTGAAAGTTTACAAAAATAAATGGTCTTAAAAACAGCTAAAAAACATACCAAGGTTCAAACTATTTTAAGAATAGATGCATTTCAGTTCAAAGTTTAAATTGTTCATTCCAAATTGTTTGCCCAGTCATTTTGAAGTTCCTGTTCAGTAATAAATGTAAAAAATTCAAATCAGTTTTTTGCCTTTTTCACTTTTAAGCAGATTTTTTAAAGGCTTTAATAGAAATAAATTCTAAATACCAACCATACACTGAAAGCTGAGGTTGTTCTGAAAAACACACACTTTGTACTTTTTATTACAATTTTACAGCCATAAGATTAAAAAAATACCAGGCGGGCCTGTTATAATTATGGTCATAAGAGGGTTATTAAGACGGCGATGCACAAACAGGAAGTGATTGGTAGTCATTCCACTCCAATACAGATGGTGGCGGTAATGCACCAAATTGTTGTTTGCCAAGTGCCATAAGACCACAAATAATAATAAGAAGAGAAGCGGCAGCGTTCGTAACAAACTCAAAGCGATAGTCAAAACATTAAGCATGGAATGGAGTTATCCTAGTGGCTCTAATAAGAGAAAGAAGCAGCGTGCTTCATAAAAGCTTTTATTTTCACTTCTGAAAGTGACGTTGTTTTTCTGTGTAAACATCAAAAGGAAGCAGAAAGGAAAGACAATGGAAAATGTTTCAAGGGAGGAAAACAGACCAAAAATGGAAAATAGAAAAAAACAAAAAAAGGCAAAAGCACAGGAGCACTGACAGGAAGAAGAAAGCAGAGCAAATATTGAAGGCGTTCAAAGGGAGGGAAATTGTTAAGAACTGAGATCTACAAAGATCATGATTTAATATTGATTTATATTACATTATTATGTTTGTGTTCTCATTTGTTTTATCTCTGTATGTATATCTTTATCTTTGTATGTTTATATTGTAAATACTTATGGGTTATCTTTTGTTAACTAATGTCATGTGGTTTAATTCAACCAATGAGATCGCTGTCAGTGACGCATAAAAGATGAGGTGACAAAAAATAAACCAGGTGTTCCCTGATTGAGAAGCTAAGCAGTGATGTGGCTGTATTATTTCCTCCGTCAGCACCATTGATGACTCTGCTAACAGGTTATGGGCCCAGTATACCTGGTAAAAGGAGCCTAACTGAAGGATTACCCCCGACACATTAAGAGGGACGATCACCTTTGGTGAGCTGCCGACAACCCACACCATGAGCCGACAAGCGATGGAATCCGTAAGCAGGTGGGCAACATTGGTATTTGACGGAGATGAGCAGAAATACGAGTTGTGTGAAACCAAATCCTAGGCCACTTACGATTGCAAGGACTAAAATACACTATATTGAGCACCAATGAAGGTGAAGCTGATTCTGATGACGAGAACAAGAACGCGGAAGCGTACGCACAATTGATCCAATTCCTGGACGACAAGAGCCTGTCCTTCGTGATGAGAGACGCCGCTGACGATGACCGCGCAGCACTACGGATATTGAGGGACTAATATGCTGGCAAAGGTAAACCCAGGATCATCGGTCTTTATACTGACTTAACTTCTCTTCAGAAGACATATGATGAAAATGTAACAGAGTATATCCTACGAGCGGAGACTACAATTACTGCTTTAAGAAATGCTGGAGAGGCTCTAAGTGATGGGCTGCTGGTAGCTATGATTTTAAAAGGATTACCAGAGACATATAAGCCATTCTCTGTGCATATAATGCAAAGTGACTCAGTTGTTAAGTTTGCCGACTTCAAGAGCAAGCTATTTAGTTTTGAGGATACAGAGAAAATGCGCAAGGAAGAACATGACAACGTCATGAAGGCGAGACCAAATTACAGTGAGTCTCAACACACGGCAGCAGCTGTTACTAATCGAAGAGGAGACACAGTGACCGGAGTGACCTGTTTTAAGTGTGACCGACAAGGACATAAGGCCAGAACGTGCCGTCAGAAGCAGTGGTGCAGCTGATGCAGGAGCAACACTCACCGAGGCGCGACGTGCCGGAGGAATCAACGAGGTGATGAGGTACGCATAGCTCGTGAGGACGAGGACGACGGGACCCAAGACAACACTTATGCATTCAAGCTAAAGACAGAACACGCGAATCCTGGAATCGGGAAGGAAATTGAGATTAAAGGTTTGATGGTGGATACTGGTGCTACGTCGCACATCATCACAGACATCAGCGTTTTTAAGAAGTTTGACAACAATTTCCATGGTGGGACACACTGTGTGGAGCTGGCTGATGGCAGCAGATGTAAAGGAGTTGCTCAAGGTAGAGGAGACGCTCTGGTGTACCTGATCAACAGCAGAGGGCAACAATGTCAAGTAACATTGAAAGAGGCATTGTACATCCCATCTTTCCCACAGAACATCTTTTCTGTGAGAGCCGCAACAGAAAATGGAGCAACTATTGTCTTCAAAACAGGTAGAAACAGAATAAAACACAAAGACGGTACTGAGTTTAACATATATGAGCACAACAGACTGTATTACATTGAAACTGTTACTGAATACACTGATAAATGTGCTAAGTGCTTGGACGTACAAACGTGGCATGAAATTCTAGGTCACTGCAATCATGATGATTTACAAAAGCTGGAGAATGTAGTTGATGGCATGAAAATCAAAGGCATAATGGGAAAAGAAGTAAACTGTGAAGTATGTATCCAAGGTAAATTTGTTCAATACAGAAATAGAAAACCAGACAGAAGGGCTAAGAAACTTCTTGAACTGGTGCACACAGATCTGGCCGGTCCAATAAGTCCAGAATCTAAGGATGGTCATAGATATGCACTTTCATTTGTGGATGATTACTCAAGTGCTATTTTTGTGTATTTCCTGAGAAACAAAAGTGATACGATGCAAGAAACCGAGAAGTTCCTAGCGGACACAGCCTCATATGGTGACGTTAAAGGCATTAGGTCTGATAATGGGACAGAGTTTATGTGCAGAAGGTACCAAGATTTACTGAGTAAACATAAGATCAGACATGAAACTTCAGCGCCATATTCCCCCCATCAAAATGGTACTGTAGAGCGGAATTGGCGCACCCTTTTTGATATGGAGAGGTGTATGCTCATTGAGAGCGGTTCACCCAAGTACTTATAGACATATGCAGTCCAGACCGCAGCTGTGATCAGGAACAGATGTTTCAGTCGTCGTACTGAACAAACACCATACTTCTTACTGACAGGATGCAAACCCAACATTTCTACTATGCAAAAGTTTGGTTGTGCATGTTTTGCTTACAGGCAAAACAAAACAAAGCTAGCCTCAAGATGTACTGAAGGAATATTCATTGGCTATGACAAATACAGTCCTGCATATCTCATTTACTTTCCTTTGAACAAGAGTGTGCAGAAGGTTAGACTGGTAAAGTTTGTAAGCAAAAATGTTGAAGAGAGGCAGACACAAACAGTTCTTATCCCTGAGGAGGAGGACATACCAACTGTCTTACGACCTCGAGTGGTGAAAAGTCATCCTCTCACAAGGATGAATCTGATGGTGAAACTTCTGATGGAAATGATCAAGGTCCAGACACAAACCAGGCAGCAGAACAAACAGAAGGTACCCAGAAAGGATGAGAAAGAAACCAGAATATTTAAAGGACTATGTATCAAAAGGGGAGGATAACGATGATCAAGGATATTTTATCGACTACTGTTACAGAGCAACATGTGGTACGCCCATTACATACAACAATGCTATAGAGTCCCCAAATTCTGAAAAATGGAAAGCAGCAATGGATGAAGAGATGCATTCTTTATTAGAGAATGACGCCTATACCCTGACTGACTTACCAAAGGGAAAGAAAGCAGTGGGAGGGGGGGGGGGGGGGTGTACATGGGTATATGTTCTGAAGAAAAATGAAAACGGATCAGAAAGATACAAGGCTAGGTACGTAGCAAAAGGTTATGGTCAAAGAGCTGGATTAGATTATGATGAAACATTTTCCCCAACAGCTAGTCTAACCAGCGTGAGGGTACTGATGCAGTGTGCTGTACAGGAGAACCTCATTTTACACCAGATGGATGTCAAGACAGCTTATCTTCATTCACCAATAGATTGTAACGTATATAGAGAACAACCAAAAGGATTTGAAGTTAAAAGCAACCCGGATGAACATTTAGTGTTTAAACTGAAGAAGTCTGTACGGATTAAAACAATCTGGCAGGAACTGGAATAAAACTTTACATGACTACTTGGTGACTAAAGGATTCAGTCAAAATCCTGCAGGCCATTGTGTATAAACCAGGACAACAGAGAGAGACAAAGCTTTAGTACTCATTTGGGTTGATGACATTATTTTAGCCGCCAGTGATGCATGTGTTCTGCAAACAGTAAAGTCAGTGCTGGCAAAGAGATTCAGGATGAAGGACATGGGATCACTAAAACATTTTATCAGTATAGAGTTTGAACAGAAAGATAACTGTATTCAGATGACTCAACAGAGGTACGCTGAACAGATATTAGAAAGGTTCAATATGCATGAATGTAGAACAAGAGCAACACCATGTGAACAGAAGAGAAACTATAACGATGGTGCAAAGAAACGCATAGATGTACGACTGTATAGAGAAGCAGTAGGTAGTCTTCTTTATTTGACATCATGTACAAGACCAGACCTCAGCTGTATTGTAAGCAAGTTATCACAGTATATCACATATGTCAGACTCAAGGCCCGCGGGCCAGATGCGGCCTGCGGAGCATTTTTATGTGACCCGCGAGATAAATATCAAAAATATATTAAAACCTGCCCACTGGCTGATTTTACCGCAAAGACTTCAACTCCCATGATGCTTTGCGGCGTCAGCGCGGAGCCGACGCGCCCCCTCCTTTGTGTTTTTTCCAGCGCCGAGGCAGTCAGGGGTAGTTGGGTGTCAGCAGCTCCGCTGTCTCGGACAAACTAAACACTCCTCTCACTCAGCGCCGAGTTCACTCAGCTGTTTTCTGATGTTGAAGCCTAGAAACGGAGATTCTAGCCGCTCAGTAACGTGTTCACGACTTAAAGAGAAAGTTTTCCAACTAACGTCCAGACAGAGCTGATATAACTCCAGCGAGCAGTGACACGCTCAAACCAGCACGGCTCTGTGGTTGATGTCGTTGTGTTTCCTCCCCGACACACAACAACGTGGTCAAGCTGCTCAGACATGTTCAGCAGCACAAACCTATGTGAGCCCCTTTTGTCATCTAATGTTGTCGTTATTATGATGAAGATGAACAAAACAACAGGAGTCTCCTCCTCAGCTCAGATCAACCCCATGATGCAGGTATCTGGCTGGAACAGGTGAACATCACAGTAAACCAGTGGAGCAAACTGAGCTTTAAATATGTTGGTTTTATGCTCTTTTTCTGCTCCAAAACATGAAAGTTAACAGGTGAGATGTTGCATTTTCATTTAAGATAAAACGATATTTTTATTTTGTTGTTGGCCCGTGAGAAAAGATTTAACCTACAGTAAACAGGAAGTGGGAAGGCTGCAGATAGATGAATAGAATAGAAAATCCCTTTATTGTTCCTCAGTGGGGAAAGCTAGACGTCACAGCAGCGATGACACGTATTACAGGAGAAAAAAAGGAGAATAAAAAAATAAGAAAAACGAATAAACAAGAAAACATAAATCCTGAATAGATTTTAAAAATGCTGATTATACCACAAGTAATGAATACCACTGATGCCTTTTATTTAAAACTGACTTGCTCGTGTGTAATTTGGTTATCCCACATTCAGTGTTAATGCAGAAATATGTTTGTTTCCAAATTTAAAGGTTCAAAATTGCATTTATGTTGATAAAGAAAATGTGCAAATTTGCCGTCACTTTTTCAAGGTTTGGCCCTCGACTCCGTCCCAGAGTTTCATTTCGGCCCCGTGCGAGTTTGAGTTTGACACCCCTGCCCTAAATCAAAGACCCGACTGAAGAACAGTGGATTACTGTGACTCATGTACTGAGGTATCTGAAGGGTACAACAGGAAAAACTCTAACTTACAGACCAAATGAGACAAAACTAAGAGTACAGGCTTACAGTGATGCAGACTGGGCTGGTGATGTAATGGATAGACGAAGCACATCGGGTTACTGCGTTAAACTTAATGACGAAACTGCATTGATATCATGGAAAACAAAGAAACAACCAACTGTAGCTTTATCAAGTTGTGAAGCAGAATACATTGCATTAGCAACAACATTACAGGAATGTTTGTACCTTTCATACTTGTTGCTGAGTATGTATGCACAGGACATGATGACACCCTTAATCTTAGAGGACAACCAGGGTACCATTGCTTTAGCAAAGAACCCCGTCAGCAGGCAGAGATGCAAACACATAGACATAAAATACCATTTTATAAGATCATGTGTGAACGATGGGAAAGTGATGCTACAATATTGTCAAACTGATCAGATGGTAGCAGACGGAATGACAAAACAGCACTGAAGAAATATGAAAACATAATGTTTGGAGAATAAGAGAAGTCAGGAATAAAAGACAAAGAAAGTAAGACAAAATAAGAACAAGTGGGGGTGTTAAGAACTGAGATCTACAAAGATCATGATTTATGTTACATTATTATGTTTGTGTTCACATTTGTTTTCTCTCTGTATGTATATCTTTTTCTTTGTGTGTTTATATTGTAAATACTTATGGGTTATCTTTTGTTAACTAATGGCATGTGGTTTAATTCAACCAATGAGATCGCTGTCAGTGACGCATAAAAGATGAGGTGACAAAATAAACCAGGTGTTCCCTGATTGAGAAGCTAAGCAGTGATGTGGCTGTATTATTTCCTCTGTCAGCATGATTGATGACTCTGCTAACAGAAATACAGGAAAAAAGAGGAGGACTAATAAAAAGGGAAAATAGCTCGTGTCAGAAGAGGGGAGAGTTTCGCAAATCCAGTTAAAGATAAGATTGTCGAAAATTTTGTGTAAGGGGCCCATGTCTGTGTTCGCCTTGGGCCCCCAAATTGCCAGATCCGCCCCTGCTGTTGCATAAAATATACATTTAATAACACTGCATAACAACAGTTACACATTATATACTGTGAAATTTTACAGTTAGATCCAGTATTGGGCAGCATAACATCTCTTTTCCACTTCATCCTAAAACTGAACTTCATAGAACTATATTTGTTGACCGGTGTTGGCAAAGGGTAGATCAGGTATTTAAAAAAACCCTGTTCATAACAAGAACATCAAAAGACATACACCACAGAAAATACAATATGTAAGGTGTCACAACAAAGATAAGAAAATACTAAACTTGGTCAATATATGTTATTATAAGGATAAACATGCTGATGAGGTTTCTGCCCCTGCTTTGCAATTGCTAGTTCAGTTATCTGGGGTTCACACTTAGTAACTTTCAGGAGCACACAGGTCTCTGAATGTCCAGCAGTTAGACCTCTATGGGAGGCACTGAGGACACACTTCATGTGAGAGAAAATCTGCTCACACAGATATGTAGAACCAAATACTGTCAATAAAGCCTGTGCAATGTTCTTGAGACAGTTAAACCTGTCTGGTAGTGATGTCCAGCAACTGAAAATGCAAGCTCCATGATCATGCACAGCTGTGGATTCCAGCTGCTGCCGTAGTTCTGCAAACTTTGTCCCCCACAGAGTTGAGCTTTTCAGTTCAGTCAGCTGCATTTCCATGTCGTCTGTATCCAGAAAGTTAAAGAGAGACAAATCCAGCTGATGTCTGATCAGAAAAGAAAACTTTGGTCCATACAACTGAAAGTCCTGAAAACGCGTTGTGAATTCTGTCTGGAGTCTTCAGATGCATTCATGAATTGCTGTGGTGCTGATGCTGCACTGAGGAGACAGCTCCCTGAGGTGTTTGAAGTGGCGGTGTCGGTACAAGATCTGCTCGGGTGCAAGATCGGCTCGGGGTCCGTCGACTACCGATGACGTCTAAGTAGTTGATTGGCTGAACATGAACCTTATGGAATTACGTAATCACGTTACGTTGTTATCAGGTTACGTTGGTCCAGGCAAATCTTTCTGTTGGAAAGATGGCCAACTTTTACAAAGAAATCCATCATTACCTCTTTGAAAATACACTTTTAGCATAGAGCTGCATGTATATTAGGGCTGAACGATTAACTGCATGTGCAATTAAATTGCGATGTGACAAAAGGAGATTTTCTAATCGCAAAGGCTGCAATTTGGCAGCGAGTGGTTAGCGCAGTGCTAATATACATGGAAAAACCCATAGGAATGCTAATGCTAATATCGCCGATTACATTATTACAAATTACGAATTAGAAACGTGCCAAATGATTACATTTGGAGTCTAATAGAAAGTAAAACTACCATCAATCAAATAAGTACAGACAGGTATTTTAGTAAAGCCAGAAAACTTTTAACTCAAGAGTTTTGGCTAGCAGCTATGAGCGTAACGGAACTACGCATGGACAAGACGTCAAAAACTCTAAACACAAAATACTTCAATAAACGGGACACAGTTCTTTCCTGCAAATTCAATTTCACAGGTGTTGCTCTAGGATTCTTCAAGGGATGTGCTCAAAGAGGAGTTCAACAATATGAATAAATATAGTGTTTTATTTTACAAATACCATTATAAACACAAACTTACGTCTTAAGAAACATTATTTTAAAACGAAACTGCTAAATTCTTTCCAACAGTATAGATGTGTAGTGTATTTTGTCCGAGTGGGTTTGCCGTACTTTGACGTCATCGGCAGTCGAAGGACCCTGAGCCGATCTTGCACCCGAGCAGATCCTGTACCGACAACGGAATGTGGAAGTTTCAACATCCTTTAAAAAAACTGCATGGTGGTGCAGTGGTTAGCACTGTTGCCTTGCAGCACGAAGGTTGCAGGTTCGAAACTCTGCTGCGGCCTTTCTGCGTGGAGTTGCGTGTTCTCCCCATGCATGCGTGGGTTTCCTCCGGGTACTCCGGTTTCCCCCACAGATCACAACATGCCCTACAGGTTATAAAATTGTAAGTCGCTTTGGATAAAAGTGTCTGCTAAATAAATAAACATAATCATAAAAACTTCCAGCTTTCCAACAAAAGCTTCCCAAGTGTCACGCATGTCCAAAACAGTTTGACCTGCTCCCTGCAGTTTGAGATTAAGCTCGTTCAGGTGTCCAGTTATATCTACAAGGAAAAAATGTTTTTCAACCCACCTCTCATCTTCAAGTTCAGGATATCTTTGCCCCTTTTTATTCATAAATGTTTTTACCACATCAAAACAATCCACAAATCGTTCCAGAACCTTTCCACAGCTAAGCCATCTAACAGCACAGTGGAGTGGGATGTCTTTGCATGAGCTTTCCATCTCCTCGAGCAGAGACTGGAATTGGCGGTGAGTCAAAGCAGATCGCTTAACTATGAAGTTCACAATTTTTGCCACTGTGGCCGTGACATCATTAAGATCTGAATTTGACATCTTGGCGCAGAGGTTTCCTTGGTGTATTATACTATGCAGTTTCATGATGGGATGGCCTATTTGTTCCTCAATTAAAGTAACAGCCCCTCTGTGTTTCCAACCATAGCTGGTACACCATCAGTTGTCACAGCAAAAATCTTTGCAATGTCAACGCCTCGTTCCTCAAAACGCTCCATAAACGTTGGCAATCCTCACCTCGTGTTGTTTCAGGCATCGGGGTAAGGCAGAACAGTTCCTCTTGTACTGTCACATTACAGCATCTTACTATTACAGCCAAACGTGGCACATCATTGGTATCAAAGCTTTCATCCAAAACCACACTAAACACCTGGGCTTCTTTCAAACCAGCTGTTTGTTGGGCTCTGACATTGTCACCCATTTCCTGGATGCGTCTTTCCATAGTTCTGGCTGATGCAGGTATGTCTTGAATCCTTGCTTTAATTGTACCTTTGTTTGGAAGCCCATCAAATAACACGTCTGAGGTACAGAGAAACGCCTCTTTAATAAAGTTACCATCAGTAAATGGCTTTCCATGTTTAGCAGTACAGTGTGCGATACGAAAACTTGCTTCAGTTCCATGATGTTTAGTAGCTGTAAAAACTTTCAGAGTACTTGCTTGCTTCTCATATCTTGACACAGCAAGTGCAATTGATTCAGCCTTCTCTTCCTCGTCTTTTTCACGACTATAACGTGTGTTATTGGGGAAATAGCGGGCGAGCAGTGTTGATGCATGATTGCGCATGCGCCGTGAGAGGTTCTAGTACTTTTTGGGTCGCAGCCACTCGCTGCACGTGCGCTCTTAACCAGGACTAGACCAGTAAAGTGAAGCATGCTTTTGGCTGTTAATAATTTTCACAATGTCTGGTTTGCACTGATATGATCCAAGTCCCGAGCCCGCACAGATGTTTTACCGGTACGTTTTATAACCCGGTGCGCCTTTTGTAGTTGTTAAAGTCCAAAACATTTTTGAGAACAGAAAACCAAGGTCGTGAAAATACGGTACTGTCTTTAGGTTGGCTTTGTTAAAATCCTCTGCTAGTAGCCTATATAAACGCCCTCAGGTTAGACCCACTGCTGTTTGTTAGAGGTGTTCTGCAGGAGAGAGAGAGAGAGAGAGAGAGCCGTGTTTACATTAGCATCAGTTGGGATAAACACTGCTGTGATTACTACTACTGTTAGCTCTCCCTTACTCAGCCTGGCGAAGTGAACGGCGCAGGGGCGCCATCTAGTGTTCATATCCGTGCTATATATATATATATATATATATATATATATATATATATATATATATATATATATATATATATATAATTGCTGCTCTAGCACGTAAAATGGAAGGGAATGTGAACCAGCGTTCTGCCTGGGTACTTGAACCCTCAGATGACAGACTTGAATCTGCACCGAAGGGCCTTGAGTGTCTGTTAGTGCCTGTTTTTGTCTTCTTAAACTTTTGCTTTGCACTATTTTCCATTGGGAAAAGAGAAGGAAACTCATCTGTGGGTTATCCTGTTGTCTAGTAGCTCCGGTTTGGGCCAGTTGAAAACAATAAGTGCAATCAGAGGCTGTAAACGAGCTGTTTCTGCCCTCCCTGAAAGCACTCATCAGGTGATCTAGGTCTCAAACATTGCAATCAGCTGCTGCATGAACACCTGTTTCCAACTAGTAGCACAGCATAAGTTTGGTGGCATAACTGAAGCGTCAGACCTTGTGTCTCAGCTCCTCCGGGGTAGAGACATGTGTCTACCTGCGCGTGTACACAGAGCAGGCACACAGAGCAAACAAACTTGACCCAGACGCTGCTCCATCAACACCTAGCAAAATTTGCCATTGTTGCGAGTCCTGGCCGACTTAGAAACAGTGGTCAGAGACAAGGGTCACAGAAGGGTCAAGAGGACAAGAGTTCAGGACTTGCTGGCGGGGACAGAACTAGGCAAAAGGTCAAAAGGCATGCTGGCTTCTCTGGATCCACCCATGGCCCCGCCCCTGGCTCCTCCTCTGGCGGGAAAAGAAGGACTGGACTGGAGTGAGGAAAGTCCATCTGGACCCAGAAGCTCTCAGGAATGCTGAAGGAATATCTACAATTTGCTACCAACATGAAGATTTATGACCTGTGCTCCCATTCCAGAAATCCTGATTCTTTCAGGGTTTCTCTAAAGCTTCACGTTTGGAGCCCTGGCCATAATTGCACAGAGGTAAGCATGTCGATCATAGGTCTCTGAATTATCAGGACTTACTTTACAGTTTATAATAAAATAATATAAAGAAACCTTAAGATAAGGGGAGTTTAACTCCCCCCTCCTTGCGAGTAACGAGTTGTCTTAAGGGAGATAAAACCAAAATATTAGAGGTTATTTTTGGCTCTGATTGCAGGTTGAAAAAGTCTCTACCAGCTGGAGGGGTTGGATTAATTAAATAAATTGATAAACTTATGTTAGCCTGATCAACTAGCATAAATCATTTTATAGTTGCCAACCTCCCACATAAGCTGTTAGAGGCGCAATTAATCCAGATAACCCAAAAAATTGCTGAGAGGCTTGGCTATCCTCCAGACTTCTCTCTAGTATCTTAACCAAAAGGTAACGAGTTTAAAAGAAGTGGACTACTCTGGGGATTACTATTCGTGCAAGTCATTTCACCTTTAAAATAAAAGACACGATTCTAATTAGGTGGTCCAAACCCGGGTCTGATACGATAAAACTCGCCGACATCCCCTAGAACCCTGATGGATGCACCGTCTCATAAGTTCTAACGGAACCGGTAAATGGGACGTGCACGCGACATGGCTTCCCAACGTGGGGCACGACAAATGCCACGTTTGCGACATGGCGCAACAACGTGGGGCTACAGAGCGAAGGTACAAATATTAGATACCGGACTATCCGACGTAGAACTGTCTTTTAGGCTTATAAAAGCTTACGCACCATGGACCGGATACGCTTAACCTTGGAGTGAAAACCGCACCAATTTCTCGAAAAGGAAAGAAATTTGGGAGAACGGACGATTAACTCAAAGAGGTATAAAGAAATCACGGCTTTCCGACGTAAGAATAGCCAAGGATAAAAGCTAGGCAAAAAAATAAAAAGGAATAAAGAGTAAGAATAAAGAATAAGACGTGAAAACGAATAAGAATAAAATAAATAAAAAAAGAGAAACTTTCAACCAGCCATGGCAGATAGATCTTTAACGGTAAAACCGGAAAATATTCTCCTTAATGTGAGATTTGTCACTGGAGAAATAGCGACATTTCAAGGCGAACCACAAAGCGTTTTAGCAATATCCTGTAACCGAAGCTTTCAGAACGAGGCCGGCACAGCTCAAGCCGCAGCGGAGCGCTGTCCAAATGCTGAAACTCAAGTAAAGAATAATCATGTATTTCCGTTAGTGGGTGATTTAGTGATTCTAGCAGAACAAAATGATCCTGTTTTTAATCAGATAGCGTGGTGTTGTTGGGAGAATCCAGCGAAACTCCCCACGGGCGAGCAATATGAGATTCTTCTGGGATTGCTTGAGCAAATACCAACTGGACCGGAACCTTTAGTTCTCACTCCATTTGGAGTCGGGCAGTACCGATGTGATCCGGGAACGATGTACTCTGCTATGGCGGAGTTCGTGGTTCAACAGGCTAATGGTAGAACAATTTACTTCTTATCCAGAAGCAAAAATGAGGCAATTCAAATGAGACAGGCGTTATGTAACCGACTGGGAATTACGGAGCTCCAAGCGGAAATGTACCGAAGGAGAGCTGCGGTCGAAATGTCATGCTCCTGGGATGGAGTCCAATCGGTTCCGACCGCGCCCCCTTTGTATCCAGCGCTTCGCGGGAAATTCCCTGTGAGCCCCGGTTCCGAGAGCGGATTTCGTGCACCCCCACTGAACCCGCCTGACGCGGTTCGACCGGTGCAGTGGAACCCGTTTCTACATGTACAAACCCCTTCTCAGGTGCCGATGAGAGGAGCGGAGAGATCGCCCACTGAACAGCATGTTGCTGCGTGGGAGAAAGACGAGACTCAGAGACGGTCAGGGGCTGAAAGGACTCCAAACCCAATTCCTTTTCCCCCATTAGAACCGCATAGTCCCGCGGCTCCTCCGAATCATGTTATGATAGGTCAAGAACCGGTGATAATTTTGTCAAGCGAGAAAATAGATGCGGAGATCCGAGAGGAAGATGTGTTGATCTTTCTGAAAGATCCACAAAGTTCTGCCGGTACCACGTCCTCTTTAAGTTCTCTGAGGAGACTCTTAGGGGCGGAAAGCAGAAGCTCCATGATCCCGCTGGTAGATCGTAATTACGAAGCAGGGGAAATTACTACTCTCTTAGACAAGCAATTAGAGAATCTGGAAGGTCGTGTTAGCGCTATTTCCATAATTAACGTAGACCCTCATAATCCCGACATCTCTTTTCACCAAGCTTTGGAGCGGGTGGTGTCAGAAGCCTTGGATTTAGGAGCGCGACGGCTAGTGTTTAAGCTTAATAACAAACCCCAGGTGTGTCGGATAACTGAAGCATATGGTGCAGGTTTGGTGGTTTATTCCGAAGCCTCCAGCAGGCTCGGAGACATTCCGGTCGTAATTTTAGTGGATAAATCAGCCTTGCCGCGAGTAGAGAAGAAAGTCAAACATTGGTTTGAGGCCAGAGACAGAAGCAGCGAGAGTGAAGCTGAATCGGAGGAAGAACAGGGTTCCCAACTGGTGGTGCGTGGCACACCCAAAGGGACGCTCAGGTCAGACTGCGGATCCCAACAAAAATGCAGCACTCGGATCCCTGGAGGCAAAACACCTGAAAAAGTGAGTTGGTTATCCCCAGTTACAGCCCATGAGCAAGGTGAGAACAGAGAAAATGTAGAGCAGCAACCCCAGAGAGCAGAAAAAGGAGATGAGACAAATCCTATAGTTTATGGCATTAGAGGACTAAATAAAAATAGCCGTCCAGTACAGATTAAATATTATGACCCTCAGGCACCTCCTAACGTAGGCTCAGTTAGACCAGTTCCAGAACCAGGGTGAGGCCAGTTTGCAATTAATACAGAGGGAGACCAGAATTATGCAGGAGAAGAAGCAGAAAATCCTTTTCCAGACTGGTACCCTGTAGATGGCTTCACGGCTGCAGCAATTCAAGCAGCGAAGAGTAGGGAAGAAGTCATGTTGCAATCAGGATGGGGTCAGCCTTTTAAGCATGCTTATTTGGGCCAAGGATATGATTTTTATCGAGGTGGGTGTATGGCTAGAGATTCGGCAGTGAAAACTCACTGCTACTCGCCGTGCAGCCCCTCCCAACCTTTGGATGCAAACCGAAGCACTCCGCAGGGAGGACAGCTTAATTCAATGCCTAAGGAGAGAATCCTAGAACAGGAATGTTCTCCATATTGGCAAACCGCTCAGGAACAGTCAAGAGTAAGCTTAGGACATTTTGATCATACCATCCTGCCACAGAGAGCACCGGGTGAGACAGACGCTGGTTATGTACAGAGACTTCAGGATCGAGGAATGACGATTGAACAACTTTCAAGTCCAGAGATTTCTCAGGTCATAGCATTAAAGAACGATCTGCGTTTAACCCCAGGAGCCTCGCTGATGTCCTTGGCGGAGAGTTCTCCCAGAGGGATTGGTGAGGATTCTGGTGAACGACGGAGGAAAGCTTTAAGTGCTGAAATCAGTACAGGAAAAATTACATTAGCTGGGTGCTTGGGAACAATCGCAGGGCTTTCACAAGTCCAGCAGGAAAAACTTTTAGCTGATCTGCCAGGGGGATTAATGATGGCTGCGATGTGGCCTAATCTCTCTCCTGCAGAAAAAATCCGACAAGCGCAGGCGTGGGATCGCACAAGGGAATTTAAGCAGTCAAAAAACGAATTAGGACGGCAGGCCGGAAACAGATTGAAAGGTCAGATACCATCCCCTCTGCCCCCTCCACACCAACAGCAAGGGAGCCAATCAGTGAGCTCTCAACCGAGGTAACTCCCACCCAGGACAGAACCGAATCAGAACCAGAGATCCAGGGGTCAGTTGGACCCGAATGCAAGGCCGTTTTTCATGGGACCCCCCGGCTGTCCTGTGGCTCGACCCAGGAGAGCGAACCCAGAGGAGTGGGCCCGGATGACCAAAGAACAGAAAGAGAAATTGATCCAATCAATCAAAGATTGGGACGCGAAATACAACAATCAGAAAAGCCGACCGCCACCACAACAAAAATAGAAATAATTGAGGCGCTCTCATCTCATACGCATTGGGATGGAGAGTGGCTTAAAGTAAAATACGAAAATACAAAATACATTTTAGATACCGGGGCATTAATATCAGTAAAGCGTGAAAATAATCCGATGGAACAAATAGGATACAAGAATGTGATACTCGCAGATGGCTCTGTACGTAACATGGCAGTTCATAAAGACGAACAGGGAATTCTTTACATAAAAGGTGCAGAAAACTTAATTAGTTTAAAGGATTTAGTAAAAATAACAAAAGACCCAGCACTGCATGTGAGTTTTTTAGGTGAATTAAATATGGACAGTCTCATTAAAGAGCAACTGGAGAAAACTAGTCTGGACCCACACAAACTAAGAGAAATAATCCGAAAAGGTAATTGGGCTACACACAAAAATGATTGTGGCAGAGTAAAAGAACAATGCATTATTAAAGGAGCGATGCCTGCCAGGGAAAAGCAGTATCCGATCAGGGAAGGAAGAGATGAGATCAGGTGTACTCTTGCTGAGCTTAAAGAAAAAGGGATAATCGAAGAGAAAGATACATTATCCACCTGTCTTCCCATTCAAGCTGTTCCTAAACCTGATGGCACCTACAGACTGGTACACAATTTGAAAGGATTAAATAGGGTGACACCGCACGACGTGCGTAAAACTTTTGACCCGTACATGCAGCTCCGAACCATGCCTATTAAAAAATATAAAACATGCATTGATTTGGCTAACGGTTTTTGGTCTGTCCCTTTAGCGCAAGAAAGTCGAGCTAAAACTGGATTTACATTTGAAGGAAAGCATTTTCAATGGTGCGTTTTGCCTCAGGGATATGTAAACGCGGCGAATAAATTTCAAGGAGTCGTACAGTCATATCTGGAAGGTTTACCTGTCGTTCAATATATCGATGACATATTTTTCACGCATGATTGTGAAAGTGAACACCTGAAAACTTTGGACGAGGTGGTGACCAGACTGACATGTGTGGGATTCAAACTCAACTTGAAGAAAAGCCAGCTAGGACGCACAAAAGTTACGTTCCTAGGTTTTGAAGTGTCAGATTCAGTGTCGGTACCTTCCACCTATCTGCAGAACATAACACCCCCGCATGACTTACTGACGCTGGAAGGTGTCATCGGACAGCTCCAGTACATTTCCAGCAACGTCCGTGATTTTCGAAACATCATTGATCCCATAATGTCACTTAAAAAAGGTCTCAGAACCAAAGTGGGTCAGAAACTGGTGACGCACAACCGCAAACTGAGCTCACAGGAGCTTGAGACTTATCAAGCAGTGATGGTTAAAATAGGTGCTAATCTAGTGAATCTTTCAAATAGAGAGCATCATGAACCGTTAGCTGTAAGAGTGATTGTAGGACAGGATTTCACAGAGTGTTTATTTCAGAACTATGACAGCAAGAGTCTGATAACATGTAAAGGCTATAAACTCGCACCAACAGAGAGCCGTTACACGCCCAGCGAAAAGGTGCTGACCACCCTGATGAAACATAAAGATATGATGTTCGCTCTGGCCGGATCGCAAAAAATCATAATTCAATCTACTGATTATATGATTAAAGAACTTCGGAAAGATCTCCTCCCACAGGCGAGGGCCATTTTACCCAGATGGGCAAAGTGGGAGATGTTATTGGCAAACCCGCAGATTCATGTGGAAGGAGAAACAAAACTTAAGCCTGACAGGAAAGAGGTTGTTAAACCCATAAAACCAGAGGCAGTTTACTACACTGATGGATCTAAGAAAACAGCAGATGCAGACTTCTGTAAGTGGGGGTTTGTGAGACAGCTAAAAGACAGGAAATACCAACAAACTGGACGGACTGTCGGATCCGCTCAAACTGCAGAATTGACGGCCGTTGTCATGGCGCTTGCTGACACGTGTAAGCTGAAACTCAAATCAGTAAGATTGGTCACAGACTCTAAATACGTTAAAGACGGGCTAGATGATCATTTGTCATTTTGGGAAGCTAAAGATTTCCAGAAAACTGATGGAGAGAGATTGGAACACACTGACTTGTGGACCTTAGTATCGTGTTATAAGAAGAAATTACAGATTCAGGTGACACATGTAAATAGCCATACAAATGGAAAAAGCGAGGATGAGATCGGAAACGCAGAAGTGGATGAATTAGTACAAGCTCGAGCTTTGTTTCTACCCACAGCATTTTTACAGAACAGGAGTGCTGCAGCTGATGAAGAGCTGGTGACATTTGCGCATAAAAATTACGGACATGTAGGAGTGTTACGTTTGCGTGAGATTTTCAAAAAAGAAAACATTTCTGTACCAAAGCTGAAAGAACTAACAGCACGAGTAAAAGCGACATGTGAGTTGTGTAAAGAAAAAGGAGGGGCTCAACCCGTGATTTATGACCATTTGCCCATCATGTGTGATGTGCCGGGGGTGCATTTCAGCACGGATGTTGGTGAATGTGCCTCTAGAGGAGTGAACGGACATAAGTTCTTTTTGGTAATCAAAGATAATGGACCAGGTGATCAGAGCAAGATAATACCGCTGAAACGTGTCACAGGAAATACGGTCAGCGTGGCCTTATCTCTGCACCTGCCCCTCACGTGTGAGTCACTCCGTTCGGATGGAGGACCTGAATTTAAGAATGACAAAGTTTCTTGTCTGCTTGAATCAAGGGGGATAAGACACATTTTTTCTATCCCTTACGAGTCCCACACTAACGGAATAGCAGAAAGAGCAGTTAGGACAATAAAAAATCACATCCTAACTAACCTGAGCTCCTGATGGGATACACCGGAGGGAGTTTCAGAACTAAATGTGATCCTTAATAGGACAAAACTGAAGAGAGCTGAGAAAAAAACTAACCCGGAACACGTCTCTGTGTTACAGAAAGGTGAAAGAATTTGGGTCAAAAGAGGACCAGTTCGGAAAGGAGATTGCATTAAGCATAACGTAAGTGGTCCCTTCATAATAAAAGACGTAACTGGGAACGTGGTTTTAACTGACACTGGTTTGCGCGTTCACCCTCATCAAGTTATAAAATAACTCTGAAAAATAAAATTAATTAATTAAAAAAAATTTGTTTTAATTAATTACTTGATTGAAGGTCATGGCTGGGCCAAAATCTAGCGAAGAAATGACTTGTAAGATCCTAGGTACTCCGGGCCTAATTCTGGTAACGAAGGGGGATTCTATTAAAGATTGTAAAGTGGCTATGTTTCCGGGCTTCATAGAATCTGCAAATGTGTATCGTTACGCGCAATGGGGAGGCTGGAAGCCGGGAACATGCGTGACATGCGGATCTCTGTGCACCCTAATTAAATGGTCGGGGCTCCGGGAGCAGAAGCCCACTCACCTGGAGAGAGGAACGGACTTGCATACAGGTGCAGTGGAGCTGTCTGCTCCCATTAAAATATGTTTTTGCGGAACCTGCTTGAGGAATAATCCAGGCATCATCTCCTGGCAGGTCTGTGAATGCACCCACAGAGGTGAAATCAAAGATGGGTGCTGTTTCATGAAAAATGAAGTTTTGACTACCTGTTTACCAACAAGCCAGCCAAGTATGTTTTTTGTAGGAGAGCTGCTCAGGAATCCTAGCCTGGTGAAGCCAGTTAGAGATTTATGGGTGGAAGCTTATCCATTTGTGGTCAAGCTCAAGACCAGAGAAAAAGGACTGGAAGAGCTTCAGGCTTGGTCCAAATTTGAGTCTATTAAGAGCTTAATATTAGGACAGGAATTTGGTACGCTGGCTGATGCATGGGAAACAGGTACACAGATTGGGGTAACTCAAGAATATAAAGATGACAGATGGGGAACTTATCTGTCAGGGACTCTTGACTGGCATACAGGATTGTCTGTTCAGGAGCCTCCAGGGATGTGTAAGCATGTTACATCATACCTGGTTGAGCTGAAGAGTCTTGGACCAGGGGCAGAGCGTAAGTTCATGCCTTATCAGTTAACTTTGATAGAGGTGATAGACCTGTCGGGTCGCATTTGCAGCTCGGCTGTTAACATAGTGACCACCCGGAGAGGGGAGGCATATTGGCCTAAGATTTATGGGACTGCTCACACTAGAATGTCTCGTAGAAGGCTGGTCTCCAATCTGACTCCAACTAACTAGAGCAGGGCGCTTTCATTTCCTGCTAATTTTTATGCTTCTGTTTTTGCAGATGTTGTCTCCTCAGAAGCATAAGAGGGAAAGCAGCAGAAAACGAAAAGTGGTCAGGTATGCAACTCCGGCTGGAGTTGACCCCAAAGTTAAAAAGAAAAATGTAAATATTCCGAAAGGACAGAATTGGATAATAAAATGGATTAAATGGGCCTTTTTTATCCTTTTCGAATTTAGCCTCATAGGATTAAGTATAGCGATTGCATATGGGGTACATGTATATCTCCGAACGTATCATGTGACCTCGGTGACATATAACATAACTCACGGAGGACCGCAACAATTAGTAGGGAATTGGAATGTATCCAAAATTAAGCTGTTATGGCCCAAAGAAGATTTTAATGAGAATATAACCACCTGCATGATAGCAACACAGATTGGATTCAAGATTTGTAGTGTAACAGGGAACAAAACTGGTTGCCTGCGCTTGCCCTGTGGAGAAAATGGATTTGACCAGATCATAGCTACACCCTCCGTGACATTTTCTGCAGCAGAGCAGGAGGAGAAGAATGACACGGAGTGTGGTGAGACCGGCCCATGGGCGGAGTATATGGCAGTCTTAATGGATCAGACAGGATCCACAGAGCTTGATCGATCTTGTCAGATAATGTTAAGGAAAAAGAAAATCTTAAATCAAACTTCAGGTGAAGTAGAGTTGTGGGTTTACAAATATTGCCTTAGAAATGATTTAGAATGGGGACACAACTTCACCACTTTTAAAGTAATAAAAATAGAGAGATGGTGGCCTCGTAGAATCGAATTTGGGTGTTTTCAGACCAAAGACAGTAGTCTAAGTTCTTGGCAAACAGGAAATATTACGCATTGGTATCAAAGATTATCAAGAGGGAGGGAACGAAGAGATGTTTGTCCGACCCCCCCTCCTAACACAACACTAAAATATGATTCCTTGTCCATGATAGAAGAGAGTCACATGTGGCAGAAAGTAAAGGATAATGTGATTAAATGGTTATCAAAAGTACCCCCTGCAATGTCTGATCCCCAGGCTGAGGCAGAGGAAGGTGAAGAGACCGTTCCTCTCTTTCTGGAGCCTGGTGTGTGGGGTAAGAGATCTACTTCAGAATTAGCTCCACTCTTACGTAAAGGTCATAGTGAATATGCAAACTACACAGGATATCAGAATTATATACTTCCCACTAATAGTACATATTTTAACTGGACATTTTTCTGCCTCCATAATGAGGTAGGCCTTCAGCCACAAGGATGGGAGCTACATAAGATAAAACACACTCTTTATACAGAATGGGTATATGAGGTTCCTAATTTTAAACACCCGAAAGTAGTGCAATGGATGAAAAAGAATCAATCTGATCCCACTAATTTAGATACAGGATTTCATGCATGGAATGAGGAAACTAGACTCTGTTTAACCAAGAAAGCGAATAACAGCGCTTTATGGCAGGGAGGCGAGCCACTTAGAATAAGGATCGCAGGAGCATATTATCAAAAGGGTACAGCTACTCCTGATAGTATAATTGAGGCAGACTCCATCTTCGAAGCAGTAAATGAAATGATTAGACCAACCCATAAAAAAGATTTTTTATCACAGTCCGACATGGGCTAGAAATTACACCTTAATAATGCTTGAAGGATGTCAGGTGGAAGTCTGTAATAATACTAAAGGGTTAACTAGAAGGATGTGTATTTTTTGGTACTCACAACTATATGGATTAACAATTGGAGGTCTGCGTCCAGACACATTAGGAGATCAAGAGTTTTTTAAACCTAGGCCTCCTTATCTAAACATAGCTACTTTGGGTACTGGAGAATTATGCTATAAAGTCTTACGTGGTTATATGCAAAGAAATATTCCAGAAGATTATAGATATTATAGAAAAGGAATGTACGAGACATATCCTATGACATACTGGTATGGAGAGGGATATAATAAGCAAAAATATGATTATTACCCTCAGGACACAAGGATTGAAGCAGAAACCTTTGAAAGAAAATTAGTGGGAACTAAAACTCTTGTGATGGAACATGGTCAACTTCGAGTTAAAACAAATTGGTTTTCTATTGATAAAACAAATACTTGGGAAGTAAATGATACAAAGACCGGAAATGGTCTTTTAGATCGTATAATAATTATGAATGATAAAGTTGGAGACTTAGTGCCCCTGGATTCACAGCCCCAGGAACAACTAAGTGGGGAGCGTTTAGTCTGGTTAATTTTAATTACCTTAACGGGTTAGGCATAGACCATCATGTGTGTTTTAATGAACCTAGAATAGGGAAAAATCCTCAGCCTGAAAGATTCACAATTGACCCTGACACACCCAAAGAGTTTCCTAACTTCAGAAATTTCCCAAATTGGGACCTGAGAAGTGGTTTTTGCTCACCATTTCGAAGATCGGTAGATCAGCAAAAAGCCGACTGGTTTGATTATTTTGCATATGGCATAAATGGCACATTACGTCATGTGAGTTTGATAGTACGGGGTGTAGGGGAGATTGTGAGTGACAGTGTGGTGCAAGTTTCTAATAATGTAATTCAAGGAACTTCTGATTCAATGGAAACTTTAGTAAAAGGAGTGAGAGAGCACATCATTAGGCCAGTCTGGGATGCTCTCTTTTGGCCCCTGTGCGCTCTCGAATTGATGTGTGGGGTGATTATTTTAATAATCGGTATGATTTTGGCCTGTAAAAACAACAAGTGGCAGTTGACAGGAAGAAGGCTGTTAGGAGAAAGAAAACCTGACCTGGTGCATCCAGATAAGATGGGAAGAGAGGTGTCAAGACAGGGGGAGCATTAGCCCCCCCTCTTGTTGCTCCTGTTTAAGTACAGTCTCTCTGAATGTACCAACATGTCACTTGCTCCTTAATTGTCAGTCTGTAACTTGAAGTGAACACAAATGGCTCATCAAACTCACCCTGAATCTGAACTGCTTGACGCTCTGAATCTTGAGGTATGTCAGGATTTTATAATTATTTTATCCAGTTTATCTTTAGAATGTTGTAGACATTTCATAACTGGTGTAGACTTGTTATGAGGATTTTTTGTTGTAAAACTATGCCTGCAGAGGAATTGTGGTGTGATTCTTCCTGCAGCTTCTGCTGATTTATTTTCTCCTATAATTAAGAAGTGTTTATGCAGTAATGCAGTTACTAATTGCTTCATACAATGAGTTATATATCTCATGTGGGACATATTTATGTACCTTTCAGATGGAATCGATCCTGCAGAATATCATAGAGGGATTAATCCCCTCTGCAAGTCCACCAACTGTTTTCTCTCTGAATGGCACATACTATTTGTGCACCGTGAATCGCAGGAGGGATGGATTGCCTCAGACTAAGATGATCGGGCTCCAGTGTGAGCATGCTACGATGAATAAACGCGTCTTGCAGGTTTATTCAGTACGTCCAGACCAAATGGAAACGGGATTCAAGCGGGAGGCTGGACAGGAGGACGACGTACTAATGTTGGCCTCTCCTGGCATGAATGACCTGCTTGAGGGGACCCACGACGAGGAGCTGACAACGGCGCCCTCATCTGACGTGGCTGAAGAGGTTGTATCAGTAATGACGGCAACTTCGACATGTGTCCCGTGTCCTGATGTGATAAGTGAAGTCCCTATGATCTGTCTAAGTAGGGAGCCAGCAGGCATTCCTCCTCCTGGCCGAATCGCACCCGGGAGAGAAATGAGATGGAGGATCAAATCCCAGAAGGGGTGTTACTTTGTTTGTCAAGGCAAGATTATAGATTGCTTTCAGTTTATGAATATTTTGTCTGTAAAGACTGGATGGTTCGGCCCAGAAGTCTGTGACTCTTTTGGGACCGCACCTTTGTTAGATACGAGAAATCATGTTTTGGTTTTCAGCGCCAGTTTCCCACCGCAAATGCTGGGATCGCTTCCGCGTGGAGAGGCTCCAGTGATGGATTTATCTTTATTCTTTCTGGGTGAAGATCCCACGGATAGAAGAAAGCAGTTTAAAGGTTATGTAACAACCCGCAAAGGGACCTTGTGTTTACCCGTAGCTGATGATGGCATTATGATGAGAATGAGGGTTGATGTGGAGGCCACAGTTAGGTGTCTGAGTGTTCAGCCGTTCCTGACTGAGATGGATGCTAGATTTACGAAGGCTTGCATTGCTGCTCTATCTTTTTATGGTCCTTTGCCCAAGTTCGTTCCCGTGGGGGATGTTGCGAGTCCTGGCCGACTTAGAAACAGTGGTCAGAGACAAGGGTCACAGAAGGGTCAAGAGGACAAGAGTTCAGGACTTGCTGGCGGGGACAGAACTAGGCAAAAGTTCAAAAGGCATGCTGGCTTCTCTGGATCCACCCATGGCCCCTCCCCTGGCTCCTCCTCTGGCGGGAAAAGAAGGACTGGGCTGGAGTGAGGAAAGTCCATCTGGACCCAGAAGCTCTCAGGAATGCTGAAGGAAGATCTACAATTTGCTACCAACATGAAGATTTATGACCTGTGCTCCCATTCCAGGAGTGCAACATGTAACTTTTGTGCCCTCATGTGAATACTGCATGTAGTGAAAATGATACTAAATGTCTTATGTAGAGCTAAAAAAAAGTGTATTTGGTAAATGACCCCTTGACCTAAACTGTCAGGAGAGAATGACTTGTGACTCTTACATTGTTTAGAGTAGTCTCAGGAATGATATAAAAGGATGCAGCTCAGATCGGGCAGAACCCCTTTTGAAGGAGACTTGACACGGAAGATTCTCAGAAGACAGGAGCTGGTGTAAACTAACTCTTATTTAATCATTTTGAAGTAATTCCTCCTTGGGGGATAGCAGTTGTTTTTATATATTTAGTCATTTTTGTATTTTTCTATTTTGTAATAAACTTTTTTGGAAAAGAAACATAATCCTGATTCTTTCAGGTTTTCTCTAAAGCTTCACGTTTGGAGCCCTGACCATAATTGCACAGAGGTAAGCATGTCGATCATAGGTCTCTGAATTATCAGGACTTACTTTACAGTTTATAATAAAATAATATAAAGAAACCTTAAGATAAGGGGAGTTTAACTCCCCCCTCCTTGCGAGTAACGAGTTGTCTTAAGGGAGATAAAACCAAAATATTAGAGGTTATTTTTGGCTCTGATTGCAGGTTGAAAAAGTCTCTACCAGCTGGAGGGGTTGGATTAATTAAATAAATTGATAAACTTATGTTAGCCTGATCAACTAGCATAAATCATTTTATAGTTACCAACCTCCCACATAAGCTGTTAGAGGCGCAATTAATCCAGATAACCCAAAAAATTGCTGAGAGGCGTGGCTTGCCTCCAGACTTCTCTCTAGTATCTTAACCAAAAGGTAACGAGTTTAAAAGAAGTGGACTACTCTGGGGATACTATTCGTGCAAGTCATTTCACCTTTATAATAAAAGACACGATTCTAATTAGGTGGTCCAAACCCGGATCTGATACGATAAAACTCGCCGACATCCCCTAGAACCCTGATGGATGTACTGTCTCATAAGTTCTAACGGAACCGGTAAATGGGACGTGCACGCGACACCATTATCCTATACCTGTGATCACTGGCTCCTGAGGAAGGTCACACACAGCAAACCGCTTTCGCAACCTTCAAAACCTCCGCTCGCTAAAACCAACTCCCCCTGAAGACATCCACCTGTCTATGGGACTGTGGAACTGCCAATCAGCTGTAAACAAAGCTGACTTCATTACTGCATATGCAAACCACCTGTCACTCGATGCACTGGCTCTCACTTGGGCCATTCCCATCTGTACCGGGTCAGCCCGGGCCGGGTAGCGTAGGTTGTTTACATATCAGGGTGGCCTGGTATTTTTCCGGGCCAACCAAGTCTCATTCTCGGCCCTCTTCTCTAGGGGGTCTGCTTCAGGTCGACCAGGGCCAACACACCCACTGCTGACAGTGAATTCACACCTTCCATTAGAGCAAGCCTCTGATTGGTGGGTAGAATCAGCCCACATGGGCTTAAGACAAGGATGTGTGGAATCAACCGGGCCAGGCTGGGGCCGACTGGGGCTACCCGGCTCGGGCCGACCCGGTACAGATGGGAATGGCCCAACTGAGACCTGGATCAAACCATGTGACAATGCTACCCCATCTGCTCTGTCAGTTAACCACACTTTCACCCACACTTCTCGTGCATCTGGCCGAGGTGGTGGAACGGGCATGTTAATTTCCAATAAATGGATATACAGTCAGTTGCTACCCATCACTAAATACAGCTCCTTTGAATACCATGCCATCCAGGTAACTGTACCGAAAAAATTATTTTTGGTTGTCATATATCGACAACCAGGTCAACTCGTAGACTTTCTTGATGAACTTGACACCCTGCTCTCCTCCATTCCTGAGCGCGACTCTCCCACAATGGTCCTTGGATACATGAATACCGTAAATCCTCTAATACAGGCCGGTATTCAATTAAAGGCCGGGTCTCCAATTTTGGCCGGCGTCAGCGGAGGTAAATAATGACCGGTCTCTTATTGTGGCCGGGTGGAATGTGGTAACAAGCAAGTATGAGCGTCCCAGCGGCAAGGTTATAGTCCCCAAATCAACCAGCAGGAGGCAGTAGGGGTTCACGCAGACCTTTATTAGGCTTTTTCTTCAAAGCTTTGTAACGCTACAGACACGATCCTCTATCACGCTCCTACCACACAGAGTCACGGTGTCAGTTAACCATGCTAATTCAACCCGCTCCACAGAACACACATCACCTTCCCTGTGGCTTACATAACACTCACACAACACGCAAATCAGCACATAGGAACTAGCAGAACGATAGGAAACACATATAACACAATACCCAGAATGCACCTGGCTTACAACCCCAGCCAGGTCATTACACTATCAAGTTCAAAGAGAACGTGCTGATTATGCTGCAGAACACTCTGGAGAGCAGCAGTAGGGGGTGTATGAACTACAGTAATCCCTCGTTTATCGCGGTAGATGCGTTCCAGGCCTGGCCGCGATAGGTGAAAATCCGCGAAGTAGGGACTCCCAGCATGCCCCTCGCGGGGATTCCCTCCATGTCGCACCTACGTCACAAACCGCGGCTATAAACGGAAGTCGCCTTTCCAGCTCACCACTCAGTCATCGTTTCTTCAGATTCATGATCAGAGTTTCCAACCTACCGATCAATCCAACGAGCTATCAGCTCATAGTAAGTTATCTTACTTACTTCTGGAAAGCCCGGCATTTCCGTGTCACTTCGTTGACGCTCGAACACTTGGGGGTTTCCTAGAGCAGCCGGCGTTTCACTGACGCTATCACTTCCGCGTCTGTGAAGCCACGCTCCCTATTGAATTATCGTATGATCACATTCTCTGTGATCAACAACGTGCTGTGCCAGACCGTAGGTACTGACACGCGATCGTTCATGTCGGTTCATTTCCTTTAATGTTTTCTGTCTTTTATTTGCGCCTGATGTGTATCGCTGCTGTGGAGCGGGGCGCATCAACTTGTCCTCCGACGCACAGATCACTGATGCGGCCGGCAAGCAGGGAGCGCTCAGCTGTTTTCGCGGTCGGTAGATCTGCCTCCTGAGCACGACCACAGTAACAATCAGGTGTCGCCACCTCAAAAACTAATTTAACACGTGATCGTTCATGTCAGTTCATTTCCTTTAATGTTTTCTGTCTTTTATTTGCGCCTGATGCGTTTCGCTGCATGCTGTGGAGCGGGGCGCTGCGGGCATCACCTTGTCCTCCGACGCACTGATCACTGATACGGCCGCCAAACAGCAAGCGCTCCGCTGTTTTTGCGGTCGGTAGATCTTTTAGAACTGCAGTTCAAAGGTAACTCATGAGGTGAATATATATGAACCCAGGTAGCAGTTTCTCTTTAGGATTGAGAGGAGATGAAGGAAGATAATAAACAGACAGGACAGAAAAATAGTCAAATAAAAACAAGTTAGTTTTTGTACCTGGCGGTTGCAACAAACAGACACCATTGAAGGTAATCAGAAGTGAGGAACAGAAAATGAAAATGATTTACGGTATTCACCTGGACAACCCCAGCTCATCAGGCTTCCTGTCACTAATGTCATCATTCCATCTAAAACTAGTACAAAGTCCTCCAACTCACAAAGCTGGAAAAGCACTTGACCTCATTTTCACCAGAAACTGTGTCATATACACAATCTCTGTCACACCGCTGCATCTTTCGGATCATTACTTCATCCGTTTCAGCAAGGGAGGTCCACTGCTTCCTCCCCAATGGTCTCATTCCGCCGCAACCTCCGCAATCTGGCACCAAACCACTTCTCCTCTCTTGTTGCCTCCACTCTTCCATCTCCCAGCACATTCTCTGCTTATGAAGTGAATGAAGCCACCAAGTCACTCTGCTCTTGTCTTAAAGGAGACATAACGTGCTTTTAAGTTATTCCTTTTTACATCTAAATCCTTCAGTTGGGGTCTAAATACAGTCGAGCTGCAGTTCTTTGGTCTGATTTCCTCATTATTGTTGCTCCACAGACCCTCATCTACCCCTGTTCTGAGGAGAGTCTTGAGAACGAGCCATTTTTGGGTACTGTCCCTTTAAATCTGGAGGAGGAGCTGTAAACTCCGCCCCCCTCCACAGTGCAGACCTGTACTCTCCTCTCCCAGTCGGACTTTGTAATTCTATAGGGAAATCATTATTTAGCATAGCAGAAACATTATATTAGCATTTTTAAAATGTGGGGAGAGTAGTTCATCAAGCTGTTTCAAGGCTGCTAACTCTCTCATGCATTTGTCTGTAGTCGCTCACACACACACACACACACACACACACACACACACACACACACACACACACACACGGAGTGCTGCTAGCTTATTTATTTCTATAAAAAAATGTTTTAAAAAATGATACAGCTCATTAGAACACCATTAAAAGAATATATGTTATTAAGACCTCTATCCATCTATATCTATATATACATATAATTATAAATAATTTTATAAGTAGTCTTATTTTGTATTGGGTGATGAGCAGCCTGAGAGGTCGAGTGTTTCATCTGAACCCTTAAAATCTCCAGCAGGCTACGCTGCACTATTGACGTTAGCGTGCGGCGCTAACAACTTAGCGACGTGACATGTCTCTGAGAAAGCGTAAAAACACATTGGACACTTCTTCTGAAGCAGGAAAATAACACTTCTTCTTAAGCAGAGCACGACGTCGCCTCGGCTCGTTCATGGCCGAGCCGGACTGGGCTCGATAACATTGACCCAGCACAGCCACTGGGTCGTTGGAGCTGCCCCGTGACTGCCTGATGGAAAACCAGCGGGTTTTATCAGACTCGTAGTTTCTTGTTTTTGCTGGGGACCCCCTGTATTTTACCGCTCCCTCCTGCAGTCTTCCCCTATTAACATTTAAAATGATTCTGTAAATTCGTGTATCAATAGAAAAAATCTCTGCTTCTGCCAGCTGCAATAAATGTAGTCTCCAAATAATAAATAAGAGGTGCATTCATCTGTGTATCTCCTTTGATCCGCATTAGTGATATTTTCAGCACCAGAACAATGAAGCAAAGAAAGATTCCTGAGTTTGTTAGTAATTTTATTTATTAGGTGCATCTAACCTGTTCTATTTTTCTCTGAAATGAGATCAAATCAGTGCTTCTATGGGTTGTCTCCAATCTGCACTGGAAAATTTTACTTTATTTAGAGACGTGTCATAATTCCAACACTGGAGCTAAATATAATAAACTGACAGAACTGATCAGATAATGAATAGAGGTCATCTTATAATAATTAACAATTATTATGAAACTAATTCACAGAACATCAAACATATAAACATCTGAAAATATTCCAAATGACTGTAATGGTTTTTCAGTAGGATGACCAGATCCCAACTCACCAAAAGTGGGACAGAGGCTACTCACGGTGGGACGCGATGCTTCAATGCAACGAGAAAATGTAAAAATGGTTTTGAAATAAACTATTCTGCATTTTATCTCTAACATGACTGTTAAATATAAATAAAAGTATTATATGATTGATGTCTTATATATTCTATTTGAATTAAACTTGAACAGCTGTTTCTCTTTTCCTCTCCAGTTACCACAGCTTAACTCAGGCTGGACCTTCTACTGTGGCTCTGAGTAACTTTAGAAGATGAAGTAAGAAAATATCATTTCTATAGCGCCTCTCAAGATAAAAATCACGAGGCGCTTCAGAAAAACAAAAAAATGTAAAATTATAAAAAAGAATTTAGAAAATGGTTAAAATATATTTAAAATGAGCAAAAAAGAGACAATTGTGATTAAAAAAATGTTAAGAAAGAGAGAAAGTGAATAGGAAAGAGGGAAATCAGTGGATCATGAGGAAGGTGGAATAGGTGGGGAGAGCAGAATAAAGAGAAAGTGGTGAAGAAGGTCATACAAAAGCCAGCTTGAACAAGTTGGGACTGTGTTGTGGTGGTTCAACCCGATTTCCACAGAAGCTAGCGATGGATAGCTGCCGCTCTCAGCGGCTAGCAGCAGCCTTGTGGCTAGCACAGCACATGTGCGACTTTAGGGAGTTTATGCCCATTGACACGATACTTATTTTCTTCTTGCATATCGTACAGTATGCCTCGCTCACGTTCCCCTCGACTGGCTGCAGCCATTCTTTGAAATCCAGGATATCCAGCCAGGACGCTGCAAACTTGCACTTTCAATTCAATTCAATTCAATTAAAGTGTAACCGAGCTTTCCAGAAAGAGACGGGAGAAGATAGAGGATTGTGGTTGCTCAAGAAAAGGTTGATAACTGTGAACTCTCAGGGTCGCTTTATTTTAACATAACACCATTAACAACTCCGCTCCAACTTCTGTTGTTTTTTTTCTCTCTTTTCCAACATCACATCCTGTCAGCAGCACCTTCAAAATAAAAGTCCCATAAAAGTGGGTTACATGTCTCCCGCCACACACAAAAAAAACGTCCACGTTTTCAAACAAACAAAAAAAAAACATGAAAAGAGAGAGAAGCGGAGAGACAAAAAAAAATTATTAACAATAACAATAAGTCAAAACAACATCATAAACAACAACCCTCATCAACTGCAACAAAGCATAACAACTCACAACAAAACGTCATACACAAATTTCCCCAACAAGGGCCCACCACCGGAAGAAGAAAGAAAAAAAAAACCAACCTCAGAACCCAAAGTTTTTTTTTCCTTATTCAACATTCAATAATAAGAGACAAAGTTCTTAAACCAACCCGGTGGTCGAACAGCCCTTCCCGCACGTGAAACAGTCCCAGATGACCCAGCCTCCATCACCTCGGTCACCTCGTCCCCGAGCCGCGAGGATGCGTCCAACGTGGGACACCGACGGACCCCTGAGGATGGGACAGGAATCAAACCCAAGGTATACGGTTTCAACCGATCGTAATGAACCACTTGGGAGGGTGCTCCATCACTGAGGAGGTCACCGATGCGGTACACATGACCCGTGACCCCTTCTGAGTCCAACACAGCTAAGACCTTGAAGGGACCCCTCCAATGGGGAGCCAGTTTCTTCCTATCCTCCCGAGGGTTATGAAGCCACACGAGATCCCCCGTCGAGTATGGCTGATGGCGGGTACTGGTGTCATGATAAAGTTTTTGTTTCTCATGAGCCACTGCTGCATTCTGCCTCGTGTTGGCAAAGGCCACCTCCAACCGATCCCTCATAGCCGACACAAAGTCCGCATGTGACAGGGGAAGATCAGAGGGCACTGCCTGCTTCGGAACAAGCACATCCACTGGAACACGAGCCTCCCTGCCGTGGATCAGATAGTAAGGAGTGTACCCCGTGCTTGCATGCACGGTCGTGTTGTATGCAAAAGCTACTTGCTTCAAATAATTGTCCCACTCACCCCCACAGGACAACAATGACTTAGCCAGCTGATCAATGAGCGTACGGTTAAACCGCTCTACCATACCATCTGACTTGGGATTGTATGGCGCAGTACGCGTTTTATCAATGTCCAATAATGTACACAGTCGTTGTATAATCTCCGCTTCAAACTGTCGACCCTGGTCGCTGTGAACAGTTTCAGGGATGCCATGCAACAGTATATAGTCTTCAAACAAACACTGAGCCACGGAGTGAGCAGTTTGGTCCAACAGAGCATACAGGTTGACAAATTTAGAGAAATAATCCTCTATCACCAGCACGTATCTGCTCCCCTCTGATGTCACTGGGAGTTCCAGAATGTCCATAGCAACCCTCTGAAAAGGGCGAACAGACTCCAATCCCCCCATCGGGGCATGATGTTTCGGCACAGGACTCCTGCGAGTCTGACACGGAACACACTGCTCACACCACTGGCGAATGTCCTTGAGCATAGATGGCCAGTAACAGAGGCTTCTAGCCCGCTCCCACACTTTTTCAGCAGAAAAATGTGCCGCTACTGGACCGCCGTGCAACTGATATAAAATGTCAGGGACCAGGAATGCAGGTACGACCACCTGATACAGTGCTTCCCTACCTCACAGTTCGGTACAACAATCCATTCACCAATGACAACCTCGGGAACTCAGTCCACAGCTTTCGGAGCCACTGGGAGCCACCCCTCACTTGTCCCCGGGCTGGACGAGAGCCTCCCTGTTCCAACCAGTTTAGCACCACCCTGATATCGGGGTCATTCCGCTGTTGCACTGTTAAGGCCCCAGTGTCACTCAATAACCCTGTCAGTTGCGGGCCTTCATCCTTAGACTCAGTGTGTCCGGGGACCGAGCATGGTGGACCCGAGACATGGGACTGGCAAGGTGTGTCCACCACATTCACCACTGCAGTAGGACTGTCCACATCCCGATTGGGGCGCCTTGAGAGCGCATCCGCATTTGTGTGTTGTTGGCCCTGTTTGTGCTGCAACACCCAGTTGTAAGGATCCAACTCCAGGATCCATCGAGCTCTCTTCCCCGATGGATCTTTATCAATGGCCAAACCTCGAAGCCTCAATAGCGGTTTGTGGTCCGTTATTATGGTGAAGGTGGCGGACCCAAGATAGTGTCTGAACTGTCGAATGGCCCATACCACCGCCCACAGCTCTTTGTCAAATGTGGAGCAGCGTTTCTGGGTGCTAGTCAACGACTGGCTAGCATACACCACTACTCTTTCAAGCCCACCGTGATCCTGAGCCAACACCGCTCCTACAGCTTCCATAGAGGCGTCTGTGTACACTTTAAAAGGAACAGTAAAGTCCGGCATGGCCACCACTGGGGCTGACGAGAGCACTGTCTTTAAATACTTAAAGGCCACATCACAGTCCTCGTTCCATTCAAATGAAACACCTTTACATGTTAAATGATGCAGTGGAGCAGCACGATGAGCAAAGTCTTTGACAAATCGCCGATAGTAAGAGCATAAACCGAGAAAAGCCCTCACCTCAGTGGGCGACTGTGGCGTGGGCCAGGATTTCACCTTGTCCGTGTTTCTGGGGTCTGGCTGTAGACCGTGACAGGAGACTAAATGGCCCAAGAATACCACATGATCTCTGGCCAAGTGGCATTTACGAGGATTAAGCCTCAGACCTGCTGCTCGGATTCGAGAGAACACCTCTCGCAACCTGGCTACATGCTCTTCGAACGTAGGGCTAAATATCAACACATCATCTAAATACACCATACACACGTGCCACGGGAGCCCCCGTAGAACCAGCTCCATCATGCGCTGGAAGGTGGCAGGTGCGTTAGTGAGACCCATAGGCATGGACTTCCACTGGTACAGGCCCCGCCCAGTAGTGAAAGTAGTTTTTGGGCGGTCCTCCTCGGCCACATCAATCTGCCAGTAACCATTGGAAAAGTCCAAAGTACTAAACCAACGGGACCCGGTCAAAGCATCTAGCGTTTCATCCACCCGAGGCAACGGATGGCAATCTTTTACAGTGACACTGTTCAACCGTCGATAGTCGATACAGAATCTCCAGTCACCATTTTTTTTTTTCACCAAAACAACCGGAGAGGCCCAGGGGCTACAACTCTCCTCAATCACCCCATCCGCCAGCAGGGTCGCTACCTGTCTGTCTATTTCCTCCCTCTTGTCAGGCGAGGTCCGGTAAGCCCGCTGTTTCAGGGGGGGGGATGGTCACCGGTGTTAATGCTGTGTTTAATAAGGGTGCACTTCCCTGTCACTGCTCTAGATTGGCTAAAAATATCTCCATATTCAGTTAGCAGTGCTTCCAGCTGTCCCATTTGTAACGGGCTGGCAGCAGACTCCATCAGCGACACGGGGCGTGTGTCTGTCAGTACCGCGGAAGGCACCGTTTCTCTAAGGGGGGTCACTACATCCCCCTCCTCTACAGAAAATAACTCGCCAAGATGTGTACCTTCTCGTAGCATTATGTCTTGGCTGGTAGGATTAAGCAGTCGAGCCGTAGTAACGCCTTTGTCTACGGAAGCGAGAGTATGAGCCACCACACACTCACTCTTACTCTGAGGATTGGGTTCTAGGTACCCGACAAATGTGGGGAGTTGTCCAACCGGCCCCACAGGAGAGAGGTGTACTGGGACCAGCATCTCACTAAATGGCGGTAATGTTAGGGGGGACGTAAGAGACACATTACAGCAGGTCGGAATCAAATCCTCCTGTTTCAGCAACTTCACATCCATACCCCACAACTTCAATCTACCGCGGCCAAAATCCACCAGTGCGTGATGTGATGTCAGGAAATCCAGACCCAACAGAGCTGTCTGGGTGGACTTACGGAGCACATGAAAAATATGTTGCCACGACTGAGAGCCCAACCGTAAGGTAGCAGTAACCGTCCCTAATGTATCCAGTAACTCCCCATTTACAGCCTTGGCCGCGATAATATTCATTCTGAGCGGTCGTTGGCAGAGAGCTGGAATAGACTGGTGAAAATCTGCACTGATAAACGATTCCGTGGAACCTGAGTCAATCAGAATGTTCAGTTCAGTACCTGCAATGCTCCCTCGCACGTAGGAGGAACATGGTTCCCCCGCCGGGGAACAATTCACCGTGTGTTCCCGGTGTGGTAGATCAACATCTTCTTCCCAAGACCCTGTAGGTATCATAGCTGGTGTCCGGGCCATGACAACAGCTACATCCCGTTTCCCCACTGCTGCACAGGCTCCTCTCGCCCTGGAGAGAGGAATCTCACACCTTGTCGCAGGGACGAAATTTTGATTTCAGAAGTGGGGGGGACACAGCAGGCTTGTGCGGATTTGGGGTGGGGGGTGTTATGTAAAGACCCCTTGACACGTCACGTGCCCATCTCAATAATTTTTCCATCCTCAATATATATATAGATATATCTATCTATCTATCTATCTATATATATATATATATATATATATATATATATATATATATATATATATATATATATATATATATATATATATATATATATAAAAGTTAAAAAATGTACAACTCTATTATTATTTTTATTTATTATCATTATTGAAGTGCAGTTTTGGCTGTTGACAATGGATAGGCCATTGTATTTATTGTTTTGGGTCTTTTTTTATTGTTTTTGGTGCAACATTTTCTAACAGGGAGTGAGATTCCTTTTTTATTTAATTTTTGTTTGTTATTTTTATTCATATATTAACATTATATTAGTGGTTATTTTGGTCTAGATAATGTTGGCAATGATATCGTTTATCATCAACAATTTGTTGGACAAAATATCGTCCAGCAAAATTTGTTACTTTCCCAGGCCTAGTCAAAAGTATAAAAATTATTTATACATAAACGGTCCCTCCTGAGATCTGGCCATTTGTTCATTTGCTGTGTTAGAGGACATGCTGAACTAATGTTTTACACATGATCATCACCCTAACATTTGAGTGTATAAAAACATATTAAATATGTTTTTTCCCTTAAAAGTGTTTAAACAGTTGTTGCATTTCAACACACAAAAAATAAATGGAAAAAATAAGATAAATCTAATTAAAAGTGTACATCTTTGACATTAAGCTTAAAAAATCTGTTGACGATGATGATACTGTTCATTTTTCAGAGCTTTTTAATGTGAAAATATACATTGCAATAGATAGGTTTACAATAAAGTTAAATGATAAAAGTTTTGAAGTTACACTTCTACTACTACTACTACTAGTAATAATAATTATGATGATAATAGTAATAATAAAAATAATAATAATTATAATAATACGAATAAATTGTGTCTGAGGAGTCAGTTATGTGGAGGAGATGAGTTTGTAAAAGTTAGTTTTGAGTATGTTTGTGAAGGAGGAGGTGAGTCTGAGCTTAATGCAGGGGTGTCACATGTTCCAACTTACATTTTGACTTTGAAAGAAGTCTCTTATATCCACTTTTCGTTTTCTTGACATGCTGCCTCCTGGCTGTGCCTAACTACCAAAGACTCACAAATGAACACTTATTCAAATGTTATGTAATGAAAGCTGAGCTGAGCTCTGATATTACACAGCGTCTAGTTGACGATGTGACTCAGTACCGGTGTTCCCTAGCGGCTCCAAACTAGCAAAACAACGTGAGCACGTTCTGACTGTTTACAACTTGAGTGACAGCAGCAACAGCCAATAATACGTTAGCAAGTATCAGCAAAGCCAATAAATTTGATTTTGGGCAGGTCTAATAGTAAACCGGTTTCCGTTTCGATCCTAGTGCTCAACCAAATCCATTTAATGGAGCGTAACATTGTTTTTGGACGGAAAAAAGTGCAAGGGACCAAAACTGCCTTTTGAAAAAGTGGGGGGGACATGTCCCACCCGTCCCCCCCCAAAATTACGTCCCAGCCTTGTCGTCTTGTTGAACCACCAAGTGGGGTGTCCTTCCGCCATCCCGGGCTCTGGCCCCTCGGTGAACTGGAACGATCAGCATAAGGAGATGGAGAGCGTCTTCTTGATCCGGCGTCCTGGTCGGTGCGGCGCTCTCGCCAATTTGGAGTATTTGGCTGATGATGTGGGTTATACTTGGGAGGCAGAGATTGGCAGCCCGGACCCCCACAGTGGCACCGACATGACTCCAGCCGGGGGGAGGAATAGTCGTTGCTCCTCTCTCGACCCTTCAGTCTCTCGTTCTCATATGACAGCCTTCGAAGGTCTTTTCTCATTTCCTTCATCTCCTCGGTCAGCTCTTCCACTACTCGCTGCCAGCGAGGTTCCTCCGAAACAGAATGCACTAAGGCAGTTGCACTCTTACTGGGAGGAGCCCCCGCAACAGGATGGGGGTATTCACTCTTTAAAGTTTCACGTGCTATATCACAGCGGCCTGCAATGATTAAGGCTTCCTCCAAATCAGTCGCTCCCTGTTCCTGACACTTCGCTCGGAGGCAGGGATCTAGTCCTGCCAGGAATCGGCGAAACTTTTCTTCCCTCTGAGCAGCTTGTCCATAATTAGGGAAAGCTTCATCCACCAGCTTCCCTACATCAGCTGCATAGACATCTAGACTCTCACCAGCGGCGCGACGACGAGCAGTCAAGTTAGCTCTGAAATTGTCCAGAAAATGTCGTTGTCTGAAGACTTCCTGCAGCCGTTCCTTCACCGCGTTGTAGTCTGCTTGCACTGCCGCAGGTAAACTGTCCCACAGCAGGAACGCGGCTTTGGACAGTCTGGTGGGCAGTATTCGAGCCAGTTCACAGTCATATGCACTCTCGGCACCCGCTACTAGTGCTCTCACTGCCACTTCATATTGACGAGACCAGCAAGAGAAACTTTCCCCATCCTCTCCGGAGAACACCGGCGGAAGCTCAATGTTCACGCTGCTAGTGCGTGGTTTGTCTGGGCGGGAGAACCTGTACTCCAGCGGGTCTTCATCACGTCCCCACATAATTCCTGGAGATTCAACCACTTCCAACCGGTAAACGTATTGTTGTACGTCCTATATATACTGGTACAGCTAAGCTAACCGCGAATTAGCAGAGGCTAACTACAACAAGCTAACGGACTCAGTTACCGTCACTGGAAAATAGCTGGACTTCGGCAATGAAACAATCCCACCGCTGCCACCAATGTAACCGAGCTTTCCAGAAAGAGACGGGAGAAGATAGAGGATTGTGGTTGCTCAAGAAAAGGTTGATAACTGTGAACTCTCAGGGTCACTTTATTTTAACATAACACCATTAACAACTCCGCTCCAACTTCTGTTGTTTTTTTCTCTCTTTTCCAACATCACATCCTGTCAGCAGCACCTTCAAAATAAAAGTCCCATAAAAGTGGGTTACACAAGTTTATTTATATAGCGCCAAATCACGACAAGAGTCGTCTCAAGGCACTTCACATAATAAACATTCCAATTCAGGTCAGGTCATTAAGCCAATCAGAAATAATGTTTCCTGTATAAGGAACCCAGCAAATTGCATCAAGTCACTGACTAGTGTCAATGACTATACAGCAATCTTCATACTAAGCAAGCATTTAGCGACAGTGGAGAGGAAAACTCCCTTTTAACAGGAAGAAACCTCCAGAGAATCCTGGCTCAGTATAAGCAGCCATCCTCCACGACTCACTGGGGATCGAGAAGACAGAGCAGACAGACAGACAGACACACACACACACACACACACACACACACACACACACACACACCACACACACTTTCCCATTCTCGTTGTGCGTTCACGTTCACCAACATTCTCTTCCATCTTAACATTTAGGTGCGTTCGTAATATGCACCGGGAACACCAGAGCGTTCTTTGCATTTTTGAGCTTCCATCCCGTCCGCCCTGGTGCTCTGAGAGAAAAATTACTAACGCACCCACAACAGCGTAGTATTTTTTTTTTCTTTTTTATGCTCCCTCCCTCGGTTCGTTAAAAAATAAAACTAAAACAAACTGTTGGCTATCTAATTCTGGAAAAAAATATCTCTAAATTTAAGACTTTATAAAGCCGTGATAAGACTTTTTAATACTTTTTAAGGGTCTTAATTTTTCCAGAATTGATTTATCACCTTTCAATACTTTTCAAGACTCCGCGGATACCCTGTTTTAGCTTTCATGTTTATAGTCACGTTTGTGTTGTTTTGGTTTACTTTGTTTACAAGTTCACTTTGCTGCAGTGACTTCATATTTTCCTACAAATGTAATAAAATAGTGACTAAAATTATACAAATGATTCCTTATGAAAGGAAGGTCATTAGAGAGCAGCGCAGACAGACTTACTACATGCTGCAGCTGTTTTTGTAGGCCAGCTGCTGCTGAATTTGGGGAAAGTTATTCTGTGCATGTCCAGATCAGATGGTTGTTTACAGAAAATAATGTAATTCAATAATTTCTAAACAGACTAAACAAGTAAAACATCAAATAAATCACTCTGCTGTCATCAGATGGAGTGATTTAGGGGGTGAGGTGTTCACAGGAGTGAACGGTGGCACAGGAGTTAAGTGCTCGCCCCGTAATCGGAAGGTTGCAGGTTCGAGCCCCGCTCAGTCTGTCGCTGTCGTTGTGTCCTTGGGCAAGACACTTAACCCACGTTGCCTGCTGGTGGTGGTCGGAGGGACCGGTGGTGCCGGTGCTCGGCAGCCTCGCCTCTGTCAGTGCGCCCCAGGGCAGCTGTGGCTACATTGTAGCTCATCCCCACCAGTGTGTGAATGGGTGAATGACTGTGTTGTAAAGCACCTTGGGGGGTTTCAAGAACTCTAGAAGGCGCTATATCAAATACAGGCCATTTACCATTTGCCATTAATGATGAGGGTGGCTGAGGTGTGTCATCACTCACTTTGGTCTGGTCCAGACCGTCTCTTTACTGGTGGGTTTCCTTCCTCAGTAGGTGACGTGAAGCTCCAACATCTGAACCTTCTGTTTTCCTTAGAGGAGAAGAAAAGTAACATTAGCAAGCTGGCTAAATTATTTTTTACTAGCATCTCAAGGTCTTGAACCAGATCTTCACTTACCTAAACATCAGACCAGTTTGTCCCAGCTGAGCTCATCAGGGCGTTAGTCTGACAGCCTGTCAGTGAAACACGGCTCCAGCCTTCTGGATGTTGACTCTAAAAAGCAAAGGAGCATTTTTACTTTTGTTTAATTATTTTACAGCTGATTTTATCAGCTTTCCGACGCTCACGCTCATACAGACGGTGAGCTTTGCTGCGTCTGACTGATGCAGAGTTAGTTTTGATATCTGCAGTGAGACAAAAAACTAACCTCACTTCACTCAGAGATCGTTCTTTAAAACTCTATTAAATCCACTGTGTTGACGCACTTTAATGACTTCATCACGCTGCATTTTAGCTGATATGGGACTTTATTTACTGGATGCTAAGATTACATCACACTCACGTAGAATTACACACAGGCTCTCTGCTGTTACAATCAGTGGAAGGTTATCATCTGGTGTAAAAGAAGGCGTTGATCAGAAATCACGTTTTATTCCACGAAAATCGGCCAAATCCACATTAATCTGGGTGTTAACTTTACTAGCATACTGTGCTAGTGATAGCAAGTCGGATGCTAACGCTTTAGTGCTGCTAATGCCCGTAAATCTAAAGTAAAGTTTGTCGACATTTTAGAGTGATATGAAGCTTACCGCTCTGCTGCTGTGTCCCGTTGCTGCCACATTCAGATGGAAATGACTCCTTCTAGATAGATGAAGCCCTCAGTACATAGCCACTAGCCTGGAGACACCGAACGAACCACGTGTGCACACACACACACACACACACACACACACACTACTTTTTCTTCTGTGTTTTTTTTAGCAGTAGTGTCATCAGCTCCTGGGTTTAAATACTGCCACTCCACCCTTCCTTCAAACGAGGAACAGTTTTGAGCTGTGTGTGGCTAAAATAACCAGACATTCTGCATTTTCCCAATAGGAATACAAAAAAATCTTAGCGAGAAGAAAAAATGGCGGATTGGCTCTGTGTTTAGCCGAGGGCCATGACTATATTTGGTAGTTATCCTGACGAAATACATTTTTTACGTAATAGATCATTTGAAAAACTGAACGGGTGGACAAATCTGCCCAAATATGCCCAAAACTCCAGTGAATAATATAAGCCTTTTTGCTCACTTAGACACTTAAAATGTGAAACACACTGTGTTAATGGATAAAAAAGTGGGTTTTTCATGTTATGTCTCCTTTAATAACTTGTGTCCTTTAGCCACTAGTCCTGCTAGATCCTCTCAGTCACACCCTTGGCTAAATGATACCCTCCAGTCTCTACGCACTAATCTTAGAGCGGCGGAACGGAAATGGCGCAAAACAAAAGATCCTGGTGATCTATTGAAATTTCAGGAATTACTGTCCTCATTCTCTGCCAGCATCACTGATGCAAAGAAAGCTTTCTACACTGACAAAATTCTCAGCTCTACTGACTCTCAGAAACTATTTTCAACATTCAAAACTCTGCTCGCCCCTCCATCTCCACCTCCTACCAACAGTCTATCAGCTGACACCTTTGCCCCATTCTTCACTGACAAAGTGGCAGCTATAAGCAAACAGTTTACTCAACTGGCCACTCCTGAACATTCGCTACCACAAACTCCTTCAAGCCCAACCATCTCAGGCCCTACTGCTTCATTTTCCTCTTTTTCCCCTGTCACTGAGAACTGTGTGTCCAAGCTTCTCACGTGCAGCCGCCCTACTACATGCCCACTTGATCCCATTCCGACTAAGCTGCTCCAAGCTATTGCTCCTACAGTAGCCGCAGCAGTCACACATGTGATCAACGCTTCACTGACATCCGGTACATTTCCCATCTCTCTCAAGCATGCTCAGGTTAAACCGCTGCAAAAAAAAACATCTCTTCCTCCAAATCATGTGGAGAACTACCGACCTATCTCTCTCCTCCCTTTTCTGTTCAAAATCATTGAAAGGGTGGCTTTCAAGCAGATTACAGAATACCTCTCACAAAACTGTCTGCTTGACCCTTACCAATCTGGGTTCAAAAAGGGCCACTCCACTGAAACTACTTTGTTAGCAGTGACGGAATTCTTAAAAGAAGCTAGAGCGACTGCCAAATCCTCAGTGCTTATCCTGCTCAACTTATCGGCTGCATTTGACACTGTCAACCATGGCTTCCTTTTGTCCGCACTCTCTACCATGGGCATCACAGAGAAAGCACACGCCTGGTTTGAATCATATCTCACAGGACGATCATTCAGTGTATCTTGGCTTGGACAATCCTCTACTGTGCACCATCTTGCCACAGGAGTCCCCCACGGCTCTGTACTGGGACCTCTTCTCTTTGCCATACACACCACCTCACTGGGTGAGATCATTCGATCACACGGCTTCTCCTACCACTGCTATGCAGACGACACCCAGCTCTATCTGTCATTTCCACCGGACGACCACACTATCTCTGCACGAATATCAAACTGTCTCTCTGACATATCAAAATGGATGAAATCCCCCCATCTCCAACTCAACCTCTCTAAAACTAAACTACTTGTCATCCCAGCAAAACCATCCATACAGCACAATATCTCAATCCGAAATGGCTTCCTATCTCTGGCTCCTTCAAAGGCAGTTCGAAATCTGGGTGTTGTGATTGATGAACACCTGGACTTTAAAGATCATGTTGCCTCTGTTGCCCGTTCATGCCGCTTTGCGCTGTACAACATAGGAAAGATCAGACCATACCTAACACAACATGCCACCCAGCTCCTGGTGCAATCTACTGTCATCTCCCACCTCGATTGCTGCTATGCCCTTCTAACTGGTCTTCCAGGCTGCACTGTGAGACCTCTTCAAATGGTCCAGAACGCAGCAGTGCTTCTGGTCTTCAATCAGCCAAAAAGAGCACACGTCACCCCTCTGTTCATTGAGCTCCACTGGCTACTGCTAGCAGCATGCATCAAATTCAAATTGCTAACACTAGCATACAAAGTCCGAGATGGTACGGCTCCCATCTACCTGAATCCTCTTGCAAAGGCTTACGTCTCGGCCTGGCCGTTCCGGTCATCACAGGATCGTCGGCTAGCAGTGCCTACACCACGCTCAGGACAATCCAGACTTTTCTCATGCATCGTTCCACAAATGTGGAATGACCTTCCAAGCACTACCAGAACTGCGGCTTCCTTTTCAATTTTCAAGAAACTCCTGAAGACCCTGCTCTTCAGAGAGCATCTTCTTAACTAGCACCTTCCCTGCACCCGTCCCCCCTCTCTACTGTCCACTCCCTGTTCCCTCCTCTCAATGACTGATGTAAATGTTGTTGTTGTTAATTTTGTTGTTAGCCTCAAGGGCAACGTGCCGATTATCACTTGTAAGTCGCTTTGGACAAAAGCGTCTGCTAAATACATAAACATAAACATAAGTTTTCCCCACTTGTAGCAGCTGCTTGCTTTCTCAATCCTACTGTGTGTCAGACCCTCCTTAATGTGGCTGATGATAACATTCAGGAGCTGCTCAAGCAGGCAGAAGGGTATGTTGTTCGGTTCTCTCAGACACAAGAGAACCACTCTGATCTGGAGGAACTGAATGGACCTGAACCGGCACCGCCCGCCGCCGCCTCCTCTTCATCATCTGCCTCCTCCTCCAGACAACCATTCTTTAGGTTTCTCTCCAAATTCGGAGCAAAGCCTAAACCAAAGTCTTCCGATTGTAGTGTTAGACAGCAGATAAGCCAGTATAAGGAAGAGCTCTCACAGTCCATCACGTGTGAAACGGGAATGGAGTTTTGGCTTGGAAAATGTGACACATTTTATCACAGCCTGAAACCATTAGCATATATTGGCAATTCCCTGTAGGAAGCCGCTTCTCAATCTGTTGCAGAAAGAGTGTTCAGTATCACAGGTGACCTACTAGAGGGAAACGCAACCGAGCAAAGGTCACACTAGCACAAAGTGCTTTTCTCAAAATGAATCGCAGCAAATAAATATTCACACTGTTTGGTTGAGCCTGTGTTGTAACAAGTGAATATCTACAGACTCAGAGTTAACATGTTTAAATTTGCTGTTCTTGTAAATTCTTGTTGTGCAATTGCTAAAAAGAGCACCTTTGTAATTTCCAGTGTCCTTTTTGTTTTTTATCAAACACTTAAGTGTTAAACATGTGAAGTGTTTTTTAATTCAAATATTCCATGTTCTTAGCTGTGTGTGCTATATCTGATCAGTGGTGGTTAAGAGTTTGGACCCTGTGTATTAAATTACACTAGTTTTTCCGTGCTCTATACAAAAGTAGGAAATTACTTCATTAGAAAAAAATATATGCATTTTGTTGACTAAAATTGCTTATTTTCATAGACTAAAATAGGACTTAAACTAAAATAAATCTAATGACTAAAATTGGACTAAGAGTAAAATTATTTTTTCCTGTCAAAATTAACAGTGGCGCGCATGCTGTACGTGCACACTCCTTAACGAAAATAACAGCTGAGACAGTACTGTGTGTGTGTGTGTGTGTGTGTGTGTGTGTGTGTGTGTGTGTGTGTGTGTGTGTGTGGCCCGGAGGACAGAGGACAGGAGAACGCGCAGCTAATTATTTAAATAATTTGGTTCTGTACCTTTCTCTTCAGCACAGCCGAGCCGACAAAGTGAAAAGTTGAACCCACATCTTTTTTATCTGTTAATTCAATGCTGTTCGGCGAGTCTCAAATAAAAATTTGGGCATCTTACTGTAAAAATTATACCATTAATATAAAAAAGAAACACTAAATAAACTAAGTTGACATACAGAATTGAACCTGGTTCTCCTGCACGAGAGTCTGACGTCTTACTAGGTGAGCTAAAGAACCATTGATGAGTCATCTCAAGGCACTTCACATAGTAAACATTCCAATACAGGTCAGTTCATTAAACCAATCAGTAAAAAGTTTCCTATATAAGGATGTAACCCATGTAGAAAGTCAGGATATAAGACTAATCCACGTAGTCTGACATGTTAAACGCTTACTCCACAGGACGTCACTTCCTGTTTAGAAGAGCCGAGTGTCAGCAGCACTAGAGTGCAGAGAGAGAGAGACGCAAGGCAGACAGCTACAGACATTAACTTAGGACGACAAACAAACAACGAACTGTTGTGAATAAAACAATGACCTGACTATTTTGGACGAGAGATGTGATGAATGTTACCAGAGTGTGAGACCAGGAGGATTTACCTTTTCTTTTAACTACTTGAAACTCCGGTGAGTCCCATGCTAAGCTATACTGTTATTGCTAGCAGTGATGGAGTAAAACCTACATATAATTGTTAACTACTTAGAAATAGATGTTTGATAAAGTTAAAATAGCTTTGGGAAATGTTTTGTGACATTTATATTTTGTTTATGTCCTTAAGTTATGTTTAAAGTGTTGGAGAAAACCGTTAGCGTTATGCTAATGCTAAGCGCGAGATGCTAACGTTTAAGCTAACGGTTAAATTAACCGTTGACAGACTGTATAAATGTCAAATGGATTCATATGTACTGCCTTAATGTTTGGTTTTACGTTATTTGTTAGATCAAGAAAGGAAATTAATGAGATCTCATAAGATTTGACAGAATCAGATAGTCTTTCAACCCTACACTTCTTGTGTAGGTTGGTTTTTTTCCCCCCCCTCTGTCTGGATGAAAAGAACTGTCAGCGATTTGGAAGATTGGATGGCGAGCCCAGCCCAGTGGTCCTGAAGGCAGTTGGTGATGCGGTGTGGCCAGCCGCGCTTCCTGCCCAGAAATCCTTGGATTATTGCAACAATCCACTGATCACAGATAAGACACTCACGTTAGCAACCTACCCGGGTAGTAGGAGTAGTAATACTGGAGGACAACGTGAACAGCACACACACACACATACATTTTGGAATCTGAATTATTAACCGGTTGAGCTCAATCGAATGGACTGATTTGGTTTTGTTTTATTTATTTATTTATTTATTTATTTATTCATTCCCTTGTGGCGCCTTAATTTTCATTGAGAGTTACAGCAGAGCTGTCAAAACTTTGTCGTGCAGCAATAAATGTTAATTGTTCAACCTAGCACTTGCTCCCTTTTTGAGTGTTACTCTTATAGAACCTAGTTAAATGTGAGTATCTCAACTAAAGTTAGGATAGAGGTGCTACATAAATATGGCGAGCCAGCCAGGAGGAGTTTGATGGTTGAACAGTTAATGTTTCATTGCTTTGTTGCTAATTTTTGATTTTGCTGATCTTCAGTTAATAAGTGTCACAAGTAGAAGTATGGATGTTATTCAGACTGAGAATATAAAGGTACCAAATTCTGTCTTAGTGAGTGGGTTAACTGGTAAGGAGATAGACAATGAAGTCATTGAGTATTTAGGACAGATCGGTCCCATCCAAAGGGTCATTACTGTCACCAGTACTGAACCCCAGTTTAAAGACACAGCCATTGTTGAGTTCAAGTCAGGTGAGCCTGTACAGTTTTTGCAGGACACCTTGCCCTGTAACAGACCCACTACCAACCCAAGTCATATTAACACTATACAATGTCTTTCTGATTTGTATGCAGCCGACAAAGGCTCAAACTTGACCCACACCTATTTGGCTGAACTGAAAGCCGTTGCCAAGCTAAGTGGGGCAGATTTTGAAAGGGTTTTGCTGGATGAGCTGGCCAGAATTCAGGAGTCTACTACGCAAGGTCAGAAAAAAAAGCAAGCTTTGTTTAATGCTGATTGTGACTCTCGAGTAGCCAATGAAAGAACCCCAGCTGAGGAAATGGCTGAACCAACCCCGGTTCCTACAAACATAGCCACTGGCTCATCTTCCATACACAAGTCTGACCCACTCTCAGTCACTGTAGGTGCAGAGGCACTGCCTTCGCCTAAGAAACGACCCTTATATGTACCTTCAGAACAGCTCACCACCCCTGAAGTCCAAAGGGTGGTAGTTGAGCACGTCATCAGGAACAGTGATGTGATTTCCCAATACCACACTCACACCAAGCTCAGATGCTTTTCGGGAAGAATCCCTTGTCCCAATATGGAGGCTGATTATGAAACATGGCGCAACAACGTTGAACTCTATCTTGGAGATGCTTCTATGTCTGACAAAGTCATTGTTAGGAAAATAATGGAAAGCCTTATCTCACCTGCTTCTCATATTGTGAAACACCTTGGGCCTATTTCCAGCCCTCATGACTATCTCAGTCTTCTTGATTCAGCGTATGGAACTGTTGATGATGGAGATGACCTTTTTGCAAAGTTCTTGAGCACAAACCAGAACTCTGGGGAGAAACCCTCTAGTTACTTACAGCGACTGCAGACAGCCTTAACTAAAGTAGTTAAACAAGGTGGCATTGCTGCTGTTGATGCTGAACGTCAGTTGCTCAAGCAATTTTGTAGAGGTTGTTGGGACAACAACTTAATTACTACCTTACAGCTAGAACATAAGAAAAGCCACCCACCCTCATTTGCAGACTTGCTCCTTATGTTACGTACAGAGGAGGACCGCCAAACAGCTAAGTCCAATCGAATGAAACAGCACTTAGGTTTTCCCAAGACTAAAGTCCAATCAAACTCTCTTTCTGTCTGCGAAGATGTTTCGGTTGGTGCTGCTGAAGCTCCAGCTGCAGCTCCTTCCTCTGTGACAAATAAATTAGAGAAGCAAATTGCGGCCTTGCAAGCCCAAATAGCTTCTCTTACAGCATCCTTAAGTAACAAGTTGGGTCAATCTGCTAATCACAAACAAAAATCAAAGTCTAAACCAAAGAGCCTCACTGAATTGACACCTCCTTCCCCAGTTGAGTTCATTCCTGGAAGAAAGCCACGTCCTGGCTATTGCTTTAAATGTGGAGAGGATGGTCATATTGCACCTTCTTGCAGTAATGAACCAAATCCAAAACTAGTCGAAAAGAAACGTGAAGAATTCAGGCTAAAACAACTAACATGGGAACAACCGAATAGACATACTTTAAACTAATATCAGCTCCTGTTGTGGGACTGACAGGAACTGAAAAGGAGCAGTCATGTCCCAAACCCAATCCACATCAAGTGTCTATTCGTTCACATAGAGTGGAACAGCATGTCAAGCCTCCAAGAGGGCTTATTGGACAAAAATGTACAGCTAACATAACAGTACTGGGAATTGAATGTAACTGCCTTCTTGATACTGGGTCTCAAGTAACTACTGTATCTGCATCTTTCTATAAAAGCCATCTGGGAGAACATCCCATTCAGCCACTTGATGATCTTCATGTCGAAGGTGCCAGTGGTAAAACTGTTCCTTACTTGGGTTATATTCCCCTTACCCTTAAGTTCCCAAAAGGCTTTGTTGAAACTGAGCCTGAGGTATCAACCTTAGCACTTGTTGTTCCAGACACACGTACCAGCTATGATCTCCCTGTCCTAATAGGAACCAATGTACTTGATGTTCTGTATGATGAACACTGCTCTGGAAAAGACCCAAATGATTTGTCCCCTTTTTATGGGTTCCAACAAATTATTCGTACCCTGAAGCTGAGGAAGCACACAAACTCTACTGGGAGAATTGGGTTGGTAACCCTAAAAAGTAAAGAACAAAGAACCATTCTTGCACAAGGGAGAATGCTTGTAGAGGGTTTTATCAAACCAAATGTCACAGATGGCTGTGCAATCATCGAACAGCCTACTTCTTCCAACCTACCTGGAGGAGTTTTTGTAGAATGGTCTCTGGTCAACATACCCAAACAGCACCATCACAAATTACCTGTGTGGATAAGAAATGAAAATGAACATGATGTAACACTTCCATGTAGTTGTGTCATTGCTGAACTCCAGGTCCCAGCAGCTGTTTACAGTACTCCCTCTGTCTCCCAAAATCATCCTGACATTGAGGTCCCTGTAGTTGCTTGTCAGTCAATTTCTGACTTAAACAAGCCAAGTCTCACATTTGATTTTGGTGAGTCCCCTCTTCCACAAGAATGGAAAGAAAGAATAACAAGGAGTCTCAACACTTATGCTGATGTCTTTGCGCAGCATGACTTAGACTTTGGGCATACATCCAAAGTTAAACATCACATTCAGTTGAAAGACAGCACGCCTTTCAAGCAGAGATCAAGACCAATACATCCCAATGATTACGAAGCTGTAAGAAAACACCTGCAGGCCCTTTTGGAGGCAGGTGTGATCCGTGAATCGGAATCACCATATTCTTCTCCCATTGTGGTAGTCCGGAAAAAAAATGGAGAGGTCCGTCTCTGCATTGATTACAGAAAGTTGAATTCCCTGACGATACGCGACGCATACGCACTTCCTCATCTTGAAGAGGCCTTTTCAGCCCTGGCCGGTTCCAAATGGTTCTCGGTAATGGACTTAAAATCTGGGTACTACCAGATAGAGATGGAGGAATGTGACAAGGCTAAGACCGCCTTTGTGTGTCCCTTAGGATTTTACGAGTTCAACCGAATGCCCCAGGGTATCACAAATGCACCTAGTTCCTTCCAACGATTAATGGAACGGTGTATGGGTTGTCTTAACTTGAAGGAAGTGCTAGTATTCCTGGATGATGTCATTGTGTTTTCAAACACCATAGAGGAACACGAAGCCCGGCTTTTGCATGTTCTCCAACAGCTGCGAGAGTATGGCTTAAAGTTGTCGCCGGCAAAATGCACGTTTTTCCAGACCTCAGTCCGTTACTTGGGACACATTGTTTCGGACCAAGGAGTTAAAACCGACTTGGAAAAAGTTCAGGCTTTACACACATGGCCGCGACCCCAGACCCTGAGTGAGCTCAAGTCGTTCCTTGGTTTTGCAGGGTATTATCGCCGCTTTGTTAAAGACTATTCAAGGATAGTCAAACCCCTGAATGACCTCACCATAGGTTATCCACCATACAAAAAGGGCAGGAAAGCAACACCTTCCCCTGCTGGATTTTTCAACCCCAAAGAGCCCTTCGCTAGTCGGTGGACACCTGCTTGCCAAGAGGCATTTGAGACAGTCAAAGACAAGCTCACATCAGCACCTGTCCTTGGATTTGCAAATCCAAAACTTCCTTACATTCTGCACACAGATGCCAGCACATCTGGATTAGGTGCTGCCCTCTACCAGAATCAAGACAACACAATGCGCGTTATAGCGTACGCCAGTAGAGGACTCTCATCAAGCGAAAGACGCTATCCAGCCCACAAGCTGGAATTCCTGGCACTAAAATGGTCAGTTGTTGAAAAATTTCACGATTATCTTTATGGAAATACGTTTACGGTCGTAACGGACAACAATCCGTTGACGTATATTCTTAAGTCAGCCAAACTTGATGCCGCCAGTTACCGCTGGCTTGCTGCGCTTTCCACATTTGATTTTAACATCACCTATCGTGCTGGTACGAGCAATCAAGATGCAGATGGTCTTTCTAGACGCCCTCATGACACCCTTCCAGATGATCAGGAATCCCTCAAGGAGAAAGAGCAAATGAAGAAGTTTGCTTCCCATCATCTTTCTTCTTCTATTGACCAATCTGACCTTCCAGCAGATGCAGTCACTGCTGTGTGCAGCCGACACCTAAGTGACATCGACAACGACTTACCTTTCCCAACCTTGGTGGAGTCTCTAGCACTGCACACAGATGCAGTACCAGACGTCTATGTAGACGCTGAGACGCTGGGATGCTCTATCATACCCACGTTTACCGAAGATAATCTCCGGGAACACCAGAGGTCTGACCCAGTCATTGGACAAGTTGTCAGCCTGTTGCAATCTGGGAGTAAGACAGTTGACGATCTTAAGCCTGACTCATTGGAACTCAAGCTTGTGCTTAAAGAGTGGAAACGGTTGGAACTGAAAAATGGTTTCCTCTACAGATCAAGAAAATCAGAAGGTGGAACTGCTTACCAGTTTGTGGTTCCTAAGTCCTTGAGAAACATAATTCTCACCAGTCTCCATGAAAACATGGGGCATATGGGTCTAGACAGAACACTTGACCTTGTCCGGGCACGATTTTACTGGCCAAAGATGGCTCAGGATGTAGAGAACAAGATCAAGTCATGTGGACGTTGTGTTAGAAGGAAAACCCCGCCTGAAAAGTCTGCACCTCTTGTGAACATTCAAACAACACGTCCCATGGAACTAGTGTGCATAGACTATTTGTCTCTGGAACCCGATGACAAGAACACCAAAGACATCTTAGTAATCACAGATCACTTTACAAAGTACGCTGTAGCCATCCCAACAAAGGATCAGAAGGCTACAACGGTGGCTAAGTGCCTTTGGGAGCAGTTTCTGGTACACTATGGATTTCCAGAGCGCATCCTAAGTGATCAAGGCAGGGACTTTGAATCTCAGCTCATTCAAGAACTTTGCAATGTTGCTGGTATTAAAAAGGTTCGCACCAGCCCTTACCATCCAAGAGGGAACCCTGTTGAAAGGTTCAACAGAACTTTGTTGGGCATGCTGGGGACATTGAAAGAAAAGGAGAAAAATCACTGGCGCGACTTTGTAAAGCCACTGACACATGCTTACAACTGCACCAAAAGTGATGTCACAGGCTTTAGCCCATATGAGTTGATGTTTGGACGTCAGCCGAGACTGCCTGTGGATATTTCCTTTGGGTTGCCAGTTCAAGGAGGTGGTGTCAAAGGTCATTCCCAGTATGTGAAACACCTTGAAGCTCGTCTCGAAGAAAGTTATCAGATTGTTGCCAAAAACTCCCAGAAGGTTGCTGAACGCAACAAACGCAGGTTCGACAAGGTTGTGAGAGAGTCAACTCTCCAGGAGGGTGACCATGTGCTTGTACGAAACCTCCGGTTAAAGGGCAAACACAAACTTGCCGACAAATGGGAGTCGACTGTCTTCAAAGTCTTAAGCAAAATGGGAGACCTACCAGTCTACAAGGTTCAGCCTATCAATGGCGCTGGTCCTACTCGAACACTGCACAGGGATCATTTGCTTCCTTGTGGTGATTTGAATGAAGGAGAGGAAGCTGAACAGGTCGAACCAAAGATTAGTCACCCCAGAACAAGAGCCAGTCAACCCCAGCTACAAGAGCCTGACTCAGAGTCTGAAGATGGTAGCTGTGACTGTCCTATTCAGCTATCTAGCCTTCCAGAGAAAAGATTCACCCACACCTACGAAATTCCTAAGGACCACGTTTCCCTTGTGACCCCAGTATTGGAAGGAATGGGTGGAAACCCCCTTGAATCAGGCCCAGAACTGGATATGGGTGTCTCAGCTGAACAAGCATCTTTGTCACAGGATATTGTTAGACCAGATGTCACTGAGAGACTTTTGGTAGATCCTATCACTGATGTATTCCCTACATGTACAGGAAGCCCTGAAAATGGAGAGGCTGTTGATGGAAACCGGCCAACAAACAAAAAACCAACCGGAGACAGGGCCGACCAAAGCAAGAACAAAGAGAATGAACATGACTCTGAAATACTGGCTAATGACAGTACTGACAAACGTGATGATAACCATGATTGTGACATTGAGACAAGTCACTCGGACACGACTGTCCGTAGGTCTGAGCGACTCAGACAACCACCTAAGCGCTTTCGTTATGACCAGTTAGGGAAACCTTTAATCTCCTTTGCACAGTGCCTTCTTGACAGCTTTAATAACGCACTTGATACACTTAGTGACTATGACAGTTTCTCAGTAGTCCCAAGAACACAGCATGAAGGGACTCATGCAGATTCAAGGAGGGAGGGTGTAACCCATGTAGAAAGTCAGGATATAAGACTAATCCACGTAGTCTGACATGTTAAACGCTTACTCCACAGGACGTCACTTCCTGTTTAGAAGAGCCGAGTGTCAGCAGCACTAGAGTGCAGAGAGAGAGAGACGCAAGGCAGACAGCTACAGACATTAACTTAGGACGACAAACAAACAACGAACTGTTGTGAATAAAACAATGACCTGACTATTTTGGACGAGAGATGTGATGAATGTTACCAGAGTGTGAGACCAGGAGGATTTACCTTTTCTTTTAACTACTTGAAACTCCGGTGAGTCCCATGCTAAGCTATACTGTTATTGCTAGCAGTGATGGAGTAAAACCTACATATAATTGTTAACTACTTAGAAATAGATGTTTGATAAAGTTAAAATAGCTTTGGGAAATGTTTTGTGACATTTATATTTTGTTTATGTCCTTAAGTTATGTTTAAAGTGTTGGAGAAAACCGTTAGCGTTATGCTAATGCTAAGCGCGAGATGCTAACGTTTAAGCTAACGGTTAAATTAACCGTTGACAGACTGTATAAATGTCAAATGGATTCATATGTACTGCCTTAATGTTTGGTTTTACGTTATTTGTTAGATCAAGAAAGGAAATTAATGAGATCTCATAAGATTTGACAGAATCAGATAGTCTTTCAACCCTACACTTCTTGTGTAGGTTGGTTCCCCCCCCCCCCCCCCCCCCCCCCCCTGTCTGGATGAAAAGAACTGTCAGCGATTTGGAAGATTGGATGGCGAGCCCAGCCCAGTGGTCCTGAAGGCAGTTGGTGATGCGGTGTGGCCAGCCGCGCTTCCTGCCCAGAAATCCTTGGATTATTGCAACAATCCACTGATCACAGATAAGACACTCACGTTAGCAACCTACCCGGGTAGTAGGAGTAGTAATACTGGAGGACAACGTGAACAGCACACACACACACATACATTTTGGAATCTGAATTATTAACCGGTTGAGCTCAATCGAATGGACTGATTTGGTTTTGTTTTATTTATTTATTTATTTATTTATTTATTTATTTATTTATTCCCTTGTGGCGCCTTAATTTTCATTGAGAGTTACAGCAGAGCTGTCAAAACTTTGTCGTGCAGCAATAAATGTTAATTGTTCAACCTAGCACTTGCTCCCTTTTTGAGTGTTACTCTTATAGAACCTAGTTAAATGTGAGTATCTCAACTAAAGTTAGGATAGAGGTGCTACAAGGAACCCAGCAAATTGCATCTATTGTCTTTACAGCAGTCCTCATACTAAGCAAGCATGCAGCGAGAGAGGAAAACTCCCATTTAACAGGAAGAAACCTCCAGAGGATCCTTGCTCAGTATAAGCAGCCATCCTCCACGACTCACTGTGGAAGCGGAACAACGGTGGAAGAGGGCAGGTCTGGTTGTTCATCTCAAATTTTTTAAAGAACTTCTCGAGTCATACAACAAAGCTGTAGAAAATGCCAGGTCTTCTTTCTTCAGCAACCTCATATGCCAAAATAAGAATAATCCTAAGGTTTTGTTTGATACCATCTCTAGAATCGTGTCTTCTCCTCCGCAGCAGGCTCAGCTATCTTCAGCTGATGACTGTAACACCTTTCTCCACTTTTTTGCAAACAAGGTGTTGAGTCTGAGATCCAGCATTCCACCAGCCCTCGCCCCCTCAGGAGGGGAGGCCCCCCAGTGCTCCGAGTCTTTCACCTTCTTCTCCCCAATTACACTAAATGACTTAACCTCAATAATCAGTCAGATGAAACTCATCATGCTCATCAAATATCTTAACTCCCTCTGTTTTAGTCGGGTCCCTTGCCTCCATCAGTCTATCTCTGTTGACTATGATCAACAGCTCACTGAGCCATGGCTGTGTTCCATCTTACTTTAAAAATGCAGTAGTGACTCCTCTCTTAAAGAAACCCAACCTTGACGCCAGCTCCACCAGTAACTTTAGGCCCATTTCTAAACTACCTTTCATCAGCAAAGTACTTGAGACGGTTGTTGAAACCCAACTCAGATCCTGGTTTTCTAAGTCAAAGATCTCTGACCCCTTCCAATCTGGCTTTCTGAAGCAGCACTCAACCGAGACTGCTCTAGTAAGGGTGCATAATGACCTCCTGATGGCTGCTGATGCTGGGAAATGCTCTGTCATTGTCCTGCCTGACCTCAGTGCAGCTTTTGACACTGTAGACCACAACGTTCTACTAAACAGGTTAAATGCCCTGGCTGGGATTTCAAGTTCTGCTCTAGACTGGCTCTCTTCTTATCTCACAAACAGAACATTTACAGTGAAGTCCGAAACCTTCTCTTCAGATACTGCCTCTCTAACATGTGGGGTTCCACAAGGTTCAGTTCTAGGGCCTCTACTATTTGCATTCTATATTCTTCCCCTAGCTGGCATCATTCAGTCTTTCCCAGACATCTCCTACCACATCTACGCTGATGATATTCAGCTCTATATGTCCTTTATGCCACACTAGTTGGACAGGCTGGCCACCCTTGTACTCTGCCTGACCTAGATCAGTAACTGGCTGTCCAGCAACTTTCTTGTCCTCAATGCTAACAAGACAGAGACCCTGATCTCTGCACCCCCGGAACTTCAGCCAAAAACGAGCAAGAAATTGCCTCCTTTTGCCCATCAGCCAAGGCAGGGGTGGACCTTTAAAGCGCCCGAGCGCCAATGGCGCTAAATTTTCTCGTCGGGCGGTAAATACTCGACGACTTACCGCCCGGGGGGCGCCCAAGCCTTATTTGTAATTTACACACCGGCTTTCACCTACATCATGGCCGCGCCCTGTAGGAAGCCGCCGTTTTCATTTCGCACGCGTGAACCTGCGCACTTCTAGCCACGTACTGCACTTGTACGCTTCGTGCACGTACTGCACGATTTTAGTTATAGTCACGTGAACTATAAGTTCACTATTAAAGACGAAGTGGAACCACGCTGAAACACACAAGCACGCAGGGAGATGGCGCCGCCACAGGGATGGGATTTCTTAATGAAATCTCCGGCAAAACGCTTTAAAACTGGTGAGGAGAAGCGAGACAGTTCGAAACGGTATGAAGCAGAGAAGCGTCTGTGTAGGTGGAACGATTCTTGGCGGTTTAAAGAAGACGGGAGGCGCAGAGAATGGCCGTGTTTGAGTTGAGCAGCGGCTCGCCTGGAAAACAGACGAGAGCAGACGGAAGCAGCAGGGGGCGTGGCTGAAAGCCAGCGTTTAAGTCGGACAGATTTCCCTACATGTGTAGCTCAGGGGTGACGATGGATGAAGATATCGCGTTAGCGTTCACACTTGTTCAATTTTCAATTTTAATTCTGGTGCCTGTTAGCAGCTGAAACACATCCTCACGTGCTTGTGGATATCACGTATTGTATATGAAGACATGACTGCAATAATAAGTAAAGGTTATCAGCTGTAGGTTTAGTGTGCTCATGGGAAACTTGACAAAAGAGCACAAAACACATTTCTCTTTATGGCCTATATTGTTGTTATCATCAACATAACATGATTTACAGAATACATGTTACCAACTAACATTTCATGTTCTACCACCGGATGTTTGGATCAAAATGTGAACCAAGCAGATCTTAGATCAGGAGAGAGCCAGGCGTTTCCCGTCATGCTCTAGGTTTTGCAGCCGAGGGAGAGCAACTGCAGCGCCTTGCTCCAAAATCTGTGGCCGCCTTGATCTCACGAGGTTATCGTTACCTACGTATGCATGACGTGGGAGCAAGTCGGCGTCAAGTCGGACACAAATCTAACCTGCATGCACAGCTCGCCGATCACTGCTGGTCTAATCTGCGCAGAACTAGCTCATCTCGAACACAGCCAATGGCTCGAATACAGCAAAGCGGAGTTGGTGATGTACTGCGTTGTATGCCGGAAGTATGCGACGACAAAATCGTGTTTTGTTGAGGGAACAAACAAATTCAAACTTGAATATGTCATTATGTTTGTGAATGTGTACAAAATAAAGGTTTATTACATTTAAAACAGTTCAGTTGTTATTTTGACTCGTTTTGGCAGCTGACCAGCGGGGCCGGTAGATTCTTGGCGGGGCCGGTAAATATTCAGTTACCGGCCCGGCTGGCCGGTTGGTTTTGAAGTTAATGTCCACCCCTGCAAGGCCAACATTAGAAACCTGGGAGTTATTTTTGATCCAGCTTTAAGTTTAGACTCACACGTTGTTAAATTTTGTTGATTGGTTGTGCTCTTACAGCTGTGATTAATTTGTGCAAGCGTTAATAAAAGGGCGTGGTGCTGCTACGGCTGTGACCAGTCCCCACTGAATGGTGCCTGCATGGTGTTTGTTTATTCCTCTGTCAAGATTAGCTGTCCGTCGGTTCTCCTGTCTTCCCTGTCTTCAAATGGCTGCGCCAACAGGTTATGGGCCCAAAAAGGAAAGTGGAAACCGATGGCAACGAATGTGTTTCGACGGAGATGAGAAAAATTATGAGTTGTGGGAGACAAAGTTTTTGGGTCACCTGCGGCTGCTGGGACTTAAGGAAACAATCCTACGCTCAGGTGAGCCAGGTGGTGGAGATGATGATGATGACGACGACGCCTCAAAGAATGAGGAAGCATACGCGGAATTAATCCAGTTTTTGGATGCTAAGAGTCTTTTACTCATAATGAGAGATGCCCCAGATGATGGAAGGAAAGCCCTGCAGATACTGCGTGATTATTATGAGAACAAAGGAAAACCCCGAGTGATCAGTTTGTATACTGAGCTGACGTCACTGAGGAAAGCAAATAATGAGACTGTCACTGATTATATCATCCGCGCAGAGACTGCAATAACGGCACTAAGAAATGCAGGAGAGACATTAAGCGACGGGCTGCTGATCGCAATGGTTCTGAAAGGGTTACCAGAAGCATTTAAGCCATTTGCCATTCATATAACACAAAGTGATGACAAGATAACATTCAGTGCATTTAAAACGAAGTTAAGAAGTTATGAGAGCACTGAAAAATTGAATTCCTCCTGCACTGATGATGCTGTTATGAGAGCTGGAGATTCGAGAATGAGGATGAGGGGGAAAAGAGACTTTACTCAGTTAAGATGCTACACCTGCGGCCAGACGGGGCATAAAGCACGAGAATGCGGCCAGCAGAAACAGTGGTGTACATTTTGCCGGAGCCCCACTCACAGAGACTCGAACTGCAGACGAAAAAGGAGAGATGACGCAAAACACGCAGCTGATGAAGAATGTCACACATTTGCCTTCAAGATCAGCGACAGCGTCACGAACAGAGTGAAAGAAAGAGGTCTGATGGTCGACACAGGAGCAACTTCCCACATCATCACCGACATCGAGAAGTTTAGAAGCTTTGATGACACCTTCCTCCCGAAGAAGCATTTCATGGAGCTGGCTGATGGGAAGCGAACGAGTGGCGTCGCACACAAACGAGGCGAGGCCGTGGTCTGCCTGAGGGACAGCAAGGGACATCCTGTGTCGACGACACTGCAGAGGGCGCTCTACATCCCCACGTTCCCGCAGGACATCTTTTCGGTCAAAGCTGCGACCACCAATGGAGCTGAGGTCCACTTCAAGGAGGGAAGCAACCAGCTGATCCACAAAGACGGCACCAGGTTTGACATCAACGAATACGGGAGACTGTACTATCTGAACAATATAAATAGCGAGAATGACTATAATGAAGAATGTTATGGATGTTATGATATTCAAACATGTCATGAGATACTTGGTCATTGCAATTATGATGACGTGTGCAAGTTAGAGAATGTAACCAAAGGAATGAAAATCAAAGGTAAAACTGATCAATCTAATCTGAACTATGAAACCTGCATACAAGGAAAGTTTGTTCAGACTAGAAGCAGAGAGCCTGATGTGAGAGCTAAAGAAGCACTGGAGTTGGTGCACACAGACCTAGCTGGCCCTGTAAGCCCAGAGGCCAAAGATGGTTTCAGATATGCGTTAGCGTTTACAGATGATTATTCAGGCGCAATGTTTGTTTATTTTCTCAAAGCAAAAAGTGGTACTGTTAAAGCAACAGAAAAGTTTATTGCTGACACTGCTCCTTATGGGAAAATAAAACGGTTGAGGTCAGACAATGGAACAGAATTCACTTCCAATGAGTTTCAGTCATTGCTTGGCAAACATGCAATAAAACATGAAACCTCAGCACCATATTCACCCCATCAAAATGGGACGGCTGAGAGGAGTTGGAGAACTTTATTTGATATGGGGAGATGCATGCTGCTACAGAGTAACCTGCCCAAACAGCTGTGGACATATGCTGTGATGACAGCTGCAGTTATCCGGAACAGATGCTTTAACAAGCGTCTAGGCCAAACCCCATACTACGTGCTAACAGGAAGACAACCTGACCTGTCAAAAATGAGAACCTTTGGATCAGTTTGCCATGCATACAAGCATAATAAGAAAAAGTTGGACTCCAGAAGTGAAACTGGAATCTTTGTTGGCTATGATAGAAACAGCCCCGCATATTTGGTTTACTACCCAGAAACAGGAAAGGTACTGAAGCACAGGTTAGTGAAGTTTGTAACGAAGACTGTGATTGAACATTCAACGCAGACCGATGAGATTTTAACCATTGACGATGTATTTGGGGAGAGGCTTATCCCTTCCGGATCTAAAGAGTCAATGACTAAACAAGATCCTGAAATGAAACCTGAGACAGAGATTGAAGCCTCGGAACCAGAAAACAACATTCAAATCGAAGAAAGTCACAGTAGACGTTATCCTAAGAGGGAGAGAAAACGTCCAGAGTACCTGAATGATTATGAATGTAGAGTGGAGGAAGACGAGGAATCAATTGATGTGATTATTCCATGCTTTCGTTCTTTTTTAAACACAGAAACACTAACACAACACTTAAACAATATTGACGACACGGGCAACATAAAATTCACTTATGAGTTAGAAACAGAAGGCAGCATAGCATTTATGGACATGAAAATCACCAGGCAGACCGACGGGACCCTAAACATAAACACATACAGGAAACCAACACACACAGACCTATATTTATTATGGACATCAGAACACCCCACCATACAAAAAATGTCAGTAATCAGAACATTATATCACCGAGCAAACATAATAACAGAAGAGAGAGACCGTAAACAAGAGGACAAACACATACAACACGCTTTAAAGACCTGCAGATACCCGACATGGGCAATAAACAAAGGAAAACAACAAACAAAAACAGAAAGCAAAGAACAACCCAAAAAAAGAACCAGAAACCCAGAAAGACAAGAACCAAAACCAGTGATAACCCTACCATACATCAGAGGCATAACGGAAAAAATAAGAGCAACAATGAAAAAACACAACATAAACACACCAACAAAGCCATACACAACAGTTAGAAACAGATTAGTACACCCAAAAGACAAAATATCAGCTGGACAAAAATGTGGAGTCATCTACGAAATCCCATGCAAAATATGCAATAAAACATACATAGGAGAAACCGGACGCCAGCTCAATACACGGACAATAGAACACAGAAAGGAGTGCGAGAAAGAGGCAAATCGTAAACACACAAGAGCAGCAAAAGAAGAAGCAGAAAGTACAATAAAAAAGTCAGCCGTAACAGAACATTGCTTAAGAGAAAACCATATAATGGACTGGGACAACACAAGGATCATAAACACAGAACAACAAAAATACAAAAGATGGATCAAGGAAGCAATAGAGATAAGGAGACGTGGATGTGGGACCATGAACAGGGACGACGGAGTTTACACGCTGGACCACGCATGGGACTGCATCGTCGGAGAGGGGAGAGCGGGCAGTAGAGGGCGACAACGTCCTCTGCTGCCCGCAGATAAACGGAGAAGGAAGTGACGCGCCACCATCAGCGTCAGCCTGAAGAAGCCGGCAGCTGTCGGCAAAACCGTAGCTACAAACAGGTAAACAAAACTGTTTCTGTGTTTAAAAAAGAACGAAAGCATGGATTTACAAAGACACAGCAAGAACACACCTAAGATGATGTGATTATTGTTACAGGATGCCAAGCAATGTCCCAAACACATACAAGGAGGCTATAACCTCATCAAAGTCTGAAATGTGGGTACGTGCAATGCAAGAAGAAGTGAAGTCCTTAGAAGAAAACAACACCTTCACTTTAACTACACTACCAGAAGGTAAATCCATAGTGGGGGGCAGATGGGTTTATGCTATCAAAGAAAATGCTGATTCAACAGAGACATATAAGGCCAGATATGTAGCAAAAGGATATAGTCAAAAAGCAGGAATAGATTACAAAGAAGCATTTTCTCCAACAGCTAATATGACTTCTGTACGCACATTAATGCAGCTTGCTGCACAGAATGACTTACAGTTGCATCAGATGGATGTAAAAACAGCGTATCTGAACGCTCCCATTGACTGTGAAATGTACATTGAGCAACCTGAAGGCTTTGAAATCAAGTCTGACACGGGTAAAAAGCTTGTGTGTCGGTTGAAAAAGTCCTTATATGGTCTAAAGCAGTCTGGGCGGAACTGGAACAAAATGATTGTCTTTGTAAAAACGGTTTTATACAGAATGAAGCAGATCATTGTGTCTACAGTAAACAAACAAAATATGGACAAATTCATCTATTAATCTGGGTTGATGATCTCCTTATTGCATCAAAGGATACAAAGTCACTTGAAGAAGTGAAAGACATGTTAACAAAAATGTTTAAGATGAAAGATCTTGGTAATTTAAAAACGTTCTTGGATGTTGATTTTACACAGAAAGGAGAGATAAAGATGAACCAAACGAGATTCATAACAAAATTATTGGAAAGATTTGGTATGTCTGACTGTAAAGCTAGATCTACTCCATGTGAACAAAAGATGCATTTTGATGATGAAGGTGACTCCGTTGATGCAAGAAGGTATCGTGAAATGGTCGGCAGTTTGATCTTCGTAATGACTTGTACAAGGCCTGACATTTGTTGGATTGTTAGTAAACTTTCCCAGTATCTGTCTAAACCAAAAGAGCAACACTTAACAGCTGCAAAGCATGTGTTAAGATACATAAAAGGGACGATAAATCAAGAGCTGTGTTATACAAAAAGTGAAGGAAAGCTTGAACTTGAAGCTTATAGTGATGCAGATTGGGCTTCAGATCGCACCGACAGATGCAGCACTACAGGTTATTGTTTTAGCTTAAATAAAAGTGGCTCTATCTCATGGAGGACCAAGAAACAGCAAAGTGTTGCATTATCAACATGTGAAGCAGAATATATAGCTCTAGCTGCCACAGTACAGGAGAGTTTATATCTTTTACAACTGCTAAAAGGGTTGACTGATGAGTGTTATGTGCCTGTAAAAATCTTTGGAGGTGCTATCGCTATCGCTTTGTCTAAGAATCCAGTCTGTCGACAGAGAAGTAAACACATAGACATAAAGTACCACTTTATCAGATCTATGCTGAATGATGGAAAGATAACGATTGAGTATTGTCCAACAACAGACATGGTTGCAGATATTTTAACAAAGCCTGTAACAAAGGCCAAGATGGATAGATTTGGCAAATATTTGTTTGGAATGTAAATGCCAATTGTCATAGTGGAGAAGGAGTTCACTGTATAAGAGCAAGTGGGGGTGTTAAAATATGTTGATTGGTTGTGCTCTTACAGCTGTGATTAATTTGTGCATGCGTAAATAAAAGGGCGTGGTGCTGCTACGGCTGTGACCAGTCCCCACTGAATGGTGCCTGCATGGTGTTTGTTTATTCCTCTGTCAAGATTAGCTGTCCGTCGGTTCTCCTGTCTTCCCTGTCTTCAAATGGCTGCGTCAACACACGTCAAAACCATCTCCCGCTCTTGTTTCGTTCAACTGAGAAACATTTCAAAAGTCCGTAAACTGGTTTCTACTGCAGATCTGGAAAAAATCATCCATGCCTTTGTGTCATCACGCTTAGACTACTGTAACGCTCTTTTTACTGGTCTCAGCAAAACCTCCCTCTCACGCCTTCAAGCAATCCAAAATGCAGCAGCCAGACTCCTAACCAAATCCAGCAGACGAGCTCACATCACTCCAGTTTTACAGTCCCTCCACTGGCTCCCGGTAGAACATAGAATACAGTTTAAAGTTTTAGTGCTGACCTATAGAGCTCTTAACAACCAGGCTCCAAGCTACCTATCTGAGCTTTTATCCCCACACACCACCTCTCGGAACCTTAGATCCACATCTGAAAACCTCCTGGCTGTTCCTCGAACCAGACTGAAAACCAAAGGGGACAGGGCCTTTCAGACTATTGCACCCATACTTTGGAACAGTCTACCTTCAAATCTCCGTCTCTCTAACACTGTAGAGGTCTTTAAAAATCATCTAAAAACTCACCTTTTCATCCAGGCATTCCTTCCCTAAATGTTTCAAAAAGATGGCTTTGTTCGGGTTCACACCTTCACTTTGTTTATACTCATGATTTTATTTTCTACGTTTATCACTGCTATTGTTTTTCTGATGTTTTTATTGGGTAGAGGTATTTGCCCTGATCTTTATCATGTTGTACAGCGCTTTGTGATTTATATCTGTGAAAGGCGCTATATAAATAAACTTTTACTTACTTACTTACACTGGGGATCGACAGAGCAGACACACACACACACACACACACACACACACACACACACACACACACACACACACACACACACACACACACACACAGGTAAACTAGTAGTAGCACATTCAATGTCAAAGCTCAGCAGCACATCATTGTAGCTTCTTTTGGGGAGAAAAACACTTAGAGAGAGAGAAGTTAACAGCTGAAATAGCAGAAAATAATGTAGTTGAAGAGCAAATTGTAGAAAAAACTTGTAGAGTGTGGAAAGTGGTCAGTGTGTCCTCCAGCAGTCTAAGCCTATAGCAGCATAACTACAGAGATAACTCTGGATAACCTAGCCTTTTAGATGTAGGCATGTTGGAGGCAGGGCAAGGGAGAGCCGTCTTTACCGACTGTACACTCCACCACCCTCTACTCCCCCACTTGTCCAGATTTAGGCTAACATTAGAATTTAACCATAGGCCCTATCAAATAAAAATGTTTTAAGCTTAGTCTTAAATGTAGACAAGGTGTCTGCTTCACAGACAACTTCATTGTTTTATGATACAATAATCAAAGATTTAAGTCTATTTCTAAATTTGTGATCAAATTTTCAATAAATGTGCAATAATATAATAAAGAATAAAAATGACTGAATGCGATCTGGGGGCAGTTTTGTCTAGTTAGTTTTTTTTTACAACAACCAGATATTTTTCACAACATTCATTGTTTTTTTGTAAATTACATAAGCCATAAGAACAAGTATATATCCTTTAATTACAAAATCAGATACTAATAAAGATAAATAATATTTCTGGAACTTCAATCATGCCATTTCAGAGATTTGTTTTTTTTATCTGAATTATGTGGACCTGTTGTGAAATCTTATTTTTTCTGGATGTAGCTCATGCAGACCTCTCAGTTCAGAGGAAATGTAACGCAATATCAGAAACCTCCTCAGATAATCAGACCCTCAGAATAACAATTGTGTGATTTTTTGTTATGAGTAGTAGTTTAATATTAATAGACATTTATTTTTGCTGGATTTTACCATGAAACAGTAAAAACAGTATTCAAAAGATATATTTTTTAATTAAAAGATTTTGATAACTATTTTTATTTATTTAAACAATTTTTAACAGAACATTACAGCTGGATGTAATTGAATGAATAGTGGAAGTGACACGTATGTTAAAAATAAATAAAACCACAGAAATATTTGTGTTTACATTACGGACAGCTGCTCTGATAACCACGCCCTCACGTCGTTCTTTACTCTGATTGGTTCAGACGGCTGTCAATTGTCGCTGTTTTAAATGACACGTTGCGAGGTGGAATTTCCCAGGTTACAGCATAGACAGTAGACTTCTTCCGTAATAGATGTCTGTCTGGCCAGAGACGAGAGGCCACCGCGAGCTGAAAGGTACCTGGTCAACGGAAACCAATTTGATCAGTTTTTATCTTTTCGTCGTGTAACTCCTCTTTATAACTCATTTTTTGTACAGATTGGAGGATATTTAGTATGGTGGCGCTGGCGGCTTCCTATCCCGCATTGTCATCCAGTACTAGCCAGCCGACGGCTAACGATGTTGCTATCAAATTGCATGATAACAGCAAAAACTAGTATTAGCCTTCTTTAGCCAATCAATGTAGCTACCACAAGCTGGAATGTGCTGTATTTTTTCCTCGGTATTTATTAGAAGAATGTATGTAATGTTTGATACCCCCGCCCCCTGCTTTTGTCTTTATTGCCTTGGCTAGCGTTGTAGTTGTGCCAGCTCCTAACAGTGTAGTATCACAGTGGTCCTGGTGTCTTTGTCGTCCCTCAGTTATGTATTTCTGAGTTTCATCAAATAAATGAGAAATTCCAGCGGGACGCTGGATGTGCAAACCCAAGCTGGGTGGTGAGTAGGTGTTTTGATCCATCTGTAGATTACTTCTTTTGAGTTGATGTAATACTTGGAAACTGCTGGGAAGGATGTTACTCACTTAAAGAGACAGTGTGTAGTTTTTACCATTCATTTCTGGAAATATCCATCAAAATGTTGTTAAATTATTTCAGTGATGCCCAGTTGTTGAAAAATAATGGCAGCTTTGTGACATATAACCATAAGAATCAGGTCTAAAATACATGGGAGCGGGTCTAAGTCTCTGGGCGATGCCATATTAGATTCCATGTTTCTTTCTACGGGAGACCATGAGGACAAAATGCTTTTACTGTTTTGTAACAAAGAGTTAAAAAACTTTAATCTTTCTTAAATGTTGTTTTACACATTTACCTCTTCACTTGTTGCCAGTGATGTGCTTGTCATTTTGCTGAAGTTAGCACTCCCCAGGGCTTTTTGACCCTAACCCCAAAATTCCACTACCTCCGCTCCGGCACGAACTCCGCAACAAAATCGGTCCCATTGTAGTCAATCAGAGCTGTGCCACTACTGCGGCCGTGCGGCGCAGTGCGCCACCCACCGTTCCGCCATCCGGCAAAAATAGGATCGATTCTATTTTTGCCGGACGCCGGAGCACCTCCGCAGTCAGACAGAAATCACAACCGCCCAACAGGAAAGGGAGCAAGCACAACTTCCGTTATTTCACAATAAAGCGATAAACAAAAAGCATTTTTTGTTTCATATGCACAGGTTTAACAACTTTTAACAACTATCAATGGCGGCTGAAGTTTAAATGCACAAAAGTAAGCCATAAATACAGTTTCCACTATCAAAGTAGTCACACTTTGTTGATCCAAACACTGCTGATCTCTTAACAAAAATGATGGGCAGATTAAACAGTTCATGCCGATGCTTCTCCCACACAACGGGTGTTTGGATCTAACTTCCGCGTTTATTGCTCGGACTGTATCGCAAGATCTCGAAAATCCCGCGCATGCCTGTTTGCGCACCTCAGGTCTCCGCACCGGAGCGGAGCCGTTGTATAGCGGGTACCAGTAAAAATTGAGTTCGGAAACGAGCGGCTGCGGAAGGCGGAGGCGGAGCGGAGGTAGTGGAATTTTGGGGTGATAGGGAGCCTAAGTCACGCCCATCTACATCCGGGCCATGGTTTCCCAGAAGAACGAAAAAATGAATGCAAGTCAACAGGGCTAAAAATGCTATTTTCTAATTCCGCTTGTTTTGTGCCATGGAATTTAGGGCTGAGGAAAATAATCAAATAATCGATGCATCGGGATGCGGACATAAACGATTCTGCATCGTAGAAGAGTACGCCATAATCGATTATAGTGGAATGTAGTTTTGTTTTTTTAATGGCGGCACCAGCGCAGATCCAAATCTGTCAGAGTGAGTGTCCTCCACATTTACCAAGTGTTTCCACCTTGTGGTACTGCAGGACTGAGCGCTTGAGTTGTAACCTGAGACCGAACCGGAACCGAATCAGCCCAACCGGTTCTGTTGGATTTGGGCCGTGAATTATGTTAATTGAGCGGGTGGTCACACGGCGCACTCCGCTCGCTCTATCAGCAACTGAGAGAGAGAGAGAGACTGTCCGCTCACACGAGAGGATCGGAGGACGCCCCTCCAAACCGATGCTCCAAACATGCATTATTATTTTCATAATTTAATAATTTTTTCTCCTGGAAGCGCTCAGTCAGACCAAGTGTTGTAATGCTGGGAGATCCGGTCTCGGGAGGGGGCGGGGTCAATGACGGCGGCTGCAGCGTGATCGTCTGTCTCTTATTTAGGGACTCGGAGAAGTGAAAAGGAGAGAGAAATAGAAGATAGAAGTTCTTGTTCCACTTTATTATTTTGTTTCATGATGATAAACTGATGTTAAATTCAGCTTAAAGAGAAACTGGGAGGAAGCGTTGGTTCATTTTAGGTTACAGGAGACTTGTCTCCTATCTACTCCTCCAGAGACAGCATGGACATGAGGGTTAAAGGGTGAGGGTGACACAGGACAGGTTAGTGGAAAGGTTTGTAGTTAGCTGGTTAGTGAAGGAGATCCATCAGCTGGGTAATTTAATCCTAATCCAGCCCACAGCCTTCTGCTGGTGTTATTATCAGAAAGAATAAAACACACATCTTAAATATGATTGGAAGTGTAGAATTTGTTTTATGTTTTATTATTTTCTGCATCAAACAGAACTTGATTCATTCTCCAACATTTCAGAAATGAACCACTGGGTTCAAATGAAATAAAAAAAACTAAGTCAAACATTTCATTTGGTGTTTTTTCTGACACCCTTCAACTGTGGCATAAATATTTGACTCTAGAGCTGCTCAGAGACATTAAACACTCGTATATGAACCCATTATGTATTTGATTATTACATTATGTGTCCTGTAGGTTTTCAGTACTTTTTTAGATTTTGTGAGATTTTGTAAAGCATGTTTTCTCAGCCTGAGGCGTGGTGTTGAACGAGTAAACAGATGTTTTACTTTGTTAAATCTTCTTAAATGTTTAAATGTTTTGTCCTAACCTGTTAATGGAGAGCTTTTGAGGGATGGCAGGTTGTGTCAATTACGTTTTAGATAAAAAAAAAAAAGCAATTAACTGACATCTTCTAGTCATCGATGAAAACAAATCAATATGAAATAATCGTGATGCATCGGGATATCGAATCGAATTGAATCGTTGACCCAATAATCGTAATCGAATCGAATCGGGAGACAAGTGAAGATTCACACCTCTAATGGAATTCACATATGATATCCGTGAATTTTAAAGGAGACATAACATGCTTTTAAGTTGTTCCTTTTTACATCTAAATCCTTCAGTTGGGGTCTAAATACAGTGGAACTGCAGTTCTTTGGTCTTATTTCCTCATTATTGTTGCTCTACAGACCCTCATCTACCCCTGTTCTGAGGAGAGTCTAAAGAACGAGCCGTTTTGGGGTACTGTCTCTTTAAACTGGAGGAGGAGCTGTAAACTCCGCCCCCCTCCATAGTGCAGACCTGTACTCTCCTCCCCCAGTCGGACTTTGTAGTTCTATAGAGAAATCATTATTTAGCATAGCAGATTTAGCATAGCATATTAGCATTTTTAAAACATGTGGGGAGAGTAGTTCATCAAGCTGTTTCAAGGCTGCTAACTCTCTTATGCATTTGTCTGTAGTCACTCACACACACCCGTCATGGCCGACGGAGGGACAAGCGAGCAGGCACGCGTGCGCGCGCACACACACACACACACACACACACACACACACACACACACACACACACACACACACACACACACACACACACAAGGAATGCTGCTTGCTTATTTATTTCTATAAAAATGTTTTAAAAAATGATACAGCTCATTAAAACACCATTAAAAGAATATATTTTATTAAGATCTCTATCTATATACATACATATAATTATAAATAATTTTATAAGTAGTCTTATTTTATATTGGGTGTCTTAATGGCTGAAAATGGATAAAAAGCAGTTACATTTTAATTTAAAGATTTGAGATTCTAGTCAAAAATAAAGAACATTCCTCCAAATGTTCTTTAATGTGATCATTATAATTCTAATGCTTAGAACTTTGTTTTTATTGTCTGCAATGTGTAGCCTATATCTTTATTAAATGTGTTTAGCTGTAAAGTGGTAATTCTCTCTAATGTGTACAGAGAGGTGGACATCAGTGCTGCAGTGAAATTCCCAAGATCAGTCTGCTTTGCTAACAAATATAGTTAAATCTTACCTGCATTCTAAATAAATACCGTTAGGTGAAAACATCAGTAGGCATTGAGTTATTGATACAATCCCTAACAGCCAGAATGGAAGAAGAGCATGCTGGGTCATCCTGGACCTGAGCCTGTTCTGTGTATTTACCTACAGGATGCAATAAATGTCTACAAGGCTGAGTTTGGACCATTACATCTAAAAGAAAACATACAATCAGTGATTTTTTTTATTGTTTACATTAATATACAAATTTTCTAAGTATTAACCTCACAGCAAATAAGTAGAACTATATAATAAACTGGCTTTAGTAGTTAAACAGGCGTTGTGCACACAGGTGCTTTGTGTCCCGGTGCTGGTGGTGTCTAGGTCTCAGAGTTCCTGTCCTCCTGCCTCTTCTGTTGTCCTCAGGATACGGATTGATGTTTCCTGATGATGAGGGAGGGGCAGTATGTGGGCTTCAAACTGGTCCTGGATAACAGTGGGAGACCTCCGTTGTCTCTGAGACCAGAGGGTTGGTGAGATGCAGATCTTCTCTACCTCATCTAGAAACGGAGTTGGTTCAGGGAAAACTTTTCCAAAGACCAGTTCCATGATGTCATCGCCATATTCTGCAATGATAGACAATAACTTTAATGACATATTTTGTTTACAAGCAGCTTTAGGAAAGTTGTTTCTTTAGCTTTCATGTTTATAGTCACGTTTGTGTTGTTTTGGTTTACTTTGTTTACAAGTTCACTTTGCTGCAGTGACTTCATATTTTCCTACAAATGTAATAAAAT